>NC_091283.1:413346505-413957005 GCF_032444005.1 Ranitomeya imitator | reverse complement strand
GTCTTTTTTTCCTTTCTTTTTTAAAATTTCTTGAATGTGGTAAAATTGAAGAAAAAAACTTCTGCTCCCGTGGTAAACCTCCCCAGCGCTCTATTGTTGCTTCTTTACTTTTCCTGCAGTGAGGATGTGCAGTACATGAAATCAGTTCCGCCAAACAATGGCCTCAGCAGTGATCGTGCATGTCACATGAGTATGATTGTCCGCAGTGGTCATGTGCGGCACGTCATCACTGAATGATTGGTCAAAAAATGCCAGAAGATGGCAGGGGATTTTTTGTTGTTTTATTGCTTTCAATGTCTAGACTATTATTTTACAATCGAGGACACCCCCTTTAAGGTTTCTTGGTCATTTCTGTAGTACCAGGTTGGGAGGCCGCAGCTTTCCAGTCTAAATCTACAAGAAAGCTTTACGATTCCGTATAAGTTCCTTCCTATACACCAAGGCAGAGAGGGACCAAGCCAGCGTGTGTGATTACTTGCATCAAGGAGGTGACAGGCGCCGGTGCCTCACCGCAGATGGCCTTCCAGGCAGCGGCATATTTGGTTTTAGTCCGATTCTCAAATGATTCAACTGTGACCATTTATGCAGTGAGCGGAGCCAATGCTTCCCAGATGTATTGCGCCAGCAGTTTGGAGGTAAATCCATTGCCGTCTGTTCTCGCTAAAACCGTCGTGGATCCATTCGTTCTAAAGTAAGATGCAGAATTCTCCTGACTTGTCTATATATGGAAGACGCAGCTCGCAAAATGCTGGAGACTCTGATCCTGCTTTTTATCTACAGTTAGATTATATGTCAGGGCTATGAAACGGAATCGACCTATAAATTTAAGGTGGAGGTTTGGCCTCCATCCATTGCTCCTAACGCCAGTTTTACTGCAGAAAGGTTTACAGTACGATGCTAAATCATCACCGGCAACTGCCAGGACACCTGTGAGGGTCCGCGGCCAGGCGGGCATGCTCTACAGCTGGCATGTCTGTCACACTCGGGCTTTGCCACCGCACAGAAGATAGGTGCAGATACTGTTACCCTACTGTTGTCAGTGTGACACAACATTATGCAGACACACACAATAATACTGTACAAGTAGATAACATTAATATAT
This sequence comes from Ranitomeya imitator, assembly GCF_032444005.1. Taxonomy (NCBI): domain Eukaryota; kingdom Metazoa; phylum Chordata; class Amphibia; order Anura; family Dendrobatidae; genus Ranitomeya; species Ranitomeya imitator. The sequence continues at coordinate 413,955,903 of NC_091283.1, read as the reverse complement.
GTATATATTACACACACCAATAAACTATGGCAGTAAAACCATGGATAATGTGAGTTTCTTGACATTGGTGCTTGTCAAAGGTGGGATATATTGGGAACATGTGTAGTCAGTTTTTGACATATATGTTTTAGAAACAGAAAAAATGGATAAATGTAAGGGCATTTTTAAATATATGTAGCGACTTTGTCAAGGCTCAAAATGTGATGATGACAAGACAGCTGGGCATTTCCAAAACAGCATGTCTTGGGGTGTTCTTGGCATATGACAGGTTGTGTGGGGTGTTCCTGATATATGGCATGTCTTGTGGGGTGTTCTTTGGATATGACAGGTCGTATGGGGTTTTCCTGATATATGGCAGGTCTTGTGGGGTGTTCTTTGGATATGACAGGTCTTGTGGGATGTTCCCGGTATATATGACAGGTTTTGTGAGGTGTTCCCGGTATATGACAGGTCTGGTGAGATGTTCCCGGTATATGACAGGTCTTGTGAAATATCCCCAGTATATTACAATTTTTGTGAGGTGTTCCCGGTATATGACAGGTCTTGTGGGGTGTTACCAGTATATGGCAGGACTTGTGGGGAGTTCCCAGTATACGGCAAGTCTTGTGGGGACTTCTCAGTATACGGCAGGTCTTGTGGGGTGTTACCAGTATATGGCAGGACTTGTGGGGAGTTCCCAGTATACGGCAAGTCTTGTGGGGAGTTCTCAGTATACGGCAGGTCTTGTGGGGTGTTCCCGTTATATGGCAGGTCTTCTTGGCTGTTCCCACTATATGGCAGGACTTGTTGAGTGTTCCTATATACACAGGGATGTATTAAGGGTAGCCAGGGCCCCGGGCTGTTCAGACACTGTGGGCCCCCCCGGTCATGTGACGGGGGTCATGTGACGGGGGTCATGTGACGGGGGTCATGTGATACCTGAACCAGATTATTCCAGAAAAATGACCGGGCCCTACTCTACTGTAACCTATTAAATATTTGTTAAAATATGCAATACAATTTAAGTATATTTTGACCAATATCACATACAAGGAACAAATACTACCAAACCATGACCAGACCACAAATTACAACCACAGTGATCGAATAATATCACATACAAGGAACAAATACCACCGCACCATGTCAAGACCACATATTACTACCTCTCGGTGACCAAATAGCACATTCAAGGGACAAATACCACAACACCATTTCCAGACCACATATTACCACCACATAGTGACTGAATGCTACAATACTGATCAGTAATAAAAAAAAAAAACACACAATACTATCACCATCAGTGCCAGTATTCACAGGAGATCTGTACCTAGTATGCAGTGTCTGTGTAGATGTAATACAGAAATCACTGGTGACATTATACACAGGAGCTCTGTATATAATGTATAGGTAATACAGTGATCACTGGTGACATTGTACACAGGACCTCTGTATATAGTATACAGTGTATAGTGTCAGTGTATAGGTAACACTGACTCACCAGTGACGTCTCTAGGTGAAGTCCTTCATATTTCATCCAGCACAGACCACCATCATTTCTTCCAGCCAGGACTCGTTTCTGCAGGAAATAACACAGTTATCTCAAGCTCCGCTTGCAGAATACATTGCTTAATTTTTCACAACTTCTACATTACACCACATGAAGAAAAAAAGGCGATATAGTGTCACTCTACACAGTAACAGGACCGCCCCCCCATTTAAAACAGTATACTCAAAAAATAAAATAAATACATCACTGCAGTAATAATATCCTTTAATTTGTCCCTATGGTAATAATATTCCCCACCCTGGCTCCGTTTATCTCATTCCTGGCTCCAGCCATATGTTCTCGCATCCTGCCCTCATGAGTATCCATTCTACCCCATATGATCTCCCCATCCTGCCCCATCTGTCTCCATCATATCCATCCTGCCCCATGATCCAATCGTGCCCCATGTCTTTCATTCTGCCCCGTGTCTCCAATCATGCCCCGTATCTACATTCTGCCCATGCCTCCAGTCCTGCCCCCAGTGTGTCCAGCAATCTGCCCCAGTGTGTTCAGCATATTACCCCCAGTGTGTCCAGCAATCTGCCCCAGTATGTCCAACATATTGCCCCAGTGTCCAGCAATCTGCCCCAGTGTGTCCAGCATTGCCCCCAGACAGTGTGTCCAGCAATCTGCCCCAGTGTCTGACTCCAGCATATTGAGCATATTGCCCCCAGTGTGTCCAGCAATCTGCCCCAGTGTTTCCAGCATTGCCCCCAGACAGTGTGTCCAGCAATCTGCCCCAGTATGTCCAATTGTCCAGCATTGCCCACAGTGTGTCCAGCAATCTGCCCCAGTGTCCAGCATTGCCCCAGTGTCTCCAGCATTGCCCCAGTGTCTCCAGCATTGCTCTAGTGTCTCCAGCATTGCCCCCAGACAGTGTGTTCAACAATCTGCCCCAGTATGTCCAATTGTCCAGCATTGCCCGCAGTGTCCAGCATTGTCCCAGTGTCTCCAGCATTGCCCCAGTGTCTCCAGCATTGCCCCAGTGTGTTCAACAATCTGCCCCAGTATGTCCAATTGTCCAGCATTGCCCACAGTGTGTCCAGCAATCTGCCCCAGTGTGTCCAGCATTGCCCCAGTGTCTCCAGCATTGCCCCAGTGTCTCCAGCATTGCCCCAGTGTCTCTAGCATTGCCCCAGACAGTGTGTCCAGCAATCTGCCCCAGTGTGTCCAGCATATCACCACCAGTGTGTCCAGCAATCTGCCCCAGTATGTCCAGCATTGCCCCCAGTGTGTCCTGTCCAGCAATATGCCCCAGTATGCCCAATTGTCCAGCATTGCCCACAGTGTGTCCAGCAATCTGCCCCCGTGTGTCCAGCATTGCCCCAGTGTCTCCAGCATTGCCCCAGTGTCTCCAGCATTGCCCCAGTGTCCAGCAATCATCTGCCCCAGTGTGTCCTCCAGCATTACTCCAAGTGTGTCCAGAAATCTGCCCCAGTATGTCCAGCATTGCCCCCAGTGTCTCCTGTCCAGCAATATGCCCCAGTATGTCAATTGTCCAGCATTGCCCACAGTGTGTCCAGCAATCTGCCCCAGTGTGTCCAGCATTGCCCCAGTGCCTCCAGCATTGCCCCAGTGTCTCCAGCATTGCCCCAGTGTGTCCAGCCATCATCTGCCCCAGTGTGTACTCCAGCATTGCCCACAGTGTGTCCAGCAATCTGCCCCAGTGTGTCCAGCATTGCCCCAGTGTCTCCAGCATTGCCCCAGTGTCTCCAGCATTGCCCCAGTGTCTCCAGCAATCATCTGCCCCAGTGTGTCCTCCAGCATTGCCCCCAGTGTGTCCAGCAATCTGCCCCAGTGTCTCCAGCATTGCCCCAGTGTCTCCAGCATTGCCCCAGTGTGTCCAGCCATCATCTGCCCCAGTGTGTCCTCCAGCATTGCCCCCAGTGTGTCCAGCAATCTGCCCCAGTGTCTCCAGCATTGCCCCAGTGTCTCCACAGCATTGCCCCAGTGTCTCCAGCAATCATCTGCCCCAGTGTGTCCTCCAGCATTGCCCCCAGTGTGTCCAGCAATCTGCCCCAGTGTCTCCAGCATTGCCCCAGTGTCTCCAGCATTGCCCCAGTCAGTGTGTCCAGCAATCATCTGCCCCAGTGTGTCCTCCAGCATTGCCCCCAGTGTCTCCACCGTTAGGTTATCAAAAAAAAAAAACTGCGTTCTCCTCACCTGACCAGCGCTCCAGGCGGTGAGCTCCCTACAGCAGCGCGCACTCGCCAGCGACTGACAATGACATCAGATGCCGGCAACGTGTGCACTGCGCCTGCGGCCGACTTCAGCTGCCAGCCTCCAATTGGCTGGCGGCAGTTGTTAACTATTGACATGCGGGCGCGTGCCCGCACGTCAATAGGAAACCGCCACAGCGCCGGTAGGGGGCCGGTGAGCAGATGAGACGGGGCCCAATGCGGGCTCCCTCTCTCTGCCCACCGGGTCCGGGGGCACATAAATGATAGGGGCACGTGCAGTAATGCCCTGATGGCAGCGCCCGGCGGGCAATCTGTGTGGTAGCCCAGGGCCCCCACACCACTGGGCCCTGGGCTACTGCCCAGATTGACCCTCTTTTAATCCGCCCCTGTACAGAAGGTCTTGTGAGGTGTTCCCGGTATGTGGCAGGTCGTGTGGGGTGTTTCTAGTATATGGCAGGTCTTGTGGGGTGTCCCCGGTATACAGCAGGTCTTCTTGGCTGTTCCCGCTATATGGCAGGACTTGTTGAGTGTTCCCATATACAGCAGGTCTTGTGGGGTATTCCGGGTATATGGCAGGTCTTGTGGGGTGTCCCCGGTATACAGCAGGTCTTCTTGGCTGTTCCCGCTATATGGCAGGACTTGTTGAGTGTTCCCATATACAGCAGGTCTTGTGGGGTATTCCGGGTATATGGCAGGTCTTGTGGGGTGTCCCCGGTATACAGCAGGTCTTCTTGGCTGTTCCCGCTATATGGCAGGACTTGTTGAGTGTTCCCATATACAGCAGGTCTTGTGGGGTATTCCGGGTATATGGCAAGTCTTGTGGGGTGTTCCCGGTATACAGCAGGTCTTGTGGGGTGTCCCCGGTGTACGGCAGGTCTTATGAGGTGATCCCGGTATGAGGCAGGGCTTGTGGGATGTACCCGGTGTAAGGGAGGACTTGTGTGGTGTTCCCGGTATACGGTAGGACTTGTGTGGTGCTCCCAGAATACAGCATGTCCTGTGAGGTGTTACCGGTATTTCAGCAGGTCTTGTGGGGTATCACTGGTATATGACAGATCTTGTGGGGTGTTCTTGGTATGCAATGTTTAATACCTACCATGAGTGGCACATGAGGGATGCTGGGTTTTTTCCATGTATTGCAGGATTTTAAAAAAAACTGAAAAAGATGCTTATTGAATTCAGTGGGGGCAAAAACTCCCACAAATGCTAAGTATAAAAAAAATGTGGTATCCAGCATGAGATGTGAACAGAGCTTTACCGGGCTTCCAGACAGTCCCACAAGGGGACACATCCGATGTTCTCTGAAGTAATATGGGATTTTCAGCCATACAGGAAATAGTGGTGAATTTGTAGAATAACCTCCAGGCTCCAGACGCTCTGGACAAAAATAGTCATATAAATAATTCCATCAGTTTTCTCCTCTTTCTCTGCTGGAGTTATTTGCTTGCTTAGTGTTTTCTGTAACAAACTTTGATCTTTGGACTGTTTCAATATTTGCCGATCCGTTGAGCTTATTTAGGATTTTCCATCTTGCTTTATGCGTATACTAAATAACCCGAGAAGTCCTGATCATTCTACTCCATTATTTTTTATATAGTCCGGAACACATCTGAGGGTTTTTAAGTTCTTGTGTTTTTTGCCATTCAGTAAAGTATATTGTGTGCCGAATCTTGACACAATTTGTAATCTCGTTTGGTCGTTATAGTATAATTGCCCTATAAAATGTAGAGCACGGCATCATTTGTTATGGCTTCAGTGTAACACATTTCCGCAGTGTTTTTTTTTGTGTGATGTTATTTAGACGTTAAACTCGTCTGTATTTGTAGATTGCTATTATGGGTGCTTAGGGTCTGCTAACAGTGTTAATAGGGCTGGATTTTTTGTAAACTATCCCACCGGCTTGTTTAGAAGTTACCAAAGCTTTGTATAAAGTTGTGTAGTTCATCTGAACCGCTCCTGCATTAGTGAAAGTAGGGACTACTGATTTACATATGCAAAACACGTTATTCCGCAGCACTCCTCCCATATCTCTACTGGGCAGATTAGTTCCTAAATTTGCAATATAACACTCTCATTGTATCTCAGAGGTGTCCTTAGACTCTTATAAACCTTTGCTCAAAACAGGGACGTATCTATCGTGGGTGCTGGCCGTGGAGCACATTGTGAGTCCCACTGGTGCTCACAGTCTAAGTTCCCTATGAATATGTGTTTGGAGTGTAGCAGAAAACCAGAGCACCAGGAGGAAACCCACGCAAGTACTTGGAGAACATACAATCTCCTTGCTGATGTTGTCCTTGGTGGGATTTGAACCCAGGACCCCAGCGCTGCAAGCAAATAATGTTAAACAATAAGCCACCGTGCTGTCCTGCTGAGCACATGGAGGCCCAATATGTCCCTTTGGCCTATATGAGAAGATCAACACTTAAAGAGACCTGTGATAGCTGGGGGCCTCATTGGAGATTTTCACTTTAGACCCTATGGGTTACAAGTAGCATCCCTGGCCCAAAAGATAGTACCAACTAAGTCCTCGATTCATTAAGATTGGTGTTTCGTCTGACAGTCTTAATGAAACGTGTAGGACTAAAGGTACCTTCATACTGAGCAACTTTAGAATGATAACGATAGCGATCTGTGACGTTGCAGCGTCCTGGATAGCGATATCGTTGTGTTGGACACGCAGCAGCGATCAGGATCCTGCTGTGACATCGCTGGTCGGAGCTAGAAGGCCAGAACTTTATTTCGGCGCTGGATCACCCGCTGACATCGCTGAATCGGCGTGTGTGACGCCGATCCAGCGATGTCTTCACTTGCAACCAGGGTAAACATCAGGTTACTAAGCGCAGGGCCACGCTTAGTAACCCGATATTTACCCTGGTTACCATTGTAAATGTAAAAAACACTACATACTTACATTCCGGTGTCTGTCGCGTCCCCCGGCGTCAGCTTCCCTACACTGTGTCAGCGCCGGCTGGCTGTAAAGCAGAGCACAGCGGTAACGTCACCGCTCTGCTTTACGGCCGGCGCTTACACAGTGCAGGGAAGCTGACGCCGGGGGACGCGACAGACACCGGAATGTAAGTATGTAGTGTTTTTTTTTTACATTTACAATGGTAACCAGGGTAAATATCGGGTTACTAAGCGCGGCCCTGCGCTTAGTAACCCGATATTTACCCTGGTTACCCGGGGACTTCGGCATCGACCACACAACGACTAAACAGCGACGCTGCAGCGATCGGCATCGTTGTCTATATCGCTGCAGCGTCGCTTAATGTGACGGTACCTTAATATGCGCCATATTCATTGAGAAGCACACTCAGCTAAATGAATTAGGCAAATCTCATCACTGGAGTGTGAGTCTGTTCACCTCTGCAGAGATGTTACTACAGTCAGGGACTAGAGTAACATTTATGGCATAACAAATTCCACCACATTCCAGTAATTTAACCAGCGGGTGTAGCAACATCGTCTTCTCCCCAGCTCTGAGCTCTGTCCATTTTGGCAGAGCTGCTTGAAACTGGCGTGAAAATGACAAAAGTCACAATATTTTTCAACCATTCAGAGTTACTACACCAGTTTTCGAACTTTAACACTTTGATGTATCAGCCCCTAAATTTCCTGAAAGAAGTCTAAGGCTATGTGCACACGATGCAGATTTAGTGCGGATCCGCAGCGGATTTTTCCACGCCGAAACGCTGCAAATCTGCACTGTGATTTACAGTACAATGTAAATCAATGTGAAAAAAAAAAGCTGTGCAGATGGTGCGGAAAAATCCGTGCGGAAACGCTGTGGATTTAAAATAACTGCATGTCACTTCTTTTGTGCGGATCTGCCGCGTTTCTGCACCACTCCATTATAGAAATGTGCAGTGGTAAAAAACGCAGAGAATCCGCACAAAATCTGCATCAATTCCGCATAAAAACAGCACAAAATCCGCATAAAATCCGCGGCAAATCTGCTCCCCATTCCCCAACGTGTGCACATAGCCTAAAAGGGGCAATGATAAACACAGCTGAGATTATGGGTGCTCCGGTGACTTAGGCCACCCTCGGTATCTTAGAGGCTTTTACCACCCCAGTGGCTATGTTTAGGTAAATTAGAGAATTAGAGTGTCAGAGGTGTAACGTCAGGCTTCGTCTCCAATTAAGAAAAAGAGCATTTACGGTATATTGTCTTTTATTTAAAGGTTTGGTACATTTAGAGACAACCAGGTCACATTTTGCGGTTCCACAAAATTCTTGCTGAATACACAGTTCCTTGAAATGAACGACTTTGAATAGTTTTTAATTCTTATAATATATATATAAAAGTGCTTCAAGTTCTCACTAAATTAGAATATCATCAAGAAGTTAATTTATTTCAGTTCTTCAATACAAAAAGTTAAACTTGTACATTATATAGAGTCGTTACAAACACAGTGATCTATTTCAAGTGTTTATTTCTGTTAATGTTGATGATTATGGCTTACGGCCAATGAAAACCCAAAAGTCATTATCTCAGTAAATTAGAATATTTTATAACATCAAGTCGAAATAGGAAGAGTGGCGCAAAGTGTCACAGCTATATCCTGCAGCGAATCCAACAATTTCCCACAAAAAATTGTAAATATTAAAATACAATACCACGAATATACATATGTATATACAGGTTCGCGCTAGGAAAAAAGCCGCTAAATGTCTAAATAGGTGTCCACAAGCTGGTTAAAGGGCCACTGTCACCCCCCTTCAGCTGTTATAAACTAAAAGAGCCACCTTGTGCAGCAGTAATGCTGCATTCTAACAAGGTGACTCTTTTAGTTTTTGTTGCTGATATTCCCACAACAAAGGTATTTATAATTTTGCTCAAATACCTGTCTTTGTACCTGGAGGCGGGTCTGAAGCCTCCTCTTTGAAGCGCCCAACTGCCGTCAGTCATCTCTTCTGGGGCGATTGTCGCCACCCCCTCAGCACTGTTATTGTTCGAAATCCGGCGCCTGCGCTCTGCTCTTCTGCCTGGAGCAGGCGCATAGAGCAGCGGCCATCCTAGCTCTGATGCCGGGTTCCGGTCTGCGCCTGTGCGGGCAGTGCGGCCACCCTGTTACTGAATCCCCGCCCCGCACTGTGTTATGCATTAATTTCAGACAATAACAGTGCTGAGGGGGCGGCGACAATCGCCCCAGAAGAGATGACTGACGGCAGTTGGGTGCTTCAAAGAGGAGGCTTCAGACCCGCCTCCAGGTACAAAGACAGGTATTTGAGTAAAATTATAAATACCTTTATTGTGGGAATATCAGCAACAAAAACTAAAAGAGTCACCTTGTTAGAATGCAGCATTACTGCTGCACAAGGTGGCTCTTTTAGTTTATAACGGCTGGAGGGGGTGACAGTGGCCCTTTAAGTTTGCCATCACCTAGTCCAAATAGATATAGGTTAAAACATGGTGGCCCATAGATAAAAAATACTTCAATACGTAAGGAGTGATTCCAATCAACTGCACAAAAATATATCTCAAAACTAACTGACGTTAATCAACCCACAGGCAATGTCTGTACGTGTCGGTGGGAGAAATATTCTCTTACCCACCGTGCTGGGATTCTCCAGGATGCAGGTAGCGTTGCCCTTCCATGCAGCAGCGGGTTCCATGCAGCCTTTTATTTAACCCGCCGCTGGTATTGAATTTTATAACATCAGCTTGAAAATTATTTTAAAATCTGAAATGTATGTTCAGTAAATGCACTCAATACTTGGTCAGGGGTACTTTTGCATCAATTACTGCATCAATGCGGCATGGCATGGAGGCGATCAGCCTGTGGCACTGCTGAGGACTTATGGAAGCTCAGGTTGCTTTGATAGCAGCCTTCAGCTCGTCTGCATTGTGGGATCTGGTGTCTCTCATCTTCTTCTTGACAATACCCATAGATTCTCTATGGGGTTAAGGTTAGGCGAGTTTGCTGGCCAATCAAGCACAGTGATACTGCTGTTTCTAAACCAGCAACCTGTGGCAAATGCCAAGCGTCCTGCACGGTGTTCGGCTGTGAGCACAACCTCCATCTGTGGACGTCGGGCACTCAGACCGTCCTCATGAAGTCGGTTTCTAACCATTTGTGCAGAGACATGCACATTTGTGGCCTGCTGGAGGTCATTTTGCAGGGCTCTGGCAGTGCTCCTCCTGTTCCTCCTTGCACAAAGGCTGAGGTAGCGGTCCTGCTGCTGGGTTGTTGCCCTCCTACGGCCCCCTCCACGTCTCCTGGTGTACTGGCCTGTCTCCTGGTAGCGCCTCCAGCCTCTGGACACTATGCTGACAGACACAGCAAACCTTCTTGCCACAGTTCGCATTGATGTGCCATCCTGGATGAGCTGCACTACCTGAGCCACTTGTGTAGGTTGTAGAGTCCTTCGCATGCTACCACGAGTGTGAAAGCACAACCAACATTCAAAAGTGACCAAAACATCAGCCAGAAAGCATTGGTACTGAGATGTGGTCTGTGGTCCCCACCTGCAGAACCACTCCTTTATTGAGTGTGTCCTGATAATTGCCAATAATTTCCATCTGTTGTCTATTCCATTTGCACAACAGCACGGGAAATTAATTGTCAATCAATGTTGCTTCCTAAGTGGACAGTTTGATTTCACAGAAGTTTGATTTACTTGGAGTTATATTCTGTTGTTTGTACTCCCTTTATTTTTTTGAGCAGTGTATATACAGTATATCTACTATATAATTGTCTAAGGGTCACTTCTGTCTTTCTGTCTGTCTGTATTTCTGTCTGTCTGTCACAGACATTCATTGGTCGCGGCCTCTGTCTGTCATGGAAATCCAAGTCGCTGATTGGTCGTGGCAAAACAGCCACGATCAATCAGCGACTGGCACAGTCCGGTGGAAAAATGGCCGCTCCTTCCTCCCCGCAGTCAGTACCCGCTCCATACTCCCCTCCAGTCAGCCCTCACACAGGGTTAATACCAGCGTTAATGGACCGCGGTGTAGCACACTCCATTAACGCAGCTATTAACCCTGTGTGACCAACTTTTTACTATTGATGATGCGTATGCAGCATCAATAGTCAAAAGATCTAATGTTAAAAATAATAATTAAAAAAAATCATTATATACTCACCTTCCGCCGCCTTTCCCGCTCCTCGCGACGCTCCGGTGACCGCTCCATACAAGCGGCAGGTTCCGGTGCCAAGGATGGTATGCGAGAAGGACCTGCCATGACGTCACGGTCATGTGACCGCGATGTCATCACAGGTCCTGCATCCATACCAACCCTGGGACCGGAAGCTGCTGCGTGCACCGCACACAGGGCCAGGACTTCAACGGGCTTTCGGAGGGTGAGTATATGTTTATTTTTTATTTTAAGTCTGTATACTACGTGGCTCTGTGCTGTATACTCCGTGGCTGTGCAATATACTACGTGACTGGACAATATACTACGTGGCTGGGCAATATACTATGTGGCTGGGCAATATACTACATGGCAGGGCAATATACTACGTGACTGGGCAATATACTACGTGGCTGGGCCTACGTGGCTGGGAAATATACTACGTGACCGGGCAATATACTACGTGACTGTGCAATATACTATGAAACTGGGAAATATACTACGTGGCTGGGCACTATACTACGTGACTGGGCACTATACTACGTGACTGGGCAATATCCTATGTGGCTGGGCAATATACTACATGGCTGGGCAATATACTACGTAGCTGAGCAATATACTACATGGCTGGGCAATATACTACGTGACTGGGCAATATACTACGTGACTGGGCAATATACTACGTGGCTGGGCAATATATTACGTGGACATGCATTTTCTAGAATACCCGATGCGTTATATATATATAATCGTAGAATCATAGAATGGTAGAGTTGGAAGGGATCTCCTTGGTCATCTGGTCCAACCCCCTGCTCAAAGCAGGATTCACTAAATCATCCCAGACAGATGTCTGTCCATCCTCTGTTTGAAGACTTCCATTGAAGGAGAACTCACCACCTCTCGTGGCGACCTGTTCCACTCATTGATCACCCTAACTGTATATATATATATATTTATTTATTGTAATTCCAAAGTAAAAGAGGCTTTGTTCATTTATGTCAATGCATATCTATTCTTCTTGTGCTAAGAGCCATGTAGGCCAATTTAGGAAGCCCCAGACTCCCCATTTACTCAGCGTGTAAAAACAGTTGTCTATGTGAACACAAGCAAGCCATTTCTTTGTTTCCTGGGCCTGTTATGGTTTTGATGTTTCCAAACACTGATGGAATTTACGATGAACTTTCTATGTAATTAGCTGCTTTATCAGATCTCAGTGTGATTAATGGAAAGGAAGTTCACTGTGTCTGGATAAATACCGTATCTCCCCCCAAAAATTGCAAGGAATAAATTATTTTTAATAGGTTATGTTATAATCTAGATAATCTGTTCAGATGACATTTAAAGGCGACCAGTCTTTACTCCTGACTTGTCTGTTGTAGTACATAATTATACCCAATAATATCAGGAAGCATTTTTCTTAGAACTCTGCATTTATACCATTGCTCTGTTCTTCCTCCTGCAACTATAGGAATAAATTAAAGAAGCACTCCTCCTCCCATTAAAGTTTTTATTCTCTTAATTTATTGATTCATAATTTAATTGATATGAGGTTAGTGGAATTTTCCTGTATTTGCCAATTATATTGATGTATGTATTGACTGTCAGTTTAGCTATAGTGATCCTTTAATACATAGCTTGAAAAGCAGGAATGTCCTGTGTTCCACTGAAGCCTTTACAGATGGCTGCAGAGTCTAGGGCAACAATGTGGTGCAGAGTGAGACATTACCCAGAGTCTGCAAAACCCATAAGAATCTTAGATCTTGATGTCCTCGGGGGAAGATGTCAGGAAAGAGAGACATGGTCACAGTGGGATTCGGAAATGCAATTCTCTTGAAGGTACCCTGAGAAATAGTCCAAGGGGACATTCACAGCAAGACGATCTGTGCCCGCCGCAGAAGGTTACATACAAGTGAAAGCAGAGAAATTGATCACGCAGAAAACGGGAAGCGGACACATTCATAGCGATCAGCAGAGATAAATGTGTCAAATATATATATAGGCGGGATGAGAAATTCAGATGTTGCGAAATAAATATAACCCTCCTGTTTTATCCATACACTTGGACCAGTAATATATTAAGCCAGTTTCTCAGTAAGTTTTTGAAATGTCAGGACAAATTGGGAAAAATGTAGAAATGCTATAGTCTTTCCTACCGAAAGCAGCTGTGCATCTTATTGGCAATGCTCCAAGGGAAAAAGTATGCAAATGAGCTCCCTTCTTTTTTATGGGAGACCGCTAATTTGCAAACCGACAAAGGAAAAGAGATGTTTAGCCTTTAGGCCCAGTGCTGCAAGGTAACAGGGTTCAATGTGGGCAATGCTTTTCTTTTTTTTGAACACTAAGATGGGTGATTATTTACATTACTTTAAAAAAAAAAGGTTTTGACCGTCATGCAGTAAATGCTAGTCTAGTTAAATGCTAGGCTATAAGACCATGACAAATGTCTTTTCTATGAAGTAAGTGATGTTGTGTGCTGTACTGTTATATCCATAGAGTGACGTAACGGGCACTGCCATAGCCTAGGCCTGGTCATGGCATTGGTTTGTGATGAGAGGTTAGGTCGTACTTGCATATTCCCCAAAAATAGGAGAGACCTCCCAGACAAATGGCAAAAGGTTTTCTTTAATTCAGGAGATATAGATAAGGTGAGGAATAAACTTGAGAGGCCATGTGAAAAGTTGGCAAATATGGGTTAAAATAGTAAATGGGTTAAGAAGAAATTTGTTGTAGTTGGCGTTGACGACGTGTTTGGAAAATAACATGGGATTGACCGAAGTAATTATAGGGAAAGGGGAAGCACTAGTATCTTTTTTTAGCAGAAATGGAGGTGGCTCAACGATACCAAATGCTTTCTTTTCTCTGAAGTACCTTTGGTCAGTGGCGTTAGGCTTTTTTGATTTTTCCATGGTGGTCGCTGATAGGGAAGTCTTGGATGGTGCTTATTGAGAAAGTTGGTTGCCCACTGGTTGGTTGGTTGGTTGCCCATTGGAGATATGGGACTCCTTTCCAAGGGAAGTGCTTGGACTAATGTCTTGTTTGTTTATGGGGGTGCTACACCCTTGCAGGCCGCATGCTACTGATGACTTTGGTTGGCCAGGACCAGATGCTGGAAAGTTCAGTGAGGGAGACCATCAGTCCAAAATAAACAGTCTTCTCTTTTCCGTCCTTGCCCATTACCTGTCTTGAGTTATTAGCTAGGTGTCCTGTCCAGGGACCCCTCTCCGGTGCATCACTCTGTCCTTCTGTCACTTTTCCTTTCTATACTCCTGATCTCGCTTTTGCTATCACCATCTTGATCTCTACTTATGTCAGGGACATCCACGTCATGCGACTCTGCTGACTAGTCAGACCCAATCTGACATCCTGACAGGAAATTGTCTATGTCTCTTCACTTTAGCCCCTCCCACTCTGGGCTAGTTCCGAACATTAACCCTACCTCTCCCTACTGTCAGGCAAAATACATCCTATCACCAGTAACACTTCATTATACACATTACACATCACAATACATTATATTAATATAAATATGTTAATGGGGGAACGTGGACAACTCTTCCATCTTCTTACATGTTCTCGCTTTGTGTTGTCCTGGGGAGCAGATTCTGGGGATGTTCTCAATAGTCAACCTGATGAAGGGCTTTCCAAAATTATTTGTCAGTGCTGTTTATGAGGCTTACTGTTATTTCTTCTATTTTATCATTCTTGTATGTTTATATATTTCATGCAGAAATTTCTGTGGTCGAGATATTTTCTTCATCACACTGTATGTCTCGTGTTTTATTTTATGGGAGGCTGATGGGGTACTATTGTCAGCTGATGCGTGAGATACATCCATAATAACCTAGTCAGGTTCGCTAGCGATGAATACATGAATTTGTCACTTCGCTTTCCACAATGGAGATTTTAACAATAGATCATCTGTAAAGCAGCCCCATAAAGTCTTCGATTTTTTTTTCTCCTTCTTTTTATAATTGGGATGTATTGACTTGCTACCTTTAAAAGCAGCGTCAGCGGTGTAGTGCTGTAGCGTTAGCACTTGTGACCTTGGGTGACACTCGTAACTCTCCAAAGGACCACGCACATGTCAGGGCCATCCTTGAACTGCAGTTGACTCATATAACATATTTTGGAGTCCATGTGCCAAAAGGCAGGGTCCAATACTTGTACATCGGGTGTTTACTTTTTAGTTATTCAATAACAGATGAAATAGAAAGTGAAGTGGATTGGGGCTTGCACCATTTTTCATCATACTGAAGTTCTGTCACCCATTCATAATCAAAAACACAGCCAGGATTGACTATGGGCTGTCCTTGAAATTGCTGCTAGGCCAAATTTGCCAGCTGCAATACCAGACACAGGATGTGGTTAAGAGTGGTTCTGTTTCTGGAAATAAAAAGATCCCGTTTCTACTCTTGGACGGCCCTTTTAGATTAGAGCTACATGGAGACTTTGATGGGGCAACCCAAAAAGTATCCATTTTGTCTGCATTTTGTCAAGCAACTATATTCTGGCGCGTTTTATTACACACAGTACCCATTACATAACAAATAACCTAAATTGAATGTCGTTTATGACGTGGACCCTACTTTGAAAAAAAAGTGATCGGATTAGGAAATGGTACTTCTGTATGTCTCATGTCACCGGATAAGCAAAATGACTGGTTGTGATGTCACAATGCAAAATTGCTTTTCTTAGGTTGCACAATCATAGCCTTCTTGTAGCCTAGCCTTAAAGGGGTGATTGGGCCTTAAGCTACAAGTCTTATCTCACTGTCCCTCATCATGCGCACTGCACACTGTGCTGGAAGATCAGGCGTGTGACCACAAGTATGCAATTTGCATATATATGCGATCATGTGCCAACTAGACGTGTGTGGCCTCATTTAATAACAGACACATCTAGTCAGAATGTAACCAAAATTATGCAAATTGCACACTTGTGATCTCTCTATCCCAGAGGTCACATAATGTGAGGATTGGCAAGTCTGCAGTCTCATGGAGTGACTGCAGACTTGTAGCCTAAGGCCGGACAACCCCTTTTGTTCTCATCTTCGTTCTTCAGCAGCACACCGCTCCCTGCTTCTTGGCTTCCTGCTTGCTCATTGGGTGATTCGCTCCTGATGATTGACAGGTCAGACCAGAAGCATGACTGAGCCACTGTCCAAACTGTGTGCTCTCCAGTGTTGTCAGCAGAGGCAGCTTTGCATCCAGTGATTTGGTCAGCTTCAGAACAGCACTTACAAGCTCTATTGCATGATTCTTGCCCATGTAGACAGCAGCACACGATAAAATTAAACATCCCCCTTCTATTGAGAATAGAGAGGATTCTTAATAAGATGTATATTGCAAAGTTGTTTGCTTTTTCAAGCAATTTTACCCTTATATGATGATGAGAAACCCCCTTTCATCCTAGTTTGGGAACCTTGTAAGAGATAAAACCAATACTTACCAATGGAATCCATCCACCCTACTCCAGTGCTTCTGCTCTGGTGGTGTCCAACTGGATAAGAAGCGATGACATCCTGACCACCAGTCACCAAAACCTTCAGGGGTCAAGTGATTGGTGGTCGGAATGTCATTGCTTCTGATGTTCCATTTACCAGTCACCTCACTGTTGCATCCAATCAGTGCCCTCAATGGTTTGGTGACTGACAGTCAGCAGATCATCGAAGTGACAATGCTGGAGCCTCAGGGTATTTCAGCGGTAAGTATCAGTTTTTACTTTTAAAAGTGTTTTATATAAAATAAGAAAGTAAGTGGCTTCTGTTTGTATGTTTTACTTACAGTAATTTCAGAAACAGCTCCTCTTTTGTCCATAGGCTGTGTCTGGTGTTGCCATATTCTAGTGAAGGCTGAGCTGCAGTACCAGACACAGCAATAGTCATGGTGGCACCATTTACATGCTTTCTTATTTTGTTCTTCCACATCTTACATAATCTCTTTCTATATATCACAGTGCCTTTATGATTCCATTACTAAGATCGTATTCACATCTGTGTATATACAATCAATTTGCTAAATGACAGATGATATTTTTACCTCATTTACTCGGGCTGATTATCCGCACCATTGCTTGTTATCGCTCGCATTGCATCAGTAACTGCTTCATGTAAATGGGCCTATGGAAATATATGAGATGGTATGAAATTTTTTTAATTATATTTGCTTGTGACGCTTTAGTCGTGTGCTCGGAATGATAATCGTCTAGGATTATCATCCCGTGGCTGAAGGGGCGACTGGCCCTTTCTAGGATTGTCATTCCAGTGTCCTAAATCTTGTGTCGGTTGCAGTCAGCCCCGATGTCTTCCTCTTCTGCTTCATCACATTACTTAATGATAGGGGCATTTCCAGAAGGTGCGGTGGTGCATTTCTAGGTGGTACCTGGGGATAATGGCTGCCTCACTATTGGCACCGCTGTGCCCCAAGCAACATGTGGTACTTAATCATCTTGTCATCGGTGAGTGAGCTTTGCCTGTGCTGCTTCGAAATCTCACCCGTCAGGACCCGGCCTGGTACAATTAGTCACTCGTCCTTGGCACCAAGCAGATGAAGCCAGTGCTGGAAGATATCAACCTCCAGGTACATTTTTCTGCAACCATTTGCAGCAAAATCACTAATTTATAGTTGGTGCAAGATTTCATTGCTTGTCAGTTGACCATGACTTTCCCTCAAAATTTCTGAAATAAAAAAATGGGTGCAGCTACCTCAACAGATAGATGCAGAATGTTCACATATCTCCAGAGAGCAACCTACAAAAGCAGGTACAGCCACTGTTCCACCAAATGTTGCATAGTGGCATGCCCCCATAAGTGTATGTGAACATTGAGTCTTTTTGCTGAGATTTTGGAGCGGAAACTTCCAAGTTTTTCCATAGTGGATGCTTTCCTGAAACGGAAAGTACTTGCAAGCAGCATAATACAAAGAATAGCAGGTTTACCCAGAATCCTTTGCAGTAGGCGGAGCTATGCAAATCATCTCTTTCCACCCCAGTCTAATCCACAGCGCTTGGAATCGCCAAGCGTGCAATGCTGCGGATTAGTTTCTAAATTTACACAGCCAACCAATTCCTACCTGTGGACACGTGTTTCGGGCTTCAGGCCCTCATCAGCACAGGGCTGGAATTGGTTGGCTGTATGGAGTGGGGCTCGGTGAGCAAGCGATACATACATGCTAGCCACCTTAGGGAGAGACCCAAGTTGGGCTATGAAGGCAATGTGGCTGCCTTTCTTATGGAGGCACTGTGGCTGCCTTTCCTATGGAGGGCACTGTGGTTGCCTTTCTTATGGAAGCACTGTGGCTGCCTTCATTATGGAGGCAATGTGGCTGCCTTTCTTATGGAGGCAATGTCGCTGCCTTTATTATGGAGGCAATGTGGCTGCCTTTCTTACGGAAGCACTGTGGCTGCCCTTCTTATGGAGGCACTATGGCTGCCTTTATTATGGAGGGCACTATAGGCTGCCTTTGTTATGGGAGGACACTGTAGCTGCCTTTCTTATGGATGGCAGTATGGCTGCCTTTCTTATGGATGGCACTATGGCTGCCTTTCTTATGAATGGCACTATGGCTGCTTTTCTTATGGATGGCACTATGGCTGCCTTTCTTATGGATGGCACTATGGCTGCCTTGCTTATGAATGGCACTATGGTTGCCTTTCTTATGGATGGCACTATGGCTGCCTTTATTATGTAGGGAACTATGACTGCTAGTCTTATGGCGGGCACTGTGGCTGCTTTTCTTATGGAAAAACTTACATACATGCTAGCCACCTTAGGGAGAGACCCAAGTTGGGCTAAATGTAGCGGGACGAAAGAGACCGAAAAGCCCTCTACTTAAAGGAAATACATAGTGGATGCTTTCCTGAAACGGAAAGTACTTGCAAGCAGCATAATACAAAGAATAGCAGGTTTACCCAGAATCCTTTGCAGTAGGCGGAGCTATGCAAATCATCTCTTTCCACCCCAGTCTAATCCACAGCGCTTGGCAACCATAGTGCCATTCATAAGCAAGGCAGCCATAGTGCCATCCATAAGAAAGGCAGCCATAGTGCCATCCATAAGAAAAGCAGCCATAGTGCCATTCATAAGAAAGGCAGCCATAGTGCCATCCATAAGAAAGGCAGCCATACTGCCATCCATAAGAAAGGCAGCTACAGTTTCCTCCCATAACAAAGGCAGCCTATAGTGCCCTCCATAATAAAGGCAGCCATAGTGCCCTCCATAAGAAGGGCAGCCACAGTGCTTCCGTAAGAAAGGCAGCTGTTGTGAATTCTGTGGCTGAATTCACTCCTGTGGTCACAAGTGGTACTGCAGCTTCTGAGCTTCCTCCCTCAGGTGTTCTGGTGAGCTCGTTAACTGCTTCATTACTTAACTCCGCCTGATGCTGCTATCCTTGCTCCTTGTCAATGTTTCAGTGTTGGATCTGAGCTTCTCCTGATTGTTCCTGTGACCTGCTGCTCTGTATAGCTAAGTGCTTTTTGCTTTTTTGTTGCTTTTTTTCTGTCCAGCTTGTCTTTTGTTTTGCTGGAAGCTCTGAGACGCAAAGGGTGTACCGCCGTGCCGTTAGTTCGGCACGGTGGGTTTTTTTTGCCCCCTTTGCGTGGTTTTGCTTTAGGGTTTTTTGTAGACTGCAAAGTTCGCTTTACTGTCCTCGCTCTGTCCTAGAATATCGGGCCCCACTTTGCTGAATCTATTTCATCCCTAAGTTTTGTCTTTTCATCTTACTCACAGTCATTATATGTAGGGGGGCTGCCTTTTCCTTTGGGGAATTTCTCTGGGGCAAGTCAGGCCTATTTTTCTATCTTCAGGCTAGCTAGTTTCTTAGGCTGTGCCGAGTTGCCTAGGTAGTTGTTAGGCGCAATCCACAGCCGCTTTTAGTTGTGTTTAGGATAGGATCAGGTGTGCAGTCTACAGAGTTTCCACGTCACAGAGCTCGTTCTTGTATTTTTGGGTATTTGTCAGATCACTGTGTGCGCTCTGATCGCTAAGCACACTGTGTTTCTGGATTGCCTTCATAACACCTGTCATTAGCAAACATAACAGGCAGCCACATTGCCTCCATAATAAAGGCAGCGACATTGCCTCCATAAGAAAGGCAGCCACATTGCCTCCATAATGAAGGCAGCCACAGTGCTTCCATAAGAAAGGCAGCCACAGTGCCCTCCATAGGAAAGGCAGCCACAGTGCCTCCATAAGAAAGGCAGCCACATTGCCTTCATAATAAAAGCAGCCACAGTGCCCTCCATAAGAAAGGCAGACACATTGCCTCCAAAAGAAAGGCAGCCACAGTGCCTCCAAAAGAAAGGCAGCCACATTGCCTTCATAATAAAAGCAGCCACGGTGCCCTCCATAAGAAAGGCAGCCACAGTGCTTCCGTAAGAAAGGCAGCCACATTGCCTCCATAATAAAGGCAGCCACAGTGCCCTCCATAAGAAAGGCAGCCATAGTGCCTCCATAGGAAGGCAGCCACATTGCCTCCATAATAAAGGCAGCCACAGTGCCTCCATAAGAAAGGCAGCCACAGTGCCTCCATAAGAAAGGCAGCCACATTACCTCCATAAGAAAGGAAGCCACAGTACCCTCCATAAGAAAGGCAGCCACAGTGCCCTCCATAAGAAAAGCAGCCACATTGCCTCCAAAAGAAAGGCAGCCACATTGCCTCCATAATAAAGGCAGCCACAGTGCCTCCATAATAAAGGCAGCCACAGTGCCCTCCATAAGAAAGGCAGCCATAGTGCCCTCCATAAGAAAGGCAGCCACATTGCCTCCATAAGAAAGGCAGCCACAGTGCTTCCATAAGAAAGGCAGCCACATTACCTCCATAATAAAGGCAGCCACAGTGCCTCCATAAGAAAGGCAGCCACAGTGCCTCCATAAGAAAGGCAGCTACATTACCTCAATAATAAAAGCAGCCACAGTGCCCTCCATAAGAAAGGCAGCCATAGTGCCTCCATAAGAAAGGCAGCCACATTGCCTCCATAATGAAGGCAGCCACAGTGCTTCCATAAGAAAGGTAGCCACAGTGCCCTCCATAGGAAAGGCAGCCACAGTGCCTCCATAAGAAAGGCAGCCACATTGCCTTCATAATAAAAGCAGCCACAGTGCCCTCCATAAGAAAGGCAGACACATTGCCTCCAAAAGAAAGGCAGCCACAGTGCCTCCAAAAGAAAGGCAGCCACATTGCCTTCATAATAAAAGCAGCCACGGTGCCCTCCATAAGAAAGGCAGCCACAGTGCTTCCGTAAGAAAGGCAGCCACATTGCCTCCATAATAAAGGCAGCCACAGTGCCCTCCATAAGAAAGGCAGCCATAGTGCCTCCATAGGAAGGCAGCCACATTGCCTCCATAATAAAGGCAGCCACAGTGCCTCCATAAGAAAGGCAGCCACAGTGCCTCCATAAGAAAGGCAGCCACATTACCTCCATAAGAAAGGAAGCCACAGTACCCTCCATAAGAAAGGCAGCCACAGTGCCCTCCATAAGAAAAGCAGCCACATTGCCTCCAAAAGAAAGGCAGCCACATTGCCTCCATAATAAAGGCAGCCACAGTGCCTCCATAATAAAGGCAGCCACAGTGCCCTCCATAAGAAAGGCAGCCATAGTGCCCTCCATAAGAAAGGCAGCCACATTGCCTCCATAAGAAAGGCAGCCACAGTGCTTCCATAAGAAAGGCAGCCACATTACCTCCATAATAAAGGCAGCCACAGTGCCTCCATAAGAAAGGCAGCCACAGTGCCTCCATAAGAAAGGCAGCTACATTACCTCCATAATAAAAGCAGCCACAGTGCCCTCCATAAGAAAGGCAGCCATAGTGCCTCCATAAGAAAGGCAGCCACATTACCTCCATAAGAAAGGCAGCCACAGTACCCTCCATAAGAAAGGCAGCCACAGTGCCCTCCATAAGAAAAGCAGCCACATTGCCTCCAAAAGAAAGGCAGCCACATTGCCTCCATAATAAAGGCAGCCACAGTGCCTCCATAATAAAGGCAGCCACAGTGCCCTCCATAAGAAAGGCAGCCATAGTGCCCTCCATAAGAAAGGCAGCCACATTGCCTCCATAAGAAAGGCAGCCACAGTGCCTCCATAAGAAAGGCAGCCACATTACCTCCATAATAAAGGCAGCCACAGTGCCTCCATAAGAAAGGCAGCCACAGTGCCTCCATAAGAAAGGCAGCTACATTACCTCCATAATAAAGGCAGCCACAGTGCCCTCCATAAGAAAGGCAGCCATAGTGCCTCCATAAGAAAGGCAGCCACATTGCCTCCATAATAAAGGCAGCCACAGTGCCTCCATAAGAAAGGCAGCCATAGTGCCTCCATAACAAAGGCAGCCACAGTGCCTCCATAAGAAAGGCAGCCACATTACCTCCATAAGAAAGGCAGCCACAGTACCCTCCATAAGAAAGGCAGCCACAGTGCCCTCCATAAGAAAAGCAGCCACATTGCCTCCAAAAGAAAGGCAGCCACATTGCCTCCATAATAAAGGCAGCCACAGTGCCTCCATAAGAAAGGCAGCCACAGTGCCCTCCATAAGAAAGGCAGCCATAGTGCCCTCCATAAGAAAGGCAGCCACATTGCCTCCATAAGAAAGGCAGCCACAGTGCCTCCATAAGAAAGGCAGCCACATTACCTCCATAATAAAGGCAGCCACAGTGCCTCCATAAGAAAGGCAGCCACAGTGCCTCCATAAGAAAGGCAGCTACATTACCTCCATAATAAAAGCAGCCACAGTGCCCTCCATAAGAAAGGCAGCCACAGTGCTTCCGTAAGAAAGGCAGCCACATTGCCTCCATAATAAAGGCAGCCACAGTGCCCTCCATAAGAAAGGCAGCCATAGTGCCTCCATAAGAAAGGCAGCCACAGTGCCTCCATAAGAAAGGCAGCCACAGTGCCTCCAAAAGAAAGGCAGCCACAATGCCTCCATAAGAAAGGCAGCCACATTGCCTCCATAATAAAGGCAGCCACAGTGCCTTCCATAACGAAGGCAGCCATAGTGCCTCCATAATAAAGGCAGCCACAGTGCCCTCCATAAGAAACGCAGCCACAGTGCTTCCGTAAGAAAGGCAGCCACAGTGCCTCCATAATAAAGGCAGCCACAGTGCCTCCATATGAAAGGCAGCCACAGTACCCACCATAAGAATAGCAGTCATGCCGCCTTCCATAAGAAAAACAACCACAGTGTCTCCATAAGAAAGACCGCCATTGTGACTTCCATAAGAAATGCAACCGCAGTGCCTCCATAAGAAAGGCAGCCACAGTGCTTTCATAAAAAAGACACCCACAGTGCCCTCCATAATAAAGGCAACCACGGTGCCACCATGATTCTGATAAAAAGTTCCCTTTTGGGTGCTTTGTAAGGTGCTAGAAAATGTAGAATGACGGGATAGTCTTAATCCCTACAAATCCAGTAGGAGATCTGGTAATAGATGTGGGAAATTGACTTTACATTCTTCTAATATAAGATGCCGGTAAGCATAATTCTCCAGATTATTCCGCATCATCTTCTGTGTCTGTCACATCTTCACCACATGTTCCCCTGCGGGGACACGGATTACTTTGCTTGGTTGAGTATTCATTGTGCCTCTGACAGAAATGAGATCTACATGTGCTATTAACTCTTTTGGCCAGTCTTCCAGATGCTGGTCTGGTTTGAATAAAGACATCTGTGAGACGAGTCCTGGCTCCTTATTCTTATGGACAGTCTTGGCTGGGTTTTGCTCCTTGCTGTCCAAGAATAGTTGTAACAAGAGTTGGGTGCCAGAAGTACAAGGTCCAAAACTACAAGTTGGGGGTATGATTCTAAACTGAGGGGCAGCCAACGTCCTCCTTCTCTGTAGTTATGTAATATGGATCTCAGTTTGTATTGTTTTTGTGTATTAATACCTTCTTACTTTCAACTTTAGCTTTTTTACCCCTTTTCTCTTGCCAGTCCTTAAAATGGTTGCCTAGTGGAAAAATAATAATTTCAAAGGGCTCAAATTGGTTTAAAAATTGGTGGTACTTAATTACTGATCCCCACAGCTCCTGTTCTAGTGCCTACCTGGTGTCTGTTGGTCTCTACTTCCTGTTCCCATCTTGGCAGTAATTGCCCCCTCAGCCAATCACTAGGCAGAGGTGTGACCAACCTCTGCTAGTGATTGGCTGAGCTGGCATATTCCCTCCCTTTCCTGTATGTCAAGATAGGACAAAGAAGTAGAAAGCAGCGGGGACCAGGTAAGCGGGAAGGCATCAATGGTAAAGTAAGGCATTACTGAGAGTGAGTATCACTTTAATTTTTTTTTAACTAATTGCATCCTTTTAAAATATTCTTTTTTTTTTTTTTACACTGGACAACCCTTTTAATTTATTTTAGCATATTAATTTACATGTACGTAGAGTAATGTTTTATGTCTTCCAAAGTGTCATCTTGGACTCTCTTTAGACCTTCATCTTTACTAATATTTATTACTAATATTGTTAGTATTTTATAGCGGTGAGCAGAATAGTGTGAACTATACCGGCCAGCACTCGGCATCCTGGGCACCCGAGTTATTACTAGGCCCCCATGACATCATATGAGACTATGTCATGCGTTGTCCTGTGACGTGATGACATTGCTAGGGCCTCGTAATTGCAAGACGCAAAATGCTGTCATTGCCAACTGAAAAAAAGTCCTGGTCCAGCTGCCAAGGAGTGCCAAAGGGAGTGACGGTTCACCAAAGTGTGAATCTTTTTGCTCATCTTTAGCATTTTATTTATATAGCACCAAGAAATTCCAGCATGCTGTACAGAGATTATCACCCACATCAATCCCCATCAGAACTACCCATATTTGACAAAATTAGTAGCTTTCAGTGCTCTTCTTCTCACCAAAATGATGGACCACTATTAGTCAGTGGGGTCCCTTAAAGTATGTCATGTAATGGATGCGACGAGCCAGATGTGAACAAAGCATTAGCATGTTTGAACTGTAGGAAGAAACTGGAGTACACAGAAATAACCCACCAGAACATGCAAACTCCATGAAGGACAAGAGTGGTATCTCCTGAGCCACAATGCATCTGTCCTTAATCTACTGATTAAAAAAAGTAGTCTGAATTTTTTATTTGTTTTGCAGTATTAGCTGAGGCTCTTCACCTGGCAAGTGAAGGATGAACTGGGTCACCAAGTGGATGTCCTCGCGCTTAATATACAGTAGTATTCTCGTTACTCTATAGCTGATACTGAAGAAGGCACGGACCAGGATTTAGAGAGCTTGCATGGATTATAAATGATCTTAGTCCATAGTAGCCTCCGGGGTGGTGAAGGTGTTCATGACATAACATTTGGGTTGTTACATTGGCCCATATTTTGACTCCCTCTCCATTCCCGTCATGTCAATCTAGATCTATAATCTGGACAGCTCAGCAGAATGAGCCGCGCTGAAAGACTCTGGCTTGGGATTCACAGCTAGTTTGACAGCTCGCAGATAAAACGAGTACACAAGGGATGGTCTGTAAGGTCATAGAGGTAGATTAGTCTGGAACAGAAGTTAAAATTTCCAAAGTGAGAAGATAGAGCTCTTCACAGAAGGTGAGCCACTGTAATCTGCTTTCCCGCTACAAAATAGGCTATGAATTTTTAAGGATGGGTTAACTCCTACGTTTCCTATCCACCTACATAAAATAAAGGAGGCTTGTCAATGCCAATAATGAGGTCACAATTAACAATACAATAATTGTGCAGGAAGCAACATTTTATCTGCAGGCTGCTTGGCCCAATGCCCAAACATTTTTAAACATTTGGTATCTTAAGACGTAATTGTGTTTTTTATTTTATTGCACATGCTAGCACCTATCCTGGGTGCATTTATAACCTGCAAGTCTCACCTCGAATCCAAAGCCCTTTTTTTTCCAGAAGTGACAAGTGAGGACATAGAAGCCTCACCGCTTGCCAAAATTGTTTTGGCATCTAAATCCGATGCCCGTTTTCCTCCACCACACGTGTTTTGACATTATCTTGCTCACAATGGGCCATTTTATCATTGTAAATGAAAGGAATGTGTCTTGCAGTTCATGTAAGACGGGAAGATTAATTTTTTTTTCTTTTGTCTGTGCCTTGGCCAACAAATAGTTGAACATGTTCGTAACACGAGAGAAACTTTTAGCATTGCACCTTTTGGTAATTCTTTTACCCCAAAGATATAGATTTAGCTGTAAAAGATCGAAAATATCATAGCAATGGCATACAAAATGGCCATCAAAAACATACGTTGTAGCAAAATGTCGTGCATAGATTGAGCAAATTTTCCATCAGGCATTCTCATCCCATGCGTTTATAATGGGCAGAGTGCATAGGGTGAATGCTCTTTTTCTGTCTCAAGTTTTATACCATTACTGTAGTAGCAGAAGGAAGAAGATTGGCCTAGGGCTGTCTAGGTCTTCTAATAAGGCAAGTGATTGAACCTCTTAAGGGCAAGTTTTACCCGTTACATAGTTACTTTTCATCTTCCCATGTGTCTGTCATATCCTCACCACATGTTTCCCCGAGGGTCTGCACATTACTATGCTTGGATGGAGACTCATGGTGCCCTTGAAAGAGGATATATCTGGATCTGCTATTAACTACTTCCCATCGAGAGAGTTGAGTCAAAAGGAAAGATGGATTCAAAGGATTTCTATATGACAATAAAGAAAAAAAAATCATGACTAGGGATGGCCAAGCCAGTGGAAGTTCGAGTTCTTGTACATGCCCCGAACTTTAATAAAAGTTCTATTTGAATACTACCACAGTATATTTCTCTTTCTCTCTTCTCCCTCCCTCTCTGTCTCCCTCTCTTCTTCTCTCCAAACTCTACAGCACCACAGTATATCTCTCTTTCTCTCTTCTCCCTCCCTCTCTGTCTCCCTCTCTTCTTCTCTCCAAACTCTACAGCACCACAGTATATCTCTCTTTCTCTCTTCTCCCTCCCTCTCTGTCTCCCTCTCTTCTTCTCTCCGAACTCTACAGCACCACAGTATATCTCTCTTTCTCTCTTCTCCCTCCCTCTCTGTCTCCCTCTCTTCTTCTCTCCAAACTCTACAGCACCACAGTATATCTCTCTTTCTCTCTTCTCCCTCCCTCTCTGTCTCCCTCTCTTCTTCTCTCCGAACTCTACAGCACCACAGTATATCTCTCTTTCTCTCTTCTCCCTCCCTCTCTGTCTCCCTCTCTTCTTCTCTCCGAACTCTACAGCACCACAGTATATCTCTCTTTCTCTCTTCTCCCTCCCTCTCTGTCTCCCTCTCTTCTTCTCTCCGAACTCTACAGCACCACAGTATCTCTCTCTCTTCTCCCTCCCTCTCTGTCTCCCTCTCTTCCTCTCTCTGAACTCTACAGCACCACAGTATCTCTCTCTTTCTCTCTTCTCCTTCCCTCTCTGTCTCCCTCTCTTCCTCTCTCTGAACTCTACAGCACCACAGTATCTCTCTCTTTCTCTCTTCTCCTTCCCTCTCTGTCTCCCTCTCTTCCTCTCTCTGAACTCTACAGCACCACAGTATCTCTCTCTTTCTCTCTTCTCCTTCCCTCTCTGTCTCCCTCTCTTCCTCTCTCTGAACTCTACAGCACCACAGTATCTCTCTCTTTCTCTCTTCTCCCTCCCTCTCTTGTCTCCCTCTCTTCCTCTCTCTGAACTCTACAGTGGACTTCAACAGAAAGTCTGTGTTCGGTATCAGGCCCCAACAATGACTGTCCGGTACGAACGCCGAGCATTTCTATCTGGGTTCGCCGCCCTTCTCTACTCATGACACCAAGATAGAAAAATGGAATCCTAGATGTATGGCACCCAATTGGTCTTTGGAGACGTATAACTGAAAGCTTTCCTAGCGTATATACAGTAGTAAACATGTACAGCCGACGCAGCATGCTTTACAGTAACATGCTTATCGAAGAAATCATCGTAGAGATCCAATATGAAGTCAACATCAAGATTGTTTCCAATGTCTCAGCTGGTCTCCTTAGAATAATACTTTTCACGCAGTGTGCTCTCCTAATGACATGATATTCAGCTGACTTTTGTAACAAAGACCCTTTGTATCGCGGTTCAAGCGATATATTGATCTTTAAATGATGATAATTTGGATGCCAGAATCTGTTTGACAATACATATCCTGAGGCTAGCGTAAAAACCAAGACAACCTGATATGGATTTTTCAAGCCCCGTCTATTCATCAGTTACGTCCCTCCATTTACTACAATTACCTTTCCGTCCTTTGAGGGCATCTCGCCTGCTCCGCGGTTTAAATCTACGTTCGGCTTAGCCTGTATACGGTTAACAGGGACAGATGATCACCTCTCTTCCCCAAAGAGAGAAGGAGTTTGCAGGCATCGAAGCGTCACCGGCAGAGGACAGACGCTGCTCATTAAGCGATCCCCTCGAATCATTAGACAGATGCGCATCATGGAGCGAAAGGCTCCCTCCGATGGCACGGTGATAAATATCCCATTGTCAAAGCTGATGTGATTGTATTAATAAGCGTAACAGCGCATTGTCTCCTAATCTCTTCCCTCCTGTTTACCTTTTCTTGCAACGTTAAAAAATAAAAATAAATGCCCAACTATGTATTTAGACGAAACTGGAAGGAATTATAGAGTGGCCTTCGTTGTTACGGATCTTTATCTTTACGAGCGGTTTTTGTAGCTCCTTCAGGTCCCCATTTTACATTTTCTTATTATTATATACCGAGTGTTTTATGCCCTGGATTACGCCTATTATTTTTTATCTGTTCGTTATTTGCTAAATTGCTGAATGCACAGTAAATGCGAGAGGAATAAATCATAAACCGAATGTTCTTCTCCCTCTTGAAACCGATTACAACGCTGCATGGAAGAGAATTCCACCTGCTATTATTATTTGCTTGCTGTTCATCGCTTATTGTGCCAGGCGGATGGGCACAACTTCAGCACTACTCGGGATAGCCATATCTTTCTTTCCTACGAGCTGTATTTATCTGCACAGGGCCCTTCTCTAATGGCAATTCTGGCAAAAAAAAGTGAGTAAAATGGTTAGCTCCAGTGGATAATGACACATTTGGGGAGGGGGCCTTGGAGAGCAACAAAGCCCGAGACAACCTGTTTTGGGATAGTGAAATGTGATGGCAAGAATAGCCACCAGCAGGACGTCCATTATTATGCTCTGGGGAACCTCTGCAGAGCATTATTGAAATCAATGACACATCCATTGACCATGTTGAACCAATGTGTTTGCACCAATCAAGTTCCGAATTTGCAGGAATTGACCTCCAGGGAAGTGTACAAAATTCAGTTTGCAGCAGTCTGTACTCTGCAAATGGGCTACTGACCTAAACCGGCAATA
The DNA here is from genome assembly GCF_032444005.1 of Ranitomeya imitator. Taxonomy (NCBI): domain Eukaryota; kingdom Metazoa; phylum Chordata; class Amphibia; order Anura; family Dendrobatidae; genus Ranitomeya; species Ranitomeya imitator. The sequence goes on along the minus strand of NC_091283.1, from coordinate 413,926,807 downwards.
AGTTGTGCCACGCTAAAGCCATACACATCTAATCAGTTTTTATGAAGAGGTAAGCTATAGGCTGGACCACGGTGAGTCATTGGTATATCTCGATTTTTCCAAAGCGTTTGATACCGTGCCGCACAAGAGGTTGGTACACAAAATGAGAATGCTTGGTCTGGGGGAAAATGTGTGTAAATGGGTTAGTAACTGGCTTAGTGATAGAAAGCAGAGGGTGGTTATAAATGGTATAGTCTCTAACTGGGTCGCTGTGACCAGTGGGGTACCGCAGAGGTCAGTATTGGGACCTGTTCTCTTCAACATATTCATTAATGATCTGGTAGAAGGTTTACACAGTAAAATATCGATATTTGCAGATGATACAAAACTATGTAAAGCAGTTAATACAAGAGAAGATAGTATTCTGCTACAGATGGATCTGGATAAGTTGGAAACTTGGGCTGAAAGGTGGCAGATGAGGTTTAACAATGATAAATGTAAGGTTATACACATGGGAAGAAGGAATCAATATCACCATTACACACTGAATGGGAAACCACTGGGTAAATCTGACAGGGAGAAGGACTTGGGGATCCTAGTTAATGATAAACTTACCTGGAGCAGCCAGTGCCAGGCAGCAGCTGCCAAGGCAAACAGGATCATGGGGTGCATTAAAAGAGGTCTGGATACACATAATGAGAGCATTATACTGCCTCTGTACAAATCCCTAGTTAGACCGCACATGGAGTACTGTGTCCAGTTTTGGGCACCGGTGCTCAGGAAGGATATAATGGAACTAGAGAGAGTACAAAGGAGGGCAACAAAATTAATAAAGGGGATGGGAGAACTACAATACCCAGATAGATTAGCGAAATTAGGATTATTTAGTCTAGAAAAAAAACGACTGAGGGGCGATCTAATAACCATGTATAAGTATATAAGGGGACAATACAAATATCTCGCTGAGGATCTGTTTATACCAAGGAAGGTGACGGGCACAAGGAGGCATTCTTTGCGTCTGGAGGAGAGAAGGTTTTTCCACCAACATAGAAGAGGATTCTTTACTGTTAGGGCAGTGAGAATCTGGAATTGCTTGCCTGAGGAGGTGGTGATGGCGAACTCAGTCGAGGGGTTCAAGAGAGGCCTGGATGTCTTCCTGGAGCAGAACAATATTGTATCATACAATTAGGTTCTGTAGAAGGACGTAGATCTGGGGATTTATTATGATGGAATATAGGCTGAACTGGATGGACAAATGTCTTTTTTCGGCCTTACTAACTATGTTACTATGTTACTATGTTACACATTCGATTACTGTCAGCCAACAGTCATCTCAGCCGACTCTCGCATATACTTGACATAAGGGGTACACGTGACTCATGACCGCCTTTGCCGACCTAAATTGCCCAACCTTAATTACTTACTGATTCTGATCTACAGGAAAATTAACTTATCATAAAATCCCATCCCGAATCGAATAAAGACATTACACCAAATTTGGATTAAATGGCCACAGCAGCCTTTTATTAAACATCAAATACAACAAGTAAACAATATCCCCCCCAGGGAGTGGTGGTCCTCGAAGCCTCAAAGTAAACCTTGCCAATATTCAAATTATGTACCTTGGCCTCCAGGCTTAGTCTTGCCTCCAGCAGCTATGCACCAGCTCGGAGGCAGATAATGACCAACCCGGCCAAACCAACCGATTACCAAATCCTTTAATCAGCCCCTCCATGGGCTGATCTACCACATCCACTTGCAATCCACTCCGGGGGATTCCAGGACCACTAGAGATTTCCCCCCTACAATCCGCCATTCCCCTCTTTCCACCAACTTTGAGGACCTCCCTCCCCCGCCTTACTGCTATGACAAAATTATTCCTTCCCCCCAAAACCAAAAAACATAAAACCTTAACTATAAGTGAGATTAAACAAAAAAACAAAAAAGAAGGGAAGGTGGGTGGGAGCTTCCGTAACCGCTGGACCAGCGAGGTGAGCGAGGCAGTTACTGGGGTAAATTGAAGTTTTTTTTTGCGATCCCCCTCTCTATGCTCCACCTCACTTGCTCCTCCCTGTCCCCTCCTGACCCCGCATCCCTTTCCAAATTCAAAAAATACCTACTCCACAAAAATTTAAGCCCGAATTGTCCTCACCTGCCATGGGCTCTGCCATTCCCTCGTGACCCCATCATGCTGGCCTCCCTTGAGGGCCAGGGGCCCAATATGGCCTTTCCTGGAGAGCTTGTTCGACCCAGCCCTCCCATGTTCTCTATGAGACTGCCAAGTTGGTTGGCGGTTTATTTGTGGGAGAACAATGCAATTGGCAGTCCAAAATCGAATAAGCATGATCGACATCTCTCCTGACTGTCAGTCGGCTGGAGCTCCCATATGCATTAGACCGTCAGCAAAATCCATCGATATTGGCGGGCTTGGCCAACATATATCTAATTTGTATGGCCAGCTTCACATTGGTCCAAGATGACATTGCTGGTTATACTGTAGTTAAATTAGTGACAAAATGTACAATTGGTGGAGAAAGGTTGAACTTGTCTTTTTTCAACCTATGTAACTATGAAGAATTGTGAATTTTTTTTGGTCAGTAATTTGCTATAGAAGAGGCACCCATTTCTGACTTTTGGGACTTAGAATCTAAGAAACAAAGTCAGTTAAAACTAAAAATTTGAGTTCACCATTGGAATGATTTATTAGGACACCCTTCACATCCCCTAGTGAATTCTTTCTGAACCTACTGTTTTCTGCAGGTCATGAAAGTTTTGGCTTTTTTTGAAGCAGATGCTACTAAAACAAAAACTCTTAAAAACACTGGGAAATGCTTCCTAATCATTTCTATGGGAAATCCAATTTGTTTTTTGTAGGACGAGTTCCTACGAGTTTTTTCTAAAAGAGGCTTTGAAAAAGTCCTATGTATGCACAATGTCAATTCTGTCAAGCAGATCCTGAAGGGTAACCTTGCTAAGCTAGGTACTGTCTAATCAAGGGGTTTCACAAGAAAGGAAACTTTTCAAAAACTTTTCAGGAAAAAAGAAAAATTCCTACAAAAAAAGGGAGAGTACTCTTACTTTTTGGACAAAACCCTAACTTTATTTCTTACGACCACTTGATGTTGTCATGTTATATGAGATCAGCCAAGGCAGGACCGCTTCATTATGATATATACAAGGCTTTAGATTCTGACATTTTGTCTCAAGGTGAGGTCCCGAAACATCTAAGACAGAGTGATTGCTAGGAATATGTAGCTTGACAACCCCATGGTAAAAATTGTGGTCGTCAGTCAGCTGGAGCAGCACTGTACAGAGCAGGTTGTTTGTCGTAGTCCGTACCATTTCTCATTTTACACAACATTACTGATTAGGAACTTCAACGTTTAGAAAGAGAATTCTTTTAAATATAATCTGTCAGGAGGTTTTTGTTTTGTAATCTGAGAGCAGCATGATGTAGGGGCAGAGATCCTGATTCACGCGACGTGTCATTTACTAGGCTGTGTGCTGTTGTTTCAATTAAATCAATGTTTTATCAGCAGGAGATTATTACTGCATGACTAAGTGTCAGGTGCCAAGCAGTCCAACTGATCTGTATAATCCTGCCCCCATAAATGATTGGTAACTTTCTGACAGTGTATACAGGAAGCTCCCAATCAGGGCTGTGGGTGGGGTTATACATAACTGCATTCATAGCACTGCTTCATCTACAGCTGAGAAAACTGGGATTCTATCAAAACTGCACCAAGCAGCCTAGTAAGTCATACATCGCTGCAATCAGGGTCTCTGCCCCTACATCATTCTGCTGACAAATTCCCTTTCAAGTGTTTCAATAAGTGCATTCTTTGGCCCATTTAGAGTCAGGGAAGGAGAGACACTTGGTGGACCATAGCTGGTACTATATCCAAGGAAGCTCTGCTGTTGGCGGAGAGTCATATATGGGTCACTTTAAAAGGGGTAATCCATACTCTCCTACCTAATGTGACGTTGACTAAGACAGCTGTCCATTATCTGGCGAGTGTCGTACTTTGAACCTATTTTTGTTGAATTAGACCTGTACATGGTGCTTGCTGGACCTCAGACTGTTCCTTTGGCTATTGTACCTCCCAAAGTGCACTGGCATCTCTCAGTTCCTGATTTCAGTGAGTATGCCTGGACAACTCCTATGCAAATTGCCTCTTCTGAGAAAAAGAGGACTTAAACTCTATAGTGCCACCTGTTGGAAGTAGCGATCCTACAAGTCACAATAAAACCTTTAACGAGTCATGCAATATAACTTAGGATAAAAGCCAAATCAGTATCTCAATTCGCAGACTCGGTGTTTCGGGCTGTTGGCCCTAGTCAGTGCGAAGTATGACACCTTTAATTTGAGACTACTTAGACATCCTATGGCTCTTAATGCCTAATGTCAGAACTGCAGGAGAAAAATATTTTCGGGACATTGCAATGTACAACTCAACACTGACTTTCTCTTCATCGTGTCGGCACCCACATTTCGCAACGATTCACCCACACATATTTTTATTTTGCCTTTTGCGCAGTAACATTCCGCCTCCTTTCCTTCCCTATTTTTTTTTCTATTTTCCTGATATATGCTTCCCTCCAGACTTGTACACAGCCCAGTACTACTTGTCAAAGTCGGAAATGTATCGCCTCTATCTTTTTGCTTACTAGAGCAGCAAATCCTGGCCATATAATTTTTAGCCCTTTAATTTTTTTTCAACTTCAAAGGTTATGTTACATATACAGCGTTCTCGGCATGGCTTTCCCGTTGTCCTGAATTTGCCGGGCCCGGCTTTCCGGCTGACCGGGATATTTTGCTACATTTGACTAATAAGCCGGAGTAAACCGTAAACACCGTATAAATATTCCGCTCAGCATCTCCAGGTCTGCGGCACGAAAGAAACAAAATCACTGGAGACTCGGAGAGGTTATTAAAAAAGGAAGAAAATAGCGGCAGAGCGGGTGGTGCCGTGTGCATGGAGCTGGAAGTTAAGTTCGGCCTAGGCAGGGGGGATGATGAGATGAGTTGATTCGAGGACTTTCATCTGCTCGCAGATCTCTCTGAAATACTGTATATTTATATTGGGGTCAGTGTTACAACGAATTCAGACAGCGCCATAAATCTCCGCTCATTTGCTCTCCTTATAAGGATCCCACTTACACAGTGTGTACTTTAGTGAGTATGTCTGTGTGTATATCTGTCTGTTACTGACCACCAAATCTTCCTAATCCTCAGCTTGACCCCAAACAGTTTAAGGCTTCTTACACACGTCTCCGCTAACCGCCTGTGGCTGTCAGAGCCAATGGAAATATTTACACAAAATTCTAATAAATCACTAACGGACAGTGTTTTTGATTTCTTTAAAGAAGGGGGAAGGGGAATCATGGAGCAGTAGTATTCTTTGTTGGGGTTCCAGAGTTTGGATTATGGGCAAGAACCGTGCCAAGAGGTGCTGTGGGCTAGATTCACACGATGCGGATTTGGTGCAAATTTGCCGCACTTCTGCATCTCAAATCCCTGCATATTTTTCACACTTATGCGTGGGTTTTAAGTGCATTTTTCATTATTGCAGTAATGGCTCAACTTGCAAGTTTAAGGTCCCCACTGAAAAGAATGGGTAAAATCTGCGAAAAAAAGGTGCATGATAGTGCAGCGCCCCAGAGTCCTGGTAGTTGCAGTAATGTCGTTCTTCCACCAGGGGGAGTGATTTTACGTCTGATGGCAGCAAAGGAGTTCACCTTGCCAGGTATCACAGCCACACACACACTTCACATGCCAGTCCACCAGGGTGAGCTAAGGGGTCTATCTATTAGGCCACTCCTCACATTAGGGTAAAACTGGTGGGTTGGTTAGGAAGTTAGTCAGAGTCAGAAGGAGGAGAGGAGAGTTCCTGGCTGGGGACCGACGAGGAAAGGTCTCCCGGTCGAGCTGGCTGGGGTGATCCCTGGTCAGATCCAGACTGAAGTCTGAGGAGAAAGGAAAGATGGACACGGAGCTGCACCTGCAACCCATGCGGCAGCATCCTAAGGAAGGACACGAAAGGAATTGTGCTGTAGTGAGTGAGAAAAGAAGTCATAGCAACAGGAGTGAAACAGCAGTGGGAGACCAGCTAGAAGCAGGCTGCCTCCATCTGAAGCACAGATCCTGTGGCCGGAACACCGAGGGAGTAATAGACTCTACGCTTTACTTCAGAGACCGGCAGGGCAGTCAATTCCAAGTTGGCTGTCCGACCTAAACACCTAAGCAGACACGGTGGCAATTGTGGAGGAGGGGTGTTTCTAGGGTCCCTATAAAATAGCCTCAGGCCATCACCATCATACGGGTTTGTCCTATCCATCTGGGGGACAGAGAGAGAGAAGTAACAACAGTGAGGACCTTATGGTAGCTAATGCAAGTAGGGACCTACTACGTTACTGTGCGCAAGGGGAAGGCTATTGAATTCCTCCTGGATAAGGGAACTACTCTGTGATCCGGCACTGTGGACTCTGGATGCTGAAGCCTTTAGTAAAGGTAAAGAGACTGCACCCATTGTGTCCTCGTTATTCGCCGCGCCTTACATCATCCACCATCACCATCTACACTTCTGGGAAGCCCTGGGGAAATACTTCACCTGTGGGAAGGTATACCATCTAGCTGCCATAACATCACCCCAGCGGACCCCTAAGCAGCGTCGGTCACTCTGACCGAATACCAGAAGTGACGTCACGAACACTACCGTTATCTATGAACTCTGCCTTTTATTGGGCGCCCCTCATAGGGCCACGGTCCGGGTCGGGCCACCGTGACATCCTCGCTGAGGGAACTGAAGGACCCGGTACCGAGTACCCCATTGCCCTTACGTGGGGGCGATCCATCATCAACAGAAAACACAGAAAAAATACACACAATATAAACAGCTTATGGGTGAGGTTAAAGGCTTTGTCCACTACTCAGACATCCCTTCTAAATCCATATGTTTGCCCTTTGTAAAATAATGACACTTGGGCTGTGTGATAAAACATGGTATAGCAATCTGCCCAGTGTTATACAATGGGGCAGCTCAGATCTGGGATGATTTTTTCTTGCCGATTCGGCACGAGAAAACGATCGCAGCATGTTGCGATTAGCAGCGAGACTCGGCTCCCTCGCACCCGTACAAGTCTATGGGTGCGAGTGAAACATCTCACTGCGCCTGGTTATCACCCGAGTGCAGTGTGATTCCCACCGACACCGGCAGCAGAGGAGATGGAGAAATTACTTTCTCTGTCTCCTCCGCAGCTGTGTCCGATTCTCTCTGTGATAGAAGCTCGGAGCACAGTAGCATGACACCCGGCTCCTGATCGCAGTAGAGCAGGAGTCGAGGGTCATTAGCATAGCGCATCCGATGCTCTTGCATCAGATGCCATATGCTGGTGTGACTCCGGCCTTATACTAACCTCCAGCACCGTTCCAGTGGTGTTGCAGCACCGTCTGCTGCTCTTTCGCTTCCTTTGGATGTATGTGATACGTCAGAATGCTGGGAGAGTAAAGCCAGCATCGATTGGTTGCAGGGCTCATCTGACGTAACAATGTCCTGCGAGCGCTGGGAGAGACAGTGCTGACACCGCTGGAATGGCGCCGGCACCAGAGTATAGGTGTTATTATTTTACAAGGGGCAAACATACGAATTTAGAAGAGGTTCTCCAAGTAGAGGACAACCCCTTCAAGTTAAAACTCATCCACTTTGCTGGTGCCATAAAATGCTGTCGATTTTTCATGCCGAAAATCCTCACCAAATATGCAATCTATGGAGGGGTTTTCAGTTTTTGGAAAATCGCTCTTCCTCAGCTGCAGTTTATTTAAAAATACAAAAATCGTACTGTTCTTTACTCAACCATCCCCAGGTTCAGCGCTTAATCTCCATTGCTGCTCCTGGTTTCTGTTGCTGTTGGCAGCAATATTATGTCGAGAGCACTGCAGCCAATCATTGAGGTCAACGGCTCTGCTCAAGTTTATGGCACGAGTCCCTCAGAGCTGTGAGCTCAATTATTGGCTGCAGTGTTATCGATGTGACAGCAACGCTGCACACAAAAATAGTCACCGGAAGCAGCGGCAGAGACTTAGCACTGGACCCAAGGTGGGTGAGTAAAGCTCAGATACCCCCTTTAAAGGCTACATGGTAAATTACCAGCAAAACTACCTTGACATTACTAGCCAATTTGAAAACGTCATTATTTGTGGTCAAATCACATGGCGGAGGATTAATGTCTTGTGGCTGCTGCGCATGGCTGTATTACCTACAGATATGAACAATACGTCCATACGAATGAGACCTTTGTACATGATGGTTTCTATAGAATTTGTCACCAGTTTCGTTCTAATTGCCCTTGAAAATAAAGTTCCTGGGAAAGCCTGTGTAATATATCTGTGCCGGTTCCTGTCCCCTCTGACTCTGCTTTGACAGCTAGGTGGGGCTGCGCCTTTATATTGTGGGGGACGTGACTGCGCCAGTCCTGTTTTATTACTGGTCTTTTGGTGCTACTAGATGCGTGAACTATTGAGTTATTTTTTCGGTTTTGATTACTCCTTTCTGAGAGCCCTTGGCGTAGTGCCTGCTGTTTAAACCCCTGGGTCTCTGACTTCCACTGCCAGTCAATAAGTTCTGCTTACCTGGCTTCTACCTTTAGTCCTTGCTCTTATGGTGTCTCTCTGATTTTCTGAGCTCGAATTTTCACCGTCCACTTTTTTCTGATTTTATCCCAGAGGGTACCTCTTGGCATTGATGTCGCGTGTCGACTTTTCTTACCTCTGGTTCAATGCTTCCAAGGAAGTGCTATCGTCCGGAGGACCCTATTGTAGCGCTCTACAAGGGTTAAAGGATGAAGGACGAGGTTCCTCTGGAATTTTCCAGATGAAATGGCTTCTGTCAAGTCTGTCCAAGGTAGCCTTTTTGAGCCAGTGGTCTCTGACAGAAGTGACAGCTGGGTGACAGCTTCCACATATTATGCAGCACTGTACAGAGAGTGTCATCACTCACATTTTTATTAACTTTAGATATTACCTTCCTCTTAAAGGAAAACCCGAGTCTTCCCCTATTATATATAGCTTTAAAATGTGGCACACATAGCAAGCAGTAATGGTTGCTAAGTACAGAGGTTGCCATACAGCTTTCCCGAGTCCTGCATTATAGATCTGGTGAAAGGAACTGGAGGGTGTGTATCTCCCTGTGCCATTCAGGACCCCAGGATAGATGGGTGACTGCCGTTTGATAAATGGCTGAATATAAAGGGATGACTGATGTAATGAAACCTTGGCACGTTGTTGCTGTGTTCACAGTTGGCTTCCTCAGGAATGTGAAGGAGGCTCATGTGTTGCAGTTTGTGTCACTTTGTATCACTTGGGTCTCGCTATCACATATCCAGATTGTGGTGTAAGCCTGGACTCACCCCACCAGCTGCCAAACACTGAAGCCTCAACTCCCTTTCCATCATCCCTCTGGATTTCTACACATGCCCGCTACAATATGTGGCACAGTTGGGGATAGGTAAGGTGATGCCCTCTTGAATGATCACCCGGGCAGCTGCCCCAACTCAACATGTCACTTTGCATCCTCTCTTCTTTGAAGTGTCCTCATATTAAATCATTGAGTCCACAGGGAGGCAGTACAACTCCCATCGGAAACAAATGTGTAGCTAGTGGGGGTTTTCCATTGGCATTACTTTTGTCTTACTTTTTATTTTTATTTGCAAATGACTTTGATGGCTTTAAACAACCCAGTAAAGTTATAATACAACTGGTGTGACCACCTGTCCTTTTGGGCAGTTTATGTTAGGAAGTGGCACAGTTAGTTGCAAAGTTCAGTGCCCAACTAATAATTCAAATTGTATCTTCAGAGAGTTATTTCCCAGAGGAGCATTGCAGCTTAACATGTCACTCTCCGCAAGAAGAAACAATACTTCTTGGATCCCAACTAATCATTATGGCGCTCACTGGAACATGGAGAACCAGTATTGTCACCTTTGCAAAACTCATTTATTAGGCAGTCTAAAGGGGTTGCCCCCATCAGGCTCTATAATGCCCTGCACATGCGTACCACCACCCCTTTCAGTGTCAGCGAGATAGTTGAGCTCTAGAAGTTGTGGATAGTTGATAACTTCCCAATTACTGGGGTCCTGACTGCTGACCCACCGATTCTGAGAAAGGGCCTCTGAGGAGTCTCATATGAATGGAGCGGTTGTTGATTATGCTTACCTCTCTCCATTTATTCTTAATGAAGCACTCCTCCTCCCATCAAAATTTGTTTCCTCTTAATATATTGTAATTATCATATTGCTAATTTTGCCTTACTTCCCAGTTACCGTAATTCTTCTGTTTTCCATCAGGTCTATGACCTCAGTGATTAAAAACTGACTAGCTGAATCCTTCTAAGCTCTATGTAGAAACAGGAGGTAAATGTTCCCTGTATGGCTCATAAGTCACAGCAAAAGTCTATGGCGGGGGAAGGAGGGGGCAGCTGGGTCAAGAGGGGAATGATTTCTGCAGGGACAAGAGACTTCCTGTTTCTACATAGAGAAGAGAAAAGAGAAGTATTATCTACGTAGAAAGACAAAGTGAGCAATTGTAAGTACACAGTGCTGTATAATATGATGATTGCAATATATTAAGAGAATAAAATCTTTGATGGAAGGAGTGCTTATTTAAGGGGAGTGTTGAAAACCAGACGAACGCTGAGTTTGGTCATCTCCGGCAACCCTATAACGAGTGGCTGGAGCTGAGGAGCGCAAAACTTCACCTAATAGACCACTGCTCCATTCATACAGGACTCTTCAGAGCCCTGATTCTCAGGATCAGTGAGGGTCCCAGCAGTCAGATCCCAGTGATCAGGAAGTGATCCCCTATTCTACGAAGGGGCTAATTCCCAAGCTCTTACTAACGGTTAAGTTCCTCTGAAGTAGATAATCCAGTACAGGTTCTTTCTAAAAAGAAGCAAAGGCGATGGTACCAACCCTATGGAGCCCCCTTTTCCTATGGTCCCTTTAGCAGCTGTACTTTCTGCCTTCATGGTATGGACGTCCTTGCCTATGTTCTCAATAAGGCCACATTCAAACATTCAGTATTTGGTCAGTATTTTACCTCAGCATTTGAAAGCCAAAACCAGGAGTGGGTGATAAATACAGAAGTGGTGCAAATGTTCCTATTATACTTTTCCTCTGATTGTTCCTGTCCTGGTTTTGGATTACAAATACCTAAAGAAAAATACTGACCAAATACTGAACGTGTGAAAGTGGCCTAACACTTATATCCATATAAAACACTGCTCTCTAGTGACAAGATTAGTAGAAAGCAGAAAGGGAAATCAGTAAAAAGTACAATATCCTGTTGAAATTAATTGAATTGATTTTTCGTTTTACTGCACCAAACAATGTAATGAACAGGTTATCAATTTTAGAAGGAGTCGTCTTTTTCAATGAACACTCAAAGTTATACTGTGTAATACTGTATATGGTGCTGGCAATGATGTGTTTTTATAATAACCTGGCCACTAGGGGGCGATGTTGTAGATAAATGTTTTAGCTTTAATTGACTTGTGATACAGCATTTTCTATTATCTGCTTTCCCCACACACTTATATATATATAATATATGAATAGCTAATGACTGTTCCTATAAAGAATGTTAATGTCTCATTGCAAAGCAATGGCTGAAAAATGATAGTGATTATATTACTGCCGTGTAACTGTGCACTAGCCGAACGGGAATTAGATCAGTCACCTGCAATTCATATCCAGGCATTCGGCGTTTCTGTTAATACAAGCTCATGTAATGGCAGATTCGGGGAATATGTTTGCACATTAATTCCTGTGGAGCGGAGTGGGTGTTTTAAATCAGCATTTCCATTTTGCAAATAAACTTGCATTAGCACCCAGCTCCCCCACCGGCTCTGATTAACTCCGATATCATTTCTGCTTCAGTTTAGAAAAGCCAATATTGTCCTCCATAGACTTCCTCGAAGTTCCCGCCAGCGGCTACTTCTTGGAGGTAGCGGGCTTATTTATTCATGACACACTCCCCGGAAAAAAAAAATGTGCAAAATATATCAAGGTGCCTAATGTAAACCACAGCGCAATAGCAAAAAGATGGAGTTTTCGGCGGTGGCAAGTATCTTTATTAAGAAAATTAGTACAGGGCGAGTATTTTTTCCCCCCATTATGGCGGGTTTATTTATGCAGTTTATCTCTGCTGATTCTGAAGGAATATTCACATTTTCGCCTATTCTGACCTCAGTGTGTTAGGGGTCGAGTTCCTGCCTCTGCACAGGGGGAATCTCGGGCCATCTCCACTGCAGTCTCCCATTCTTCTCTAGCCACAGTGGAACCTACTCAGCGGAGATGTCGGTCCCAGCATCTGACTCAGCCTGATACTGTGCAGATGGTTACTGCTGCTCTTCCAGGCTCAGCCATTGTAGCCAGTACTGGTCAGCGGTGAGCAGAGGTCTCTGGGACTAAGTCCTGCTTTTCCCCTTCTGAGCATGCCCAAGGTAAGACCTCTCATTGGAGGTCAGGGGTCACATGCTCAGGTACTGCAGCAGCTACCATTGGTCCTCTAGGAAGGTTCTGAAGTTGCTCAGGTACTGTAGCAACTCCCATTGGTCCTCTAGGAAGGTCCTGAAGTTGCTGCAGCTATAAAAGGTTTGCATGGCCGCACAGCCATGCGCTGTTATCAAACCAAATGAGCTCAGCGCCAGTGTGGTCATGTGAATGTGGTTAGGGTTTGGCTGAAATAAGCCCCTAGAATACCGGCACCTCCGGTGAGGAGTTTGTATGTGTGTATTCAGACCTTGGCTGAAATAAGCCGCTAGAATACCGGCACCTCCGGTGAGGAGTTGTTTGCCTGTTTCTCTGACTGCATGACCACAGTTTTGCTCTGTTTGGTAGCTGTGTACCTCTGTGATGTTAACAGGGCACAGCATTTTGTTTCTATCGAATCTGTGGAGTTAACAGAGTTCGCTTATACCGCCATTTAGCGCCGCCATTTGCCAGCAGCAGGTTCCTCTCCTGCACGGTGGACCCTGGGTTGCGAACGCACCTATTAATACATATATATATATACCGTACATATATATATATATATATATATATATATATATATATATACTCAGTGCGTTCTGCCAATCCTAACACGGTGTCAGTCAGCCCTTTGCTCCCTATATTACAAATATCTCATTGGCACAAGTTAGACCGGAAGATTTTATTTCACCGACCTTGGGACAACCTTGAATATTATACCTGTGCTTTTGTTACTTTCTTTTAAAAAGGGGGTTAGTGAATGCCATTAAGGGTTAAAAATGAGCTCTTGATCTTTCTAAGATCTGGCTTTGATCTGGAAGCATAGATCGATTAAGGGGTTAAAGCGAGACGGGACAAAAGGCAAAAGAGGTGGGTGGACTGACTTTGGAAAGAAGGGATTTTTGGGAACCTATTGAATGAGGGCCTGGAAACAGCTGACAGGGTACGGATGGGATTAAAACATTCTTTGGGAATCACAGCACAAGCGAGGGGGAAGGGAGGAGACAAAGAAGAAGCTTTGCCGGAATAACCCCATAATGTAACCCCAATCAAAGGGGGCTGCCTACATCTCCGGGAACAGACAGTAACTGTATATACACATGTACATTGATTATTACTTACATTCTGTGTACTTTACATACAGAGTGAATACTTAGATGTCTATACAAATGTATCAGAGATGAATGTGTCAATTCTGTATTCTGTGGTCACACAGTTTTTTTGGAGTGGTTCCAACTCCTAAGTCCTCCCCAAAAAAGCTTAGAAAACACTTAGAAAATTCTGCCAATTAATTTGTATGGTAAATCCACTTTGCTATTCGATGAGTTTCTTGACAGTTAAAAGAAAAAGTGCATGTCATTTCTTTAAAGTGGATCCTGATGGAATCCTCTGTGAACTTGACACCGTGAAATCAGAAGGCTGCAAAAAAAACACTTAGGGGTTGATGACTACTCGGACAACCCCTTCTCAGTCACTATGCTCCCTCCTTATAAAATAATCTACTATATAATTGTCTAAGGGTCACTTCCGTCTGTCTGTCAGTCTGTCTGTCCCGGAAATCCTGCGTCGCTGATTCGGACCACGTTATGCCGCGGTGTAGCGCAGTCAGTTAACGCTGCTATTAACCATGTGTGACCAACTTTTTGGGGCCGATGGAGGGTGAGTATATAACTTTTTTATTTTAATTCTTTTTTTTAACAGGGATATGATGCCCACATTGCTATATACTACATGGGCTGTGCTATATACTATGTCGGCTGTGCAATATACTGCGTGGCTGTGCTATATACTACATGGGCTGTGCAATATACTATGTCGGCTGTGCAATATACTGCGTGGCTGTGCTATATACTACGTGGGCTGTGCAATATACTACTTGGCTGTGCAATATACTACGTGGCTGTGCTATATACTGCGTGGCTGTGCTATATACTACGTGGACTGCGCAATATACTACGTGGGCTGTGCAATATACTATGTGGCTGTGCAACAAACTATGTGGCTGTGCAATATACTACGTGGGCTGTGCAATATACTACGTGGGCTGTGCAATATACTACGTGGCTGTGCAATATAGTACGTGGGCTGTGCAATATACTATGTGGCTGTGCAATGTACTACGTGGCTGTGCAATATACTATGTGGGCTGTGCTATATACTACGTGGCTGTGCTTTATACTGCATGGCTGTGCTATATACTACGTGGGCTGTGCTATATACTACGTGGGCTGTGCTATATACTATGTGGGCTGTGCTATGTACTACGTGGCTGTGCTATTTACTACGTGGGCTGTTATATACTACATGGCTGTGCTATATACTACGTGGCTGGCTGCGAACAATCAGCAACAGGCGCAGTCCGGCCGCGAATTGGCGTGGGATTTGAACCACGCTTCGCTAATTGGTCGCGCCCGGCCGGCCGAATCCTGTGTATTCAATGTATTATTCTAAAATCTTCATAAATAAACTACATACACATTCTAGAATACCCGATGCGTTAGAATCGGGCTACCATCTAGTAATACCTATAATCACCTCCAATGCCGATGCTGTTCCAGCGGTGCTAATTCTGTTCCAGCGGTGTTGGTACTGCTCTCCTTGGGCTACGGCTGCTCTCTCACTTGCTCTGGATGTCTGATTTGTCTGAAGATGGGGACAGTGAAGCAGCCGGTGTTTTGCCGCAGGGATCGCGTGACATGAATATCACACAAGCCAGTGCCGACACCGCTGTAACCATGTCAGCACCTGAGGTGAGTATAGGTGTTATTATTATATAACATAGATATTGAGAGGTGATTGAGATTGAGAAGAGGTTGTCTGAATTGAAGACAACACTTAAAAAATTAACAAACTCTTGAGCGTCTTCCACTTGAAAAACTCGATGGGGGCGCCAGTGTCTAAGACCAGCTGTGCACAAGCATAAGGGCTCATGCAAATGTCTATGCAAATTGGTCCGAGCACGGACTCGCCATGGAGCATAACAACTTCATATATTTCTATGAGGCTGTCACACTCAGATTGGGATACCCGCTGCGATTCTGAGAATTGAGGTCTGTGCTTGGACCGATTTGCACGGACGTCTTCATCAGCCCTAGTACAGACGCATTTTTGGACCCAAATTCCCCACCAAGTTTGAGCATCATAGGGATAAGACCTGCCGCTAATGTGAGAGTCCTCCTTCCCTGTTTAAATAGGCAATCTGAACAGAATTGGCCCTATAGGACACATCATCTATTGAAATCCACAAGTGTCCCTAGATTTTAGTCGCAATTGACAGTCTAGACTGGCCCACAGGAGAACAGGAGAAGCCTCCGGTGGGCCCCTGTGCAAGAGTGTGCCATTACTCTCTTGTATGCGCAGTACTTGGCACAATGTACTTGAATAATAATAATAATCTTTATTTTTATATAGCGCTAACATTCTGCAGCGCTTTACAGTTTGCACACACTATCATCGCTGTCCCCAATGGGGCTCACAATCTAAATTCCCTATCAGTATGTCTTTGGAATGTGGGAGGAAACCCACGCAAACACGGAAAGAACATACAAACTCTTTGCAGATGTTGTCCAGGATGGGGCTTGAACCCAGGAATCCACTGAGCCACCGTGCTGCCCCGACTGTACAGACAAAAGCAGCATCTTATTCATTTAACAATCTACCCAGTTCATTGTTATCTAAATTTGTGATTGAGGATAATGTCACATTTGCGGGTAGTGTGGTTACTGGTGGGCAGAGATGGGCAAACCCATCCGTACAGAACATCTACTATTCAGGCACGGACACCGAACATGGATTTTACCAGGAAGTCCACATTACTGTTCGGGTTCGGCCCCCCGAGCACCAAGTGTTTGCGGCAAGCACCGCTTGCGATCGGCTGTAAAATCTTCACCGCCGGTCGGACAGCTGCTGTTTCCATGCTGTCAAATGAAACTCCGGTCATTAGTGTCGGCTGATGAGACTACTGATCCCATCAGCCGATGTCTGCTGCTGCTAATAGCAGGGAGAGCAAGCGGTGGCTTATGGAAGTATTCATTAGCCGACACCCGCGCAGTAAATAAATAATAATTTTAAAAAAACGATGTGGGTTCCCCTGTATTTTTGATAATCAGCCACACAGAACTCACAGCTGGGGGCTGCAAGGCCGGTTATCAAAAATTGAGGGGTCCCCACTCTGACTTTTTCAATTGTTGAAATAAATAATTAAAAAACAATGGCGTGAGGTCCACCCTCTATTTTGGACAACCAGCCTTGCTAAAGCAGACAGCTGGGGGCTGGTATTCTCAGACTGGTAAGGGGCCATGGATATTGGCCCCGTAGCCTAAAAATAGCAGCCCAGAAAAGGCGCATCTATTAGAGTTCTGGCTCTTTGCCCGGCTCTTTCCACTTGCCCTGTAGCGGTGGCAAGTGGGGTTCATATTTGTGGGGTTGATGTCACCTTTGTATTGTCTGGTGACATCAAGCCCACGGATTAGTAATGGAGAGGCGTCTATAAGATACCTATCTATTACTAATCCTATAGTTATAGGCTAAATGAAGACACAGCCAGAATACAGTCCTTTATTTGAAACAAAACACATTTTTTCATTTTTATTTAAAAATAACAAACACAGTTATACTCACCTAATGCCCATTCCACCGACGCTCTCATCTTGATGATGTCACCGCTGGTCACTGAGGCTGTGCTCACCGCAGCTCATTCCCCAGTGGTTCTCAGCCTGGACGATCGCATCTTGGCACCGTCCAGGTTGAAAACTGTTTATGCCCCAGACATGGATTACGGCGTGGGACAAAACGACAGATAGGTGAGAGATATTATTATTTTTGTTTGTTTTATTACAGAAGACAAGGTCTTCAATGGAATGAGCATTAAGTGAGTATAACTGTGTTTGTTATTTTTAAATACAAATGGAAAATCCGTCCTTTTTTTTCATGGACGAGTTAAAAATAAACGTCTTAATGAAGTCTAACTGTGTTTATAAGGCTCCATTTATCCGGTTCTGTGATGCGTCAGTGTACATGTGGCATGAAGTAGTTGGTGATGAGACACTTTACAGAAAACATGCAGACGGCCAAGGAACTACTTGTCCTCGGCCAGCACAGGTTACATTGCCAGGGTAAGCAAACACATCAAATTCCTGCAAAACTCTGGAAGTTAGGACAGCTTCTCCTTCTAGGTATGAGTTCATTTTTATCAAACAGTAGGGTCTGCTGTATATCTCAGATTTTGCTGACCCCTGGGCGTGTGATAGATGAATGATTCACTTATTTTTTGTATTATTAGTCATATTTTAAAAAATTGCTATCTTCTCCTACACCCATTCACTATGTCGTCGAGCATACAGAGTTGCACAAAGCGAGGGTCACGTCCGCATTTTGCGGACATGACTGGTCTGCAGAGTTCAGGGGACAATTATTTTTTTTTTCTTACATAAATGCATGTATTTGGGGTTAAAAATACTTTTTGCAATTAGGTTTTATTAAATATTTTTCAATGTTTTGCTTTCTATAATGTCTGTGTTGCTCTGTCTATTGCTTGCCGCATAATGAGTTAACTGAAAATTAATCAGTGAGCTCCTTCTAACTTTTGTAATTATTTTGTCTATCTTTTTCTGAACTAGGCTCTGTCATGATCCAGTCCGGGGTTTGTTTCTGATTATTCTCTCCCCGTTATGGTCATGCGGGGGTTAATCTTCCTTGCCTGGTTTTGGGATCTGTCAAGCTATTTCAGTCCACTGTTACCTGCAAGCAGTGTCAGTTATAGTTCCTGTCTCTGGCTTGAACAGCTGACCCATTATACCCTGATTTTCCTCTGCACGTTTACCTAGGTCCCATTCCTGTTTTCCCCTGTGAAAAATGCTCGTTGTAGTACTTGCTCTCCGTGTTGTGACTCCCTGGTGTTTGACTCGGCTTGTCCTCTGATCTGTTCTACTGTCTTGCGTCTCTGGCTTTCCTGCTCCCGATCGGGTCTGACTTCTTTGGCTTGTTTCTGACCACGAGTATTGCTGTGACCTCTGACACTTCGTTCCCTCTCTGTTGCTGACCTGGCTTTTTCTGACTACTCTTTCGCCACCTAGTGGCTTCTGCCTGCTGCTCTGTGATTTCACTGTGAGTGTACCTGTTTTCCTTCACCCACACCCCCTGGTGGAGTTTGTGTGCTTCTGCACTGCAGCAGGCATTACAGGCTCTGCTTATTTATGACCACAGACCACATCAAAGTTGATTGTGCAGGAAAAGAACCTGTAAAAGACAGTGCTAAATATTTGATGAAACAGAGTTACAAAAATTATTTTTAGCCCCAAATATATGCACTTAAATAAAAAAAGGGTCCCTAAAGGGTGCATTTTGGTTAGTAAATCTCTCTGATTTTTTTTACAGTCCTGTAAAACCACATTTAATACATTGTGGTATCACAAAATGTCCCACATGACAAACTTAGCTTTGCTACATATATACATAAACTATTAAAAATTTGAAAGGTTTCTTAACCCCTTAGTGACAGAGCCAATTTTGTACTTAATGACCGAGCCAATATTTACAATTCTGACCACTGTCACTTTGTGTGTTTATAACTCTAAAAGGCTTCAACGGATCCAACTTATTCTGAGAATGTTTTTTCATGACATATTGTACTTCGTGATAGGGGTAAAATTTCTTCGCTATGGCTTTTATTTATGAAAAAAATGGAAATTTGTCAAAAATTTAGAAAATGTAATTTTCTAACTTTTAATTTGTGTGCCTTTAAATCAGAAGGCATATTGCACCTAATAGTTGATAAATAAAATAACATTTGCCACATGTCTACTTTACATCAGCACAATTTTGAAAACATAATTTTTGTTAGGAAGTTATAAGGGTTAAAAGTTGACCAGCGATTTCTCATTTTTCCAACAAAATTTACAAAACCATTTTTTTAAGGGACCACCTCACGTTTGAAGTGAGTTTGAGGGGTCAATGTAACAGAAAATACCCAAAAGTGACACCATTCTAAAAACTGCACCCCTCAAGGTGCTCAAAACCACATTCAAGAAGTTTATTAACCCTTCATGTACTTCATGAGAACTAAAGTAATGTGAAAGGAAAAAACGAACATTTAACTTTTTTCACAAAAAATTTACTTTAGACCCAAACTTTTTTATTTTCTCAAGGGTAACAAGAAAAAAATGGACCACAAAATTTGTTGTGAAATTTCTCCTGAGTACACCGATATGTGGGAGAAAGCCACTGTTTGGGCATATGGCAGGGCTCAGATGCGAGGGAGCACCATTTGACTTTTTGAATCCAAAATGTGCTGAAATCAATGGAGGGCGCCATGTCGCGTTTGGATGCCCCCTAATGTACTTTAACAGTGGAAGCCTCCCAATTCTAACTCCAACCCTAACACACCCCTAACCACAACCTTATCCACCCACCTAACCCCAACACCAACCAAACCCCAACACCACAACTTTAACCCCAACACAACCCTAACCTCAACCCTAGCCCGAACCCTAACCCTAGCGCCAACCCTAACCCTGGCTCTAACCCTAGCCCAACCCTAACCCTAGCTCTAACCCCAACCCTAGCCCCAACCCTAGCCCAACCCTAACCTTAGCTTTAACCCTAACCCCAACCCTAACCCTAATGGAAAAATGAAAAAAAAAAAAACTTTTTTTTAAAATTTTATTATTTTTACCTAAGGGAGTGATAAAGGGGGATTGATTTAATACTTTTTTTTTTATTTTGATCACTGTGATAGGGTCTATCACAGTGATCAAAATGAACCAATAGGAAAAATCTCCTATTGCTGCCGTGTGGCGGCTGGCAGATCTCGGCAGGCGCACTGTGCATGCGCCCGCCATTTTCTTTCCAGAAGAAGATGCCGAGGGCCGGGGACAGAGCCGGAGGGTCCAGGGACACCGGACGTACCAGGGAGGGCTCGGGGGACCCCATTTTTCTCTTCTGTGGTATGCTAGATCATTTCATAAGAGAAGAGAGAAATAAATGGGAAATCAGACTTTTTTTTGTGATCGTCGTTATTTAATAACGTCGATCACAACACTGGGGACTGTAAAAACCAATTCGAATCATGTTGTCCGGGATCTCTGCTACCCTTGGTAGCCATGACCCCAGAGATTTTCTGATACTGGGGGGGCGCTGTACCCTTTTTTCTCAGCACCGTTAAAAAGCAGTGCTGAGGAATAAGTACCCTTAACTGGCACCGTTAAAAGGCGTGTCGGCAGTTGTTAAGGGGTTAAAATAGTACTCTCACTTATTTACTATGGTGACTTGCAGTACCTCCGTTCACCACATTGTTGTGGGTAAAGTTTCCATATACATCACTGCAACAGCGCCCTCTATATAGTTATGGGCATCCATTATCATTACAGCTTGGGCAAAAAAGGTTACTCTACATCTAAGTTTAGACTAGCTTGTATACTGAAACCCA
The DNA here is from genome assembly GCF_032444005.1 of Ranitomeya imitator. Classification (NCBI taxonomy): domain Eukaryota; kingdom Metazoa; phylum Chordata; class Amphibia; order Anura; family Dendrobatidae; genus Ranitomeya; species Ranitomeya imitator. The sequence goes on along the minus strand of NC_091283.1, from coordinate 413,905,878 downwards.
TGTCAAATAGTCTTAAATTTTAGGCCCTTGAAGCCACTTGTATGCCGTAGAAGTAGAATATGTACCAACAAAGGAGCTTGTGGCCAACCTGCCCTTCTACAATTGCCAATAAATATTTTAATGCCAGCCTCCACTTCAGCCCAAATAGTGAGCTACTTGGTGTTCAGATTAATGGGTAATGCAGTGGGGTTGATCTCAGCTGTTGACAGTAACTGCTGCCACTGGTGGGCAAGTGCGAAATTAAGAAGCTTGGTGCAGTGGTAAAAGATTAGGGGTCAGCAGCCTGTGGCACTCTTGCTGTAAAAAAAACACTATAACTTCATCCTGGAGTGCGTCTTTTCCTGTAGTCAAGGCATTTCCATTCCTTTATGGCTCTCCCACCAGTTAACGCCCCTGCTTAGCATTTCTCTCCATCCCCGAGGATCCATTTCTGCTATAATTTATTCATATATGTGTGCAACTCGTTTTTTAGTTTGTTTGTTTTTTTTCATTTTCTAAGCTGTAGAATATTAATATGGATTATCACAGTAAGAGAAATAGCAGAGTTTGTAACGCACACGTGTCTCCATCCGAAGAAAAATATAATTCTCTTCCCTATAAAGTGACTCTTTATCCGTATCGTGTGGCACCAGGGGGAGACATTAGAGCCCTTGTTTTTATGGCAGATAGACCCCTGCAGATTATTAGCCGAGTGCTTAGCATATGCCGGCGAGCTATAACATTATCCTAAACATCTCACAATGTCCCAGCGATCTCTTTCCACCGTCTCCCGTGTCCTTTCTTTTATTTTTATGGGAGAAAATGTGACCTGCGTGATTACAGGGCAGTCCCTCCGCAGGCTCTGCTGGCACGCTGGATAATTACACGAGTAAGAAGACGGGCAGGAAGAAAGGCGCTGCTAGATGCCAACACTTTCATTTGCTAAAACTAGATTTTTCTATCATGGTAAATGAGGAAATGGTTCATGGCTGCCAGTCAGATTGCAGAATTTTTCTTTTCGACATGGAATGCACACATTTGATTGGTTATTATGAGCACCATCTTACCCCCTCAAATTTTAAGCTCCAACCATCACATGTGATATTAACGAGAAATATCCTAATAATGCCAAACAGCCTACTAAGATATTGCGCCACAATTCCCCCAAAACAGAAGGTTGTGAACGTATGCACATCATTTATTGTGCCAATGCCTCTAATTTCACGAAGTCTTGTATCGTTTTTCTCATGCTGCTCCTATGCAAACCTATACGTCCCCATGGTAACAACCACACTCAAACCCAACAGTCTTATCTTGCGTCATAGTTTTTTCAGTCAATACCCAGTGACTTGGTCACCTTCCGAATGTGTGTTGGTGGCAGAGTTTGGAGAATATGACTGTAGGATTAGGGTTTATTTGGTTTATTTGTTGGCTGTTACCATAGCGAAGCATAAGTTTGCATAGGAGCAGAAGATTCAAAAACGATAGGATATCTAAGACGTCTTACAAAGTTGCTCCACTTTTTAGTTTTCACAGTGAAAGTAAAATCTGGCTAGGGACAATTGTAGTGTGTGTGAACAGTGCCAGGGAAAAGGGGCACAAAAGCCTCCTCACCTCAGCTGGAGTTTTTCGATATGGGACTAGTGACATGTTTACCAGATCTATAGCCCAGGCAAAGTGCCTTGTTGGTGTCACCTTGACAGGGGAGTAACTGCAATAGTTGCACCTAGGCCCAGGAGCCTACAGGGCCCCAAATGTTGCTTTAGCCCATATGAGAAGAGCATTACTATTAAAGATTTTCAATAATTTGGGACCCCATTGGATCTTTTGCATTGCGGCGCACAGGCTTCAAGTTACGCCACTGCCTCTTGACACCCAGCAGCCGGTACAAATGCTCATGTTGCCCTCAACAACCCCATGGTGCTCTGTGCTCTGTCCCCATGATGGCATAAACACCATAGTTAGTATTACTTTATGCTGCGTGACCGAAAGTAACAAAACTCTGAGGTAAAAAAATGTCAAGATATGTGAGAAGAAGACAAGTTACCTCAGGACTAGTCATATACACATACAACAATGGTGCTTTACTGCACTAATATGTAATGGTGGCCAGGGTGGTAGCAGTGGGCAAGTGTTGTATATTTGACACCCCGGCATGCCGCTGAAAAGAGTGGGTCCTGGCTGGGTGTTCGTGTTGTGAGGGGCCATATGCCCATGTAGCCGATGGTGTTGGTTGACCAGGACCACAAACTCTACAAATCAATACATGAGGCTTCTGTTCAAACATGGAGTCTTAAGGATTATGTACAAGGATAGCGGGCACACAGTCTTAAACACGTTTCCTTGACAGTAAGAAGCATTTTCATTCCTACTGTATCCTTCCTCTGTAGGCTACTCCAGGGCCCTGCAGCTTATCTGTTTCGTGCTACGTTGCCACAACCCAGCTTCTAGGCCACAGTCCTGATCAGCGAGTCTCTCAACTCGCTCAACTCCGCATCCTAATATGGACGCCTTCGATTCTCCACATGGGACCCTCACTAGTCCCACGCTCCCAGACCTACTAAGGTCTGTTACCTTCAACACCAGCAAGCTCTCGGGTATCCAATGATCTGGCATCATATTCGGGACCACCTCATGGAAAGTCTCTCAGTCTCATCCGTCACTCTCCTCAGAATATTGCTATTCCTCGCTCCAGTCTCCTCCAGCTGTAGATGAATCCTTCGAATCAGTAGCCACTTACATTGCTTACTTCTATTTGAACTTTACCCTTTCTGACTAACTATCAGGAAGTAAAATCCTTTCCCTGCAGGCTAGCTTCTCCCCTATGGGCTAGTCCCAACATTAACACTGTAGCTGTCCCTACTGTCTGTTGCTGGGCACCTACATTCTAGCACTTTCCTATGTCCTAAACTATGTCTAATCATTACACGGCACTGTACACTAAGCATTACCACACATTACTTATAGATTATACATTACTATATTACAATACCTTGCAATTCACATTGTATCACATACTACACAATGTATATCGAGAACCGCAGGATATAGCTCACACTTCACATGACACAATATCTCTCTATATAAAAACTAGCGATGAGCAAATGTGCTTGGATAAGGTGTTATCTGAGCATGCTCGGGTGCTATCCGAGTGACTTCAGCGTGCTCAAATAATATGTTTCAGTCCCCAAGGCTGCATGTCTTGCGGCTGTTCGACAGCCACAACACATGCAGAAATTGTCTAACAAACAGGCGTCATTCGTGTGACATTCATTTGCTGTGTACCATTCGTGTGACATGTTCCGGAATAGAAAGCAGAATAGAAATGACAGATGTTTAGGTGTTAGATGTGCAGACACAGAGAGATAGGTAGATAGACAGATAGATAGATAGATAGATAGATAGATAGATAGATAGATAGATAGATAGATATGGGATAGATAGATAGATAGATAGATATGGGATAGATAGATAGATAGATAGATAGATAGATAGATAGATAGATAGATAGATAGATAGATATGGGATAGATAGATAGATAGATAGATAGATAGATAGATAGATAGATAGATAGATAGATACAGTGCCTACAAGTAGTATTCAACCACTGCAGATTTAGCAGGTTTACACATTTGGAATTAACTTGGCATTGTAACATTTGGACTGTAGATCAGCCTGGAAGTGTGAAATGCACTGCAGCAAAAAAGAATGTTATTTCTTTGTTTATTTTTTTTAAATTGTGAAAAGTCTTTTCAGAGGGTCATTTATTATTCAACCCCTCAACCCACCAGAATTCTGTTTGGTTCCCCTAAAGTATTAAGAAGTAGTTCAGGCACAAAGAACAATGAGCTTCACATGTTTGGATATCTCTTTTTCCAGCCTTTTCTGACTATTTAAGACCCTCCCCAAACTTGTGAACAGCACTCATACATGGTCAACATGGGAAAGACAAAGGAGCATTCCAAGGCCATCAGAGACAAGATCGTGGAGGGTCACAAGGCTGGCAAGGGGTACAAAACCCTTTCCAAGGAGTTGGGCCTACCTGTCTCCACTGTTGGAACATCATCCGGAAGTGGAAGGCTTATGGAACTACTGTTAGCCTTCCATGGCCTGGACAGCCTTTGAAAGTTTCCTCCCGTGCCTAGGCCAGGCTTGTCCGAAGAGTCAAGGCTAACCCAAGGACAACAAGGAAGGAGCTCCGGGAAGATCTCATGGCAGTGGGGACATTGGTTTCAGTCAATACCATAAGTAACGTACTCCACCGCAATGGTCTCCGTTCCAGACGAGCCCGTAAGGTACCTTTACTTTCAAAGCGTCATGTCAAGGCTCGTCTACAGTTTGCTCATGATCACTTGGAGGACTCTGAGACTGACTGGTTCAAGGTTCTCTGGTCTGATGAGACCAAGATCGAGATCTTTGGTGCCAACCACACACGTGACGTTTGGAGACTGGATGGCACTGCATACGACCCCAAGAATACCATCCCTACAGTCAAGCATGGTGGTGGCAGCATCATGCTGTGGGGCTGTTTCTCAGCCAAGGGGCCTGGCCATCTGGTCCGCATCCATGGGAAGATGGATAGCACGGCCTGCCTGGAGATTTTGGCCAAGAACCTCCGCTCCTCCATCAAGGATCTTAACCCCTTCCCGACCTTTGACGCCACATAGGCGTCATGAAAGTCGGTGCCAATCCGACCCATGACGCCTATGTGGCGTCATGGAAAGATCGCGTCCCTGCAGATCGGGTGAAAGGGTTAACTCCCATTTCACCTGATCTGCAGAGACAGGGGGAGTGGTAGTTTAGCCCAGGGGGGGTGGCTTCACCCCCCCCCCCCGTGGCTACGATCGCTCTGATTGGCTGTTGAAAGTGAAACTGCCAATCAGAGCGATTTGTAATATTTCACCTATTATAACTGGTGAAATATTACAATCCAGCCATGGCCGATGCTGCAATATCATCGGCCATGGCTGGAAACACTAATGTGCCCCCTCCCCACCCCACCGATTGCCCCCCCAGCCCTCCGATCTGTCCGGTACACTGCTCCGGCTCCCCTCCGTCCTGTGCTCCGCTCCCCCCCTGCTCTTGTCCGCTCCCCCGTGCTCCAATTACCCCCCCATGCTCCAATCACCCCCCATGCACTCCGATCCACCCCCCTCCGTGCTCCGTTACACCCCCCCGTGCTCCGTTACACCCCCCGTGCTCCGTTCCACCCCTCCCGCGCTCCGATTCACCCCCCCATGCTCCGATCCCCCCTCCGTGTTCCGCCCACCCCATCATACTTACCGATCCTGCCGGGGTCCGTCCGTCTTCTCCCCGGGCGCCGCCATCTTCCAAAATGGCGGGCGCATGCGCAGTGCGCCCGCCGAATCTGCCGGCCGGCAGATTCGTTCCAAAGTGCATTTTGATCACGGAGATAGATTATATCTCAGTGATCAAAATAAAAAAAATAATAAATGACCCCCCCCCCCCCTTTGTCACCCCCATAGGTAGGGACAATAAAAAAATAAAGATTTTTTTTTTCCACTAATGTTAGAATAGGGTTAGGGGTAGGGTTAGGGTTAGGGGTAGGGTTAGGGGTAGGGGTAGGGGTAGGGGTAGGGCTAGGGGTAGGGTTAGGGGTAGGGTTAGGGGTAGGGTTAGGGCTAGGGTTAGGGCTAGGGTTAGGGTTTCGGTATGTGCACACGTATTCTGGTCCTCTGCGGATTTTTCCGCTGCGGATTTGATAAATCCGCAGTGCTAAACCGCTGCAGATTTATGGCAGATTTACCGCGTTTTTTCTGCGTATTTCACTGCGGTTTTACAACTGCGATTTTCTATTTGAGCAGTTGTAAAACCGCTGCGGAATCCGCACAAAGAAGTGACATGATGCGGAATGTAAACCGCAGCGTTTCCGCGCAGTTTTTCCGCAGCATGTGTACAGCGATTTTTGTTTCCCATATGTTTACATTGAACTGTAAACTCATGGGAAACTGCTGCGGATCCGCAGCGTTTTCCGCAGCGTGTGCACATACCTTTAGAATTAGGCTATGTGCACACGGTGCGGATTTGGCTGCGGATCCGCAGCAGTGTTCCATCAGGTTTACAGTACCATGTAAACATATGGAAACCAAATCCGCTGTGCCCATGGTGCGGAAAATACAGCGCGGAAACGCTGCGTTGTATTTTCCGCAGCATGTCAATTCTTTGTGCGGATTCCGCAGCGTTTTACACCTGTTCCTCAATAGGAATCCGCAGGTGAAATCCGCACAAAAAACACTGGAAATCCGCGGAAAATCCGCAGGTAAAACGCAGTGCCTTTTACCCGCGGATTTTTCAAAAATGATGCTGAAAAATCTCACACGAATCCGCAACGTGGGCACATAGCCTTAGGGTTAGGGTTGGAATTAGGGTTGTGGTTAGGGTTGTGGTTAGGGTTAGGGGTGTGTTGGGGTTAGGGTTGTGGTTAGGGGTGTGTTGGGGTTAGGGTTGAGATTAGGGTTATGGCTACAGTTGGGATTAGGGTTAGAGGTGTGTTGGGGTTAGTGTTGGAGGTAGAATTGAGGGGTTACCACTGTTTAGGCACATCAGGGGTCTCCAAACGCAACATGGCGCCACCATTGATTCCAGCCAATCTTGTATTCAAAAAGTCAAATGGTGCTCCCTCACTTCCGAGCCCCGACGTGTGCCCAAACAGTGGTTTACCCCCACATATGGGGTACCAGCATACTCAGGACAAACTGCGCAACAATTACTGGGGTCCAATTTCTCCTGTTACCCTTGTGAAAATAAAAAAATGCTTGCTAAAACATCATTTTTGAGGAAAGAAAAATGATTTTTTATTTTCACGGCTCTGCGTTGTAAACGTCTGTGAAGCACTTGGGGGTTCAAAGTGCTCACCACATATCTAAATAAGTTCCTTGGGGGGTCTAGTTTCTAAAATGGGGTCACTTGTGGGGGGTTTCTACTGTTTAGGCACACCAGGGGCTCTGCAAACGCAACGTGATGCCCGCAGACCATTCCATCAAAGTCTGCATTTCAAAAGTCACTACTTCCCTTCTGAGCCCCGACGTGTGCCCAAACAGTGGTTTACCCCCACACATGGGGTATCAGTGTACTCAGGAGAAACTGGACAACAAATATTGGGGTCAAATTTCTCCTGTTACCCTTGGGAAAATTAAAAAATTCTGGGCTAAATAATTATTTTTAAGGAAAGAAAACGTATTTATTATTTTCACAGCTCTGCATTATAAACTTCTATGAAGCACTTGGGGGTTCAAAGTGCTCACCACACATCTAGATAAGTTCCTTTCGGGGTCTAGTTTCCAAAATGGGTTCACTTGTGGGGGGTTTCTACTGTTAAGCCACATCAGGGGCTCTGCAAACGCAACGTGACGCCCACAGAGCATTCCATCAAAGTCTGCATTTCAAAACGTCACTACTTCACTTCCGAGCCCTGGCATGTGCCCAAACAGTGGTTTACCCCCACATATGGGGTATCACCGTACTCAGGAGAAACTGGACAACAACATTTGGGGTTTAATTTCTCCTGATACCCTTGGGAAAATAAAAAATTGTAGGCTAAAAGATCATTTTTGAGAAAATAATTTTTTTTTTTATTTTCATGGCTCTGCGTTATAAACTTCTGTGAAGCACTTGGGGGTTCAAAGTCCTCACACACATCTAGATTAGTTCCTTTGGTGGACTAGTTTCCAAAATGGGGTCATTTCTGGGGGATCTCCAATGTTTAGGCACACAGGGGCTCTCCAAACGTGACATGGTGTCCGCTAATGATTGGAGCTAATTTTCCATTTAAAAAGCCAAATGGCGTGCCTTCCCTTCCGAGCCCTGCCGTGCGCCCAAACAGTGGTTTACCCCCACATATGGGGTATCAGCGTACTCAGGACAAACTGGACAACAACATTTGGGGTCCAATTTCTCCTATTACCCTTGGCAAAATAGGAAATTCCAGGCTAAAAAATCATTTTTGAGGAAAGAAAAATTATTTTTTATTTTCATGGCTCTGCATTATAAACTTCTGTGAAGCACCTGGGGGTTTAAAGTGCTCAATATGCATCTAGATAAGTTCCTTGGGGGGTCTAGTTTCCAAAATGGGGTCACTTGTGGGGGAGCGCCAATGTTTAGGCACACAGGGGCTCTCCAAACGCGACATGGTGTCTGCTAACAATTGGAGCTAATTTTCCATTCAAAAAGTCAAATGGCGCGCCTTCCCTTCCGAGCCCTGCCGAGTGCCCAAACAGTGGTTTACCCCCACATGTGAGGTATCGGTGTACTCTGGAGAAATTGCCCAACAAATTTTAGGATCCATTTTATCCTGTTGCCCATGTGAAAATGAAAAAATTGAGGCGAAAAGAATTTTTTTGTGAAAAAAAAGTACTTTTTCATTTTTACAGATCAATTTGTGAAGCACCTGAGGGTTTAAAGTGCTCACTAGGCATCTAAATAAGTTCCTTGGGGCGTCTAGTTTCCAAAATGGGGTCACTTGTGGGGGAGCTCCAATTTTTAGGCACACGGGGGCTCTCCAAACGTGACATGGTGTCCGCTAAAGAGTGGAGCCAATTTTTGATTCAAAAAGTCAAATGGCGCTCCTTCCCTTCCAAGCCCTGCCGTGCGCCCAAACAGTGGTTTACCCCAACATATGAGGTATCAGCGTACTCAGGACAAATTGGACAACAATTTTCGTGGTTCAGTTTCTCCTTTTACCTTTGGGAAAATAAAAAAAATTTTTGCTAAAAGATAATTTTTGTGACTAAAAAGTTAAATGTTCATTTTTTCCTTCCATGTTGCTTCTTCTGCTGTGAAGCACCTGAAGGGTTAATAAACTTCTTGAATGTGGTTTTGAGTACCTTGAGGGGTGCAGTTTTTAGAATGGTGTCACTTTTGGGTATTTTCAGCCATATAGACCCCTCAAACTGACTTCAAATGTGAGGTGGTCCCTAAAAAAATAGTTTTGTAAATTTTGTTGTAAAAATGAGAAATCGCTGGTCAAATTTTAACCCTTATAACTTCCTAGCAAAAAAAAATTTTGTTTCCAAAATTGTGCTGATGTAAAGTAAACATGTGGGAAATGTTATTTATTAGCTATTTTGTGTCACATAACTCTCTGGTTTAACAGAATAAAAATTCAAAATGTGAAAATTGCGAAATTTTCAAAATTTTCGCCAAATTTCCATTTTTATCACAAATAAACGCAGAATTTATTGACCTAAATTTACCACTATCATGAAGCCCAATATGTCACAAAAAAACAATCTCAGAACCGCTAGGATCCGTTGAAGCGTTCCTGAGTTATTACCTCATAAAGGGACACTGGTCAGAATTGCAAAAACGGGCAAGGTCTTTAAGGTCAAAATAGGCTGGGTCATGAAGGGGTTAAGATGGGTCGTCATTTCATCTTCCAACAAGACAACGACCCAAAGCACACAGCCAAGAAAACCAAGGCCTGGTTCAAGAGGCAAAAAATCAAGGTGTTGCAGTGGCCTAGTCATTCTCCTGACCTTAACTCAATTGAAAACTTGTGGAAGGAGCTCAAGATTAAAGTCCACATGAGACACCCAAAGAACCTAGATAACTTGGAGAAGATCTGCATGGAGGAGTGGGCCAAGATAACTCCACAGACCTGTGCCGGCCTGATCAGGTCTTATAAAAGACGATTATTAGCTGTAATTGCAAACAAAGTTTATTCCACAAAATATTAAACCTAGGGGTTGAATAATAATTGACCCACACTTTTATGTTTAAAATTTATAAAAATTTTACTGAGCAACAAAACTTTTTGGTTTGTAAGATTTATGCAGCTGTTAATAAATCCTGCTCTTGTTTGAAGTTTGAAGGCTCTAACTTATTTGCATCTTATTAAACCTGCTAAATCTGCAGGGGGTTGAATACTACTTGTAGGCATTGTAGATAGATAGATAGATAGATAGATAGATAGATAGATAGATAGATAGATAGATAGATAGATATGGGATAGATAGATAGATAGATAGATAGATAGATAGATAGATAGATAGATAGATAGATAGATATGGGATAGATAGATAGATAGATAGATAGATAGATAGATAGATAGATAGATATGGGATAGATAGATAGATAGATAGATAGATAGATATGGGATAGATAGATAGATAGATATGGGATAGATAGATAGATAGATAGATAGATAGATAGATAGATAGATAGATAGATAGATAGATAGATAGATATGGGATAGATAGATAGATAGATAGATAGATAGATAGATAGATAGATAGATAGATAGATGGAAATATATCCGTGAGATATATCATTAATGCCTTGCGTATATTGCTTACTATTGTAATAAGCTAATAAATAAATAAATGAAAAAAATGAAGTGGGGTCCCCCCTTATTTTTGATAACCAGAAACAGTACAGTAGATGGCTGTGAGCTGATATTATCAGGCTGGGAAGGTCCATGTTTATTGGGCCTTTCCCAGCCTAAAAATACTAGCCTGCAGCCGCCCCAGAATTGGCGCATCATATGAGATGTGACAACTCTGGTGCTTTGCCTCTTCCCGAATGCCCTGGCACATTGGCAATTGGTGTAATGGTTGTTCGGGTTGATGCCACCTGTGATTTGTCAAACATGACAGCTGGCATCAAGTCCTGGTGTTAGTAATGGAGAGGTGTCTATCAGAGACCTCCATTACTAACTCAGTAAATAAAAAATGCACACACCAAAAAATACTTTATTTGAATAAATGTTCCCTGACACTTTCCCTGCTTCACCAATGTATTTAAAAAAAACAAAAAATACCAATGCAGGTCTGCCCTAGTCCTTGGAATCCGCCGTAGTCCACAAATGTAAATCTGAAAAACATAAAAAAAGAGAAATAAAAGCAAGACACTGTCTCTCGTTCACCAATTTGTTAGTATGGTTTACGATGATATCAAACTTGTATAGTTTTTTGTGGGATTTTTAGTAGTGAAAAAATAATTGTAAAAAAAAAAATTTAATTCTTTTTGTTAATGTTGTCATGTTTAGAGAACGTCAGTGGAACTGTGTGAGCTTGTTTCTTTTTGCATGATGAGCTTATGTTTTTATCAATACCATTTTGGGGTAGATTCGATGTTTTCATCACTTTCTAATGTAAAAAAATGGCATGTATATAGATACAGTGTTTACTGTATGGGTTAAATTTCTTTATATTTCGATAAATCGTATTGTTACGGATGCTAAAATACCAAGCATGTTTACTTCAACAGTGAGTGAATTGATTTTCTGTTCTGCAGGACAGATCATCGTACTCGGCAGCACGTCGTCCTGTGTAAACAGAATCTGTGCTGCCGAGAACCGTTTGCCTGTGTAAACAGGTTATGAAATCACCGCTGACCAGCAAACGTGTTACTAGTCAGCGTTAGTTTACAGCTGCTTATCGCGCAGTGTAAAAGGATCGCAATTTGCAGCAATTTTTGTGTCACTGTCAAAGTCGCCATATATCCTTAACCTTAAAGTCCATGTAGGGGCTTATAAGACTCATGTATAGTACCAAGTAGGAACAAATTTACTGTAGTAAAATGGCACATTATTAATAAATGATTAAGCTTTCCAAATTTTTCAAAATTCTTAAGAAAGTAAATAAGCGACAAGCGGGGCGGTGGTGCGCATGGCTAGCTCCAATTTAACAGGGAATTTTAGAGATCTGTTGAAGGATTAGTAGAAGTCGCAGCAGCCGGACCACCATCAGTCACGGAGGTATCACCTATCTTGGGGATAAGCGATGACTGACAAGATTTTGGAATGACCGTTTAAGTGCTACTGTATAAATGCAAGTGCCCATTCACTATCCGGTCCTTTACATGGTTGGCTTCGAGTATCATTTATTCTGTATAATATGACATGCTCCAGTGTTTCCTGATATTTGTTCCTCTGTACAGTAAGCTGTATTTCATTTTAATTTATACTCTAAAGTCTCAAGTTCATTCATGTGTGGAAAGTTTTTTTCCGTCTTTGCTTGTAATAACAAATTGTTGCTGTTTGTTCGTTATTTGAAATCTTTAACGTCAAGTATTAAATATCTCCGAGAACCACAAGTTAACGTGTCTGCAATTACTGGAGCTGCTGCCATGTTATAGGGAGAGATCTGCTCTATTTAATGCTGGGATTGGCCAGATTTATCAATTTTTAAGATATGAGAATTCACTATTTAACCAAATTTGGGTAAATTCTACCAAATTCATCAGAGTGGCTCTTATGATATTATGGCATTAGAACAACTTGGCTTCTTTGGTTCCTTTTGGGCACCAGTTGTCTTTGCCTCATTAGCTCTTTTCCATCTCACCACTTGTTGGTATATTGTTATCATATTTCACCATTGCCTGTAATGAAACAACACCCCTATAAGGTTCACATGGGGAGGTGGATCCACTAAGCCTCATGTCCGGGTGGGTGTTGGTGCAGCTACCTAGAGGACACGTGGAACAGTGATGACTTGGACAATCAGGAATCTCAAGAGCTGTAGGACAGATAAAGTGCAACCCAGCTGGGATGAATGCAAATTGAAGCATGATATGCGCTTATGGTGGAGAACACAAACATGAGACTCTATAGTCTCAATCCTAACAGGTGTATTTATTTCTGGGCCTTAAATGGGGGAAATGATGTAATTGAGCTACACCGGGCAACTTGCAAAAAACATTGTAGAGCACAGCAGAGGGCAGTGGACCCAGAGTAAGGAAGCGGAGCCCAGAATACCCAAGATTGGTGTGCGATATCTCAACTTTATGATAGGGCAGCTTATCTGAAAGGGAGTCTGTCAGCACAAAAGAACCAAACCAAACATCCTTGACATAACCTGGCAGTTCAGTGCACTTTCTCACCTTTTTTTTCTGTTTCCATTGTTCTTTTGCTTAGGCTTTACAGGAGCATGGAGATGAACAAATTTTAATTAGGCAGATTTGCTCTGTTCGTTCGAGATTTCATTGTTAAAAAAAACCAATAAAATATCACCCTAACTTCACCTCTCACCTGTCCCTGATGCTACATCCCACCCCAGTTTTTTACTAGCTATGGTCTTCTAGTTATTCATGCACTCCTACTAGGCTTTGACAAACGTTATGACATCACAACGTTCATCACCCATGTGGTACAATGCACATTATACCACACTGGAGGCGCCAGGGTGAATTGGTGACTGGAGCAGGTGCCTTTTGTAGTGAATGGAGAACCTTTGGGAGTTGCGGTGGCAAGGAGAGGTGAGGAGCAAGATGAGCATGATCTTTTATTGTTTTTTTAATTCCTTCCAGCACACTGGGGATCACTGGCTGCCATTGATTTGTTTTCACGCAGATAAAATTCCTCCCCAAGAATTGAGACTAGACACGTTTGGTGAGACTTTGGGAAATTGTAAATGAAGTCTATTTGCTTAGGATCAATTCTCTCATCCTTAGCAGAAATAAATGTAACTACGCAAAAGCCTAGGACCCTATATAGGGGACCCACTGGGGGACACAGACAGAAAAGGGCCCCTGTGAAAGAACAATATATGGGCCCTTTGCAGCCCAATAGCTCATCAGAATGTACAATTTCTGCTGCTTTGGAGGTAGAAATGGGCCCTGTAACTGTTGGACCCCTGTGTGATTGAACTGATTGCACAAATGATATGTCCGCCCCCGAGGGACCTCTCTGACATCCTATTGCCCTATTAGGGCATTTTACCAGAGGTAGTCCTGATGGAACCTGGGAAGTCAATTTGTCACCACAATGAAATGTTCTAAAGGGTTTTTTTCTGATATTTACTTGTAACATTTATAGAGCTCGAATATAAGCTGGAATTTTAGCTGCAAATCTAAAGGTACAGTATGTCTATAGGTCGTTGTAGTCAGCGCTAGTGTTGCATTTTACATCTGTTCTTTATAACTTTGTAAGATACGTGTTTTCTGTGCTTATGAAGTACAAGCAGCCTCACTGAACCTATACAAGGAAAGGCAGCTTGGCCCGTAATAGATAAATCCCCATTGTTACATTATCCTGCAGCTGTTTTACATTTCCACCAGACATTCGAGAAATGCACTGCGATCAAACATCAATCAAACTGGATCATCTATTAATGGTGACAACTACTGTCTATTGTCCCGGACTCTGCCCCGGTTAGGAACACCATGGAATAGTAATACGAGCTTGTTTAACGTCTTAACATGTAACTGCATATTTATAGCGGACATTTGTCTTACTGTGGCTCAGCTTTCAAAGTTCATTGAAAAGGCTTCCATCACAGCAGTGGGTTCACCGGAAAAAAACTATTTTGTTTCCGAATTACAGAACTTTTGTTGTGATCATGTTTTTTTTTATAGCTGTATAGTAAGTTTTGTTTTTTGAGATTACTATCATGTCACTGGTCGCCTATAGACGACTCAAGCATATGAGCATTCTTGTTAGGATGTTTAAAGGGAACCTGTCACCCCCAAAATCGATGGTGAGGTAAGCTCACCGTCATCAGGGGATTATCTACAGCATTCTGTAATGCTGTAGATAAGCCGCCGATGTTACCTGAAAGATGAGAAAAAGACGTTAGATTATACTCACCCAGGGGAGGTCCCGCTGTGGTCTGGTCAAATGGGTGTCTCAAGTCCTCTCCGGCGCCCCCCATCTTCATTCCATGACGTCCTCTTCTGGTCTTCAAGCCGCGGCTCCGGCGCAGGTGTACTTTGTCTGCCTTGTTGAGGGCAGAGGAAAGTACTGCAGTGCGCAGGCGCCAGAAAGGTCAGAGAGGCCCGGCGCCTGCGCACTGCAGTACTTTGCTCTGCCCTCAACAGGGCAGACAAAGTATGCCTGCACCGGAGCCGCGGCGTGAAGAACAGAAGAGGACATCATGGAATGAAGATGGGGGCGCCGGAGCGGACCTGAGACACCCATTTGACCAGACCGCAGCGGGACCGCCCCTGGGTGAGTATAACCTAACCTCTTTTTCTCATCTTTCAAGATACATCGGGGGCTTATCTACAGAATTACAGAATGCTGTAGATAAGCCCCTGATGACGGTTGGCTTACCTCACCATCGATTTTGGGGGTGACAGGTTCCCTTTAATATGCAAAACTCAAGGCACGGTACACATATAAGATAATGTAATGGGAAGTACCATCATCACCAGTGTGCACCAATGGAATATGTGACGGACAAATTGGTGATTTAGACAGAAACCACGGAGAAAAAAATCGAAACAATGTCTAATAATGAAATATGTATAACAAAATTTATTTATATCATGACAAAATGGTAGAGTGGGAAAAAAGAATACCAAATTTGGGACACTACACCAGGGACACACAAAATGCAAGGAAAATGGCAATCATAAACATCAATATAACCACAGTGGGAGATGCAATATATATGTATATATCTATATGTGCCATAAATCAGTGTAAGAAATAGTAGACCAGCCAAAAAATACCAAAATATATACATTCGTAAAGTGCATGTGCATAATTTTTAAGGTGGCAAAGGACAATAATCAAAAGTTGATATATGTTACTGTGATCTATATGTTGCCAGCGTGATGCAAACCAATGTGCTGCAGAACAAGAGAAAGGGAAAAGAAACCACCTGGTATTTACCTGCTGTAGTTGAAAAAAGTCCCTAGGGTGCGCCCTGCCCCGACGCGCGTTTCGGCGTCTGCCTTCGTCAGGGGGGTCACTATGGCTTTTCGGCTTTGCCTGCAGTTGGACAAAGCATACTGCGCGTGCACAGAAGGCAATTTGAAGGCACACGCGCGGGACCTGTACGCGAACAACGCTATTCACAGAACGGAATGCGTACAGCACGCTGATTTGGGGTGGGGAGAGGGGCCAGAACCAAAGCCCATCGGACTGGACCGAGGATATCATCATACAGCGTGGGAGCAATATAAAAGGTTCTTGTGGGGGATTCATGGGGAGTCGGGGGGTTTCACAAGTAGTTGGGGAATGTATAGCTCACACTCTATTAGATACAAGAAAGAAATATATCTTGGTACCGTGTTAGCCAGTAGATAGATTAGATGATATTTTTAGTTGATAGGCAAAAAAACTGGTTACAGGTTCCCTTTAAGCAAATGTTGCCTTGAAGTAGGTTTCAAGGATGCTAAATGGTCCTCTACTTCCATGACACTTAAAGGGGCTGTACATGGTAGTGAGACCATGACTGCTTTCTTCCTTGAATAGTTTCACACCTATCCATGAAGTGAACTTTATATTGCAGTTCATCTCCATTGAAGTGAATGGTGATTAGCCCGTGGATAAAGGGGAGGGTTTTAACGCTAAATGCACTAAAATTGCCACTACCTGCAGTCAGAAGAAAGCATTTGGGACAGATGTACTAATCATGTCTAACACACTGTATAGACAATAAAAAGAATTGGATTACAGTTGTGCAGATAAAATATGGGGGCATTAGATCTCTTCCTGCACCCTCCGCTGTCAACAGAGAATTGAAGCAGGTTATCTGCTGATGAGAAGACATGGAGTGTGTGCTCAGAGTAACTAATAGGTAGCTGTCAGTGTTGTATAACCATCAGAACCAGCAGAGGACTCCTGAATAGTTCCACTGGCACATAGGTGTTACATACCAACCTTGTGTAGCCATTCTGACTGTACTCCATAGACAGCACAAGGTAAAACAATATTTTTGTATTACAATTCTACTTTACAGTAGCATCTTAGGCACGTGTGTCATGAGTGTGTTGTCATGACAAATTAGTGGTGTTGGTTGTGTTGATTCATGACAGGCGAGTTTCATCTGTGACTCATGTTGGATCATATTTATACACTTTTGTCTTATCTTGCGCCATCTCTTGGTTGGGTTACCCTCAGACCAATTTTTTTACCTAATTTTTTAAATCACATATTGGCTTATTTTGAGCCACTCACTTTCCAGCTAAGCCAGACTGTCTGATGAGCCATACCCTGTCCAGCTATCCCACACACTAAGCTTAGCCACACCTCTTCCAGCTAAGCCACTCCCTCTAATAAAGCCACACCATTTCCAGTTAAGACACGCACTCTATACAGCCACACTCTTTCTAACTAAACCTCACTTTCCCATGAAGCCACACCCCCATAAGTCCACACCCTTTCTTAAGCCACACCCTCCCTTCCAGCCACACCCTTCCTTTAACCCACACCCTTACCTGCTAAACCACACCCTCCCATGCAGCCTCTCCCTTTACAGCTAAGCCACACCCCTTACATCCAAACCACACCCTCCCTTAAAGCCACATTGCTTCCAGCTAAGCCACACGCTTGCATGAATTCACACCCTTTCATGCTAAGCCATACTCTCCCATGAAGTCCCTTTCTTTCCAGCTAAGACACACCCCTATACAACTAAGCCACACCCCTTGCAACCTAGCCACACCCTCCAATGAAGCTACAACTCTTTTTAGGTGAGCAACAAACAGTATTTTAAACAATAGATTCCAAATTAAAAAGAAAAAAAAGTCTAGGCGCACTCACAATAGGTCCATGTGTCCTAATACTGTATATACCAGCTCACAATGAGTTTCCCTTTAATTGCCCAGGAATAGCCTTCCCAGCTCCATTCCTGTGTCCGTCTGTCTCTCCAGTTTGGAGTTTATCCATTACTTGCTTATATATTTCTGTTCGCCAGGGAACTTTCTTTTTCACCTCTGAATATATACCACTTTCCTTATTATTAACCAGCGATGTAATCCTATTAACCCCTACTTGCCTTTTTCCATTTCCGCCAAGAACGCCGCCTAAGCCTCAGCACGACTGCCAGTTTCCTAGGGGTTAAGGCGGTGACGTTAATTTCCTATAAAATAAAAATATATGCAACTCAGAAGCTTCATCTAGTAGATTTACATGGGGGTTTTTCTGCCAAGTCTCACTTACAGAGATCAGTCTGGAAACTATGCCCTTGCAGACAGACTGAAGGTGAATCACTAAAGGTTTTTTTTCTTTCTATCTCGCTGCTTGAAAATTTATAGGTATATATATATTAAAAAGCATAAAAAAAAGATATATATACAGTATATATTCTGGTTAGCAATGCAGAAAAAAAAAAGATGAATGAGCTGCGGATCTCATAAAATGGGTTTGTCGCCGTCAGTTCTGTAAACTTTATAAAATTCCATGAACTTGGATTTTTTTTTACGATGTTAATCAGTCCCATCATCCATCCTTGGCATTCGCTGGCATTTATGGTTGACATTCTCATCTCATGACAGATTGCAAGCTCTGTGGTTGTGGCAAAGCTCGGGGATAACTCACGGTTGCATCATGATGTTGGAAGCTTTCCAGGGAAATTAATATATATATTACTTTTATTAAAGGGTATCCGCAGTGCCCTTACTGTGAGGATACTCGCATGTGATTATGTGCCACGGTAACCTGTTCTGCATGCTGATAATGTCCTGTAGGTTCCAATATGCCAATATAAGGGAACATCTTATTGAGATACTCTATTTTATCGGCAACATTTAAATATCATTGTCTATGTAGTTTTGGTTGTATTGAAGCCAAATTTTGAGAGTCGTAAAAAGTCGCCTACGACACAAGAAGTGGAAACTATGATTGGGGGGAAAATGCTATAATTAAATCCATGTTCTCTTCTATATTGCTTTATTCCGAGGAAAGTCCTATCCAAAAATTCATTCACCACTGGGGACAATTTTTGTAATTTTTTTCTACTTTAATCTGTGTATTTAGGGTTAAAAACAAATACTTTTTGCAATTGGGTTTCCTTAAAAATTTTGCATTGTTTTGATTTTATTTCTTTCAACTTTGATGTAGCCAGTAGTCATTAATCAGCTGAAAAGTGTTCTGAAAAATCCAAAAGAAAGAGTTACAATCTCTCCTGTGAGTGCATCAGAAGAGCTCACTGATGGTTCCCCATTAACTCAAACGGTATTTTTTTTTATGAAACCCAATTGCAAAAATAAATGTTATACCTAAACACATGCATATAGGAAAAACAAAAGAAGAATAAAATTGTGCCGAAAGGTGGACAACTCGTATGTTAGTCTTAATGAAGGGCGCGCTAAATTCTTTTGGTACATATTTCATCTGTCGTGTGTAAGAAATATACATGGGACAGGCTGCAGGTCTACATCTCTGTATTCATTTACACCACTCTCGCTGTAAATTCTGAAGAACTTTTAGCTGTGCTTAGTCATGTACCGTTCTGCATGAATTTTTAAAAAAGTTGACCAAGAGTAGTGTAAAAATACATTTTCCTTTTTTGCGCCACTTGCAGTTACACAAAAATGTTGCCGAATTTCATGAAGTTTTATGCCAAAAATCTGGCAAAAACTGCTTGATGAGTTGGCCTCATGGCATTGCAGAAGTGGATGAGTTTCTCGCGCCATTGAGTTTCTACGAATCTCCTTTATTCCATTTCAACTAGCGCCAATAAAATGTGGGAATTTTGATCACAACCACCAATCAAAGGCTATCGTCCCACAATGGTTCAAGAGCATTCAAGAGGGTCTTGCATTTCTGTACTATTTCTCAAGACCCTAGTCAGAGGCATAGATAGGGGTTCAGCGTATGGGGGTTAAACAAATCTAATTGGGCACCTCACAACTACGGAGTGGCCCCATAAATATGGTAGGTATAGTGGGCACCTCAACAGTTAACAATGCTGTTACGGAATCAAATTCACTATACTTAGACCAAGACTGTTTTTCACCGCCATAACGTGGCAACACAGTGGAAGATACCAGTTCAGCAGACCATATAATGGATTACAGTGGGCATTTCAGAGCCCATTTTTTGGGATCGGTAGGGATCCCTGCTGTCACGATCAGAATAATCCTTTAAGCTTGTTATACACATTACATTAATGAAGGAAAAACTCACTCATTTTGGCAGGACTGACCAACCATCTAATGTTTACAGAGGCTTTCCTACTCACCCCTTATGACAGATGTTCAGAAAGGGAAATTCAGAAAATTTGATTTTAGACATGCCGAATCCTTTTGATTTCAGGTAAGATAGGTCGCTTCCAGAAGTGTCTATCAGCGGCTTACTCCTGCTCCCCAAAAGTAACATATTCTTGCTTTTGTCAATTAATTTTAGCTGGAGAACCATCTTAGTGAGAACAGTGAAGGCAATATCTACTTCCGTTATCTTCACTGTTTCTAGCTACTCATATTGCCAGATGCAGGATCATATCATAAATCGATGTTAAATTTATGTTTATGAATAATTAACCAAACTTTTCATTGCGTTCGTATCACCAAATAATTCATCAATGGATTGTTTTAAATATCATAACACTGTAATTATAGTGACAAGGGCTATTATAGGTCTCACAATCGCAGAAGTCTTAATCTATACGGTCAGTGTAACAAATGTCTGTTTATACACAAGGCAACGTGGTAAGTAATGTATGCCATCTCCATATTAAGCTGACGAATTCATACATAACGATAAATAATTAAGGCATTGCTTGAGGCCGTCAGTGGGAAGGTCTTCATCTAGTTAGGTCTTACATCATTGTGCTTGACAGGTCTGCAAGAAGTCCTTGTGGTTCCCGGCCTATTAACTAACTACCTCATTAATTATGGTCATACACAATCGATTTTAGTATTTAGCAGTGATCCTTACACAAGGGCTGGCGATAAGTTTTTTTTTTTACTATATCCGTAAACATGGGCTTTACTAAGCATGTCAAGGTGACCAGGTGGCAGACATCTTTGGGAATTGGGCGTACAAGTTTTATTGGAATTGTCAATATGTCCTGCACATTTCTCGGAAAACAAACGTCTGAGTCTAGTGTCAAATGGTCAATGTAAAGCACGGATTTAATTATGACCCAACATGAGTATAGACAAAAATCAATCGACATAAGTGAGATATTGAACCGGCTGTCAATACGAGCTATCTGTTTAACCTGCCTTGTAAGTGGTGCTTGAGAATCTGAGCTCAATACAACAGTCCTAAGCTTAGAGCCTTTCCTAAAAGATACAACATGCTTTATTAGACTCTGGATATGTGTCTGAAACCAGTATGTTCAAGGCTAAGTACCAATATGTTGTCTGTGTCAACAAATGAAGACCATATTTATAGCCCCTAGAGGTTGAAGACACATTGAAGTGTTTATTTCCATTAGGTTTATAACCAGAATAAAAGGATTCTTTTATTCTTTACTCCGACACAACGACGATGTGGTCTCTAATCTCATCTCCTAACTGCTCATTTTCGATAATGATCTTCTCCTCCCGATTCTGCTGGATGATTACTGGAGCTGAGAACATTTTGTATGTTCAATCACACAACTTTTTTTTATTTTTGAGCCATGTTTAAATTTTACGAAACTGAACCTGACAATGTTCACATGACCTTTTTCAGGTGGTCGAAAGCGATGAGTGCTTTAGGAAACGCTGGTGTTTTCTTGACTTTTTTTTATCTTGAAGCATTTTGTTTAAGTGGTTATCTGGGACTGTTGTATATTTTTCATATGGGCTAAGAACTTACAGGCAGGTAGTTGCAATTTACATTCCTGTTTTGCCTGGCGCCGAAATCTACAGTCTCAAAATGATCATGGAGTGCTCCTACAGGTGATTTTGCAGCTTTCAATCACATCATGTGGACAGAGTAGCCTCTTCTCTTGAATTCTGCTCTGTTGATGTTCCAGTCACTCCTTTTACCTGGTTGAAATCACTTTGTTGGAAACCTGAAGCGGTTAAGACAAAATGTCCAAAACCTTGAACCAGGGCCAGACTGGCCAACGGGCACTTTTGACAAATGCCAGAAGGGCCGGTGCCAGAAGTGGGCCGCTCGATCCGTGCACGCTGTGCCGCTGTCAGCGGCGCCAGCGCCGACTCACCCCCCGCCAGCACCGCCGCATTCAACTGCCGGTACAATTGAATGCAATGATGGAGGAGAGAGCATCTCCTGATGCTCCCTCTCCCATCATTCCCCACTCTGCATCTGACACTGCGGGTGCGTGATGATGTCATATCTTCGCGTACCTGCTATGTACCGGGCAGACTGCGGCCGCTGAGACCTGAGCCAGGAGCAGCGCGGGGCACGAGGAGAAGTGAGGATTGTATGTTTTTTTTTTTAAATATATCAATGAGTGATAACTGGATTGTGGGGCTATGGGGTGCGCTACATTACATTCTATCGGGAGTCTCTATTACATTCTATGGGGGGCAGTATTACATTCTATGGGGGAGGGGCTGCCTGTTTTACATTCTATGGGGGTTGTTTTATATTCTATGGGGGGCTGTATTACATTATGTGGGGGGGCTGTATTACATTCTATGGGGGGCTGTATTACATTCTGTGGGGGGGCTGTATTACATTCTATGGGGGGCTGTATTACATTCTATGCGGGGCTGTATTACATTCTACGGGGGGCTGTATTACATTCTATGGGGGGCTGTATTACATTCTATAGGGGCTGTATTACATTCTACAAGGGGGCTGTATTACATTCTATGGGGGACTGTATTACATTCTATGGGGGGTATATTACATTCTACGGGGGGCTGTATTACATTCTATGGGGGGCTGTATTACATTCTATGGGGGGCTGTATTAAATTCTATGGGGGGCTGTATTACAATCTATTGGGGGCTGTATTATATTCTATAGGGGCAGTATTACATTCTATGGGGGGCTGTATTACATTCTATGGGAGACTGTATTACATTTTGTGGAGGGCTGTATTACATTCTATGGGAGGGCTGTATTACATTCTATGGGGGGCTGTATTACATTCTATGGGGGCTGTATTACATTCTATGGGGGGCTGTATTACATTCTATGGGGGCTGTATTACATTCTATGGGAGGGCTGTATTACATTCTATGGGGGGGCTGTATTACATTCTACGGGGGGCTGTATTACATTCTACGGGGGGGCTGTATTACATTCTTTGTGGGGCTGTATTACATTAGGATTGCATCATACTCTTTTATAGGGCTACATTATATTCTATGGGGAGCTAGGTGTATTATATTCTATATTAAATGTATTCTATGTATTAAATTTATTATATTCTATGAGGGATGATTGCATCATACTCTATGAGGTAACTACATTATATTCTATGGGGAGCTGCATTATACTATATGAGGAGGGCTGCATTGTATTCTATGGAGGGGCTACATTATATTCTATGGGGGGCTGCATTATGCTCTATGAGGGGGCTACCATATATTATATATGCAAGGGCTGCATTATACTATATGAGGGGGCTGCATTATATTCTCTGGGGGTTACATTATACTCGGAGCAACAATATATTCTGTGCGGTGGCTGCATTATACTCTGGGGTCATTATACTATTTGTGGGCTGCATTATACTGTATCGAGGTCTATGGGTAATACATTATACTATATGAAGAACTATAGGGTGCATTATACTATGGGAAGTGAATTGTACTAAATGGATGACTATGGCGGTGCATAATACTATATCGAGCACTATGAGGAGTGTATTATACTATATGGAGGACTGAGGAGTGTATCTACTATATAGTTGTCTAAGGGTCACTTCCGTCTTTCTGTCTGTCTGTCATGGAAATCCCAATTCGCTGATTCGTCGCGGCAAAACGGCCATGACCAATCAGTGACGGGCACAGTCCGGCGGCGAAATGGCTGCTCCCTACTCCCCTGCCATCAGTGCCCGACCATCCTCCCCTCCAGTCAGCGCTCACACAGGGTTAATGGCAGCGTTAATGGACCGCGTTATAACGCACTCCGTTAACACTGCTATTAACCCTGTGTGACCAACTTTTTACTATTGATGCTGCCTGTGCAGCATCAATAGTAAAAAGATCTAATGTTAAAAATAATAAAAAAACAAAAAATCATTATATACTCACCCTCCGTCGGCCCCCTGGATCCTGCCCAGGCCTTTCTTGCTCCTCGCAACTCTCCGGTGACCGGTCCATGCATTGCGGTCTCGCGAGATGATGACGTCATCATCTCGCGAAACCGCAATGCACTCTTGGGAGCGTTGCGAGGAGCATCTGTGAACGTCTGGGCTGGATCCGGGGGGCTGACCGAGGGTGAGTATATTTTAATTCTTTTTTTTAACAGGGATATGGTGCCCACATTGCTATATATGCCGTGGGCTGTGTTGGATACTGCGTGGGCTGTGTTATATACTACATCTCTGTGCTATATACTATGTGGGCTGTGATATATACTACGTGGCTGTGGTATATATTACGTGGCTGGGCAATATACTACATCGCTGTGCTCTATACTACGTGGCCTGTGTTATATACTGCATAAGCAGTGTTATATACTAAGTCTCTGTGCTATTTACTACGTGGGCTGGGCTATATACTACGTGGCTGAGCAATATACTACGTGGCTGTGTTATATACTATATGGCTGTGCTATATACTACATGGCTGTGCTATATACTACGTGGCTGTGTTATATACTACGTGGGCTGTGTTATACGCTACTTGGCTGTGCTATATTTCTCTGCTGTATCTGTGCATCATGAATCGTGGTATGTATTAAAGAGGGAGGCCCACAGAGACTCTTTCACCCGGGGCCCTCAAAAACCTGGAGCCGGCCCTGGCTTCACTGATTGTTCTCGGCCGGGCATGACCAATCAGCGACAGGCGCAGTCCGCCCGCGAATTGGCGCAGAATTTGAACCACACTTTGCTAATTGGTCGCGCCCGGCCGGCTGAATCCTGTGTATAAATTGCATTATTCTGAAAACTTCTTAAATAAACTACATACATATTCTAGAATACCCAATGTGTTAGAATCGGGCCACCATCTAGTTATACTATATGGAGGACTGAGGTGCACATTATAATATATGGAAGACTATGGGGTGTATTATACTAAACAAGCAAAATGCTGCCTATTCATCTAGTGATTGGATTCTTTATGTGGGAACAGAAATCCTTGTTCTCAGCAGCACATCGCCAGTGTAAACTGTAGTTGTGCTGCTGATAACATGATACTGTATGGGGACAGATTGATCAAATTGCGATTGTTCTGTTCCCTTCAATCTTTCCCAGTTGGTGTAAAGAGGCCGGGAAACAAGCGAACGACTTCATTATTGTCGATTACACTCGTTTAGCGGCCTGAGATCAGCGCATGTAAATACAGCAGAAATGCTTCGCAGGGAGACCAGGCAAGGATGATGACAGTTGTAGTTGGCACCCAACGCCTGGGAATAGCGCTAATTCTACTGCTTTTCCCAGCCGCCAGAGCATTTAATTCTGGCATGTGTAATGATTTTTAGGGTTGATGTCAGCTGCGTAATGTCAGCTGCTATCAATCCCTGGTGTAAGTAATGGAAAGGTATCTATCAGACACCCCCACTACTAGCCCAGACCTGGTGAGACGCAGCGACTCTGAAGAGTGGTGACGGTAGTAACAATACCGATCTTCACAGTCACCGAGCTCAGCGCAAGACCTTGAATATCTGAAGAGCGGTGACATTACTGATGTCACCGCTCTTCAGAGTCACCGGGTCTCATGCTGCGCAGCGGAACCAAAAGTGGCTGTAGGCAAAGTTTATGGAGCATCAGAATGAGGTTCCATAGCCTTTGGTCGTATAAATCCCTTCATTATCTACAAGATCCAGTTATGTAGGTAAAGTAGCGGCTTTTCTTGGTACTGCAACTAAAAGCCATAAATAGGACTGAGCTGTAATGCTGGATACAGCTGTGATTATATGTTATATAGTCGTGTTACACTCCCCTCACTTCTTGTAACCTACAAATGTACAAAGATATTATACAGTCACCATGTGACAAGTGGGCCTGTGTAACTTCAAATGCCAGGGCTGAATCTTAGTCCCAGTCCGGCCCTGCCTTGAATGTATGAACAACAAAGCTGTTTTTCAATAGAAATTATTTAAAAGAGTCTTTCAACCACTTTCTAAGCCCTTTTTCAGACCTTCTTCACAGTCTGGGAAAAGCATCATGTGAACATAGACTTGGAATGTGGAAGTTATACGGGATTAGAGTACACTGTCCTTTCTAACACTGAGCACCATACACAATGCCTAGAAGCGACTCGTATTTCAATTGTAAAGATCCATCCATTCATTAGACAAAAAAATTAAACTTTATATTTAAAGAGCACAATAAAAAGTTTAATATTACTTATGCTAACCCTTGAATTTGTTGTTAGTAAAAGTAATAACGATAAAAAGCAATAAGGAATAGGGAAAACTCGTCATTACCCGCATCAAATATATTGAATGGGTTGTCCACTACCAGGACAACCCCTTCTCAAACTAAATGTTCAGCCCCGATAAAATAATAGAGCCTATACTCCCCTCCCGTGTAGGCTCTGTTCCAGCGGTCCCAGGGCTGTGATGCAGTGGAATGACACGTGATAGAATGACACGTGATGTCCGGCACCAAATCAGCGCTGGTGTCCCTGTCTCCACCTTCAAACAAAACTGAACAAGAAGAGGAAGTTTATTCGAAGATGGAGACAGTGATCACATTCCGACTAGATGTGCCCGGCCTCGCTCAGTTCATTTTCATTGAGTGAGGCCACACATATCTAGTCAGCATGTGACCGCATTTATGTAAATCACCAGCATGAGAGAATCCTGACAGTATGCAGGGCGCACTGTGAGAAGTTAGAAGTCTGCAGTCACAAAGAATGACTGCAGACTCATCACAAACCTGGACATCCCCTTTAATGCTCCTACCATAAATAAAAACATGAGTTAGTCAGTATCACAAATAACATTTACATCCAGGTACCTTATAGATGACGTCGTCTCTGGAGCCGTTCTCCTTTTCTTCATCTTATCCAGACCCCATGATGAGTTTTCTCATCCACAGCCATCGCTGCAGACTTCCATCTTCTCCGCTCTTTTGCAGAAAATCTCCACATGATGCCCTTAAAGATACAAGTGTCATTATAATGCTCCTGAAGGAAAAATTGCCACTCACTATATTGTCTGCATAAAATATGACCCCCACACTGTCCCTCTTATGGTACATGCTCTTTACACGGACCTCCCCTTTCCATACCGGCCCCCATTTTCACACTGTCCTCTCACACTGTGTCCCCCCTATAGGGCCTAGTATTTATACTGTACTCTCTCATCACACTCCCCCTCCTTGGTATACTGTCCCCTCCTGGCTGTGCCCTTACACTGTCCCCCCATGCTACGCATGCAAATATTCCAACACCCTCACTCCCCGTACTCTGTCCACATACGTTTTTCACATCGCTACTCATACTGTGTCTGCATACATTCCCCCGTTTGCTCCCCAAACTGCACCCATCCCCATACAGTTTTCTCATATATGCCCCCCATTCCCCGGTATTGTTTCCTCACACATGCCCCCCATCTCCCCCTTTGCTCTTCATTTTGTGTCCTCAAATCTCTCCCACACATTAAATCCTCATCCCCATGACAAATCTCCCCCACACATTAAACACCCCCATCCCCATGACAAATCTCCCCCATACATTAAATCCCCCCATCCCCATGACAAATCTCCCCCCACACACATTCAATCTCCCATCTCTCCACTCCAATTCTCCCCACACACAATAAATCCCCCCATCTCCACTCACATTAAATCCCTTCCCCACAATAAATGCCCCCCATCTCCACTCATATTAAATATCCCCCATCCAATAATAAATCCCACCATCCCCACTCATATTAAATCCCCCCCACAATATATCCCCCCCATTCCCACTCACCTTCGGTGTCTTCAGCTCCACTGGAGCACTTACCACCGATCTGCGTCTCAGTGCCTCTGCTCTGCCTCTGCTCTGCAGCGCGGGCGAGTGACGTCAGCACATGACCTGATCACGCTGCTGGCGTCGCTCTGACCCGGCAGTCAGAGCTTCAATTGTACTCGCATCTCAGATGCAGTACAATTGAACACTGGGAGCCGGCGCGCTGCAGCTTCTCTCTGCCAGCTGTCAGCTTGACAGTCAGCACAGAGAACAGCTGACTCCCAGTGTGGGGGGCGGCAGAATGCCGCCGCCGGGGGAGACACTGCGGACCGCCGCTTTAGGCGGCCCGACTCTGCCCCCCTGCCGGCTGCGCCCGGGGCACATGCCCCGGCTGCTTCCCCCCTAGATATGCCACTGTTCCCCCATATGTGAACCAACCTTTACAGGAAAACTGTAATTGTTGTCAAGTGACTTAAAGAAAATTTTAGAGAAGTTCACCATGATGTGGCAGTGGGCTTCATACAGACTGATCAGAATGTTAAACTAAGAACCTCATGTTCAGTTTTGGAAATTTTTGCCCAGCGGCATGAAATTAATATATACCGTAATTTTTGGATGTGCTGCCCATGTCTTTTTTCTCTACAGTGCTGGTTTCTCCAACATGTATGTTTTCTTTAAGTTTAGGAGAACAACTTGACCAGACATTTCATCTAAAAAGTGGTGATTTACTTTCCTCCCATCATGTAATATATATCGCATATATTTTTTACATTTCCTGAGAGGAACGGTATCTATGGTTTTATAAATCTATCTAGTCTAGACAAACATTATAAAATAAGATGAAGCATAGAAGCCTACAGAATCTTTTTTGGCTGGCAGACTGTTAAAAACTGAAGCGATATGGTTCACAAAGCAGGTGGCAGGTTTTTGCAGAAACTGAAGGACAGCGTTTTGAAAATATTCAGTGGGTTCCAATGGTAATACAGCTTTATATCAGCACAGGCAGAAAGCAAGAAAGTGAATCCAGGTTTCAGAATAGATGTCCATATCAAACAAAGGAGAGCTACAGAAGTATGTTCCCGGAAGGTGACCAAACTACGGTACTTTAATATGCAGCGAATGTCTGCTTTTAGGATCTGGCGTGGAAGATGAGCATATTGATTAAACCAATTTGAGTGCTGCCATATGGAACCTCTTCACCACCGTGAGGGAACGATCGGAAATCGAGATCTTTTATTCCAGTGAGAGGAACAAAAACAGATATTTTGGACAATTGTAGCTGCCAATTTTGTAGGAACAGTTTGCGGAAGGCCCTTTTCTGTTCCCCATGGCTGTGTTTGGTAGGAAAAATGTGACCGGCCACGTGAAGTTTTGGACCTCAGCCCCACTCAACATCTTTGGGATCAGCTAGAATGGAGAATGTGAGCCCGATCTTTCTGCCACATCAGGGTCTCACAAATGCTCTTCTGGATGACTGGGCAAAAATTCCCAGATGCTCCTCCAAAATCTTGTAGAAATTCTTCCTGTAAGAGTGGGAGCTGCAATATCTACAGAGGGGCTACTGACCCCAAATTAATGGCTATTAATGTAGAATCAGAGGTCAGAAAATGTCCTGTGGTGTCCAAAAACATTTGTCCATATAGTGTATATATTAAGTTGGTGTAGGTCACCATCATTAGAATAGTGTGATGGAAGAGCTAATACGCTTTCCAAATGTACTACAAAATATTGTCTGATATTGCAGGAAACCTTTACTTTTTAATATATACAGTTATCACATTTAAAATGTTCCTGGCTTAAAAAGAAAGTTTTGACCGACTCTTATCCTTTGGGCAATAGATGACCTAAGTCTGACCCGAAGCTGACAGATGAGAGGAGATTGACTTCAACAATAGAATAAAGCTGAGGTTCTTAAGTTCCAGTCCCCTGTGGCCTTTCCCAGGACAGACTTTTGGGATTCTAAGCCCTTTACAGAATCATATTAGTCAAGTCGTTCAATCATTGTTGGCAGTGTCGGAAAACCATGAACCTTAAGGAATGAGGAATAAAGGAGTCAATCGCAAAGGGGTTTTAATGCATTTGTGTATAAATGTCTAAGGCAGAGCAGCTGGTAGTAGGCTGTTGCTGTACCCGTTAAAAGGGGTACCATGGGAGTTGCACTAGTTGACCTTCAGGAAAGGAACTTTACATTATGCAATCCTGTATCACTATTCGGCATTGCAAAAAAACACTATGGTATTGGTTGTAAAATTTTTATGACTTTGATATTAATTGTGCATGCTTGAGAATCAATTCCAATTTCTTTATGCATAGGCAATGGCATGTTATTCTTATAAACAGAGTTTCAATACCATGTCTGAAGCAAAAATATACCGGGCAAAACAGGCACCTGCCTCTTTATAGCAATGACCAAAACTAAATCCGATTGCTGGTGTTAAACCGTTAAGATATCGCTGGCCATCAACAACAGTAGCAGTTAAACAGACCTCTTGTTTCTGCACATGTGCATTGCCCCATCCAATACACCCAAAATGCTATTGCCCAATGCCAATGGATTAAAAAGGCCCTGGTGGGCCTACTGATGGACCCATCTCTGCCTTATTTTTCCAGAGAATTTGATTTTGATGTTTATGTCACCTTAAGAGACTAGAAAATAAAGTAAAAATTTAGAAAACATTTTTTTAAAAGACATTAAGAAAATCAATCAATAAAGAAAGTTTAAGTCACTGCTTTTTTAAACATTCCAAAAATAAAGAAATAAAAAAGTAAACTTATTTGGTGACGGGACCTTAAAAGTTAAATCTATCAAAACCTAAAACTATTCAAACTGTCCTGTAAACTGCCCTTTATTAGCATCTAATTGCCACTTTGAGTGTTCTTATACGGGGAAATAGTGGATTACTTTCTGAATCACCTTTCGGACCCACTGCGAGCCGACCAAAAGGTGATATTAAATCAGCGCTTTCACCCAGACGCCCTGCATACAGATGATCTTCTTTTGTATCTGACCAACCATAGCATTTTTTTCTCAGTCCTAATTAAGGAATTTGAACAATTTGGTTCACTCTCATACTTTAAAGTGAACTATACAAAATCAAAAGCCCTCAACATCTCCCTTCTCCCCGCTTTTGTCAATAACCTTCAGTCTTACTTTTCCTTTAAATGGCAACCAAAAGCAATTAAGCATCTGGGCATTCAGGTCTCAGCTAGTCCCATAGACAGTTTTCCACTTAACTACTCCGAGCTTCTATATCGGACTTTCAGAGAACTGCAATCTACTGTCCTTTCTAACTCTCATGATTTGGTAGAATAAATGCAATAAAAATGGATATCCTGCCAAGATTCATCTATCTGTTCCAAACAGTACCAAAACATATCCATAATTATTATTTTAAAAACCTCCAAAAAGTATTGAACAAATTTGTTTGGGGTTCACTAAAACTACAGATTAACTTTAACATCCTAACCAGGCCTAAATTGAAGGGAGGAGCAGAAATACTTAATATTGAGCGTAATTATCAAGGGGTTCTTCTATCAAGAATTATAGACTGGAGTCACAATGAATCCAATAAACAATGGGTTGAGGTTGAAAAGCTCTCTTCTCCCACACCTCTACGTTCTCTACTATGGGTCACCCCCTCATAATAGACCTCCAATTACTGAGTTTCAGCCCCTAACTCAATCACTACTGACATTTTGGGACAAATCCCATGAAAGGCTGAACCACTGTTGCTCCCTGATATGGGAAGAGTCTTCTTCCTCTGCTGGCATTTTTCACACCAGGTCGCATTGGGACAGATGTTGTCAAATGGCCCCAAGGTCCCTTCTTCTTGCTTCCTTACAAGTGGCCTGCAGCTGGAGTATCCTTGTCTTGGTTGGAGTCCCTGCAGCTGAGCACCATCCTTCGAACCACATTCCCACATGGATTACCTTCTCCTTTCCCTTCTTTCTTTGAATCCCTCCTTCGATCGGTTCCACCCCCTCATCTCATCTCTCTACTGCACAATATCCTCACTGATGCCCTATCAGATGTTGATTCCTGGATGCCATGATACTTGACAAAACGAGCTGCAGATTTCTCTGTCAGAGTCAAATCGCGTCAAGATATTTACATCGACTCACAAGATGTCAACATCTTGCCTAGCTCAATAAAAGAACTTTAAGATCCCAACTCACTGCTATTTATGTCATGAGTTCCTTCCTACATAGAATCTTTCCAGCATCCTCCAGTCTGTACTGGAGATGTGGGACTGAGGTTGGTACTATGACACATATCTGGTGGTCTTGTCAACTTTTGCAGCCATTTTGGCAGGCAACTCTTGAAATGTACTTTTAAGTGAGAGGTACCAAGCTGACCCCGTCACCTCGGATCACAATTATTTCTTTACTTCCAGGATCCATTTCTTTCACTAAGATATACTGCGATTCTTCCTCACCGCTGTTCGATCCGTTCTTCCAAGACATTGGAAATCTGCCATAACTCCCACTACTGGGGAGTGGATAAATGAGCTCAATCGTATAGAAAGCATGGAATCTCGCATGGCACATGATCATGAAAGCTGGTTGTCCTGTACTTCCTTTAAGGAAGGCCCCCAATTCGCTTCATGGCTATCTTAAGTACACTTTTATACCCTCACTCATTGTAACTGGACACCTGTTTGTCCTCCTTAAACCCCACTCACCCTCACCCACTCTCTCTGTCTCTACTTTTTCTCTTTATCTCTTCTCTTTATCTTAGTTTTTAATCTTAAATTACATTTGATACTATGCTTAATGGGAACCTGTCACCTGAATTTGGCGGGACTGGTTTTGGGTCATATGGGCGGAGTTTTCGGGTGTTTGATTCCCCCTTTCCTTACCTGCTGGCTGCATGCTGGCTGCAATATTGGATTGAAGTTCATTCTCTGTCCTCCATAGTACACGCCTGCGCAAAGCAATCTTGCCTTGCGCAGGCGTGTACTACGGAGGACAGAGAATGAACTTCAATCCAATATTGCAGCCAGCATGCAGCCAGCAGGTAAGGAAAGGGTGAATCAAACACCCGAAAACTCCGCCCATATGACCCAAAACCAGTCCCGCCAAATTCAGGTGACAGAGTCCCTTTAATACAAGCTTGATCTCAGTTCAATAAATTTTGCTTTAGCAAAATTTCTTTCTCGTATATTGGAATACACGTTTGGAAGAATATTTTTTATTTTTGTAAGCTTTTTGCGACTTCTTTTGATATTCTGTCAAATGTAAACTGAAAGTTTTCTTTCTTTTATATATTTTATTGTATTTTACTATTGAAAACTCAATAAAAAACATTTTCTGAAAAAAAAGCAATTAAATTGTAGTACGTATCCACAAATGGTTCCAATAAAACCATTAGCATAGCAACCATAAAAACAAGCCGTCATATATCTCCGTGGCCAGAAAAATGAAAAACTGTTTTTTAATAAGTTTTGAATTTATTTTAACCACTAAAGAAGCCGATACAAGTTTGGTATCGCCATCATTGTACTGACCTGAAGAATTACGCTGCCAGGTCATATTTACAGTAAAATGAATGCACCATAAAAACAAAACCCAAAAAACAATTGGCGCCATTTCTCCTGTTTTTCGTTATATAGAAAAATGAAAGGTGTCATTCAAATAACAACTTGTCCTGACAAAAAAAAAAAAAAAAAAGCTATGGTTGTTGGAAGAAGGGGAGAAAAGAAAAAAAACAAAAGCACAAAAATGGAAAATTGCCTACTGGTCTACCAGCCCCTTAACCCCTTTACCCCCAAGGGTGGTTTGCACGTCAATGACCAGGCCAATTTTTACAATTCTAACCACTGTCCCTTTATGAGGTTATAACTCCGAAACGCTTCAACGGATCCTGGTGATTCTGACATTGTTTTCTCGTGACATATTGTACTTCATGATAGTGGTAAAATTTCTTTGATAGCACCTGCGTTTATTTGTGAAAAAAACGGAAATTTGGCGAAAATTTTGAAAATTTCGCAATTTTCAAACTTTGAATTTTTATGCAATTAAATCACAGAGATATGTCACACAAAATACTTAATAAGTAACATTTCCCACATGTCTCCTTTACATCAGCATAATTTTGGAAACAATTTTTTTTTTTGTTAGGGAGTTATAAGGGTTAAAAGTTGACCAGCAATTTCTCATTTTTACAACACCATTTTTTTTTAGGGACCACGTCTCATTTGAAGTCATTTTGAGGGGTCTATATGATAGAAAATGCCCAAGTGTGACACCATTCTAAAAACTGCACCCCTCAAGGTGCTCAAAACCACATTCAAGAAGTTTATTAACCCTTCAGGTGTTTAATAGGAATTTTTGGAATGTTTAAATAAAAATGAACATTTAACTTTTTTACACAAAAAATTTACTTCAGCTCCAATTTGTTTTATTTTACCAAGGGTAACAGGAGAAATTGGACCCAAAAAGTTGTTGTCCAATTTGTCCTGAGTACGCTGATACCCCATATGTGGCAGTAAACCACTGTTTGGGCGCATGGGAGAGCTCGGAAGGGAAGGAGCGCTATTTGACTTTTCAATGCAAAATTGACAGGAATTGAGATGGGACGCCATGTTGCGTTTGGAGAGCCACTGATGTGCCTAAACATTGAAACCCCCCACAAGTGACACCATTTTGGAAAGTAGACCCCCTAAGGAACTTATCTGGATGTGTGGTGAGCACTTTGACCCACCAAGTGCTTCACAGAAGTTTATAATGCAGAACCGTAAAAATAAAAAATCATATTTTTTCACAAAAATTATATTTTTGCCCCCAATTTTTTATTTTTCCAAGGGTAAGAGAAGAAATTGGACCTCAAAAGTTGTTGTCCAATTTGTCCTGAGTACGCTGATACCCCATATGTGGCAGTAAACCACTGTTTGGGCGCATGGGAGAGCTCGGAAGGGAAGGAGCGCAGTTTGACTTTTCAATGCAAAATTGACAGAAATTGAGATGGGACGCCATGTTGCGTTTGGAGAGCCACTGATGTGCCTAAACATTGAAACCCCCCCACAAGTGACACCATTTTGGAAAGTAGACCCCCTAAGGAACTTATCTAGAGGTGTGGTGAGCACTTTGACCCACCAAGTGCTTCACAGAAGTTTATAATGCAGAACCGTAAAAATAAAAAATCATATTTTTTCACAAAAATGATATTTTTGCCCCCAATTTTTCATTTTTCCAAGGGTAAGAGAAGAAATTGGACCTCATAAGTTGTTGTCCAATTTGTCCCGAGTACGCTGATACCCCATATGTGGCAGTAAACCACTGTTTGGGCGCATGGGAGAGCTCGGAAGGGAAGGAGCGCCGTTTGACTTTTCAATGCAAAATTGACAGGAATTGAGATGGGACGCCATGTTGCGTTTGGAGAGCCACTGATGTGCCTAAACATTGAAACCCCCCCACAAGTGACACCATTTTGGAAAGTAGACCCCCTAAGGAACTCATCTTGATGTGTTGTGAGAACTTTGAACCCCCAAGTGTTTCACTACAGTTTATAACGCAGAGCCGTGAAAATAAAAAATCTTTTTGTTTTCCCACAAAAATTATTTTTTAGCCCCCAGTTTTGTATTTTCCCAAGGGTAACAGGAGAAATTGGTCCACAAAAGTTGTTGTCCAATTTGTCCTGAGTACGCTGATACCCCATATGTTGGGGTAAACCCCTGTTTGGGCACACAGGAGAGCTTGGAAGGGAAGGAGCACTGTTTTACTTTTTCAACGCAGAATTGGCTGGAATTGAGATCGGACGCCATGTCGTGTAGGGAGAGCCCCTGATGTGCCGAAACAGTGGAAACCCCCCAATTATAACTGAAACCCTAATCTAAACACACCCCTAACCCTAATTCCAACGGTAACCCTAACCACACCTCTAACCCTGACACACCCCTAACCCTAATCCCAACCCTATTCCCAACTGTAAATGTAATCTAAACCCTAACCCTAACTTTAGCCCCAACCCTAACTGTAGCCCCAACCCTAACCCTAACCCTAGCCCTAACCCTAGCCCTAACCCTAACCCTAGCCCTAACCCTAGCCCTAACCCTAGCCCTAACCCTAACCCTAGCCCTAACCCTAGCCCTAACCCTAGCCCTAGCCCTAACCCTAGCCCTAACCCTAACCCTAGCCCTAACCCTTTCCCTAGCCCTAGCCCTAACCCTAGCCCTAACCCTAGCTCTAACCCTAGCCCTAGCCCTAACCCTAGCCCTAACCCTAGCCCTAATGGGAAAATGGAAATAAATGCATTTTTTTTTATTTTTCCCTAACTAAGGGGGTGATGAAGGGGGGTTTGATTTACTTTTATAGCGAGTTTTTTAGCGGATTTTTATGATTGGCAGCCGTCACACACTGAAAGACCCTTTTTATTGCAAAAAATATTTTTTGCAATACCACATTTTGAGAGCTATAATTTTTCCATATTTTGGTCCACAGAGTCATGTGAGGTCTTGTTTTTTGCGGGACGAGTTGACGTTTTTATTGAAAACATTTTTGGGCACGTGACATTTTTTGATCGCTTTTTATTCCGATTTTTGTGAGGAAGAATGACCAAAAGCCAGCTATTCATGAATTTCTATTGGGGGAGGCGTTTATACCGTTCCGCGTTTGGTAAAATTGATAAATCAGTTTTATTCTTCGGGTCAGTACGATTACAGCGATACCTCATTTATATCATTTTTTTATGGTTTGGCGCTTTTATACGATAAAAACTATTTTACAGAAAAAATAATTATTTTTGCATCGCTTTATTCTCAGGACTATAACTTTTTTATTTTTTTGCTGATGATGCTGTATCGCGGCTCTTTTTTTGCGGGACAATATGACGCTTTCAGCGGTACCATGGTTATTTATATCTGTCCTTTTGATCGCGTGTTATTCCACTTTTTGTTCGGCGGTATGATAATAAAGCGTTGTTTTTTGCCTCGTTTTTTTTTTTTTTTTCTTACGGTGTTTACTGAAGGGGTTAACTAGTGGGACAGTTTTATAGGTCGGGTCGTTACAGACGCGGCGATACTAAATATGTGTACTTTTATTGTTTTGGTTTTTTTATTTAGATGAAGAAATGTATTTATGGGAATAATATTTTTTTTTTTTTCATTATTTTGGAATATTTTTTTTAATTTTTTTTACACATTTGGAAATTTTTTTTTTTACTTTTTTACTTTGTCCCAGGGGGGGACATCACAGATCAGTGATCTGACAGTTTGCACAGCACTCTGTCAGATCACTGATCTGACATGCAGCGCTGCAGGCTTCACAGTGCCTGCTCTGAGCAGGCTCTGTGAAGCCACCTCCCTCCCTGCAGGACCCGGATCCGCGGCCATCTTGGATCCGGGGCTGGAGGGAGCAGGGAGGGAGATGAGACCCTCGCAGCAACGCGATCACATCGCGTTGCTCCGGGGGTCTCAGGGAAGCCCGCAGGGAGCCTCCTCCCTGCGCGGTGCTTCCCTGCACCGCCGGCACATCGCGATCATCTTTGATCGCGGTGTGCCAGGGGTTAATGTGCCGGGGGCGGTCCGTGACCGCTCCTGGCACATAGTGCCGGATGTCAGCTGCGATAAGCAGCTGACACCCGGCCGCGATCGGCCGCGCTCCCCCCGTGAGCGCGGCCGATCGGCTATGACGTACTATCCCGTCCAGGGTCAGATAAGCCCAGGGCACCTCGACGGGATAGTACATCTAAGGTCACAGAGGGGTTAAACTCTGGCCGGACTAGACAATATTGTCAATTACGCCTAGACAATACTTGTATTATCTCTATTGTTGTGAATTCCGCTCTTGGGCTCCCTCCGGTGGTTGTAAGTGGCATTTTTGTGAGTTCTGCTCTTGGCTCCCTCTTGTGGTTTCAAGTGGTATGGCTGCTCCTTGGAGTTAGCTGTCTTCAGCTGCTTCCACTGATCGTCTTTTCTGCTCGGCTATTTATGCCTGGCTCTGTCCTTCAGCCAGTGCCACTTGTAAATGGTTCCTGGTTGGATTCACATCTCTTTGGCGTTCCCTGTTATCCTGACCAGTTCAGCAAAGCTAAGTTTTTGCTTGCTCTTTTCTGTTCACAGATTGTGGACTTATCCGTTCTGTGCTTCTATGTTTGTCCAGCATTATCAGTATGAATTAATTCTGTCTTGCTGGAAGCTCTGGGAAGCAAATTTACCCTCCACACCTTTAGTCAGGTGTGGAGATTTTTAGTAAACTCTGCGTGGATTTTTGTAGTGTTTTATACTGACCGCACAGTATTCCATCCTGTCCTATCTATCAAGTTAGACTGGCCTCCTGTGCTCATCCTGGTTTCATTCTGTGTATGTCTTTTCCCTCTCCACTCACAGTCATTATTTGTGGGGGGCTAATCTATCCTTTGGGGATTTTCTCTGAGGCAAGATAGTTTTCCTGCTTCTATCTTTAGGGGTAGTTAGCTCTTAGGCGGTGACGAGGTGCCTAGGGAGAGTTAGGAGCATCCCACGGCTACTTCTAGTGTTGTGTTGAGCTTAGGGACTGCGGTCAGTACAGTTACCACTTCCTTCAGAGCTTGTTCCATGTTGCTCCTAAACCACCGCATCATAACACTCTATATCTCATTCTGCTCCATTATTTCATTCTGAGAGCTGCTTGATTAATGCATCAGTGACATTTTTTTCCTTTAACCCCTCTGTGACCTTAGACGTACTATCCCGTCGAGGTGCCCTGGGCTTATCTGACCCTGGACGGGATAGTACGTCATAGCCGATCGGCCGCGCTCACGGGGGGAGCGCGGCCGATCGCGGCCGGGTGTCAGCTGCTTATCGCAGCTGACATCCGGCACTATGTGCCAGGAGCGGTCACGGACCGCCCCCGGCACATTAACCCCTGGCACACCGCGATCAAAGATGATCGCGATGTGCCGGCGGTGCAGGGAAGCACCGCGCAGGGAGGGGGCTCCCTGCGGGCTTCCCTGAGCCCCCCGCAGCAACGCGATGTGATCGCGTTGCTGCGAGGGTCTCACCTCCCTCCCTGCTCCCTCCAGCCCCGGATCCAAGATGGCCGCGGATCCGGGTCCTGCAGGGAGGGAGGTGGCTTCACAGAGCCTGCTCAGAGCTCAGTAAACACCGTAAGAAAAAAAAAAAAAAAACGAGGCAAAAAACAACGCTTTATTATCATACCACCGAACAAAAAGTGGAATAACACGCGATCAAAAGGACAGATATAAATAACCATGGTGCCGCTGAAAGCGTCATATTGTCCCGCAAAAAAAGAGCCGCCATACAGCATCATCAGCAAAAAAATAAAAAAGTTATAGTCCTGAGAATAAAGCGATGCAAAAATAATTATTTTTTCTGTAAAATAGTTTTTATCGTATAAAAGCGCCAAACCATAAAAAAATGATATAAATGAGGTATCGCTGTAATCGTACTGACCCGAAGAATAAAACTGATTTATCAATTTTACCAAACGCGGAACGGTATAAACGCCTCCCCCAATAGAAATTCATGAATAGCTGGCTTTTGGTCATTCTTCCTCACAAAAATCGGAATAAAAAGCGATCAAAAAATGTCACGTGCCCAAAAATGTTTTCAATAAAAACGTCAACTCGTCCCGCAAAAAACAAGACCTCACATGACTCTGTGGACCAAAATATGGAAAAATTATAGCTCTCAAAATGTGGTATTGCAAAAAATATTTTTTGCAATAAAAAGGGTCTTTCAGTGTGTGACGGCTGCCAATCATAAAAATCCGCTAAAAAACTCGCTATAAAAGTAAATCAAACCCCCCTTCATCACCCCCTTAGTTAGGGAAAAATAAAAAAAAATGTATTTATTTCCATTTTCCCATTAGGGCTAGGGTTAGGGCTAGGGTTAGGGCTAGGGCTAGGGTTAGGGCTAGGGTTAGGGTTAGGGCTAGGGCTAGGGTTAGGGCTAGGGTTAGGGCTAGGGCTAGGGTTAGGGTTAGGGCTAGGGTTAGGGCTAGGGTTAGGGCTAGGGCTAGGGTTAGGGCTAGGGTTAGGGTTAGGGCTAGGGTTAGGGCTAGGGTTAGGGCTAGGGTTAGGGCTAGGGTTAGGGCTAGGGTTAGGGTTAGGGCTAGGGTTAGGGCTAGGGTTAGGGCTAGGGTTAGGGTTAGGGTTGGGGCTACAGTTAGGGTTGGGGCTACAGTTAGGGTTGGGGCTAAAGTTAGGGTTAGGGTTTAGATTACATTTACAGTTGGGAATAGGGTTGGGATTAGGGTTAGGGGTGTGTCAGGGTTAGAGGTGTGGTTAGGGTTACCGTTGGAATTAGGGTTAGGGGTGTGTTTAGATTAGGGTTTCAGTTATAATTGGGGGGTTTCCACTGTTTCGGCACATCAGGGGCTCTCCAAACACGACATGGCGTCCGATCTCAATTCCAGCCAATTCTGCGTTGAAAAAGTAAAACAGTGCTCCTTCCCTTCCGAGCTCTCCTGTGTGCCCAAACAGGGGTTTACCCCAACATATGGGGTATCAGCGTACTCAGGACAAATTGGACAACAACTTTTGTGGACCAATTTCTCCTGTTACCCTTGGGAAAATACAAAACTGGGGGCTAAAAAATAATTTTTGTGGGAAAACAAAAAGATTTTTTATTTTCACGGCTCTGCGTTATAAACTGTAGTGAAACACTTGGGGGTTCAAAGTTCTCACAACACATCTAGATAAGTTCATTGAGGGGTCTAGTTTCCAATATGGGGTCACTTGTGAGGGGTTTCTACTGTTTAGGTACATTAGGGGCTCTGCAAATGCAATGTGACGCCTGCAGACCAATCCATCTAAGTCTGCATTCCAAATGATGCTCCTTCCCTTCCGAGCCCTCCCATGCGCCCAAACGGTGATTCCCCCCCACATATCGGGTATCAGCGTACTCAGGACAAATTGGACAACAACATTTAGGGTCCAATTTCTCCTGCTAACCTTGGAAAAATACAAAACTGGGGGCTAAAATATAATTTTTGTGGAAAAAAAAATATTTTTTATTTGCATGGCTCTGCGTTATAAACTGTAGTGAAATACTTGGGGGTTCAAAGCTCTCACAACACATCAAGATGAGTTCCTTAGGGGGTCTACTTTCCAAAATGGTGTCACTTGTGGGGGGTTTCTACTGTTTAGGTACATTAGGGGCTCTGCAAACGCAATGTGACGCCTGCAGACCATTCCATCTAAGTCTGCATTCCAAATGGCGCTCCTTCCCTTCCGAGCCCTCCCATGCGCCCAAACGGTGGTTCCCCCCCACATATGGGGTATCAGCGTACTCAGGACAAATTGGACAACAACTTTTGGGGTCCAATTTCTCCTGTTACCCTAGGGAAAATACAAAACTGGGGGCTAAAAAATAATTTTTGTGGGAAAAAAATTTTGTTTTATTTTTATGGCTCTGCATTATAAACTTCTGTGAAGCCCTTGGTGGGTCAAAGTGCTCACCACACATCCAGATAAGTTCCTTAGGGGGTCTACTTTCCAAAATGGTGTCACTTGTGGGGGGTTTCAATGTTTAGGCACATCAGTGGCTCTCCAAACGCAACATGGCGTCCCATCTCAATTCCTGTCAATTTTGCATTGAAAAGTCAAATAGCGCTCCTTCCCTTCCGAGCTCTCCCATGCGCCCAAACAGTGGTTTACTGCCACATATGGGGTATCAGCGTACTCAGGACAAATTGGACAACAACTTTTTGGGTCCAATTTCTCCTGTTACCCTTGGTAAAATAAAACAAATTGGAGCTAAAGTAAATTTTTTGTGTAAAAAAGTTAAATGTTCATTTTTATTTAAACATTCCAAAAATTCCTATTAAACACCTGAAGGGTTAATAAACTTCTTGAATGTGGTTTTGAGCACCTTGAGGGGTGCAGTTTTTAGAATGGTGTCACACTTGGGCATTTTCTATCATATAGACCCCTCAAAATGACTTCAAATGAGACGTGGTCCCTAAAAAAAAATGGTGTTGTAAAAATGAGAAATTGCTGGTCAACTTTTAACCCTTATAACTCCCTAACAAAAAAAAAAATTGGTTCCAAAATTATGCTGATGTAAAGGAGACATGTGGGAAATGTTACTTATTAAGTATTTTGTGTGACATATCTCTGTGATTTAATTGCATAAAAATTCAAAGTTTGAAAATTGCGAAATTTTCAAAATTTTCGCCAAATTTCCATTTTTTTCACAAATAAACGCAGGTACTATCAAAGAAATTTTACCACTATCATGAAGTACAATATGTCACGAGAAAACAATGTCAGAATCACCAGGATCCGTTGAAGCGTTTCGGAGTTATAACCTCATAAAGGGACAGTGGTCAGAATTGTAAAAATTGGCCTGGTCATTGACGTGCAAACCACCCTTGGGGGTAAAGGGGTTAATATGAATAAAAAACCCCCACGGTTAATAATGTTTGCATGATTCAGATAAACAAAAGCTGCTGTAAAAGTGCCAACAGATCTAAAATCCTGCAAATTTCCTTCTCCGTGATAGATTCTCTCTCGATCTAGCTAAATTAAAAGAATGGACAAAAGGGTGATAACTTCACTTTAATGCCAGAAAAGTGGAAAATAATGCACCTGGGACTCAATAATCGAATGACAGAACACAGGATTAATAGCTAACGCGGTTCATGCTAGACGGAGCGGGCGGTTATTATGTCAGCTGAATTAAAGGTAGGCCAGCAATACTGCAGAGCAGTGGGGGGAAGCAGCGTGGTGCTAACTTCAATAGGTAGGGGTATTT
Source organism: Ranitomeya imitator (assembly GCF_032444005.1). Classification (NCBI taxonomy): domain Eukaryota; kingdom Metazoa; phylum Chordata; class Amphibia; order Anura; family Dendrobatidae; genus Ranitomeya; species Ranitomeya imitator. Next base: position 413,863,594 of record NC_091283.1, on the reverse strand, counting down.
GGAGCTAGAGCAAGCGGGATAGTGATACCAGGGCACTGATACATTTCAAGACAATGCCGAAAGGACTAGTAAAATGCTGCAAGGTCTTCATTTATATCAGGGAAGTATTTCATTTACTTCAAAAAGCTTATCGTACAGTACAGCAGGGACATGCATCTAAAAGTGAGATACCGGCAATAAAGGGCATGCTGCGATTCTGTCTGGCCAAGGGATAACAGGCGCCAGGTCTTAGGGAGTCACTTGTCTCTGTCCAGCAGGCATTGCTTGCGGCTAGCCTGGCACAGATTTGATATCTCACTCTTGTCTAAGCCTTTTGTAGCCTGTCTGTAGGGACACCTGAGAAAAGCCAACAAGACCATACTAATTCATGGCACGAAGAGATCTTGTGTTTTCAACTTTCGCTTAAAGAGGATGAACTTAGGCATATGCCTACTTTGCCTCTTGGGTTATTGACTTGGCAGCATGAGCATTGTGTCATTGCGGTAAGAGAGGTCCGTCATGTAGATAGGAATTTGGTGGTCTTATGATTAATAGCAAGGGGCCCTGATCATAGGCAAAGAGGAAAGTGGAACCAACTAGAAGTGGCCTCCTGGTGCAGCCTAGGTCTTGGTTTTACCGTTTTCGAATGCCATGTTGCAATCATAATTTTCTATAAAGAGAATAGCGATCCCAAGCATTCTTAAGGGAGATCTATCACCAGGTCCAAGGTGGCCCGTTTTTGCTCTTATTTTTTTCCCCACTGCTCTCTGGAGTATTTCACTTTTTTCTTTCTAAAAATCTGCCATAGTTCCAGAAACGCAAGCCTTTTTATATATTTCTAATTTTTGTAATCTTTCCAAGAGGGTGTAGCTTCCAAGATCCTTTGGGGCGTATCTTTAGGCTGATCTGCCTATTTACCCTGTAAGTCACACCCCCTTAATAAAGACCAGAAAAATTAACACTAAATTATAAGCTTCATATCTTTAGTACCGTTTTGCAGATTTAAAAAAAAAGAAAAACGTGGACTAGTCAGGTGAACATCGGGATTAAAGTAGGAGCAAAAACTGGAGACTTTCGAACAAGTGATGGGTCCTCTTTAAGGCTCTCATACACATTTGATCAGTGTTTCCCAAACTCTAGTCCTCATAATCTCCAACAGGTCATGTTTTCAGGATTTCCTTAGTACTGCACAGGTGTTGGAAGTATCATCAAGGCATCATGAATTCTCTCCCCTATGCAATACTATGGAACTACTGAAAACATGAGTTTGGGAAACACTGAATTAGATAAAAGGCTGACCATGTAAAATGTTTTGGGGCCTCCCAACTCTCCCTGAACAGATGATGTAAGGGAAGAGAAGAATACAGCTTGTTCAATTTCAACCACCTTTTCTTCTGCTCAGAGATGATCAACTGACAGAGGCTCTCTCATAGAGCACACAAGAAAGCTTAGGTCCCTGTATGAGGGGTTGGAATTGGGAGAGACAGCAGACAACTGAATGACAGCTAGCAGGCAACCATCTACCATGTATGGTCAGCTTTGTATGTGTATAGATACTATAGGATGTGGTCAGAACGAAACAAAATGCCTCAGTTGTTGCAGAATCTTGGCATTTTGCTGCAGTTGCATGGTAGTTGCATCAGTAATCTGCAATATGACCTTCATCTCCAGGCTGTCATTCAAGCCATGGCAGTATGTGTGTGGCCCTCTGAAACCTGATTTTACGCCTCAATTGTGTAAACTCATAGCCAGAACCTCTAAATGGAACCTTCTAGTCTAAAAAACATGGCTGATATTTTTCCACTCACCCTGATTTTTTTGTATCCTTCTGACACATCTGTAGTAGGACAAACTTATTGCTGTGTTACTCATCTGATATTAGCCTACTATTTGGTATTTTTGGGGTTTAATTTCCTGGGGGTTTTTTTTATAAAAGTTTTACCTTTTTTCTCCTAGCACACAGTTGCTTGTTTTATTTCTGGAAAATCCGGCTCTTTATGCGATGTGCTATAAATATCATTCAGACCCAGGTGTCCTGGTTGACGCTGATGTAAAGACAGACAGAATGGCCAGGTCTGGCCTTATGAAAGCAAAAAAAGTCCTAACATATTCAATATATATGGTGGTGAATGCAGAAGAGAAGGGGCCGAGATGAGGATGGGCTACTTATCATGGCAGTGAGGTTGACCACCCAGAACAAAGGGGCATATATACATGACCATTTAGACAATTCAGTACCCTTTTTTTACCTATGTATTTCCTTATAGCAAAGGATTTTAGATCACCTCCATTCGCCAAGGGCCCCATGAGAGCAGCATTTTTTGCATTGTAATCTACTCCCTTTTAGTATGAATGATAATTATGTCTCAAATGGCATGTTGTCCCACACAAACATTAAAGGGTTATTCCCATCTTTAGAAGCTATAACCCATACATAGAATAGGTAATAACTTGCTGAACAGTGGAGGCCCGATTGCTACGGCCTCATCTGAACTCGGGAATGGGGCTCTGCAGAGCCCCATCTAAGTGGAGCAGTGGCTAGAAATTCATTCTCTATGGAACCAGTGAAGGTAGCCAAGTTCATTGTTTGGCTTTTTGACTGGACCCTACTTATCAGGAAGCTGTCACCATATGAATAGGTGTTAACTGTTAAAAACGATGTAAACTACTGTATGTATATACAATAAAATATATATTTATATTTTTTTGTGTTATTACATGAGGTTTGACACTTCTTCTGAACAATAGATAACTTGTAGCCTGCATTTTGCATTAATTTTCCCCCTTTGTATGGTTTACCCCTCATTTTTAGTTGTCGCTGAGCTACTGGGTAGATTAGTTACTAGCATATCTCCCATAGACTGCACACACAGTTATGAGGGATTCCTGCTCTTCTGTTTCTATGTAGAGGATGTCGAGAAGCATCAGCAGAATGGATGACATTTTGCAGCAGTACTGAACAGTGTAGCTGTGAATTCAGCAATGGCGTGAGATAAAACACTTACTAGAAAGAAGCAGCAGAAGTCCGTGTGTGTCTGTGCCACTCTCTTTCACTCTGATGATCACCCTTCTCCCGCATCGCCTCTCCATAGCCTTCAATACGAAGCTGTAATTTGATCTCTCAGTGAGCTGGCAGACTGTGATATTTTGATAAAGGCAGATTTTTTATATTTGTATAGGGGGGAATAAAGAAACAAGGAAATGGCAGAAGAAAAGAAGTTACTCATAAGAGGAAAGAAGCAGTACAAATCTGTGTCTGTGTCTGTCCCTTTTACTCTGACTATTGCTCTTCTCCTCCTGCTTTGTTTCTCCATAGACTTCAATAGGCAGCTGTAATATGACCCCAGAGTGAGCTGGGGATTGATAAAGACAGATTTTACTGAAGAGTTCAGGAAATGACAGAGGAAAATAAGTGGCTCATAAGTGAAAAGAAGCAGTACAAATCCATGTGTCTTGTGCCTCTCTCTTTCACTCTGTCTATCGCTCTTCTCCACCAGCCTCTCCTCTCCATAAGCTTCAGTAGGCAGCTGTAATCTGATCCCTCATGGAGCTCTCAGCCCATCTTCTTTTGATAAAGACAGATTTTATCTTTTTTTTTTTTGGAGGGAGGGGGGAGGATGAAGAGTTTGGAAAACGGCAGAGGAAAAGAAGTGGCTCATAAGTGGAAAAATCAGCTTTTTCTTTGCTAATATATATTACAGTTTCTTATATTCACCTATACAATTGATTAAAGTTTGTTAAAGCTGTACTGACCAAGGCCTAGTCCATAGTGTGTGAATATTGCACTAGTTAAAAAAGCTAAAAAACCGCTCCCTGTCACACAGTCATAGCAGGCTGACTGACAGCTTCTAAGTTAGCTCATTCTCCAGCCAACAATAGGAAAGGAAACTGTGTAAAATGTTTAATTAAACCCAAATGCAAAAATTATTTATATCCCCAATAACATGTATTTAACCCCTTAAGCCCCGAGGGTGGTTTGCACGTTAATGACCGGGCCAATTTTTACAATTCTGACCACTGTCCCTTTATGAGGTTATAACTCTGGAACGCTTCAACGGATCTTGGCGATTCTGACATTGTTTTCTCGTGACATATTGTACTTCATTTTAGTAGTAACATTTATTCGATATAACTTGCGTTTATTTGTGAAAAAAACGGAAATTTGGCGAAAATTTTGAAAATTTCGCAATTTTCCAACTTTAAATTTTTATGCCCTTAAATCACAGAGATATGTCACGCAAAATACTTAATAAGTAACATTTCCCACATGTCTCCTTTACATCAGCACAATTTTGGAACCAAAATTTTTTTTTGTTAGGGAGTTATAAGGGTTCAAAGTTGACCAGCAATTTCTCATTTTTACAACACCATTTTTTTTTAGGGACCACATCTCATTTGATGTCATTTTGAGGGGTCTATATGATAGAAAATACCCAAGTGTGACACCATTCTAAAAACTGCACCCCTCAAGGTGCTCAAAACCACATTCAAGAAGTTTATTAACCCTTCAGGGGTTTCACAGGAATTTTTGGAATGTTTAAATAAAAATGAATATTTAACTTTTTTTCACACAAAATTTATTTCAGCTCCAATTTGTTTTATTTTACCAAGGGTAACAGGATAAAATGGATGCCAAACATTGTTGTACAATCTGTACTGAGTACGCTGATACCCCATATGTGGGGGTAAACCACTGTTTGGGCGCATGGCAGAGCTCGGAAGGGAAGGAGCGCCATTTGACTTTTAAATGCAAAATTGACAGGAATTGAGATGGGACACCATGTTGCGTTTGGAGAGCCACTGATGTGCCTAAACATTGAAACCCCCCACAAGTGACACCATTTTGGAAAGTAGACACCCTAAGGAACTTATCTAGATGTGTGGTGACCACTTTGACCCACCAATTGCTTCACAGAAGTTTATAATGCAGAGCCGTAAAAATAAAAAATCATATTTTTTCACAAAAATGATCTTTTCGCCCCCAATTTTTTATTTTCCCAAGAGTAAGAGAAGAAATTGAACCTCAAAAATTGTTGGCCAATTTGTCCTGAGTACGCTGATACCCTGTATATGGGTGTAAACCATTGTTTGGGCGTATGGCAGAGCTCGGAAGGGAAGGAGCGCCATTTTACTTTTCAATGCAAAATTGACTGGAATTGAGATGGGATGCCATGTTGCGTTTGGAGAGCCCCTGATGTGCCTAAACATTGAAATCCCCACAAGTGACACCATTTTGGAAAGTAGACCCCTTAAGGAACTTATCTAGAGGTGTGGTGAGCACTTTGACCCAACAAGTGCTTCACAGAAGTTTATAATGCAGAGCCGTAAAAATAAAAAATCATATTTTTTCACAAAAATAATCTTTTCGCCACCAATTTTTTATTTTCCCAAGGGTAAGAGAAGAAATTAGACCACAAAAGTTGTTGTGCAATTTGTCCTGAGTGCGACGATACCCCATATGTGGGGGTAAACCACTGTTTGGGCGCATGGCAGAGCTCGGAAGGAAAGGAGCGCCATTTGACTTTTCAATGCAAAATTGACTGGAATTGAGATGGGACGCCATGTTGCGTTTGGAGAGCCCCTGATGTGCCTAAACATTGGAACCCCTCACAAGTGACACCATTTTGAAAAGTAGACCCCTTAAGGAACTTATCTAGATGTGTGGTGAGCACTTTGACCCAACAAGTGCTTCACAGAAGTTTATAATGCAGAGCCGTAAAAATAAAAAATCTTATTTTTTCACAAAAATGATCTTTTCGCCCCCAATTTTTTATTTTCCCAAGGGTAAGAGAAGAAATTAGACCACAAAAATTGTTGTGCAATTTGTCCTGAGTGCGACGATACCCCATATGTGGGGGTAAACCACTTTTTGGGTGCATAGCAGAGCTCGGAAGGGAAGGAGCGCCATTTGACTTTTCAATGCAAAATTGACTGGAATTAAGATGGGACGCCATGTTGGTTTGGAGAGCCCCTGATGTGCCTAAACATTAAAAAACCCCACAAGTGACACCATTTTGGAAACTAGACCCTCTAAGGAACTTATCTAGATGTGTTTTGAGAGCTTTGAACCCCCAAGTGTTTCACTACAGTTTATAACGCAGAGCTGTTAAAATAAATTTATTTTTTTTTCGCAAAAATTTTTTAGCCCCCAGTTTTGTATTTTCACAAGGGTAACATAATAAATTGGACCCCAAAAGTTGTTGTCCAATTTGTCCTGAGTACGCTGATACCCCATATGTGGGGGGGAACCACTGTTTGGGCGCATGGCAGAGCTCGGAAGGGAAGGAGCGCCATTTGGAATGCAGACTTAGATGGATTGGTCTGCAGGAGTCACGTTGCATTTGCAGAGCCCCTGATGTACCCAAACAGTACAAACCCCCCACAAGTGACCCCATATTAGAAACTAGACCTCCCATGGAACTTATCTAGATGTGTTGTGAGAACTTTGAACCCCTAAGTGTTTCACTACAGTTTATAACGCAGACCCGTGAAAATAAAAATTCTTTTTTTTTTCACAAAAATGATTTTTTAGCCCCCAGCTTTGTATTTTTACAAGGGTAACAGAATAAATTGGACCCCAAAAGTTGTTGTTCAATTTGTCCTGAGTACGCTGATACCCCATATGTGGGGGGGAACCACTGTTTGGGCTCATGGCAGAGCTCGGAAGGGAAGGAGCGCCATTTGGAATGCAGACTTAGATGGATTGGTCTGCAGGCGTCACGTTGCATTTGCAGAGCCCCTGATGTACCCAAACAGTAGAAACCACCCACAAGTGACCCCATATTGGAAACTAGACCTCCCATGGAACTTATCTAGATGTGTTGTGAAAACTTTGAACCCCCAAGTGTTTCACTACAGTTTACAACGCAGAGCCGTGAAAATAAAAATCCTTTTTTTTCCCACAAAAATGATTTTTAGCCCCCCAAATTTTTATTTTCCCAAGGATAACAAGAGAACTTGGACCCAAAAAGTTGTTGTCCAATTTGTCTCGAGTACGCTGATACCCCATATGTTGGGGTAAACCCCTGTTTGGGCGCACGGGAGAGCTCGGAAGTGAAGGAGCACTGTTTTACTTTTTCAATGCAGAATTGGCTGGAATTGAGATCGGACGCCATGTCGCGTTTGGAGAGCCCCTGATGTGTCTAAACAGTGGAAACCCCCCAATTATAAATGAAACCCTAATCCAAACGCACCACTAACCCTAATCCCAACTGTAACCCTAACCACACACCTAACCCAGACACACCCCTAATTCTAATCCCAACCCTAATCCCAACCGTAAATGTAATCCAAACCCTAACCCTAGCCCCAACCCTAGCCCTAACCCTAACCCTAACCGGAAAATGGAAATAAATACATTTTTTTTAATTTTATTATTTTTCCCTAAGGCTAGGTTCACATTGCGTTAGGGAAATCCGTTTAGCACTAGCGGATTGCGCTAACACAATGTCTTTTTAGGTGTCGTGTTTAGTGGTCGCGTTAACGTCCCCGCTCTGGAAGATCGGGGATCGGACCTCGGGCGCGCCGCGGACGCTGCAAGCAGCGTCTGAGGCGCGCCACAAAAGAATGGCACCTTGCTAGCGCGAGCCGAAAATGGCACGCTCTAGCGATGCGCTACACCTGAAAATCACATTGCTGTCAATGGTTGTGCTAACGGACCCGTTGCACGGCGTTAATTGTGACATTTTCGCCGTGCAACGCTGTCCGTTAGCGTTAACCCATTAACGCAATGTGAACCTAGCCTAACTAAGGGGGTGATGAAGGGGGGTTTGATTTACTTTTATAGCGAGTTTTTTAGCGGATTTTTATGATTGGCAGCCGTCACACACTAAAAGACGCTTTTTATAGCAAAAAAGTTTTTGCGTCTCCACATTTTGAGACCTATAATTTTTCCATATTTTGGTCCACAGAGTCATGTGAGGTCTTGTTTTTTGCGGGACGAGTTGACGTTTTTATCGGTTACATTTTCGGACACGTGACAGTTTTTGATCGCTTTTTATTCCGATTTTTTTGTGAGGCAGAATGACCAAAAACCAGCTATTCATGAATTTCTTTTGGGGGAGGCGTTTATACCGTTCCGCGTTTGGTAAAATTGATGAAGCAGTTTTATTCTTCGGGTCAGTACGATTACAGCGACACCTCATTTATATCATTTTTTTTATGTTTTGGCGCTTTTATACGATAAAAGCTATTTTATAGAAAAAATAATTATTTTGGCATCGCTTTATTCAGAGGACTATAACTTTTTTATTTTTTTGGTTATGATGCTATATGGCGGCTCGTTTTTTGCGGGACAAGATGACGTTTTCAGAGGTAACATGGTTATTTATATCCGTCTTTTTGATCGCGTGTTATTCCACTCTTTGTTCAGCGTTATGATAATAAAGCGTTGTTTTTTGGCTCGTTTTTTTTTTTTTTTTCTTACGGTGTTCACTGAAGGGGTTAACTAGTGGGCCAGTTTTATAGGTCGGGTCGTTACGGACGCGGCGATACTAAATATGTGTACTTTTATTGTTTTTTTGTTATTTTTTATGTAAAGAAATGTATTTATGGGAATAATATTTTTTTTTTTCTGCTTTATTTAGGAATTTTTTTTTTATTTTTTTTTTTACAAGTGTGGAAATTTTTTTTTTTACTTTTTCACTTTGTCCCAGGGGGGGACATCACAGATCACCGATCTGACAGTGTGCACAGCACTCTATCAGATCGGTGATCTGACATACAGCCGGGCAGGATTAGAGCTGCAGCTGCAGCCTGATCCTGACCCGGAAGTGCTCCCTGCAGGACCCGGATGCAGCCCGGCGGCCATTTTGGATCCGGGGACTGCAGGGAGAAGACGCTCGGTACACGGTGAGCACATCACCGTGTACCGATCGTCTCAGGGAAGCCCGCAGGGAGCCCCCTCCCTGCGCGATGCTTCCCTGCACCGCCGGCACACCGCGATCATCTTTGATCGCGGTGTGCCGGGGGTTAATGTGCCGGGAGCGGTCCGTGACCGCTCCTGGCACATAGTGCCGGATGTCAGCTGCGATAGGCAGCTGACACCCGGCCGCGATCGGCCGCGCTCCCCCCGTGAGCGCGGCCGATCGCATATGACGTACTATCCCGTCCATGGGAATTAAGTCCCAGGTCACCTGGACGGGATAGTACGTCATATGGGATTAAGGGGTTAAGTAAGAAAAGGAAATGTCCCTAAGGATAGACAACCCCTTTAAGGGGGATAACTTTAGCAAAAGAAAAAGAAGCTCTTTGTTATTTTTTTTATTGGCACTTACTGTCATAAAATGTTACGCACATGATCTACAGTTTAGCCAAATTTTTGTTTTCAGTTCACTCTGAGAATCCATTATAGCCCTTTAAATAACACGAGGTATATTTCCGCGGTTAGTAGGAAAATGCGTGTAACACATGGCGTTCTGCTGCATATGGCACTTTTCAAATTACAGGGCTTTTCTTTTGGCTCAGGACTTCTGTTGAGATCAACTTTGTATTGGTTTTATTATAAACAGATTGTATAAGGAATGATGGACTGGACGGCAGAGCTTGCAGCCTATAAATTATAGGTTTATGGGTTTAAACGCCAATATCTTCTCCCTGTGCTTGTCTGACCTTCTAAAAAAAAAAATTCCAGTTTCACCCTACACCTCAAAAACAACTTATGTTAATGGCTGAGATAGAGAGACTGCCTGCCCCGTGCTTACTTTCCATGCACTATGGTATGTGCCAGTGCTATATCATCCAGTCCATTAGCATACTATCCGGCAAAGGTCTGTTGTATGACACTGCAATGATGGAACCATAATTGCCCCCTCATTGCGGTGTCACCTTGTCCAGGCTGGGAGACAGCGTAACTGAGCCCGATGTGCCTCCATCATCACAGGACGCAGATCAAGGATGACAGGAAAAATACTAAATCACAGCCTGGGAAACTAATGGCTGTATTGCTGGCAGGGGGCATTTTAAAAAGGGCAAATGCTACTCGGCTTAGAGGGAAGTTACGGACTGTTAACTGTTGCCTAAATGTTTATCCTGTTTCCAAAAACAGTAAGTTAATTCAGAAACTTTGTAATCCCCTAGTGTGCACCATGGAAATAAACAGGCTCGGATTGGCGCACAGGAGAGCAGGTGAATCCACCGGTAGGCCCCTCACACACCTATAGGAGCAGTAGCTGGCACATTATAATCAATTTAGTATGTACAGACAAATGCATCATCTCATCAATTCATTCAAGAAGCTACCAAGTTTATTATTATTCAGAAGCATATATACACTGTGAATGAGAGTAATGTAATATTTACATGAAGTTGAACACAGGGTCCCTAAACTCATGTTACTGGTAGGCTTTATTACACTCCAGAGCTGCACTCACTATTCTGCTGGTGCAGTTACTGTGTACATAGATTACATTACTGATCCTGTACTGATCCTGAGTTACATCCTGTATTATACTCCAGAGCTGCAATCACTATTCTGCTGGTGCAGTCACTGCGTACATAGATTACATTACTGATCCTGTACTGATCCTGAGTTACCTCCTGTATTATACTCCAGAGCTGCACTCACTATTCTGCTGGTGCAGTCACTGTGTACATAAATTACATTACTGATCCTGTACTGATCCTGAGTTACATCCTGTATTATACCCCAGAGCTGCACTCACTATTCTGCTGGTGCAGTCACTGTGTACATACATTACATTACTTATCCTGTACTGATCCTGAGTTACATCCTGTATTATACCCCAGAGCTGCACTCACTATTCTGCAGCTGCAGTCACTGTGTACATACATTACATTACTTATCCTGTACTGATCCTGAGTTACATCCTGTATTATACTTCAGAGCTGCACTCACAATTCTGCTGGTGCAGTCACTGTGTACATAGATTACATTACTGATCCTGTACTGATCCCGAGTTACATCCTGTATTATACTCCAGAGCTGCACTCACTATTCTGCTGGTGCAGTCAGTGTGTACATACATTACATTACTTATCCTGTACTGATCCTGAGTTACATCCTGTATTAAATTCCAGAGCTGTATTCCAAATAATTTTGACTTCAGAATTGAAATCTCCTAGCATGGACCTCAGCCATCATACAGTAAGATGATTGTATTATAGGGAATCTGATGAGCTAGTTGTAATGACTCCAAACCTAATGATTGTTTCCAAGAGCATCTAGACAGTATGTGAATGGTGCTATAGATTAGAAATGAAGGAGCTACACCAACTAAGCCTTGAAGTGGAGACCACGCAATGTTACAGAGCAGGGTCACTAAGTGTGTGGCACACCTGAGGGTTCAGTCGCCACAGAGGTACTGCATCTCATTCAGAGGTGTGGTATCTCACTCTCAGGTAAGGAGGGGCACTACCCAGGACTCTAACACCAGCATCCAACACCTCACCACTCCAGTCAGGGCACCTGGGCGTACCCTATGGGAGGATGGCCTTATCCCAGTCTGGAGAGGGTTACTAGGTAGAGGGTGTGGGTGGAGCCAGTAGTGAGGGGAGGAGCTAATTAGGAGGGAAAATAAGGGAGACACTGAGAGGAGCTGAAAAGAGTAAGACATGCAGAAAGAAGCTCCCTGTCAGAGGGAGCTAGAGAAAGAAGAGTAGAGAGACAAAAGCTTCAAAAGCAAGAAGTGGTCCTAGGGGCACGGATTGTGTGCAGTCCACCTGCGAGGGCCGCATCCACGCCGACCATAGTCGGGTGGAGGGACCAGGTCGCAGTGGGGAACCGGCCCCCAAGACTAGTGGAGAACTACAAGACTCAGCTTGCCAGCCTGAGGCTGTGGTATCTACGTGCCACAGCCACATCCACACATATTCGCTGAAAAGGCAGCCACATAGGATCCAGGGGACTAGAGACATTGCCCCACAAGATACGGGGCTGCTGGCTTAGGACACTGTGTGTGAAGGTGCAGGGCAGGAGAGGTGAGAACCAGCACAATGAGATGGCCAGGAAAGGAACATAAGAGAGGAGTCCTGGAGAAGTGTACCCCAAATCATCTGGGGGTTGGCTGGACCACAGGCCTGGAGGACACAGCACGTGGCTGGAGACAGTAATCTGCAGAACTGTGAGTAAAATGTTGAAAACTGCAACCAGCTGTGTCCTCTGAATTATTCCTGCGTCACTTGCCCTGCACTACAACTAGCACAACCACCATCATCTATCTTAACATCTATATCTGTCCTGGGGACTAGTGCTGCCTGTGGAGAGCTGAAACATCTTAGCTGCGTCACCAACTGCCCCAGTGGATCTGAACTGCAGCGTCAGCCATATTGACCGAATACCACGGGTGGTGTCACGAACAATTTCCCTATAAACTTTATTTCCCCTTTCAATTCATTGACTCTTTTATTGGATGCCCAGGGACATGGACCGGGTCACTGCTGCTGTGACCACTTCCCCTTTAAGAACTGTTGGACCCGGCCCTGGCGGGTGCTCCAAGTGCTGAGAAGCAGATGACCGAAAAGTCACCAATGTTCTGCTGACCCCATAACTGCAGAGTCAAAGCTTCCTCTGGTCTTAACATCAGACTGGTAGCTTCATGGCATGGGCTTTTATAGCAGAGTAGAGGCATGCCGCCTTACATCACCAAGCACAATGCCAGGCTCCAAATGGTGTAAAGCCGCCACCACTAGACTCTGGAGGAAACGTGTTCTGTGCAGTGACGGATCAAACTTCACTATCTGGCATCTAATGAATGAGTCTGTGTTTGGCGAATGGCAGGAGTATGTTACCCTCCTGAGGGCATTGGACCCGCTGTAGGGTTTGGTAGAGGAGGATAATGCTATAGCCTCAGCCCTTTATTTCCAGTGAAGTGAAATCTTAATCCTTTAGCATCAAAAAAATTGTGGATAATTGTAGCTACCAGCTTTATGGGAACAGTTTAAGAAAGGCCTTTTTATGTTCCCCATGACTGTGCCCAGTGCACAAAGTCCACACAGATGTGTTGAGGGAGTTTGGTGGAAGAACATAACTGGCCATGCTGAGCCTGGACCACAGCCCGATCAAACTCCTTTGGGATGAACTAGAGCGGAGATTGTGAACCCGACCTCTGCCCAACATCAGGATTTGCTCTTCTGGATGAAGGACCAAAAACTCCCATAGACACCTCCAAAATCTTGTAGAAAGTCTTCCCAGAAGAGTGGAGGCTGTTATATCTCATATTAATGTCTATGGATGTAGAATGGGAGGTGAGAAAAGCTCCTCTCTGTGTTTTAATACTTTTTCCTGTAGAGTGTATATAATAGGAACCAAAGTACAGTTGAATGGTGGAAATGCCAAAACTTACGTGACTTTTTGTTCTCAGCAAGTGATCACTGACTGTAATGTAGATCATTAATGTCCGCTGTTTTGGTAAACCCTTGTATCTGCCAAGGGGTAGAACATTAGAGAGCAAATTAAATGCTGGAACATCCGATGTGACCACAGGCAAGGACTCATGTTCCTGATTCTCTGCCGTAGGGGAGGAGGTTGGAAGGGTAGAGTATAGCTGCCATGGACAGCACATACTGTCCAACCTAATAAATCTCCCCTGACTTTGGGTAAGACAGAGGTGGCCTGTAAATGTCCAAGCAAAGCCATTCCCTACCGTTGACGGAGATGTTATTTTTTCCATGTTTAGGGCACCTCCTAGGTAGGAGAAACCGGGAATTGTATAATACCTTCTGAATGGAGTTACACATGCGATGCCCAGCTCTGCCGATGCCAGCTCTGAATGGGTCTCTCACAAGATCAAGATGAAAATTCCTTCAGCTACTTTGTTGCTTAGGAAAATCCAGCTCAGATCCTCCTGGGGAGAAGGGAAGGATCGCTCAGAAAATGGACTGAAATGCTCATTTATTTTATTTTTTTTTCCTAAAGGCTTTGAGTGCTCGGAACAATCCTTCATCTGTTTTCATCTCTGTGCCTGATTTAACAGTGTGTTTTATACCTTATTTAATATGAATGTAAATCTCACACTTCAAGACACATCAAGAGCCTAATAATAATTGGCGACTACAGAAGTGCTTCTATACCTCACCACCGGCAAGTCGAATTAGGTAGAAAATTGTCCACTAAAGGAAAAAAAATATATAACATGACAGGGATAAAATTATTCAGCACTTATGTGCTTAAGGCTCATCTGCTAAACAAACGGAGAAATGTGAATAATTATAGAGATCAGCTTTACTGCAGAGCCCCGCTCGGGGTGACCCTTCCATTGTACATGGGGTCACTGCATATACAACAACTCCCTTATGTTCCCCTGTTAGTCTATGTGCACGTCACGTTTGGAGGCTACTTTTTGACGTCTACGCCAAACGTTTCCAGAATGCTTTAATCACCTGACAGGGGCCAAAAGAGTATCCCTTTAGTATCAGCCAGTCCCCTATATGCCAGTATGAAATATTTAATGGACGGCGGTGCAAAGGTTTACATTGGAGCATATCAGCATTCAGCGCTGTGTCCTTCTATGTGCACATAAAGCAAGATGTAATCATTTTATTTCTAAAGCGCCAATATACAGTATTCCACAGCACTTTACAAATCAGAGAGGAAATGTACAATATAAGACATTATAGAGTAACGCATAATCCAACAGCTACGGTAGGAGTGAGGATCCTGCTCGCAAGCTTACAATCTTCGAGGAAATAGGGGTAACACAAAAGGTAACAAGTGCAGTCATGGTTATCATAACTAGGGGTATGTGTATCAGTACAGATACAAAGTGCTACTCGGGACAATGAGAGTGTGGAAGCAAATGATCAAAGGAACCAGATTCTGAGGAAACTTTAGGAAGGGAGAACAGTGAATAGATTAGTACGGTGATAGGCCAATCTAAACAGATTTGTTTTTAGAGCACGCTTAAAACTGTGGATGCTTGGAACTAACTGGATTGTCCAGGAAAGAGCATTCCAGGGAACTGGTGCAGCATGGGAGAAATCCTGGAGATGGGCGTGAGAGGTTCAAATTATGGAGGATGTTGGTATTAAATCATTAGCAGAACAGAGAGCACAATTAGGGTGATAGCCCGAGATGAGGGAGGAGATGTAGGCTGGTAGACAGAGGTGAGGGAGGAGCTGTAGGGTGGTAGACAGAGGTGAGGGAGGAGATGCAGGGTGGTAGACAGAGGTGGGGGATATGTAGGGTAGTAGACAGAGATGAGGGAGAAGATGTAGGGTGGTAGACAGAGAAAAAGAAGGAGATGTAGAGTGGTAGACAGATGAGGGATGAGATGTGGAGTGGTAGACAGAGATGAGGGATGAGATGTGGAGTGGTAGACAGAGATGAGGGATGAGATGTAGAGTGGTAGACAGAGATGAGGGAGGAGATGTAGGGTGATGTAGAGAGATGAGGGAGGAGATGTACAGTGGTACACAGAGGTGAGGGAGGATATGTAGGGTGCTAGACAGAGATGAGGGAATAGATGAAGAGTGGTAGACAGAGATAACAAAGGAGATGTAGGGTGCAAGACAAAGATGGTGGAGGAGATTTAGGATGGTGCACAGAAATAAGGAAGGATTTGTAGGGTGTTAGACAGAGATGAGGGAGGAGATGTAGGGTGGTGCAAACTGTGGAGAACTTTATGGGTGAGAGTGAAAAATTTATATTGGTCTCTGTAGTGTCCCTTTCTTCTTTTTTATCTTTCTACCTTTTTTCTTCCATTCCTTTTCTTTCTTTCTTTCTTTCTTTCTTTCTTTCTTTCTTTCTTTCTTTCTTTCTTTCTTTCTTTCTTTCTTTCTTTCTTTCTTTCATCCTTCCTTTCCTTTTTTCCTTCCTTTTTTCCTTTCCTTTCATTTTTTCCTTTCTTTTCCTTCCTTCCTTATTCTTTCGCTCTCTCTCTTCTCCCTCTCTCAGGCATCCAATAATCTAGAAATTCTCGTAGTCCAAAACCAGAACTTTTATACTAAGCAAATATATGTAGTTAGGCCCATTTGGAAAATATAAGCGTGTGCTGCCTTTTTTAATATTCTATCGTTATTTTGCTTTACTTTTTCGTGATTGTCGAATACTCCTGAATATTTCTTGACTCGACCGTTATCATATTGGGTTACTAGAATATTGTCGTGTCTTCTCATATATGCTCGTACTCTCTGTACATGCAGAAAGCTATGCAGTAAAGACACAGATTTAGATATTTTCCTCGTTAACATAGCGCCATTGATTCTCCGACACTATGTCATCACTGTCACCTTTGGGGTTCAGGGTCTAAATATTCTAAAAAGAAAAATCTAGCTAAAACTATCCTCATTACAATAGCACAAGCGCAGAACGCAGGCGAGGCGCTCACCTATAATTGAGGTTTATCCTGTACGCTGCATTAGACATTGACACAAGTCAGTAGGGTTTTTTTTAATACGGGGGGTCCTAACTGTTATATCAAGGCAATAAACAGGCAGCTCTGCTGGAAAGATCACGCCGTGTGACTCCACGCTTTCCTCTAGGGATGTGTGTGTGCATTGACGGGAAGGCAAGGAGCGAGCGCTGCAGATGGGAAGTTTGTTACAGCGGCATTCTGCTTTTAATTAACAAATTCAAATCCTACTTAGCAGCACAGCCCGGGGGTCTCGGCTGTAGAATAAGCGACAACTGTCTCTCAGATATTTGCTAATTAAAAAGGGATAAAAAGCGTAAACGTGAGCGGGCGGTGGCGACAGGAGGCTACGGTTATCATCGTGTCGCTCGTTCTAGGTAAATGGAACCTGCTTGTAAGTTTAGGAAGTGAGAAATGGATACAGAACATTCTATTCGGAATGAATCTCTGCAGCGCCACCTAGTGTCAAAAAAGCAGATGTCATGACCTTAAAATGAAATTTTTGGGGTGGTGGGTCTCTTCAATTCTTGATCAATTGTTTATCTAATGTAATAGATAAACCATTATTTCTTATTTTTAGGGACTCTATAGCGACCGGGTCTGTTCCGCAGAATTGGCGCATAGCAAATGTGGTGCCAATATTCAAAAAGGGCTCTAAAAGTGAACCTGGAAATTATAGGCCAGTAAGTCTAACCTCTATTGTTGGTAAAATATTTGAAGGGTTTCTGAGGGATGTTATTCTGGATTATCTCAATGAGAATAACTGTTTAACTCCATATCAGCATGGGTTTATGAGAAATCGCTCCTGTCAAACCAATCTAATCAGTTTTTATGAAGAGGTAAGCTATAGACTGGACCACGGTGAGTCATTGGACGTGGTATATCTCGATTTTTCCAAAGCGTTTGATACCGTGCCGCACAAGAGGTTGGTACACAAAATGAGAATGCTTGGTCTGGGGGAAAATGTGTGTAAATGGGTTAGTAACTGGCTTAGTGATAGAAAGCAGAGGGTGGTTATAAATGGTATAGTCTCTAACTGGGTCGCTGTGACCAGTGGGGTTCCGCAGGGGTCGGTATTGGGACCTGTTCTCTTCAACATATTCATTAATGATCTGGTAGAAGGTTTACACAGTAAAATATCGATATTTGCAGATGATACAAAACTATGTAAAGCAGTTAATACAAGAGAAGATAGTATTCTGCTACAGATGGATCTGGATAAGTTGGAAACTTGGGCTGAAAGGTGGCAGATGAGGTTTAACAATGATAAATGTAAGGTTATACACATGGGAAGAAGGAATCAATATCACCATTACACACTGAATGGGAAACCACTGGGTAAATCTGACAGGGAGAAGGACTTGGGGATCCTAGTTAATGATAAACTTACCTGGAGCAGCCAGTGCCAGGCAGCAGCTGCCAAGGCAAACAGGATCATGGGGTGCATTAAAAGAGGTCTGGATACACATGATGAGAGCATTATACTGCCTCTGTACAAATCCCTAGTTAGACCGCACATGGAGTACTGTGTCCAGTTTTGGGCACCGGTGCTCAGGAAGGATATAATGGAACTAGAGAGAGTACAAAGGAGGGCAACAAAATTAATAAAGGGGATGGGAGAACTACAATACCCAGATAGATTAGCGAAATTAGGATTATTTAGTCTAGAAAAAAGACGACTGAGGGGCGATCTAATAACCATGTATAAGTATATAAGGGGACAATACAAATATCTCGCTGAGGATCTGTTTATACCAAGGAAGGTGACGGGCACAAGGGGGCATTCTTTGCTTCTGGAGGAGAGAAGGTTTTTCCACCAACATAGAAGAGGATTCTTTACTGTTAGGGCAGTGAGAATCTGGAATTGCTTGCCTGAGGAGGTGGTGATGGCGAACTCAGTCGAGGGGTTCAAGAGAGGCCTGGATGTCTTCCTGGAGCAGAACAATATTGTATCATACAATTAGGTTCTGTAGAAGGACGTAGATCTGGGGATTTATTATGATGGAATATAGGCTGAACTGGATGGACAAATGTCTTTTTTCGGCCTTACTAACTATGTTACTATGTTACTATGATCCTCTTTAGTCTTTTATCTTCTCAGCAGCATTTCTTTACCCCCTTGGCCCTCGCACTTATTTCTCATCCGTTCTCCGTTCCCACCTGCTGCTGCTGTCAACATTGTCTAGCGCCTCAGCCCGTTCCTGTCTAGCCCACTCCATTTTCTTGCCTGTCTCCCTTCATCTCCTTCACGTACGTCTCTCCCCGGACGCTCTCCGTCTCCCTCCGTCCTCCAGTCTAGTGATCCAGACTGTGGACCAACTGTTATCTGCACCTGTTGTGCGGGCGAAAAAAAGAAGCAATTGAAAGTCGCCGCAGGACGCAGCTTCCGTACAAGGCCCCGTTAACCCTTTTTCTGCCCAAATTATGTAGGACCAATTTAATCCCCGTAATGAAAATAAATGGCTTTTCTTTTTATCCAATACACTATAAATTATCTACAAAAAAAAAAAAAACAATCCTGTGTAATCCCCAAAGAGCCTTATTGTTACGTAAAATCACTCTCCAGCAATGTGGCGTCTAAACACGAGATTAGCACTTAATTAGTCTGTAGTATTCAGAAAGAAATCAATTAGCTCTATTCTTCCCTTGGAAAACTGTGATCATGGGGATTATTAATTCTGCTCTGATGGGACTAAGCAGCGCGCGATGGCGGATATCGCCCAATATATCTCTCCACGTCTAAGTACAATGCAAAGTCTGGGTTCAGGCTTCAACAAAGGACTGCAATTTTCAGGCTTCTTAAAGCCGACCTGCCATCGGGTCCTAGGCGGCATTCTTTAGAATTGAAGATACAAGACATCAGGAGGCCGAGATATCTGCCAAGAATATTGCTTATGGATGGGTCTGGATGGGTGCAATTTTTTTTTTTCCTCCAAGGAAAAAATCGTACATGTGTACGGCCCCAAAGAATAATGTGGAGACAAGTGGTATCCATCAAAGCGATGCATAGCACGAGCCCTAACATTGACTGATTCCGTCAATATCAGCACGGTCAGCCGATAGTCTAATGTGTATGGGAGATAAGGATCCTGCATGTCCGATTCTATTGTTCACCCTGAGATAAGTCACTGCCAGAGGAATATGGCAGTGGCCGTCTTATTCCAAACACAGGAGCCAAGTGAGTTCTCCTGTGTATGGTATAGTCAGCCAACAGCCATTATTGAGCTGAAGCCATCTAAGGTGTATGAGGGGCTTAAAAGTAATCTGTCACTAGGTATCTCCTATCTAAAATGAGAACAGCATAATGTAGGGGAGGAGACCCTGATTCCAGCGATGTATCCCATACTGGGTTGCTTAGTGTAGTTTTGATAAAATCAGTGTTTCATCAGCAGGAGATTATCACTAGAGGACTAGTAACCTGCCTCCATGTAGTCCAACCCCGCCCCCACTAGTGATTGGCAGCTTACTACCGTTGCACATTGTACAGGGAAAGCAGCCAATCAGTGATATGGGCGGAGTTATATAGAGCCCTGGAAGATCTGCAGCAGAATAAAATGTTCTTTAATCAAAACCGCGACAGCCAGAAAAGTAAGTGACATATCGCTGGAATCAGGGTCTCTGCCCCTACATCATGATACTCTCAGATGGATTTTTTTGCATCTTGCCTTGTTTCCGGGTTTTGGCAACTCAATAGGATAAGAGGGAAAGGGCACTGAAAAAAAAGCAATTTAGATGTAGTGGTGTGAACTTGCACCAGGAAAAAAATGACCATTTTGATTGTTTTTCTTTATGCTTTCCCTTATGTGCAGCTCTGTGGGAGATTTATACAGCAGTTTGACAGCGCCCGTAGACATGACGGTTGTCACCTAATGGTGCATAAAATAAGCAGTCTGCACAGCGATACGGCCGGCTTTACTCACGTCAACCTACTCTTACATATTCAAGGCTGTATCCATTGGTAAATCTTTGATCTGAAAAACACCGACTCCCTTTTGCTTTGCACCACTTTAACCCCAAGGGTGTAGCCCGGTAGAGATGTAGACCCTCTCGGCGAGTATTGCTCTATAGTGTGGTACCGACATCTCAGCCTGTCTTCCCTGCCTCTGACACTCCCTGCTGTGCGCCATGTCATTGCCTTTGTAGAGTCGGGACTGTCACACGCTGTGAATTGAACAGAGAAGCACGCTGGTTTCAAAAACACTGAGCCTTTAACGCTCTGTGTTATTCATATTGGCTTCCACGGAAATTTCTATGTTCCAAAAACATGCCACCCGTGGGAAAAAAACGACGCATGCATCATACAAATAACCATTTTTGAATGCAGGGCAGGGCACGGATCTGTAGTATACAGGCACTAAGGTTATGATGACACAGATTGGGGGTACGCACCAGAAGCCTTTGAGAAATAAAATGATGTGGGTTTTCTTTCTCAAATCTTTTAGAAGTTTAGGAATGAATATGGAAAAGTTGGAATTGATCTAATACTAAACTACTAAAATTATGCCTCAAATCTGCTTTATTGCATTCTTTTATGTAATGCTTATAGTGAGGAGGAATATGTTGGCGCTATATAAATAAAAAAATATTATTTATAAAAATTATTATCCAATAGTGACACCACAATCTACCAGGTATGTCTTCTCCCAGTCTCCAGACTAGACCAACCAAACCCGCCTGCCATGACATGATCCCCCAGGTAGCAGGCATCTATCACAGCTGACCTTTATGGCTACCCAGGCTGGAATCTTACCTGCCACACAGATTGTGTTTCCTCACCAGCAAGGTAGTCCGGCCATACAGCTTTTGATTTGCAGCTGAATTAGTTTACCCTTATCATTGTGGGATGAAGTACTTCACCTTCTTAGATGATTGTGGGTAGCCTTTTCAATTCTTGAGCTTGAACTGCTTGGCCTTCACCTGATCGTTCCATGTTCTTCTCATGCTCTGCTCTCTTTACTTTAACCTAATTACTTCTATGTGTTACACACCGTTCCCAGGTTATCCCACGCTCTGCTTCCTTCACCTGGTCCGTTGACCTCTGTTGTGCTCCACGTCGGATTTTGCAAGTTGCTTGGCGCACTTCAATGATAATCTCCCTAGGCCTACTCAAGGCCTGCAAAGACACACACCTATGTCTCAGAATTGAGACTCGAGAGTCCTCTGTTTGGTATTCTTCACAATTTATGCTTATTGTGCTTGAACTTGCATTCATCCCTGTTGGATTCCGCTTCATCTGACCAACTGCTCCTGAGATTGTTGTTTTTCATAGTCCTCACAGTTCCAGGTGTTCTTGAGGATCTGTGTGCCAAAACGGGAGTCCATCTTACCAGGTGAGCTTAACACTCTGCCACATGACAATAAAATGCTCTTCTTCCCAGATGGGGCTCTCTCATCACATGCTTTCCAAAGCTTCCTGGTGTTTTGGACCATGCAGTTTCCACTAATTTAAGTACCCCTAACATGAGCCTGCTAAGGGATCGCATAGTGTCCTTTATGAGTCTCTACTTAAATCACAACCTAGTTCGTCGCTCTTCTGTTCTCTACTTTTCATTAACTTTGTAGCATGGCTGCTCTCCTGCAAGAAATTTTCTTCACGAAGCTTCCAGTAATGTGTCCATTACTGTTTATCCAGTTAGTGCTTAAGTGGTTCCTCTAATTTCAAACATTTTGATCTTATCTGATAGACAGTATGATAGACAATTTGTGAAACACTTTACATTAGAATAGTTTTCTTACCCCTCAAAACAAATTCCACAGTGGCATCCAATTGGTGTCCTCCTTCTCTCTGATTTACTGTCCTTCGCCTGCTATAAATGTAATATATCTCTCAAAAAGACACTGAGAAGGATTACAGGAAGTGGGGGGCGGTCCATGCCTCTTTACAGGAAGTGGGGGGTGGTCCATGCCTCTTTACAGGAAGTGGGGGTGGTCCATGCCTCTTTACTGGAAGTGGGGGTGGTCAATGCCTCTTTACTGGAAGTGGGGGCGGTCAATGCCTCTTTACAGGAAGTGGGGGGCGGTCCATGCCTCTTTACAGGAAGTGGGGGGTGGTCCATGCCTCTTTACAGGAAGTGGGGGTGGTCCATGCCTCTTTACTGGAAGTGGGGGCGGTCAATGCCTCTTTACTGGAAGTGGGGGCGGTCAATGCCTCTTTACAGGAAGTGGGGGCGGTCAATGCCTCTTTACTGGAAGTGGGGGCGGTCAATGCCTCTTTACAGGAAGTGGGGGGCGGTCAATGCCTCTTTACAGGAAGTGGGGGCGGTCAATGCCTCTTTACAGGAAGTGGGGGGCGGTCCATGCCTCTTTACAGGAAGTGGGGGTGGTCCATGCCTCTTTGCAGGAAGTGGGGGGTGGTCCATGCCTCTTTACAGGAAGTGGGGGTGGGTCCATGTCTCTTTTCAGGAAGTGGGGGTGGGTCCATGTCTCTTTTCAGGAAGTGGGGGTGGGTCCATGTCTCTCTACAGGATTTGGGGTGGTCTATGTCTCTTTATGGAAAGTAGGGTTAGGTCTATGTATCTACAGGAAGTGGCGTCAGCTCCATGTCTCATTACAAGAAGTGGGTATATGTGCATGTCTCTCTACAGAAAGTGGGGGCAAGTACATGTCTCCCCAGTAATTAAGGGTGGGTCCATGTCTCTCTACAGGAAATGGGTCCATGTCTTTCTATGAGAAGGGGGGTAGGGTGGGTCTATGTCTCTCTATGGGAAGGGGTGGATCTTTGTCACTCTAGAGGAAGTCGGGTGGATCTTTGTCTCCCTACAGAACCTGGGGTAGTGTCCATATCTCTCTACAGGAAGTGGGGCAGATCCATGTGTCTCTGCAAGAAATGGGAGGATTTTTTTCCTCTGCAGGAAGTGGGGGATTCTCTGCTTCTGTTCTCCGATCTATCAAGCTGTTAGTAGTCATAACAAAAGCGAGCTTTCAGCTCAGGAAAGGCAAGCCACTGGGCTATGGCAAGAGAATTCTATGTTGTGAAATGAGGAGGAGGTAGTTCCAGCACCAATAGTACTGTCTGAATGCTGATGAAGAATAATCATCTAATGAAAAAATGGATGACAAGTTGCAAAGCATGAGAACCAAAAGCAGCTTTATCTTGCTGTTGACGCTGAGGGCAACAAGATCATGCTTTACTACCAGTTTTGTGTGGAAGGACACTCCAATTCCTAGCTGCTCTTCAGAATATCTACCTAAGTTGATTAATAGCGGTTCCCAATATAATGTTATGTTCAGAATATTCTTCTTTCCACTTGGTAGTGTTCCAAAAACACGTGAGAGCTGCTTGAAAGTTTTCAAAGTATTCTACATCAGAAATATTAAAGAGTAATTATCGATACTGAAAGGTAGCTCTCACTGGAGGTTCGCTGTAGATCTGGAGGCTTCATGTCTGGGTGATCCTACCTGCGTCCTCTAGGCGGCCTTTCTACCTGGCACACAGTGCCCTGCACAGGCCCTCGCGGGCCGCCATACGCTCAATACAAGGCCTTTTGGGATGCTTCTGAGGATTGCAGGCCAACAATCAGAGGTTACAGGGTCAAAGAAAGCTTTTGATAAGTTAAAGCCTTTTCAGTGCCAAACAACAGCAGAACAAAAGACTTCTCCCTTCAGAGTATTGCCGAGTTCAAAGAAATGTGAATTCCATCTTCTTTCAAGGCTGAGAATGTAGCTGTAGAGAAATATCTGTACTGGGGGGCACAGAAGTATTTACGGTCCCAATCCTGACACATATACATTCCATACATGACGTCTTATCAGTGATTGTTCACAGCTACCATAGTTGGAAAAAAAAACTATTTCTTGACCTTTATTCCTTATGAACTTTCCAGCTATATGGAATAAGAAAATACATTTTTGATATGATATATTTTTCACTGCTGAGATAAATCGATATTGTACTGGGGATACATTTTTTTCCTGTTGCTGATGTTATGCGGCACCATCATATTCCACAGCGCTTTTTCAGATATTGTACCATTTCGCTTCACTCCTTAACCCCAAAGTGGCTCACAATATAGTTTTTATTTCCCAAACACTAGGGTTAATTAAAGGGATTGTCTCATGAGGACAACCCTGGCGCATATAGAAGTTGTCCACTGCTCGTGATGCCAACCTTTGCACAGGCGAGACTCCCTTTTCGGGGGGACACTATCAACCCTTCCATTGCAATGAAGGTAATTTTGCTAAATGGTCTCAGCAGTTTCATGAGATAGTTCATAATGGGCAAGATACTTAGCAGTTACCCTGATATGTTATTATGGCTCCACTCTACATACATCTCTTATCAAGCATTCAGGGGCTACAGACACCCAATTTTGGAAAATCCCTATTCCCCAGCTGCAGTTTGTTTTAAAAAATCAATCTGTTCTTCCCTCACCCTTCTCGGGTCCAGCGCTGAGTTTCTGTTCTCGTTCCCATTGCCTGCTATTGTTTACAGGACTGACGTCACATCAACAGCGCTGCAGCCAATCAGTGAACATAGCGGCTCTGGCTGCTGAGCTCAGTTCCTGGCTGCATCCAAGACTGGTAAGATGCAAAAGGTGTATGCCAATTTTATTGAAGAAAACAAAACAAAAAAAGAAGTGGTTGCCACATTCATATTCATTTGAAATAGACAAAAACCCGACGTTTCGACCCTCCCGGGTCTTACTCATGGGGTTACTCAAGTCCTTTAACATAGATGCATAATAGTGGCAGTGGTAGGGGGTGTACGACCGATCCCTTGTTAAGGCACAACCTTATAATAAACTTTCCGGGTCTCCCCCCAGGACATCGCAGCAAGGCGCGGGATGCGCCGTTAATCCTCCCAGGGACCCTTTTCAGACCCACTAGGTGTCTAACGGCCCTCACCACCCAGATTCTGTGCTCCCGGGACACTTCTGCCCGGACTGGCTTTATTATAAGGTTGTGCCTTAACAAGGGATCGGTAGTACACCCCCTACCACTGCCACTATTATGCATCTATGTCAAAGGACTTGAGTAACCCCATGAGTAAAGGCCCCGTCACACATAGCGAGATCACTAGCAAGATCGCTGCTGAGTCACAAGTTTTGTGACGCAACAGCGATCTCAGTAGCGATCTCGCTTTGTGTGACACGTACCAGCGATCAGGCCCCTGCTGTGAGATCGCTGGTCGTGTCGGAATGGCCTTTTTTGATCGTTGAGGTCCCGCTGACATCGCTGAATCGGCGTGTGTGACGCCGATTCAGCGATGTCTTCGCTGGTAACCAGGGTAAACATCGGGTTACTAAGCGCAGGGCCGCGCTTAGTAACCCGATGTTTACCCTGGTTACCATCGTTAAAGTAAAAAAAGCAAACGCTACATACTTACCTACCGCTGTCTGTCCTCGGCGCTCTGCTTCTCTGGTCTGGCTGTGAGCACAGCGGCCGGAAAGCACAGCGGTGACGTCACCTCTCTGCTTTCCGGCTGCCTGCCGCTCACAGCCAGAGCAGAGAAGCAGAGCGCAGGGGACAGACAGCGGTAGGTAAGTATGTAGCGTTTGTTATTTTTACTTTAACGATGGTAACCAGGGTAAACATCGGGTTTCTAAGCGCGGCCCTGCGCTTAGTAACCTGATGTTTACCCTGGTTACCAGGGACCTCGGGATCGTTGGTCGCTGGAGAGCGGTCTGTGTGACAGCTCTCCAGCGACCAAACAGCGACGCTGCAGCGATCCGAATCGTTGTTGGTATCGCTGCAGCGTCGCTAAAGTGTGACGGTACCTTAAGACCCGGGAGGGTCGAAACGTCGGGTTTTTGTCTATTTCAAATGAATATGAATGTGGCAACCACTTCTTTTTTGTTTTGTTTTCTTCAATAAAATTGGCATACACCTTTTGCATCTTACCAGTCTTGAGTGTGCGGTAATCTTTTTTTTTAATGATTGACTTGACCTCACGGTCAGTTTACCAGCACCTCCTTGTCCCTGACCTGAGTGCACACCATTTTCCTTGTCTACAGTTCCTGGCTGCAGCGCTGTCGACATGACGTCAGCACTGCAGACAACAAACGCTAGGAGCAGCGGCGGAGACTCAGCACTGGACATGGGAAGCACATTTTGTTTTCTTAAGATGTGTCTGCTATGGAACATGGGTTTTCTGAAAGTGAGAAACCCCCTCTAAAAGATAAACCTGTCAATTTATTTTTGATCAAATATGATAAATCACCTTTTGAAGTTCTGTGCCTTGAGTCGTGCCGATGCACTTAAAGCTTTTCAGCCTCTGCTATATTCTTAAACTAGCAGCACCCTCTCCTGGCTGATCGACAAGTTATCTGGTCATGTACTAGAGCAAGCGACCTGTTAATCAGCCAGGGGGAGTGCTGCTAGACCAGAAACACAGCAGAGGCTGAGGAGCTGTAAGGGCATCTTCACTCCATAATGCACTTCCAGACAGATCTTCAAAATGCCTTAGCTCTGCTGTGTTATCTCTGCTGTACTGTTACCTCTGCTGTACTGTGTTAGCTCTGCTGTACTGTGTTACCTCTGCTGTACTGTGTTACCTGTGCTGTACTATGCTACCTCTGCTGTACTGTGTTACCTCTGCTGTACTGTGTTACCTGTGCTGTACTGTGTTATCTCTGCTGTACTGTTAGCTCTGCTGTACTGTGTTACCTCTGCTGTACTGTGTTATCTGTGCTGTACTGTGTTACCTCTGCTGTACTGTGTTACCTCTGCTGTACTGTGTTACCTGTGCTGTACTGTGTTACCTCTGCTGTACTGTGTTACCTTTGCTGTACTGTGTTACCTGTGCTGTACTGTGTTACCTCTGCTGTACTGTGTTACCTCTGCTGTACTGTGTTACCTCTACTGTACTGTTACCTGTGCTGTACTGTTACCTCTGCTGTACTGTGTTAGCTCTGCTGTACTGTGTTACCTCTGCTGTACTGTGTTACCTGTGCTGTACTATGCTACCTCTGCTGTACTGTGTTACCTCTGCTGTAATGTGTTACCTGTGCTGTACTGTGTTATCTCTGCTGTACTGTTAGCTCTGCTGTACTGTGTTACCTCTGCTGTACTGTGTTATCTGTGCTGTACTGTGTTACCTCTGCTGTACTGTGTTACCTCTGCTGTACTGTGTTACCTGTGCTGTACTGTGTTACCTCTGCTGTACTGTGTTACCTTTGCTGTACTGTGTTACCTCTGCTGTACTGTGTTACCTCTGCTGTACTGTGTTACCTCTACTGTACTGTTACCTGTGCTGTACTGTTACCTCTGCTGTACTGTGTTAGCTCTGCTGTACTGTGTTACCTCTGCTGTACTGTGTTACCTGTGCTGTACTATGCTACCTCTGCTGTACTGTGTTACCTCTGCTGTACTGTGTTACCTCTGCTGTACTGTGTTACCTCTGCTGTACTGTGTTACCTCTGCTGTACTGTTACCTTTGCTGTACTGTGTTACCTGTGCTGTACTGTGTTACCTCTGCTGTACTGTGTTACCTCTGCTGTACTGTGTTACCTCTACTGTACTGTGTTACCTCTGCTTTACTGTGTTACCTGTGCTGTACTGTGTTACCTCTGCTGTACTGTGTTACCTTTGCTGTACTGTGTTACCTGTGCTGTACTGTGTTACCTATGCTGTACTGTGTTACCTCTGCTGTACTGTGTTACCTCTACTGTACTGTTACCTGTGCTGTACTGTTACCTCTGCTGTACTGTGTTACCTCTGCTGTACTGTGTTACCTGTGCTGTACTATGCTACCTCTGCTGTACTGTGTTACCTCTGCTGTAATGTGTTACCTGTGCTGTACTGTGTTATCTCTGCTGTACTGTTAGCTCTGCTGTACTGTGTTACCTCTGCTGTACTGTGTTACCTCTGCTGTACTGTGTTACCTCTGCTTTACTGTGTTACCTGTGCTGTACTGTGTTACCTCTGCTGTACTGTGTTACCTTTCCTGTACTGTGTTACCTGTGCTGTACTGTGTTACCTGTGCTGTACTGTGTTACCTGTGCTGTACTGTTACCTCTGCTGTACTGTGTGACAGAGTCTCAGCCAGATCTATGTCCAGCCCATAGATCCTAACAGTTCATTTACATATTAAGAAAAACATTGATTTCTCTGGAATAAGACATCGGATGGCAGATATCAAGGTATCATTTTCTTCAGCTTCCTTTGCTCAGCCTGCCCATAGGAGGAGTAGAGACTTAGAAGGGTTCTGACAGATCTTTAAATACATAGCACGTGGCACTAGGGAGACAGTTTTCCAACTTTTAGAGGAGAGCAGATTTGAAAAGAGGTCACTTCTGAAACTATATTACCATAGTGAAGGCGAAGACATGTATTAATAGTTTCACAGATTTATGCACCATGCTTCTGAATATATGGTTTTGACAGTGATGGTATCTGCAGCAAAAATAGTTATTTTTCCTTTTTCATAAAGTAGTTTCCCCCTCTACAAAAAAAGTATAAAATTGATCAACAGCAGAATTTGCAGTCTTTAAACTTTAAAGAGCTCTGTGTATTAGATATAGAGTGATTGTATTCACTCGTGTATATACGACATGCATGTTTCCACTGCCTTGTGACTGCTATTTGTGAAGCTTTCATTTCCACGATATACAGGAATACTGTGCTGTTATTTAGAAGGATTGTCCACAGATTTGTTCCACGTGAAGTATTTCACCCCCTCCTATGGTTCAGTTGCTGCATTGAATAGCACAGCCTTTCTAATAGTATTCAGCCTGCAAACGCAGATGAGACCAATTCCATCAAAAGACTAGGGGGGCAGTGGGAACTTTATACCAAAGACTTTTACTGCTGCTCCCCCATGGTTTTCAGTAAAACAAACAGGTGACGCTTAACAAGTTTTCTCTTCCCATAAATGTCTTTATGGCATTTTGTAGATGGTCCTCATGAGAACGCAACAAATTATTCTTTGAAGTCTCGGATAAATCTGAGCCTGTTCTTGACCTTTTGGCGTTAGGTGATAGCATTTCCGTATTGTGGATCCAGTGCTGTGAACAGTTCATGGTCGATGTGTCACGCGTGAGCTAATAATCACATATCTTCCTTTTCTTTATGTTCGTTATTTACTATTAGCTTTTTTTTTTTCTTTTTACACAACAGGACAAAGATGGCTTTATGGCTTGTAAAAGATAAAGGTTTCATGACCTGTAGGGTACAAATATCTATAGATGTTTCCATCTGACAGATCCGTGACAAAAATAAACATTTGGTCGCCACTCGCCTGTTTAAAAGGGTTTTCTCAAAAAAAAAAAAAAATCTCATGCTAAAACCATTTTCATACCTGAAATTCTCCTGTCAGCTGTGTTAATTCAATGTATTGCTTTTATGTGTTCTGCTTGATGCTCCTAAGTTGACTTTTGGTAGGATGAGTCTTCTTACCCCTCTGGCAACCAACAATTAATGTACTTCCCCTGCAGTGGGCACCTCAGCTATTTTCCAATGCTACTTCAGAAGCTCTGCTCCATTCCTGACAAGCAGGCCAGAAAGTTATTTTTACTGGATTTTCTGCTGCTGGGAGTTAAACTCTGGACAGAATTGTTCTCCTACGTCTTCTGACAGCTGACATAGGCTGCTCTGCTGCTTCTGGTGAGCTCTGGTTGGAATCAGACTTCTTCCTTCTTTCTAATAATATTGATGCCTATTTCCCTGCAGAAGTCGTCTTCTTAGGCAGGCCTCACACTCAGCGTATAAAAATACGGTCCATTTTTACGGCCGTAATACGCTACAAAATTTAAAAAATGGTGATCCGTAAGTACTCCGTAGGCAGGGTGTGTCAGCGTATTTTGCGCATGGCATCCTCCGTATGTAATCCGTATGGCATCCGTACTGCGAGATTTTCTCGCAGGCTTGCAAAACCGACATACGGACATACAAGGGATCCATGTGCTCAAAAAATCGTAAAAACATATATACTGTATATATATATATATATATGTATGTCAGTGAGACACACATATATATATACATATTAATATATCATACAGCGCTAGATAGCTTAAAAGCTGGTAATTCAATTGCCAGCTTTTGCTATCTCCTTCTCAAACCCGACATGATATGAGACATGGTTTATATACAGTAAACCATCTCATATCCCCTTTTTTTTGCATATTCCACACTACTGTTAGTAGTGTGTATGTGCAAAATTAGCTATTAAATTTAAGGGTTAAATCGCGGAAAAAATTGGCGTGGGCTTCCGCGCAATTTTCTCTGCCAGAATGGTAAAGCCAGTGACTGAGGGCAGATATTAATAGCCTGGAGAGGGCCCATGGTTATTGCCCTTCCCTCCCCCCCCCCCCCCCCGGCTAAAAACATCTGCCCCCAGCCACCCCAGAAAAGGCACATCTGGAAGATGCGCCTATTCTGGCACTTGGCCACTCTCTTCCCATTCCCCTGTAGCAGTGGGATATGGGGTAATGAAGGGTTAATCTCACTTTGCTATTGTAAGGTGACATTAAGCCCGATTAATAATGGAGAGGCGTCAATTATGACACCTATCCATTATTAATCAAATAGTATGAAATGGTTAATAAAACACACACATTATTACAAAGTATTTTAATGAAATAAATACACAGGTTGTTGTAATATTTTATTATACTGGTAATCCACCTGAAGACCCTCGTTCTGTAAAAAAG
This sequence comes from Ranitomeya imitator, assembly GCF_032444005.1. Taxonomy (NCBI): domain Eukaryota; kingdom Metazoa; phylum Chordata; class Amphibia; order Anura; family Dendrobatidae; genus Ranitomeya; species Ranitomeya imitator. Next base: position 413,832,717 of record NC_091283.1, on the reverse strand, counting down.
GTAAAATAAAAAAACAACAATATCCCATACCTTCTGATGATCAGTCTCGTCCCACGCTGTAAATCCATCTGAAGGGGTTAACTAATTTTACAAGCAGAAGCTCTGCTAATGCAGCTGTGCTCCTGCCTGTAAAACCCCGGGGAATGAATGGAATGTAGGTCAATGACCTGTAGTTACCTTCAGTTGCGGTGATGCGCCCTCTGCTGGATGTCCTCATATGAACTCGAGCCTGGGAACTTTTCAGAATATTTTCCCACGCTCGAGTTCATATGAGGACATCCAGCAGAGGGCGCATCACCGCGACTGAAGGTAACCACAGTACATTCCCTGCATTCCATTCATTCGCCGGGGTTTTACAGGCAGGAGCACAGCTGCATTAGCAGAGCTTCTGCTTGTAAAATTAGTTAACCCCTTCAGATGGATTTACAGCGTGGGACGAGACTGATCATTGGAAGGTATGGGATATTGTTGTTTTTTTATTTTACCTTTTTTACAGAACGAGGGTCTTCAGGTGGATTACCAGTATAATAAAATATTACAAAAACCTGTGTATTTATTTCATTAAAATACTTTGTAATAATGTGTGTGTGCTTTTAACCATTTCATACTATTGGATTAATAATGGATAGGTGTCATAATTGACGCCTCTCCATTATTAATCTGGCTTAATGTCACCTTACAATAGCAAGGTGACATTAACCCTTCATTACCCCATATCCCACCACCACAGGCGAGTGGGAAGAGAGTGGCCAAGTGCCAGAATAGGCGCATCTTCCAGATGTGCCTTTTCTGGGGTGGCTGGGGGCAGATGTTTTTAGCCAGGGGGGGCCAATAACCATGGACCCTCTCCAGGCTATTAATATCTGCCCTCAGTCACTGGCTTTACCATTCTGGTGGAGAAAATTGCGCGGGAGCCCATGCCAATTTTTTCCGCCATTTAACCCTTTAATTTAATAGCTAGAGCGCACAAATTTTGCACATACACACTACTATCATTAGTAGTGTGGAATATGCAAAAAAAAAGGGATATGAGATGGTTTACTGTATGTAAACCATGTCTCATATCATGTCGGGTTTGGGAAAGAGATAGCAAAAGTCGGCAATTGAATTACTGGCTTTTAAGCTATCTAGCGCGGTATGAAATATTAATATATATACATATATGTGTCTCACTGACATATATATATATCCCTATACTATGTGTAGACATTTATCTTAGCTATTCTATTCTAACCTGTCAGTGTGATTTTACTGTACACCGCACTGAATTGCCGGCTTTTCTATAGAACACCGCTGCGTATTTCTCGCAAGTCACACTGTTGGTCCGTGTGTAATCCGTATTTTTCTGGTCCATGTGTGATCCGTATTTTTCTGGCCCCTGTAGACTTTCATTGGCGTATTTTTTGCGCAATATGGTGGCAAACGCAGCATGCTGCATTTTTCTACGGCCGTAGAAGACCATATAATACGGATCAGTAAAATACGGCTGATAGGAGCTGGGGCATAAAGAAGCATTGTACCGTATGCAATCCGTATTTTCAGCACCTCTCTTACGTCCGTAAAACACGCTAGTGTAAGGCCGGCCTTAGCTGTACTGCCATGTCACGGTAGAGTTCATTAGCTGACAAGCAGAGCACAAATCTATTTAAATGGTCAGCTCTACTGCTGGCTGCTGGGGATGGGCTCTGGACAGAATCAGTCTCCTTCTTCTTCTGGCAAATAACGATACAGTCTCTTCTACTTTCCTCTGCAGAATAAGTCTCCTCAGTTACATGTCACATTCAGCTATCCTGCCATGCTACTGTAACTGCATATGATCTGCTCTTTCCTTAAAAATCAGGGCAGAAAGAAAATTAATGTTAGCTGCTTTGCTACTAGTGACAGGCTCTAAACAAAATCAGCCTCCTTCACCCTCTGGCAGCTGACTGTTATGGCTGGCAATCAGGCAACACAGCGTGCAGTAATCAGCGCACATACAGAGATCTGGCAATAACCAAAAACAATAGGACAAGCTCTGAGACGTGGAATCTCTGTAGACTGCAGTACCTGATCTATCCTCACACAACTATAAGCAGCAGTGGATTGCGCCTATAACTACCTATGCAACTCGGCACTGCCTGAGGAGCTGACTAGCCTGAAGATAGAAATACAAGCCTGACTTACCTCAGAGAAATACCCCAAAGGAATAGGCAGCCCCCCACATATAATGACTGTTAGCAAGATGAAAAGACAAACGTAGGAATGAAATAGATTCAGCAAAGTGAGGCCCGATATTCTAGACAGAGCGAGGATAGCAAAGAGAACTATGCAGTCTACAAAAAACCCTAAAACGAAAACCACGCAAAGGGGCAAAAAGACCCACCGTGCCGAACTAACAGCACGGCGGTGCACCCCTTTGCTTCTCAGAGCTTCCAGCAAAAGTTAATAGCAAGCTGGACAGAAAAAAACAGAAAACAAACTAGAAGCACTTATCTAGCAGAGCAGCAGGCCCAAGGAGAGATGCAGTAGCTCAGATCCAACACTGGAACATTGACAAGGAGCAAGGAAGACAGACTCAGGTGGAGCTAAATAGCAAGGCAGCCAACGAGCTCACCAAAACACCTGAGGGAGGAAGCCCAGAGACTGCAATACCACTTGTGACCACAGAAGTGAACTCAGCCACAGAATTCACAACAGTACCCCCCCCCTTGAGGAGGGGTCACCGAACCCTCACCAGAACCCCCAGGCCGACCAGGATGAGCCACATGAAAGGCACGAACAAGATCTGGGGCATGGACATCAGAGGCAAAAACCCAGGAATTATCTTCCTGAGCATAACCCTTCCATTTGACCAGATACTGGAGTTTCCGTCTAGAGACACGAGAATCCAAAATCTTCTCCACAATATACTCCAATTCCCCCTCCACCAAAACAGGGGCAGGAGGCTCCACAGATGGAACCATAGGTGCCACGTATCTCCTCAACAACGACCTATGGAATACATTATGTATGGAAAAGGAGTCTGGGAGGGTCAGACGAAAAGACACCGGATTGAGAATCTCAGAAATCCTATACGGACCAATAAAACGAGGTTTAAATTTAGGAGAGGAAACCTTCATAGGAATATGACGAGAAGATAACCAAACCAGATCCCCAACACGAAGTCGGGGTCCCACACGGCGTCTGCGATTAGCGAAAAGCTGAGCCTTCTCCTGGGACAAGGTCAAATTGTCCACCACCTGAGTCCAGATCTGCTGCAACCTGTCCACCACAGAATCCACACCAGGACAGTCCGAAGACTCAACCTGTCCTGAAGAGAAACGAGGATGGAACCCAGAATTGCAGAAAAATGGAGAGACCAAGGTAGCCGAGCTGGCCCGATTATTAAGGGCGAACTCAGCCAACGGCAAAAATGACACCCAATTATCCTGGTCAGCGGAAACAAAACATCTCAGATATGTTTCCAAGGTCTGATTGGTTCGTTCGGTCTGGCCATTAGTCTGAGGATGGAAGGCCGAGGAGAAAGATAGGTCAATGCCCATCCTACCACAAAAGGCTCGCCAGAACCTCGAGACAAACTGGGAACCTCTGTCAGAAACAATATTCTCAGGAATGCCATGTAAACGAACCACATGCTGGAAGAACAAAGGCACCAAATCAGAGGAGGAAGGCAATTTAACCAAGGGCACCAGATGGACCATTTTAGAAAAGCGATCACAGACCACCCAAACGACCAACATTTTTTGAGAAACGGGAAGGTCAGAAATGAAATCCATCGAAATATGTGTCCAAGGCCTCTTCGGGACCGGCAAGGGCAAAAGCAACCCACTGGCACGTGAACAGCAGGGCTTAGCCCTAGCACAAATTCCACAGGACTGCACAAAAGCACGCACATCCCGTGACAGAGATGGCCACCAGAAGGATCTAGCAACCAACTCCCTGGTACCAAAGATTCCTGGATGACCGGCCAGCACCGAACAATGAAGTTCAGAGATAACTTTACTAGTCCACCTATCAGGGACGAACAGTTTCTCGGCCGGACAACGATCAGGTTTATTAGCCTGAAATTTCTGCAACACTCTCCGCAAATCAGGGGAGATGGCAGACACAATGACTCCTTCCTTGAGGATACTCGCCGGCTCAGATAACCCCGGAGAGTCGGGCACAAAACTCCTAGACAGAGCATCCGCCTTCACATTTTTAGAGCCCGGAAGGTATGAAACCACAAAATCAAAACGAGCAAAAAATAACGACCAACGGGCCTGTCTAGGATTCAAGCGCTTGGCAGACTCAAGATAAGTAAGGTTCTTATGATCAGTCAAAACCACCACGCGATGCTTAGCACCCTCAAGCCAATGACGCCACTCCTCGAATGCCCACTTCATGGCCAGCAACTCTCGGTTGCCCACATCATAATTACGCTCAGCAGCAGAAAATTTCCTGGAAAAGAAAGCACATGGTTTGAACACTGAGCAACCAGAACCTCTCTGTGACAAAACCGCCCCTGCACCAATCTCAGAAGCATCAACCTCGACCTGGAACGGAAGAGAAACATCAGGTTGACACAACACAGGGGCACAGCAAAAACGACGCTTCAACTCCTGAAAAGCTTCCACGGCAGCAGAAGACCAATTAACCAAATCAGCACCCTTCTTGGTCAAATCGGTCAATGGTCTGGCAATGCTAGAAAAATTACAGATGAAGCGACGATAAAAATTAGCAAAGCCCAGGAATTTCTGCAGACTTTTTAGAGATGTCGGCTGAGTCCAATCCTGGATGGCCTGAACCTTAACCGGATCCATCTCGATAGTAGAAGGGGAAAAGATGAACCCCAAAAATGAAACTTTCTGCACACCGAAGAGACACTTTGATCCCTTCACGAACAAGGAATTAGCACGCAGTACCTGGAAAACCATTCTGACTTGCTTCACATGAGACTCCCAATCATCTGAGAAGATCAAAATGTCATCCAAGTAAACAATCAAGAATTTATCCAGATACTCACGGAAAATGTCATGCATAAAAGACTGAAAAACAGATGGAGCATTGGCAAGTCCGAACGGCATCACCAGATACTCAAAATGACCCTCGGGCGTATTAAATGCCGTTTTCCATTCATCTCCTTGCCTGATTCTCACCAGATTATACGCACCACGAAGATCTATCTTGGTGAACCAACTAGCCCCCTTAATCCGAGCAAACAAGTCAGAAATCAATGGCAAGGGATACTGAAACTTAACAGTGATCTTATTAAGAAGGCGGTAATCAATACACGGTCTTAGCGAACCATCCTTCTTGGCTACAAAAAAGAACCCTGCTCCCAATGGTGACGACGATGGGCGAATATGTCCCTTCTCCAGGGACTCCTTCACATAACTGCGCATAGCGGTGTGTTCAGGTACGGACAAATTAAATAAACGACCCTTAGGGAATTTACTACCAGGAATCAAATCGATAGCACAATCACAATTCCTATGCGGAGGTAGGGCATCAGACTTGGACTCTTCAAATACATCCTGAAAGTCCGACAAGAACTCTGGGATGTCAGAAGGAATGGATGACGAAATAGACAAAAATGGAACATCACCATGTACTCCCTGACAACCCCAGCTGGTTACCGACATAGAGTTCCAATCCAATACTGGATTATGGGTTTGTAGCCATGGCAACCCCAACACGACCACATCATGCAAATTATGCAGTACCAGAAAGCGAATAACTTCCTGATGTGCAGGAGCCATGCACATGGTCAGCTGGGCCCAGTACTGAGGCTTATTCTTGGCCAAAGGTGTAGCATCAATTCCTCTCAACGGAATAGGACACCGCAAAGGCTCCAAGAAAAATCCACAACGTTTAGCATAATCCAAATCCATCAGATTCAGGGCAGCGCCTGAATCCACAAACGCCATGACAGAATACGATGACAAAGAGCACATTAAGGTAATGGACAAAAGGAATTTGGACTGTACAGTACCAATAACGGCAGAGCTATCGAACCGCCTAGTGCGTTTAGGACAATTAGAAATAGCATGAGTAGAATCACCACAATAGAAACACAGTCTGTTCAGACGTCTGTGTTCTTGCCGTTCTACTTTAGTCATAGTCCTGTCGCACTGCATAGGCTCAGGTTTACTCTCAGACAATACCGCCAGATGGTGCACAGATTTACGCTCGCGCAAGCGACGACCGATCTGAATGGCCAAGGACATGGACTCATTCAAACCAGCAGGCATAGGAAATCCCACCATTACATCCTTAAGAGCTTCAGAGAGACCCTTTCTGAACAAAGCCGCTAGTGCAGATTCATTCCACAGAGTGAGTACTGACCACTTTCTAAATTTCTGACAATATACTTCTATATCATCCTGACCCTGGCATAAAGCCAGCAGATTTTTCTCAGCCTGATCCACTGAATTAGGCTCATCGTAAAGCAATCCGAGCGCCAGGAAAAACGCATCGACACTACTCAATGCAGGGTCTCCTGGCGCAAGAGAAAACGCCCAGTCCTGTGGGTCACCGCGCAAAAAAGAAATAATAATCAAAACCTGTTGAATAGGATTACCAGAAGAATGAGGTTTCAAGGCCAAAAATAGCTTACAATTATTTCTGAAGCTCAGGAACTTAGTTCTGTCACCAAAAAACAAATCAGGAATCGGAATTCTTGGTTCTAGCATCGATTTCTGATCAATAGTATCTTGAATCTTTTGTACATTTACAACGAGATTATCCATTGAGGAGCACAGAGCCTGAATATCCATGTCCACAGCTGTGTCCTGAAGCACTCTAATGTCTAGGGGAAAAAAAAGACTGAAGACAGAGCTAAGAAAAAAAAATGATGTCAGGATTTCTTTTTTCCCTCTATTGGGAATCATTGGTGTGGCTCCTTGTACTGTTATGGCTGGCAATCAGGCAACACAGCGTGCAGTAATCAGCGCACATACAGAGATCTGGCAATAACCAAAAACAATAGGACGAGCTCTGAGACGTGGAATCTCTGTAGACTGCAGTACCTGATCTATCCTCACACAACTATAAGCAGCAGTGGATTGCGCCTATCACTACCTATGCAACTCGGCACTGCCTGAGGAGCTGACTAGCCTGAAGATAGAAATACAAGCCTGACTTACCTCAGAGAAATACCCCAAAGGAATAGGCAGCCCCCCACATATAATGACTGTTAGCAAGATGAAAAGACAAACGTAGGAATGAAATAGATTCAGCAAAGTGAGGCCCGATATTCTAGACAGAGCGAGGATAGCAAAGAGAACTATGCAGTCTACAAAAAACCCTAAAACGAAAACCACGCAAAGGGGCAAAAAGACCCACCGTGCCGAACTAACAGCACGGCGGTGCACCCCTTTGCTTCTCAGAGCTTCCAGCAAAAGTTAATAGCAAGCTGGACAGAAAAAACAGAAAACAAACTAGAAGCACTTATCTAGCAGAGCAGCAGGCCCAAGGAGAGATGCAGTAGCTCAGATCCAACACTGGAACATTGACAAGGAGCAAGGAAGACAGACTCAGGTGGAGCTAAATAGCAAGGCAGCCAACGAGCTCACCAAAACACCTGAGGGAGGAAGCCCAGAGACTGCAATACCACTTGTGACCACAGAAGTGAACTCAGCCACAGAATTCACAACAGCTGACAGTATATTCTTTTCTACCTCTGTAATAGTAGTCTTCTCAGCTATATGGCTATGCTACTGAAGAAGCTATGCTCCTTGCCTGACAAGCAGGTCATAAATCTATTTCCATTGACTGCTCTGCAGTGAACAGAAGATCACTATATAGAGACCTCACTGTTTGGAGCGTGACTGAGCATGTGTGTCCACTTGCACTCACCAGGTAGTCATGCACATTAATATACACTAGATGGCATCATACTATGTACGTACTGTCCAAAAAACTGTTAAAGGGATTTCCCAGGAATCATTGCCTCCTGAAAAAAGTAAAAATATTTAGTTTTTTGTATGCAAGAAGATTTGACAATCAGCCAACAGATATGATCACAGCACGCCCCGTTTGTTGACATCGCTCAGCAGCGCGTGCTGGATGTATCTGATCTGAGCTTCATGCTGGGACTACTGTATATTATTTTCCTGCTTGCATTGCGCTGGACAATGATGTACATGCCCAGAAGGGACCACACGTTTCTTGCCCCAGGTCCGACACATCGATAGTGGCATCCAGTAGACTAGACTTATTTGTTCTTTTGACCATCTTGTCAGAATATAGGGCATCACGGAGCCAAACATTATGTTACATGGCCGAATCTGGAAGCGGAGGGCCCTTTTTCTAAATGTAAGTCAACAGCAAGGTAACTCTTTATGATGAGTAAAATCAGAAAACCAGTTTAACAATGTGTAAAAGGCAGATGTTCACTTATGGTGAACATTTAAAGATGACCTGTCACTTGGTCAAGAGTTTTTCCTCTTGTTTTATTCCCGCTACCCCCCGGTGGACTATTTTTTTTTTAAATCCTTCATATGGTTTTAGAGATATGGGACCAATTCATTTTGTGTCAATTTTTTGATCATTACCTAGGAGGCGGTGCTCATAGGATCCTCTGGGGCGTGTCTTTAGGCTGCTCTGCATAATTACCCTGTGAGCCACGCCCCTTGGAAAGACAATAGAAATTAGCACTAAATAAAAAAGGCCCATATCTCTTGGATCGTATGGCCGATTTAAAAAGAACAAAAATCGGATTATTCAGGGGAGCAGCGGGAATAAAACAAGCACAAAAAGTACCCGTTTTTGACAGGTTCACTTTAAGAATGTTCTCATGAAGAACGTAGCGCCGTATGGATGTTACTCCAGGTTGGGCTTTTTCAGCTGTAGATTGGATTCGCACATCAATTTACTTCCGGAATGATGAGAGGCTAAATACAGAATTATATGGAAACGTGGAAGTTACAGTCGTGATTTATACAGACATATCTCACGGCAAACAGGGCCGTTATTTTTGTCTTTCTGCAAATTAGATTTCTACTAGATTTTACCGAGTCTATTAAAACCAAATGCATTGGGAGATTTCAGATTGAAGCTTCCCGTTAACAACCAGCGGTAAAACTATCCAAAAAAAGTGCAGCCCTTTAAAAGAAAGGAAAAGACGAGAATATCTTTTGTGATTTCCATATCTCTCTGTGACATTGGAGGGCACAGGATCGTCAGAGAAAAGCTCATGCAATCTTCGCCCGAGGTGATGTAGATGGTAAGAGGTGGTGACGGTGGGGGGGTAGACATTAATTTGGAAGATGCCTTCAGGTCCTGGGTGACAGCGGGGTGCATCCGTCATGTGTTGCAGGAAACGCGAAAGCTTCTTTAATGTTCTGACCAGGCGCACAATCTGCTTAATCCGGTTAACACCCGCCAAGCCCAATCCGATTAACAGCTCACAATCTGATCAGTGCGACTGTCATTTGATAGATGGCAAATCAGTTCTTCCTTTGCCATATGTCCTAACGCTCCCGGGCAACTTTAACGCTTTGTCTTCCGGCAAGCCCTTATAAGAATGAGGAGTAAATGGTGCAATATAGTTTCTTGAAGATGTGAAAAAAATTGGGAATTTTTAAGATGCCAATACTTTTAGGAGAGGAAACAGGTGGCGGCGTGCATACAAAAGACGCGGCCCTGTGGAAGTTCTGGTGTTACGACTACCCTGGAGGGCCTAAGCTGATAAGCAACGAATAATCCGGACTGTTTCGCTTTCTGATGCTAATCAAAACCTTCCCGGACCCCATGGGCACTTGTTGCCATGTGTTGTTGCTATGTTTGTTGGCCAAATTGTTAAAAATAATTATCCAAGCTTTTGATCGTGCACCACCGCCGCGATACTGGCACACGTCTCACAGATGCCGACTGCGTCCTATTCTGCAGATACGACTATGCCGGCGTATATCCAAGAAGGGGGGATGCTGCCTCTGTTATTTCTTTGGCCCTGTTTGCGCTGTCCAGCTTCACCTTGCTCTTGATCACGCTGAGGCGAACCAACGTTTGAAAGTTCTCGGTTGGGAGGCATCACGTCTCTGCCGGATGTGTTTCAATAACAGAGGCCATGCCCGGTGTGGACTTTGGCAGAGGCAGATGGTTAGAGGGCAGCCGATCAGCGGGGCGTTGCGTGAAGGCCGGCTTTGACAGGATTCCGGAGAAGATAAAACAGGGCAGAGAGAAGAAGTAGCCGCGTCAGGCCAAGCTCTGCTTAACATTTTATTAACGAGAGCGCTGGGTCTAACAGCTGGACCTAGGCCGTCTTCTCTTATGTCTTCCACCTTTAACACTATTTGCCTCCTTGGTCTTTCCAGATACATAATAAAGAGAATTTGTAGGATTTTTTTTGCACCTTTTGGAAATGAAACATTCTGGCTGAATTACAGTGATGATGTTATATTCGGTGATATCGTATCAAAGGCACCTGTTATTGGCACGGATCCCCTAAGCGCTCGTTTAGAGACGTCAGTGATTTTTCTCATACGCAAAAAAACACATCGAGTTTCATCCGATTTTTATTGGCATTTGGTCAGATTTTGCAATCTGTTTTTTTCTCGTATGAAAAAAAAATGATGGCGGTTTCCCACGCTTCTCCTACTAAACAGTCAGGTCCACTTTTTGGACTTGCATTGATCAGTTTGATCTGTAACTGGGAACAAAATAGGACATGTGTGCGCGATTTGGTATGGACATGTTGTCCACAAAAACATACGGCCATGTGAACAGCCCCATAGGCTATAATAGGTACAAGTTATGTCCGTGAAAACACAGGGAGCACTCCTCGGAGAAAGACTGACGTCTACATGAGCCCTTACTTTCATTAAAGGGAATCTGTTAGCAGGTTCTTGCTATGTAATCTGAGAGCAGCATGATGTAGGGACTGAGACCCTGATTCCAGCAATGTACCACACTAGCCTGTGTTTTGCTCTTTCAATAATATCAGCATTTTATCAGCAGAAGATTATCACTACAGGACTAGGTGTCTTGTGCCTTCTGGTCTAACCCTGCCCCCAACCACTGATTGGCAGATTTGTGTCAATACACAGTGTGCACAGAAAGCTGCCAGTCAGTTGTGTGGGCGGAGTTGTACACAGCTCAACATTCCGAGCTCAACATTCCGAGCTCTGCTAGCACAGAAAACTGTGTTCCAATCTCAACTGCTCCACCCAGAAACCTAAGTGATACATCACTGGAATCAGGCTCTCTGCCCCTACATCATGTCAGATTCCATAGCTAAAACCTACTGACATATTCCCGTTAAAGGTTTTTGGCGTTTGGAGTCTTTTCAGGCAAAAACACCTTAACGACTGACTTGTTTTTTTTACCCCCACACTGAAAAATCTCCATTTGCACGATAGGCGTAACTCTGCAAATACACTCCCTAAGGCTATGTTCACTCCTTACGTTTTTGCTGCATTTTTTAATGCAAATTTTAAGCTGCGTTTTAAAGTACCAGCAAAGGCCATGATATTTCAGAAATCTCACGCACAGACATTGTTTTTTTCCTGACTGATTTGGAAAACTGCTGCGTTTTTGAAAACTGCAGCATGTCACTTATTTCAGCGTTTTTGCAGCGCTTTTTCACCCATAGAAATCAATGAGTAAGTGCGAAAACATAGCAAAAAATCCAGTTTTTGTTTGTTTTCTTTATACAAAAACCTAAGCAAGTTGCAACATGATTTTTTGCGCGGCACTAACTTTATCAGCATACACAAGAGACAACTAAAACACAGCAAATACCCAGCAAAACCTTCCTTTTGTAAGCAGATTCTTTACTGCCAAGAGGGCAAGTTTTGCCTGTAGAAAAAAAATTATTTTTTTCCTCTTTATTTCAGCAGTACTTGTATCCCAAAACCAGAAGTGTCTCCAAAACACAGACCTCGTGTCCAAGTGTCAATTATTGTTTTCCTCTATATATATATTCCACTCCTGATTTTGTCATACAATAAACACTGATGTAAAATACTGGCCAAATACTGCACGTGTGAACATGGCCTTAGGCTAATACTCTTTTCAATACGATTGCTATTGATTTCAATAGGATATCCACAATGCTAATATATGGATATGCTCAGGTGAATTTTGGAGCAGACTATGCTCCAAAATCCACTTGAAAACACTGTGACAAATACTGGTTGAATATGATTTAAAACCCTTGTCAGAACTGAAAATTGAAAAGCGGCATGTTTTTTTTTTTTTTTACATGGACTTCATTTGAATACCATTTTATATTTTTCCACCTGAAAAAAATTGTCTGTGTGACCGTAACCCTAAGTGGATTCTACTCTGAAATTCAGATGAAAGACCACTTCAAGTAATCTTGAAATAAGCTTCCTATTGATTACAATAGGAAAACACACCTAGAATGCGCTGGAGACTTTCTGGCTCACATGTTTGAGCATAGACACTGCTCAAAAAAATGAAGGGAACACTTAAAGGGAGTCTGTCACCCCCTCCAGCCGTTAGAAACTAAAAGAGCCACCTTGTGCATCAGTAATGCTGCATTCTGACAAGGTGGCTCTTTTAGTTATTGGTGCAGTCAAAGCAGAAATAAAGTGTTTTATAATTTCGCAAAAATACCTGTCTTTAGTCGTGGAGACAGGTCTTAACCCCCCTGCTGCACACGCCACACTGCCGTCACTCAAGTCTTCTTCGTCGCTGGGCGCCGCCCCCTCCGCACTGTTTTAAAATCAAATCCAGCGCCTGCGCTGTTTAATACTGGCTGGGGCAGGCGCAGTGAGCTCTGCCCGTCTGACCTCAGATGCAGTCTCGCAGACTGCGCCTGTGCGGCCGCCCTGCCTGTGAATCCCAGCCCTGCACTGTGAATAATGCATAACACACTGCGGGGCTGGGAGGTCGATTGGCATTTGCCAGAGAACACAAATACTTGCAGATTCGACATTGGCGCCCTGTGCTCTTCACGGATGCAACAGGTTCACACTGAGCACATATGACAGACATGACAGATTCTGGAGACGTCATGGAGAATGTTCTGCTGCCTGCAACATCCTACAGCATGACCAATTTATCAGTGGGTCAGTAATGGTGTGGGGAGACATTTTTTTGGAGGGCTGCACAGCCCTCCATGTGCTCGCCAGAGGTACCCTGACTGCCATTAGGTACCGGGATGAGATCCTCACACCCATTGTGAGACCATATGCTGGTGCGGTTGGCCCTGGGTTCTTTCTGATGCATAACAATGCCAGAACTCATGTGGCTGGAGTGTGTCAACAGTTCCTGCATGATGAAGGCATTGTTGCTATGGAATGGCTCGCCCGTTCCCCAGACCTGAATCCAATCGAGCACATCAGGGACATCATGTCTCGCACCATCCACCAACGCCACATTGCACCACACCCTGCCCAGGAGTTGACTGATGTTTTAATCCAGGTCTGGGAGGAGATCCCTCAGGAGACCATCCGCCATCTTATCAGGTGCACGCCCAGATGTTGCAGTGAGGTCATACAGGCATGTGGAGGCCACACACACTACTGAGCATCATTTCCTTGTATTGAGACATTTCCACTGAAATTGGATCAGCCTGTAATTTGATTTTCCACTTTGATTCTGCGTATCATTCAAAATCCAGACCACCATGGGATATTAATTTTGATTTACTTTGATAATTTTTATGTTTTTTTATTATTCTTAATGCATTCCATTATGAAATGAATAAAGATTTGCAACTGAAATATTTAGTTCAGTCATATCTAGGATGAGGTATTTCAGTGTTTCCTTTATTGTTTGAGCAGTATATATATATATATTTTATATATCTATATAATATATATCAATACATATGCCCTGCCAGTTATCAGATACCCTGCTGGCCAAAAGGAGAGATCGAAGCTGCAAATGTGAAGACACAAAAGTTCCTCACAATGCATGGAGGTCTCCACCCTAAAAGTCTAACACCCAAAGATTGTATACCAACAGAAAGGAGGGTGGGTGAGGCTTGAAAAGCATCCAAACCAACATCACGGATGAAACAAGGAGTATCCAGGAATACATCAGAAAAATGGCACAAAAGATGAGATGCTGAGAGAAAACCTAAGGCAGCAACAACAACAGATCTGGAAGGAAGAACAGGAACATGAAGCGTCATGGTAAGACAAGCATGGGAGGAACCATCGACAGATAATGGAGGTGGCCGATATGGAGAAATCCTACCAATGGCTGGAGAAAGCTGGATTCCGAGACAGCACAGAGGCACTAATCATAGCGACACAAGAGCAAGATCCATAGAGGCAGGAATCTACCACACAAGACAAGACCCAAGGTGCAGACTATGCAAAGAAAACGTCCAACACATAGTGGCAGGATGCAAAATGCAGGCAGGAACAGCGTATACCGAACGCCACAACCAAGTAGCGGCAATTGTATACAGGCACAGCATATGGGCTAAGTCCAGGTGGGAGACCCCAGACAACGTGGTGGAGAATGAAAGGGACAAAATCCTGTGGGAATTCAAGATCCAGACTGATAAGCAGGTGTTGGCTAACCAACCAGACATTGTGATAATAGACAAGGATCATAAGACAGCAATGATAATAGATGTGGCACTGCCAAGTGACAGCAATATCAGAAAGAAGGAATATGAGAAGCTGGAGAAATACCAGGGCCTCAAAGGAGAACAGGAGAAGATGTGGAAGGTGAAGGCAACAGTGGTTCCAGTGGTGATAGGAGCACTTGGAGCAGTGACCCCTAAGTTGGGAAAATGGCTCCAACAGATCCCAAGAGCAACATCTGAGCTCTCTGTCCAGAAAAGCGCAATGCTGGGAACAACTAAGATCCTGCGCAGAACTCTCAAACTCCCAGGCCTCTGGTAGAGGACCCGAGAATGAGAAAGGACAACAAAGACCACCTACATTGGGGGGTGAGAAGGAAGTTTTTTATATAAATTTATTGGTTGAGCATACATGGATCTCTATGTTGGTTTCCATAAAGACTGAGCTTCTTTGACACATTGTTTATTCCACAAACATTTATATGCAAGACAAACTTGAGCACCTGTAATGTGTTGAAGATCTCACCCACAGATCAATTTTCAATTCATTTTGTCTTGTGATGACAGCACATTTGGCGTGGGCGGATTTTGCGGTTTCTGAGTTTTAGCATTGGCGTAAAGTTGTTGATCACCATGAAAAAAATATATATATATGCCAATTTGTTGTGTGCCTTTTCATTGTCAATCTGTGTCAAAATGTAAAATTATCCTGCCATAGTTGAGAAGAAAAAACTTCCTTTTGCAAGTGTGTAAAAAAGCTTCCTACCTACTGTAAGTTGGTACAGTAAATGCAGAACTACAAAAGAAAACTGCATATAGTTTAAGATGCCTCATCCTGAATATCATGAAAGATTAAAGTTAATTTATGAAAAAATGATTTTTTTTTTGCGCAATTTTTCATTTTTTTATTTAATGGTATGATTTAGTAACTTACTTATAACATGGTACTAAAGCAGGTTTTGACCTTTGTCCGATGTGCGCCTTCTGTCTATTCTGCTCTGGCAGTCAAAGGGTTAAAGAAGGACAAGCGATGCCGCAGCCGCGACATCCTATAATTTGATTGGCCGTAGGAGGGCAGTTTATTTAGAAAGCCGTTTTACCAAGCAGCGCCAATTGCCTGTCAGGGAGTATCTCCTGCTCGCCTGACTTACCCTCTAGATAAATGACTCGTTTAATTCCCAGCCATTATTCTGATACCTTCCTTTATTATGTCCTCCCTGGAGCTGCCTCTAATTAATATTGACGCTCGGATTACCGGTGGGGGGGTATAGAGCGCTAGGATGCTGCTGGTCCTATTGTCATCAAGAAACAATGTCACAGTCACATGATTTAAAGAAAATTAACCCATTAGAGAACTGTCATTGGCTGTAACCCAAGGCATTTTTACATCAATGTAGCTTTGGTATATATGTATAGCATGACTATTAATCTAACGGGACTTGGCACTCACCAAAAATGTATATTTTTTTTACCTGGTGTAAATGCCACCTTTCTCCTGAATTCGACGTTACTTTTGTTTTGTTCCTGCACCTTTTCTATCCTGAGATAAGGCTCCATCTTCTGTGTATATAAATCTAGTCATTTTAGCCAACTGGGCGTGGTCCTCAGGAAGGCGCTTACAGAAAAGAATTGAGGACCCCGCCGATGGAGATAAAAAGACTAGATCTCAGGAAAAAAAAAAGAAAAACAGCGTTGGATTCAGGAGAACAGCATAATCATATGCATAGTAAGTGACCGGGCTTTTTCAATAATACTCTGATCCTGTGCACAGGCATACACGCCATAGTTGCCATCTTTTAGGAGAAAATGTTGTGGATTTTCAGACATCAGGAAATCCTCAGCAGTGATGGACTAGTCAACCTGATGCCATGTGACCCTCCCTACTCATAGCTCTGTAGAACTCCACCTCCACCATTGATTGGCAGCTTCCTGCCTATGCACAGTGCACACATGAAGCTACCAATCAGTGGTATGGGTGGGGTTATACAGAGCTTAACATTCAGAGGACCAGTAGATCTGCAGCAGAGAAAACAGTGATTTTATCAAAATTGCTGCAAGCAGCCTGGTAAGTTAATCATCACTGAAACCAGGGTCTCTTCTCTTACATTATGCTGCTCTCACATAGGGCAGCAAAAAAAATGGTGACAGATTCTATTTAATTCACCATAATTTAGAACTCGTCTTACAAGCTCTAATGTTAAAGAGCCCAGAACTTATTTCACAGACCCACAATTCACACCTTGCTGTCAGGATGTCATTTGCGGGGACACTTTGGGCCATAGAAAAGTTGGGCCTGTGCAGAGACAGCCAGGAATGAGAAGAGCAATTAATATTTGCCTTGTAGTATTAGGAAATTTGGGACTGTTGGCACCATTACAAATGGAACAAGATCTCTTCTGGTGTTTTCTGATACCCTCTCCGGTCCATAAAAGGGTTGTCCGGCATTAGACAACAAGTCTGTAGTCACTGTATGTGACTGCAGACTTGTAAATCCTCACATCACGCACTGCAGGCTGTCTGGATTCTCTGGTGTCGGAAGCACCGGGCGGGTGACCTCAAGTATGTGATTTGTGTACTGTATATGCAGTCACATGCCGACTAGATGGGCACGGCATCGCTCAACGCAAGTGGGTTAGGCAAGATTGAAGAAGTCTAGTCGGAATGTGGCCACCTCTGGCATCGGCAGAGAGCGCGCACATAGAGTGAGTGCAAACTTGTAGCCTAAGGCTGGACAACCCCAGAAGAAATAACTTGGGCTGTAATCCTCACTTATTAGTCTATGGATAGGGTTGTAGAACTAGTCGAAACTTGGCCCCTCCTCATGGGCTCCATAACTACTGGATAGACTATGGACAGTACCACTTTGTATTGATGTGAATTTTCAAAGCAATTTATGAAATTATTAAACTTTGGTAAAAACTCTTTATAATCCACAACTTTGCATTCTGTTACCTGTCTGCCCGCACACTAGTGTAAATATGACCCTTCCCTTACCTGGCAGGTAGAGCGAGATGGAAAGCCAAATTCAAGTCCAAAGGCCAGATTTGCACAGGCCGTTTGTGCGGCATTGTATCTTCTGCTGTCACAATAATATGGATTTTGAAAACAGCTGCTCGTGTGAACATGCTGCAGTGCTATCACGCTCCATAACTGGCAATTTATTTGCATTTGTTGTGATTCTTCTGTTGCCATTTTTCACTTTGATGAGAAAACACGAGCCTGGAAAAATGGTACAAATGTGGCCATAGTTTACACCTGCATTACTGCTGTTCTCTACAGATGCTATTCCAGAATCCAATCCTAGAAAACCTAGACATTAAATCTGTATCTGCAAAGAATGCATACAAGTTTTTTTTTCTTTTTTGCCATATCCTTTGCTGAGCAGTAAGAAGTTGCTTTATAATAATAATAATAATCTTTATTTTTATATAGCGCTAACATATTCCGCAGCGCTTTACAGTTTTGCACACATTATCATCACTGTCCCCGATGGGGCTCACAATCTAGATTCCCTATCAGTATGTCTTTGGAATGTGGGAGGAAACCGGAGTACCCGGAGGAAACCCACGCAAACACGGAGAGAACATACAAACTCTTTGCAGATGTTGTCCTGGGTGGGATTCGAACCCAGGACCCCAGCACTGCAAGGCTGCAGTGCTATCCACTGAGCCACCGTGCTTTATATGATCATAGACATATATGATCAGGATAACAAGGTTCAAGGTTCACAAGCATGGTATCTCACAATGAATAACCACTAAAGGGGTTGTCTAGGCTTGGGGTTCAAGTCTGCAGTCACTCTGTGTGACTGCAGACTTGTGAATCCTTGCTGCGTGCACAGTGCATGCTCTCAGGATTCTTCGATGTCGGGATCAGGAAATCTTGTGACTGCAAGTATGGAACTTACTCCCAGCCACTTTTTGACTAGATGTGTCTGGCATCACTCAATTCACTTGTATTAGGCTGGTTTCACACGTCCAGATAATTCCAGTGCCGGAAAAAATCGGTACTGGAATTATCCGTGTCCGTGTGCCCCTACGTTTCTGTGGCACATCAGTGCGGCACACGTGTGCCGCCCGTGTGGCCACTGGGTACCACACGCACCGTGCTGGGTACCACACGTACCAGCATCTGGTGCTGAAGCTGCGATTCATATCTTCCCTGCAGCAGCGTTTGCTGCAGAGAAGATATGAATAATAGTGTTTAAAATAAAGATCCTGGTAGACGGCTGCGCTGACTTTGGTATTGATAAAATAATAATAATAATAAAATTTTTATTTATATAGCGACAACATATTCCGCAGCGCTTTACAAATTATAGAGGGGACTTGTACAGACAATAGACATTACAGCATAACAGAAATCACAGTTCAAAATAGATACCAAGAGGAATGAGGGCCCTGCTCGCAAGCTTACAAACTATGGGGAAAAGGGGAGACACGAGAGGTGGATGGTAACAATTGCTTTAGTTATTCGGACCAGCCATAGTGTAAGGCTCGGGTGTTCATGTAAAGCTGCATGAACCAGTTAATTGCCTAAGTATGTAACAGTACAGACACAGAGGGCTATTAACTGCATAAAGTGTATGAGAACATGATACGAGGAACTTTCTTTTTTTTTATGATAGGCCACACCGGGATCATTAGGTTAATGTGTTGAGGCGGTAGGCCAATCTGAACAAATGAGTTTTTAGGGCACGCTTAAAACTGTGGGGATTGGGGATTAATCGTAATAACCTAGGTAGTGCATTCCAAAGAATCGGCGCAGCACGTGTAAAGTCTTGAAGACGGGAATGGGAGGTTCTGATTATTGAGGATGCTAACCTGAGGTCATCAGCGGAGCGGAGGGCATGGGTAGGGTGGTAGACTGAGACCAGAGAGGAGATGTAGGGTGGTGCTGAGCCATGGAGTGCTTTGTGGATGAGGGTAGTAGTTTTGTACTGGATTCTGGAGTGGATGGGTAGCCAGTGTATTGACTGGCACAAGGTAGAGGGATCGGTGTAACGGTTGGTGAGGAATATGATCCTGGCTGCAGCATTCAGGACAGATTGGAGCGGGGAGAGTTTGGTAAGAGGGAGGCCAATTAGTAGAGAGTTACAATAGTCCAGACGAGAATGAATGAGTGAAACAGTAAGAGTTTTTGCAGAGTCGAAAGTAAGAAAAGGGTGAATACTAGAAATGTTTTTGAGGTGCAGATAAGAAGAGCGAGCCAGTGATCGGATGTGGGGGGTGAATGAAAGCTCGGAATCAAGGATGACCCCAAGGCAGCGGGCATGTTGCTTTGGAGTAATGGTGGAACCGCACACGGAGATGGCAATGTCAGGGAAAGGTAGGTTAGTAGAGGGAACACAGTGGACCTACACCAGCAGATGACATGGCTCCCCAAACCAACACTGATTGTGGAAACTTCACACTAGACCTCAAGCAGCTTGGATTGTGGCCTCTCCACTCTTCCTCCAGACTCTGGGAACTTGATTTCCAAATGAAATGCAAAATGTACTTTCATATGAAATCAACACCTTGGACCACTAAGCAACAGTCCAGTTCTTCTCCTTGGCCCAGGTAAGACGCTTCTGGCGTTGTCTATTGGTCATGAGTGTCTTGACACAAGGAATGTGACACTTGTAGCCCATGTCCTGGATACGTCTGTGTGTGGTGGCTCCTGAAGCAATGACTCCAGCCGCAGTCTACTCCTTGTGAATCTCCCCAAAAATTTTTGAATGGCCTTTTCTTAACCATCCTCCAAGGCTGCGGTTATCCCAGTTGCTTGTGCACCTTTTTCTACCACAACTTTTCTTTCCACTCAACTTTCCACTGCCTTCTGGACATTTGCCAAGTCAGCAATCTTCCCCATGATTGTGGAGCCTACTGAAACAGACTAAGGGACCTTTTTAAACGCTTTGGAGGCCTTTGCAGGTGTTTTTTGTTAATTATTCTAATTTACTGAGATAATGACTTTGGGGTTTTCATTGGCTGTAAGCCATAATCATCAACATTAACAGAAATAAACACTTGTAATGACTCTATATATTATATGAATATTACTTTTTGTATTCAAGAACTGAAATAAATTAACTTTTCGATGATATTCTAATTTAGTGAGAAGCACTTGTACTTGAGGTCACACGTGTCCCCCTACTCCCAGCATTGGCAAGCAGAGAATCCTGATGAGGATTCCCAAGTCTACAGTCACATAGAGTGACTGCAGACTTGAATCCCAAGGCCAAAAACAACCCATTTAATACATTTTCCTCTTAATACAAAGAAATTCCATTCATTTCATCCAATCATGTTGAACCCTTAGTCACAAGAGTCGGTGTTCATGGGGTTTACTTTGGGTTCTTTTGTATGAAATATCATTACATGATTGATCTTGCTTTCGCCTTCCCGGTCTGTAGTTCTCATTCTTTTCATCTCCTGTGTATTTTTCAACTGTTGCCATCACCTTGAGGGCATCATTCCTTCTTCATAGTTCATCAGCTCAACATCCCTTCACTGCATGCATGGCGCTCTTGCGTTTCTGTAGGCGTGACCTTGGGAACTGTTTGCACCAGGACTAGGACGCTTCGCTTTGTGCCACCATATCCTCATTAAAGCAATAATCTCTTTACCCCACATTTCACATAAAAACACAGGTTTGAAATCCCAGCCTTTTCTTTCTCTCCGTTCATACCTTCTGTAAATCCTCAGACCAGCTTTGATCTTTCGCCTTCCTTTACATCCAGAAAAGATTAATGTCACTCCAAGCATTTTCCGATTGCATTGCTTCTTTAGCCTCTGTCACCTCTACTGGGATGAGACTCCATGAATCACCCAATCTCTACGAAGAGCTTGTCGACTTCCAGTCTTTGTCCTGATACCTCTTATGTTTCCTCTTTTGAAAAATAAAGCTGATTTAATTTCCTCTTGTTCTCATTAATCACAGAGTAATTGTTTATTTGAGAGTTCCATGAGCAGTTTAATATTACAGGCAGAAATAGAGTTACCATCTGGCACTCGTAGTGCCCAAGTGCTGCCACTTTAGACCAACTAGACAATTTGCCTTAAAATCTAATTGCACTCAAATCGTGGACATTGAGGTGGAACTGCGGATTACCCCATTCTACCAATTTTCCATCAAGTGTTGGACTGAGATGGCAAAGAGCCCCCCAGTGAAAAAAAATTCTGGGAGCCAACTGCTCAGCTGCATGCAAATATTACATTACCCTCATTTACAAATGTACCTTTACTCCTATATAATAATAATAATAATCTGGGACGTTTGTTGAATGGATGATGAGATGTTGGCTTGGTCTGTACATAGTGAATCAAGTGTATTGTGCCGGCTACAGCTCATATATAGTGGGACTCATTGCTAATACAGAAAAAGTCGAGGAAGAAAATAGCTCCTTAAATAGATGTAAGGGTTACAGCTAGCAACGACACCAGAAAAGGAAGAAGCTAAAAGCTGAGTGATATCTAAGCCCAATCATTACCAGTTATAAATAAAAAAGATAACTGAGAGAAGAAATGATAGAAACTGTAAAGCTAATGAAAAGCACATGTATAAAGAGCACCGCCATCCTGCCCAAATTGGCAGCTCCTACTACAGAGTCCATGTTACCGTCTCTCCTGGGGAATATTGGGTTCCTTGTAACTTGGTATTGGCAATATTGAGGGATGCTAGAAAAAAAGAGCTCCTCCACAGGGGAAATTAAGTATTACACAGTTTTTATTACTTCTACGTCTGTGTGCAGGACAGAACAGGTATTCCAGAGCACGTCATGGATGTTTATAATCATTCTGGTTGAGAAATAAGGATCCTCAACATGGAAAGCCATCCTGTTAAAGGGATCTATAAATAATGGCTATGAGCAGGAAATATTATGAAATAGTAAAGAAAATAAAAAAATGAACACTCAGCTATAAAATCATGCAGCTTCAGTGCTCCTTGCTTACCTCCGTGTAGTGATGATGCGTTTCATATCATATGCATGTGACCGCTGCAGCCTATCATTGGGTGAGTAATGTTTATCTATCTATCTATCTATCTATCTATCTATCTATCTATCCCATATCTATCTATCTATCTATCTATCTATCTATCTATCTATCTATCTATCTATCTATCTATCTATCCCATATCTATCTATCTATCTATCTATCTATCCCATATCTATCTATCTATCTATCTATCTATCTATCCCATATCTATCTATCTATCTATCTATCTATCCCATATCTATCTATCTATCTATCTATCTATCTATCTATCTATCTATCTATCCCATATCTATCTATCTATTTATCCCATACCTATCTATCTATCTATCTATCTATCTATCTATCTATCTATCTATCTATCTATCCCATATCTATCTATCTATCTATCTATCTATCTATCTATCTATATATCCCATACCTATCTATCTATCTATCTATCTATCTATCTATCTATCTATCTATCTATCTATCCCATATCTATCTATCTATCTATCTATATATCCCATACCTATCTATCTATCTATCTATCTATCTATCTATCTATCTATCTATCTATCTATCCCATATCTATCTATCTATCCCATATCATTCTATCTATCTATCTATCCAATTTCTATCTATCTATCCCATATCTATCTATCTATCTATCTATCTATCTATCTATCTATCTATCTATCTATCTATCTATCTATCTATCCATCCCATATCTATCTATCTATCTATCTATCTATCTATCTATCTATCTATCTATATATCTATCTATCTATCCCATATCTATCTATCTATCTATCTATCTATCTATCTATCTATCCCATACCTATCTATCTATCTATCTATCTATCTATCTATCTATCTATCTATCTATCCCATATCTATCTATCTATCTGTCTATCTATCTATCCCATATCATTCTATCTATCTATCTATCTATCTATCTATCTATCTATCTATCCAATTTCTATCTATCTATCTATCTATCTATCTATCTATCCCATATCTATCTATCTATCTATCTATCTATCTATCCCATATCTATCTATCTATCTATCTATCTATCTATCTATCTATCTATCTATCTATCTATCTATCCCATATCTATCTATCCCATATCTATCTATCTATCTATCTATCTATCTATCTATGATTAATCCATTCCTGCACTTTTTTTTAGATCCCAGACATCTCCTTTAACTCAGAACTCACTGAGCAAGTATATTAGTTTTAATAGTTGTCCAATGAGGAACAAGTCAAAATGTTAAACCCACTATACAAATATTGCATCAGGTAGCCCTGTATATATAAACCAAGGTTTCCCTTGTCTTAGGCCATATGGTTACTGGCATACTAAGCCCTTTATTTAGAATACTTCTGTCTCCCCACAGGTGCCATATTGCCCGCGGTGGCAAATGATGACTGTTGCACTGGTAGAATTACTTCTGCCACTTGCTGAGAGTTGAATGTCAGGGTCCCTCCCGAGACACCCTGTTCCTGCTCCATTCACAGTGTGTATCCCAGCGGACCCTCCAAGTGTCACCGCCAACAGATGCCTGCTAGTAATGACTATTGATTACCCTAATTATGTCACTGGGACACTGCAGGCTGTAAATCCACATGGGCTCTTGCCTCTAGATTCTGCTAGATGCTGGGAGGAAATGTGCAGAATTAATAAAGGTAGCTTCCCCCTAACCCTGGGCAAGAAGACTGCATGCTGCTAACATACTCTCCCTGTCACTCCGGGAAGAATGTCACCGAGAACATGTACTTCACTAAACATATTAATCGTAGGAAACCCTTAACCCACCATTTCCTTGTAGCCTGGGATGTAAAACTAAATCAACTTTTTACCAGATGCTAAAATCAATGGTGTTTAGACTCAAATTATTTGCAGCTCGAAACTTATCATGAGCATCAAAATTAAATAATTGTCTAAGGGTGCATTCAGACGTCCGTATAAACCAGTCCGAGATCGGACAACAATGCGCAGTCTGGCCGTAGGTCACCTGACGTGAGCATGACAACTTGATAGAAACATATGAAACAGTCACGCTCGGGTCGGGAGGCCCTCGGTCAGTCCGTGTATTGTGGTCCTATCTCGGACCAATTTGTACGGACGTCTGTTTGTGCCCTTAGACAATGTTCGCCAACTCCAGTCCTCATGAGCCACAAAAAGATCATGTGTTCATGATTTCCTTAACATTGTCCAGGTGATGGAATTATACTATGGAAATCCTGAAAGCATTATCTGTTGGTGGCTCCTGAGGACTGGAGTTGGGGAACACTGGTCTAAGATCAGCAATCCAAGACCACCAAGAGGTGTCCTTACACATTTAATAGCTGTCAACCCAATGCTGGTTCTGCCCTCTTGATGCCCACATACACATGTGCATTTGTTTTTTCAGTGGGTTATGGGAAGTAAGCCACTGCCAGACATCGTAACCTGAGAACCAAAAGTTCTACTCGTGAAATACTGATGACATTAGGAGAGAGTTGGTAGGCCCCAATACACATATAATAGTCAATTAATCTAGCCAAACCTGTTGGATTTGGCCACCTTATATGTCAGATTTGGCCACCTTGGCTTTAATCCATAGGGCAGGTGCAGACAGCTGTAGATTCTCTCATCCAAGAGAATCAGACCAATTGTGCAAATGACTCTCTGATCAAACACTGATCACAGTATGAGCATAGTGTAATCAGAATTCTCTCGAATGAGGAGAAGATGGAGAAAAAATGTCTCCATCTTCTTGATTCTGAGTGCACCGAAATCAGACTGCACCCCGATGTCATCCAAGTGGAGTCTGATGTTTCTTCACGCATTCAATGACTTGCATAGCCAAGTGCGATCCAAATATCGGATCAAACTCGGGCATGCAGCATTTTTTTTTTTACCTTGGGTGGTCACTGAGAAAATAATCGGACATGTGCACGGCCTCATAGACTAACATTGGTCCGAGTGCAATCCGATGTTTTGTCGTATTTCACTCGGACCGAAAATACGCTTGTCTGCACCTGCCCACAATAGTATGTTCCCATTCATATATAGCAGATTTCCCAACTGAAATTTCCTGAGTGTGTTATGAGAGCAGCAACATGTATGCATTTGCCTCATGGACTGCATAATCTCATGTATCCACCAGTCCTGTGGATTGAAAATCTCAGAATGTCAATTTACGCTGCAGGTGTTACCGCAAGAGTAAAATGCAGTGACCAGGCAAAATGATTCAAATCTAACATGTGTCAATTTATGCAGTGATAACTGTGGATTGCTTTGACTTATCCCAATGATTCTGATAATGTTTTTTCGTGACACATTGCACTTTCTGTTAGTGGTAAATTTCTATCAATATGTTTTACGTTTCTTTATGAAAATTTCTGAAATTGACAAAGTTTGAAAAATGAATCAAGTAAGAGAAAAGCCATCAATTTGTGCTTCTCGAGAGAACTCTTTGTATTTTATACCTATTCCATATATGCTAAAATCAATGAACACAGATCTTCAAACATCTGACTTGTTTCAGAAGTAAATTTTTACTTACAAATACGGTCAGTGTTTGAGGATCTATGTTCAGTGTTTTTTGGACATTTAGAATAGCGTTTTCTCAGTGATGTCACCATTGAACTACATGTCTCAGCATTTATTGATTTTATATTTGCTAAAAAAAAACACAAACTCTTATAAACTATAAAGTAAATTAGTGAATTATCTCCATTTGACACATTTTTAAAGGGGTATTCTTAAGTTATTAAATTGCTTTAATTAGTTAGTCAGCAAGAAAATGAGGGAGTCTGCAATGGGCATTTTTCCATCTGCTGTTATTCTCCTGCAATGAGAGCTTTTATCTTTCATACTGTAAAGCTGGTTTCCATGGAGCTTGGTCAATAATGCCTACCCATACCATAACTGACAGTGTGCTGTTCTTCCAGGAGTGGAGTTAACTCCTAACATACCAGTCACCTCTCTCTAGCCCATTGATATATACAGCAGTTAGCGGCTCACCTCTCTCCTGCTTCCTCTCAGCTCCTGTTTAACTTTTCATATCAATCATGTAGAATCACTATTATTAGCTCCTTCCATCATGGCTCTCACTGTCTGTAGCTGCGTGTGAGATTTATAGTTTCACTAATACTACAGCTCTGCTATCTCCAGAACTGTTACTTAAAGAAGTTGTTCACTACTTGAACAACTTCTTATCATACTCCTTGCTTGGCCCCGATTAAAATAATAAAACCTATACTCACCTTCCGTGCCAGCGCAGTTCCCATAGTGTCAGCTCTCGCTCTCTCCGGGTCTCTCAGGCAGTGTTGTGACACGTGACCCTGGTGCCAATCAGCGCTGGTGTCACTGTCCTCGTCTTCTAACAAACCGAACATGAAGAGGAAGTCTGAGATCAGCTGCAGCCCCAACTTCCTCTTCATGATGGATTTGCCTGAAGGTTGGGACAGTGATACCAGTGCTGATTGAGCGCCAGCATCACATTTCACAACACTGCATGAGAGCCCTGGGGAGAGCACGTGCCGACACCACAGGAACGGCGCTGGCACGGGAGGTGAGTATAGGCTTTTTATTATTTTAAGGGAACCTGTCACCCCCAAAATCGAAGGTGAGCTAAGCCCACCGGCATCAGGGGCTTATCTACAGCATTCTAGAATGCTGTAGATAAGTCCCCGATGTAACCTGAAATATGAGAAAAAGAGGTTAGATTATACTCACCTGGGTGGGCGGTCTGATCCGATGGGCGTCGCAGTCCGGTCTGGGGCCTCCCATCTTCTTACGATGACGTCCTCTTCTTATCTTCACGCTGCGGTCCGGCGCAGGTGTACTTTGTCTGCCCTGATGAGGGCAGAGCAAAGTACTGCAGTGTGCAGGCGCTGGGCCTCTCTGACCTTTCCCGGCGCCTGCGCACTGCAGTACTTTGCTCTGCCCTCAACAGGGCAGACAAAGTACATCTGCACTGGAGCCGCAGCGTAAAGACAAGAAGAGGACGTCATCGTAAGAAGATGGGAGGCCCCGGACCGGACCGCGACGCCCATCGGATCAGACTGCCCACCCAGGTGAATATAATCTAACCTCTTTTTCTCATCTTTCAGGATACATCGGGGACTTATCTACAGCATTCCAGAATGCTGTAGATAAGCCCCTGATGTCGGTGGGCTTAGCTCGCCATCGATTTTGGGGGTGACAGGTTCCCTTTAAGGGGGGCCAAACATTTTGATCAAGAAGGGGGTGTCCTAGTAATGGACCAACCCTTTAAGGAGAACACACCCCGAAAACCAGGAAGTAAGGACACTGCCGAATTGTGAGTAGGCCAAGAGACAGCGTGAGAATAACCCTTTAATGCAGCAAAAAAAGAAAATTTTGGTCACAGGCATAGAGACAATTACACGGTGCAAAGGATCTGGGTTTGCAAGGTAAAAAGACTACATAATGTATAGATACTGCTCACAGAATCAAAATTCCATATGTACAAAGGAGAATATTTCCATACACATACATGTATACAGTATATGTTTGAAGATATGCCTTTTGTGCAACTGATCCATCAAAATCTCCATTCTTCTCATTAGATATTACGGATATTGCTACATGTGGCCTACATATACACATGTACTACATGCAATTTTCAAAATCTGTTTACTCCCTTTTATATGAAGGTTCATACTTAATAAATAGGACAATTTAAATACAATAAAAAGCCATTATCGCCTCGTTCTTTAATCAGGTCGTGCTGAGAGGAGTAGTGTTCCGTCTACACTGTGCTGAGCACAATCTGAATTGATGTTCTCTCCTGCAGCCAAATGTCTCTGAAAATTGTCCTCACATTGCGAAAACGATAGATAGCTACAAGTAAATGTATTAAATAAAAAGGGAATAGGCAGCAATATGTTTATCAGTACCGTCCAACTGTATCCGAGCAAGGGCTATGATATTATATCACAGGGTGACCATACTGATAAATGGATGACAGTGGAATACAGCACATTGCTGGCCAAGAATGCCTGAATAAGAGCCACTGCTTGTTAACATCTTCCTGCTTCTGACGAAAAATAGGGGACCCAATTGGGAAATGACTTCTATGATGTCCAGTCTTTTGTACAAGGTAGTATAGACATCAGTGATTTGTCTCGAACACACCTAAATGGACCCATTTTAATCAGAGATCCGATTTTCATCCATTTTTGGCCCATGTGTCGGTTTTTATTCTCCGTATGTCATATGGTTTTTTTTTACCCACGGACAAAGTAAAGTGCCATAGGCTAAAAAGGAAGCGTCCTCTAGCCGCGAAAAAAATGGATAGCACATGTACCAGAAACTCGTGCATGTAAATGGGGTCCCCAAAAAATAAATGCTTTCTTCCAATATCACATATGTAACAGTCAGTCCTATGCACTTTCGTGAGCGGTAGTATGAGATATCCAAAGACAGGAATGGCGCTGTTCACTGGTGGACATAGACAGATGAGGGCCCCTAAGCAAGAACAATATATCGGCATTTGCAGTGCAATAGCTCATCTTAATGCACAGTTCCACCTTTTTTGAAGGTGGAAATGAGCACCGTTACTGCTTTGGCCCCTGTGCGGCTACACAGGTTGCACTAATGGTATGTCAGCCACTGGCACTGCTTCTGGAAGAAAGCAAGCATGTTTTTCAAAGACCAGCCATTACAGCCCCAACGAGAATGCTACTCTTCCTTCCATGGCTAGCGATTAGCAAATCTACCAAGTAACATAGTAACATAGTAACATAGTTAGTAAGGCCGAAAAAAGACATTTGTCCATCCAGTTCAGCCTATATTCAATAATAATAAATCCCCAGATCTACGTCCTTCTACAGAACCTAATAATTGTATGTTACAATATTGTTTTGCTCCAGGAAGACATCCAGGCCTCTCTTGAACCCCTCGACTGAGTTCGCCATCACCACCTCCTCAGGCAAGCAATTCCAGATTCTCACTGCCCTAACAGTAAAGAATCCTCTTCTATGTTGGTGGAAAAACCTTCTCTCCTCCAGACGCAAAGAATGCCCTCTTGTGCCCGTCACCTTCCTTGGTATAAACAGATCCTCAGTGAGATATTTGTATTGTCCCCTTATATACTTATACATGGTTATTAGATCGCCTCTCAGTCGTCTTTTTTCTAGACTAAATAATCCTAATTTCGCTAATCTATCTGGGTATTGTAGTTCTCCCATCCCCTTTATTAATTTTGTTGCCCTCCTTTGTACTCTCTCTAGTTCCATTATATCCTTCCTGAGCACCGGTGCCCAAAACTGGACACAGTACTCCATGTGCGGTCTAACTAGGGATTTGTACAGAGGCAGTATAATGCTCTCATCATGTGTATCCAGACCTCTTTTAATGCACCCCATGATCCTGTTTGCCTTGGCAGCTGCTGCCTGGCACTGGCTGCTCCAGGTAAGTTTATCGTTAACTAGGATCGCCAAGTCCTTCTCCCTGTCAGATTTACCCAGTGGTTTCCCGTTCAGTGTGTAATGGTGATATTGATTCCTTCTTCCTATGTGTATAACCTTACATTTATCATTGTTAAACCTCATCTGCCACCTTTCAGCCCAAGTTTCCAACTTATCCAGATCCATCTGTAGCAGAATACTATCTTCTCTTGTATTACCTGCTTTACATAGTTTTGTATCATCTGCAAATATCGATATTTTACTGTGTAAACCTTCTACCAGATCATTAATGAATATGTTGAAGAGAACAGGTCCCAATACCGACCCCTGCGGTACCCCACTGGTCACAGCGACCCAGTTAGAGACTATACCATTTATAACCACCCTCTGCTTTCTATCACTAAGCCAGTTACTAACCCATTTACACACATTTTCCCCCAGACCAAGCATTCTCATTTTGTGTACCAACCTCTTGTGCGGCACGGTATCAAACGCTTTGGAAAAATCGAGATACCACGTCCAATGACTCACCGTGGTCCAGCCTATAGCTTACCTCTTCATAAAAACTGATTAGATTGGTTTGACAGGAGCGATTTCTCATAAACCCATGCTGATATGGAGTTAAACAGTTATTCTCATTGTAATGCTTGGAAGCAGAGCTCAACGCTTGGACAATTAGTCTCATGATAGAAAACGGTGGTGCCTGATGGACCCTGTTGAGCCCTAACGGAGCCTCCAACTCAAATGTAAGCGAAGCCTCAGGGTATAATTTTTATCTGAAGGTCCCTTTCCATTATCCCACCATCAACCTGGCCGCCATACTTTTAGAACTCTACCCTTGTCATGTAAACATTACTATCTTGTAATTTTCCTGAACTTGTGAGTTG
The DNA here is from genome assembly GCF_032444005.1 of Ranitomeya imitator. NCBI lineage: Eukaryota > Metazoa > Chordata > Amphibia > Anura > Dendrobatidae > Ranitomeya > Ranitomeya imitator. The sequence goes on along the minus strand of NC_091283.1, from coordinate 413,801,971 downwards.
TCAGCTTCAGAAAGAATGTTTTATCAATTCTCTCCGGAATTGGCTTTCATCTACACTTGTGTGTGGATTTTTCTATCATAGTTCACTTTTCCTTCAAATGTTCAATGAATGATTAAGGTTATGTATTAAACCAGGGCTACGATTCAGGCTTTTTGTCAGATACAGGTGTCCGACTGCAGGCTTTGATGTCTACTACGGGCATCAGTTCAAGAACATAGCACTTGGTGAATTGAAAGCGATTCATTTAAAGAACCTCTAAACATGAAATACAAGCTGACGACTGATGGTGTTTATCGACCGCCGTGTACACAAGTCTATGGTGTCTAAAGCAATTCTATCTACAGAATGTTTATTTTTAATTCTCAGATATATATTTTCTGGGAAAACTTGGTGACCACCAATATGACAGTCATTACATCAGTCATCTCCCAGGTTTTGGCCATTTAAAGAGCACCTGCTAAGAGGTCAAAAGTGACTAGTTTTTACATTTATTTGATTTCTGCTGATCCCCTGAGTATTCCAATTTTTGTTATTTTCTTAAATCCTCCATACAGCTCCAGAGGACGTTTTATCTAGTGCTACTTTTCTTGGTCTTTACAATGGGATATCACTGTGAAATTAGCCGATTTAAAGAGGACCTTCCCCATTTCTTGAATAATGATTAGTGTTAGTCTATGTCTATATAATTTTTTTTGTATATGATAACTGACTTTTCAAGCAGTTTTATTTAGCTTGCCTGTCTTGGAATTAGGTGTGGGGTGTATCTTATATATGTTTATAGTCATATACTTGTCAACTTTCAGGCATCACTTTCAAGGTATGTATGAAAACATAACCTCCTTTAAGGTTACACTCTCTCCAATCTCTCCCATGCCCCAAAAATGTGCATATTGCTGACAGGCCTCTGTCATTAGATGTAGCATCCCAAAAGCAGTAAGTGTTCTATAGAATGGTGCTTGTCGACATGTTCATGCATCCTTGGTTGTTGGGACTAGTAGGGATACGCTACTGGGAGGATATTGATGGCTATGCACAAAGTGACAACTCACTTTTTAGTTCAAAACTCGTCCATTCCCCTCTTCATGCCTTTTCTTCACCCCCTGAATGTGCATTTAGACACAAGGGTGCAGCGCCCCACAGATCTGGCCGTTGCAGTAACGTCGCTCTGCCACTAAGGGGAGTGATGGTACGTCTGACTGCACTAAAGGAGTTCTTTGACCAGGTATCACCAGCACACATTACACTTCACACTCCGGCCACTAGGGGGAGTAAAAGGCTTATTTATTGGGCCACTCCTCACATTGGTAAAGCTAGGGGTTGGACAGGAAGTTGGGGAGAACGAAGCCTGGGAGAGCTCCAGGGAGGACCTGTCAGAACTGGGAAATCTGGCAGGTACCTAGCGAACAGAACAGAACATTACGGAACCGCGCCTGCACTACCTTGCGGCGATATCCTAAGAAAGAGACACGAAGCGAAGGATATTGTGGAATAGTGAGAAACGAGATCAGCACAAAGGAGATCCAGTAGGAGTCGTGCCCCGAGAACGGCAACATTCTACTGAGGCGCAAAGTGGTGGCCGGAGCACCGAGGAAGTAACAGTCTCCACGCATTACTTCAAACAGCGGCAGGACAGTTAATTACAGGTTGGCTGTCTACCATACAACACCTAAGAAAGACTTAGGAGGCAATCGTGGGAGAGGGGCGACACTAGGGTTCCAGAATAACTCCAGGCCTACCTGTCATAAAGTTGTGTCCTAGCCATAACAAACCTGGGGGACGGATAAAGGAAAGATCTAGAGAGAACGAGAACAGAAGTTGTAAGGACTATCCTGAATGCTCAGCAGGGAAGCACTACAACACACAGGCGCTAGTGGATAGAGACTGATTTCCACCTGCAAAGGGAACTCCGGATGTGCCTTCGGACCGGCCAATCTCAGACATCCCCGTGGACAGTGCCCTGGATTGAAGATCCTGAAACCTTCAGTAAAAGGTAAAGAAACTGAACCCTGTGTCCTCGTTATTCCTCGCACTACGCACCATCACCCCATTATTGGATGCCCTTTAGCAGGGTCACGGACCGGGCCCAGCCACCGTGACATCCCCAGAACTGAGCCAGCAGAGGACCGGTACCGAGTAACCCGCGGCCCTGCGTCTGGGGGCGATCCACTTCGTCATCAAATGTAACATGCTAGTGTCAGTAACAAGTAGGGGATACTCACTTGTCCTAGTTCCATCGCAGAATACGGCAACATCTCCTCCATTACACAACCCTCAAGATCCAGGTCATTAAAGCCAGTGTAGGCAGCAGAATGCGGTCTGACTATTTAGGTAGTTGGCATCCTGTTACTGTTACCCTTCTCCCGTTGTCATTATCACAACTATGCTTCATTAGTTCCAGCTGTTCCAGCTCTGCTCCATCAGTCTCCACTGTTCCACCACCGCTCTCCTTTTTAATGGAGCCTCCTGGACGTTCCTGGAAATTTGGCAAGCGTGTGACAATGGGGCGTGAGGGCACTTACATTAGCTGCCAGCGTAAAGAGAAAGATACCGAACTTGTTACCAATACCAATGAAATAAAAGCACATATCGTGCAAATATAATTTATTACATTCTCAAATGATTTCTGTAAAAACACATTCAATGGAGGCTGACATCTTTCGAAAACTGCTGCCAATAATACCTTATTTTTTTCCTATTGTCAGAAAAGCCCCATATTGCAAAAGCATTGTTGTGGGATTTTTTTAGTAGTCCTGCAGTGAGAAGTGATTGTGTGAAGAGTCATTTAGATATTAACTATTGAGAAATGCTGCCATTGTAAAAAATGTAGGGCTGCCATTATTCTTGTTGCGGGAAGGTGCTAACGTGCATGAGGGTTATTATTCGGTTAAATTCTCTATCTTCTGGGTGCCATGATTACTAGAGCCGAGGAGCTCTGCGGCAGCCGGAAAGATGTTGACATTAAACCCTTCACCTCTAACACAATGACAGGGACTGCAGCGCTCGCTGACTTTGATCGGCATTCCCTGTAATAAAGAAGCGTTATTATTTTCATTATCTGTGTCATTATGACAATTTCAGGCAATTATGGCCAGCAGCTGGAGAGTGGGGGTAGCGAGAGAAAGAGCGATAGAGCGAATGAAAAGGAAATAGGTGGACAGAAGGGAAGTCGATAGTGATAGATAGGAGAAGTATGGCGCTAAAAAGGATCTACAAGTGCAACTGTTCATTAAGATGGTTCAATGAAGCACCAGGGACTTAGCAAAGATGGAGGAAGATCAGGAACGGAGTGCCCAAGGTTGTTAAGATTACCTTGAAAAAGACAATATGGGCATAGTCAGCTGGACTGTAATTCCTTCTAACCTGTCTTAAAAAAGAAGTTCTTGAGTGACTGCAGACCTGAAACCTAAGGACGGACAACCCTTTTAATGGAACATAGGTATGCATTATCCATTCATTGTCTATGGGACTGCAAACGACTGGAGTAGAGGTTGAGCATGCACACCGCTGCTCTATTCAAGATGGATCCCAGCGGAGCCTGATCCACGTAGTTAGACCCTAGAAATTAGTAAGTTATCGCCACTTCCCCCAAAGAAACTTAGCGATAGTGTAATTTTGTTTTTTAAAGCACTACTCCAGTGCTTTTAATTTTTTCAGTGATAGAGTGGTGCTGCTAAACTGACTTCTCTGATCCCACTCATGTACTTACCAGCCACAATCTTCAGCTGTTCCCAGACCCAATTTCGTCCCCCACCGCCATCTTGTGACCACAACTTCTGACTGACTGGCGGAAGTCAGGGATGACAGTCACAAGCTCTCAATATAAGTATATCAGAGCCTTGTGCTGGTCTCATTCTGGCTCTCATAGACTTACATTGAGTAGTGACTTCCTGATCGCCCAACAAACACTGGAGTGACCGGGCAGGTCACAAACTGCTGAACACTGACGGGAGAGGCACCGATAACAGATGAAGACGGGGACCGGATTAGTGTAAGACTAGGGTCAAGAAGCTTATATTAGTAGCACCACTTCAGCATTGGTATAAAAAAACTGTAGTGGTGATTTAATATGGTGTATAAGCTCTTTGACTCTGGCTTTGTTTATCACCAGGGAGCATAACGGGCATCTGACTACCTGGATCAGAGTTTATCTGGAGAGGTATGTTATTGGTGAATTTTATTAGTTTAAAAAAATATTAGCTGTTGATAATGTGTAGTTTCCCAGCACGTTGTAAAGCAGGATGGTTGTATATAGGTTTATGTTTGCTGGAGCGACATCTAGTGGCTAAAATGGAAACTGTAATGTTTTAAAAACATAGCTAACATTTTTGCAGCTGTAATAACATGAAGCACATCCAGGCCAATATCTAAAGGAAACATAAGAAGCAAACTTTGGCTTTCTCTCGGATTTCTTCATTAGTATATGCAAACTGTTTACATTTTTGTAATTGGTCCCAACCAACACAGTTTATAAGAGGAGACCCACAAATGAGCCATATTTTATTTAATTGTATGTCTTGATGTGCAGAAAGATTGACCAAATCATCTGAAGGACCCAAGGATGCACATAAAGTTGTGCCTGCAAGGGTTTTGCTGATTGCATTACCCATGTACAGGTGAAGAACTCAAGGTCACCTCCGGCCCGCTGATCCGGTCAATGCCTTCTAGAGAAACAATACTGATCGTTGTTTAATTTACGTACTCCAGCCATAGGCAAGGAGAGTGGATTGATAAATAATAGGCATACTTTTGATTTCCTGCTAGAATCATTAATATTTTCCATCAGGTTAATTAGTAATGAGGCTATATGATGATATACAGCGATGCAGAGTGCTGCAAACTGCAAGGCAATGTGGATGAACCAGAACTGATGGTCGCCCTGTCTATCCATAGTGCAGATATCGACAAAATCACTCCACTGAGAAAATCCATCCAAAGCCAGTTTTATTCCTTAGAGCTGATTTGTCAAGTAGAGGGATTTGTTGGATTGTAGATAACTCTGTCTCTTAGGATGCTTTTGGATTTACGGAGATTTCCTCAATATTTGACACATGTAATAGTACAATGAGGAGTCTTTCTACAGCGACTGGATTAAGTTAGGCAAAAATATAAAACTATGTGTTTATATATAGTCACAACCTTCAGCATTGAAATTGCAACACCGAGAAAGGAAAAGTGGTGAAATTATGGAAATCACAGGAGGTACACGTTATTGACCTGCAAGTGGAAACAACATTTTCAAAACATATGGATTTATTCAGTGTCGTATATGAGCACCACGTGCAGAAATCCCCACACTTACAGCCTCGACTATTGACATTGAGGTTATTAATGGTCGTCTGAGGAATGTGCTGAATGCACCTGGACAAATCATCAAGATCCACTGCTGATAACTCCTTTGTAATTGCCCCTCAATAAAGTAATGGGAGACCAGTTCAGAGACGCTGCAGGCCACGGCTGGACATTTAGGCCATGCAAAAACTGCTCCTGAGACACGTTAAAGAAATGATCACACCACTGGTTCTACCACCAAGTCAATGTAACACCGTATTCTTAGTGTAACTACCATTTAGCTGCCGCCCCACATACTTACCCCGAAAATAGGACCGCTGTAATGATCCCTTATGAAGGCCTATTCATTGACCTCACAACAACCACCACTCTCAAAGGCCATCATGGTGCCAAGCAAGATGACAATGGGGGCTGGAATGGAGGTGTGTTTTCCTCAGCAATGAATCCTGATTTGTCTGGGACACAATGGTAGATGATGATTGGTCCAGAGACCATTTAGCCAGCACCATGCAGAGACATCTAAAAGGGAATGTCTCAATGGTCCTAGTCCTGAAAGACATAATATGCAGTAGCAGGTCCTCTCTAGTCTTTATACCTGGTACACTAACAGCTCAGCATTACATTGATTTGGTGGTGGAACCAGTGGTGTGACCATTTATGCAGAGTTTTCCAGGAGCCATTTTTCAAACAGGTCAATGCCAAGCCTAATGTTGGTGGTGCTACTGTGAGCAGGCTGTGTGGCCTAAATGTGCTACCATGGCCTGCAGTGTCTCCAGTCTTGTTTCCCATAATGTACACCTGGGATATCATTGGTCGGCAATTGGACAGGGTGCTGCCAGAAGCAGATCTTGATGATTTGCCAAAGTGCATTCAGTGCGGCAGTACCGTCCTCAAACAACCATTAATAACCACACTGACAGAAGCCAAGGCTGTAAGTGCTGAATAAATCCAGATGTTTTGAAAAAATTGTTTCCATTTGTCCATCATTTGCAGACCAGTAACTTGTATATCCATCCTGTGATTTCCATAATTCCATGACTTTTCCTTCTTGGTGCTGCAACTTCAGTATTGAGGAGTGTAAATCATACATTCCATGTTATGCGCTGTATAAGATTATCCACTGATTAAGCAAAATTTACAGGGTTATAAAGCAAAAGGTGAACCTTTAGCCTTATGGAAATCCACAGCTAACATATTATGACATTGTAACCATACCTATGTATCACACATTTAGGCAGCCCCCTATGATCTAAGACCCCTTCTTTGAAAACTATTATTGCATACACAAGTTGTGGACTGATCCGGCATTGATTGTTTGATTGAAAAATGCTGTATCTTGATCAACAACTGATGCAGCAGATGAATGGAAAGCAATCTCATAGAAACCTATAGGATCAATTCCTGCATCAGTTTCTCTTCAGCGATTTTATATTTTGCCAGAGGGGGAAAAAAACCCCACCAGATATATGGATGGAAATGAAGCCTAAGCTTGTGCATGCAAAAAGTTCCCAAGGAGACGTGACATTCTTCTTTTCTCACAGACTGTCATCTGAAAAATGAATCACTTACTGAAACGTACCAGGCTACAAAAATAATCTAATTGGGATATATTCATTAATCTTTAGCAGCCGGAGTCTTCTGCCATCCATATCCCTCCTGGCTTTTAATTAATAGCAGCCTCACCCTTTATCTGGAGCACTTGGCATAAATTAAGAGGGAACCCCACTCCTAATTTAATCTAGTCACCCGCCGAGTGTCTGACATACCAGGCGCAGCTTCTAGATGTTAGAGGAATGGTGCGTGAAATTTTATTTTCTCTGCTCATCGACTTTCTGAAGATCATTGTCTCCCCGGAGTGAGTCGTCACCTCTCTCCAAAAATTAAAAAAAAATCCTACATACAAAATGCGCGCCGTGTATTGTTTGGCACATGAGTTTCCTGCTCCAGTCCGCAGTGACAGCACACGCCATTGACTTTTTGGGATAGTGCACACGATGAACCTGCTGAATAATTACGTGCACTTTGCTTGACAGACTGATGCATTTTCGAGAGGAAACTACCGAATTTTGATAATCTGACACCCAGAAGTTTAGAAATCCGGATGGTTTGACATTTGTAAAGGTCGGCAGACACAAAAAGACCCAGTGTGAAGAAAAATAAGAAGTTGGGCCATTCGTCAAATATTACAACTTTGGTGCGAAAATTTCACTACAATTTGAATTTTTCACACGGAAACCTTGGGGATGGGATTCCAATCGGAATTAATTAAAATGTCGCCAGTGACCAGAGGGGCAGAAATTTCAGGAGCCAAGACATTTATGCCAGCGCCAAGTAACTTGGAAAAATAAAAAGCTAATCCCTTTTTCTAAATTTTAAAATCCCTCAAGGTTTTATGAATGTTTATTGGAAAAAGGCCGTCAGACGCAACATTTCCTTGGTGAGATTTCCTCTATATAACAGCACTAAACCACTAGATTTTTCCACCCAAACATATACAAATTCCAAAATTGGAACCATAGTCTAAATTTTGGGGTTTTATTTTATACCTTTGGTCACTACAGTTTTTTTTTTTTTAATGAATGTGCACTAACGTCACTGAGACAAATGATAACGAGGATAGGCTTATTGAAATGAGTTTGCAGATATGGACTCTTAAGTGTTGGGTCGTGGCTTTCTCTAATGAAGCAGTATGGGTCGTTTGTATGCTCTTATGCTGACGTTATGCTGGAGGACTTCCAGAAGATAATGCACATAAACACTCACTGGTTCTCCAATTAAAAGCTCCTTCACTAAAGAGATAATACATCGACTATAAGAAGTGTTAACAAGGATCTTAGAGATACATGTAATCATTATTAACCTTTGCATGTGATGCATCGTTGTTAATCATGTCTATATTTATGTCCACACATAGAAAACATGTATCACAGCTACTTAACCCCTCTACCCCCGAGGGTGGTTTGCACGTTAATGACCGGGCCAATTTTTGCAATTCTGACCACTGTCCCTTTATGAAGTTATAACTCTGGAATGCTTCAACGGATTCTGATGATTTTGACACTGTTTTCTCGTGACATATTGTACTTCATGATAGTGTTAAAATTTCTTTGATATTACCTTCGTTTATTTGTGAAAAAAATAAAAATTTTGAAAAGTTCGCAATTTTCCAACTTTGAATTTTTATGCCCTTAAATCAAAGAGATATGTGACACAAAATACTTAATAAGTAACATTTCCCACATGTCTACTTTACATCAGCACAATTTTGGAACCAACATTTTTTTTTGTTAGGGAGTTATAAGGGTTAAAAGTTGACCAGCAATTTCTCATTTTTACAACACCAATTTTTTTTTAGTGACCACATCACATTTGAAGTCGCTTTGAGGGGTCTATATGATAGAAAATACCCAAGTGTGACACTATTCTAAAAACTGCACCCCTCAAGGTGCTCAAAACCACATTCAAAAAGTTTATTAACCCTTCAGGTGTTTCACAGGAAGTTTTGGAATGTTTAACAAAAAATGAACATTTAACTTTTCTTCACAAAAAATTTACTTCAGCTCTAATTTGTTTTATTCTGCCAAGGGTAACAGGAAAAAATGGACCCCAAATGTTGTTGTGCAATTTGTCCTGAGTACGCTGATACCCCACATGTGGAGGTGAACCACTGTTTGGGCGCATGGCAGAGCTCGGAAGGGAAGGAGCGCCATTTGACTTTTCAAAGCAAAATTGACTGGAATTGAGACCGGACACCATGTCACGTTTGGAGAGCCCCTGATGTGTCTAAACAGTGGAATCCCCCTAACTCTAACTGAAACCCTAACCCAAACACACCCCAAACCCTAATCCCTAACCCTAACCTTAACCACACCCCTAACCCGAACACGCCCCTAACCCTAATCCCAACCATACCCATAACCCCAACACACCCCTAACCCTAACCCAACCCTAACCACACCTTTAACTCCAACACACCCCTAACCCTAATCCCAACCATAACCCTAACCACACCCCTAACCCTGACACACCCCTAATCCCAATCATAAATGTAATCCAAACCCTATCCCTAACTTTAGCCCCATCCCTAACTTTAACCCAAACCCTAACCCTAACTTTAGCCCCAACCCTTAGCCTAACTTTAGCCCTAACCCTAACTTTAGCCCCAACCCTAACTTTAGCCCCAAACCTAACCCTAATGGTTTGATTTTTTTATTTTACAATTTTTCCCTAACTAAGGGGGTGATGAAGGGGGGTTTGATTTACTATTTATAGCTTTTTTAGCGGATTTTTATGATTGGCAGCTGTCACACACTAAAATACGCTTTTTATTGCAAAAAATTGTTTTTGCGTCACCACATTTTGAGAGCTATAATTTTTCCATATTTTGGTCCACAGAGTCATGTGAAGTCTTGTTTTTTGCGGGACAAGTTGACTTTTTTATTGGTACCATTCTCGGGGACGTGACATTTTTTGATCGCTTTTTATTTCGATTTTTGTGAGGCAGAATGACCAAAAACCAGCAATTCATGAATTTCTTTTGGGGGGCGTTTATACCGTTCCACGTTTGTTAAAATTGATAAAGCAGTTTTATTTTTTGGGTCAGTGCGATTACAGCGATACCTCATTTATATCTTTTTTTATGTTTTGGCGCTTTTATACGATAAAAACTGTTCTATATAAAAAATAATTATTTTTGCATCACTTTATTTTGAGGACTATAACTTTTTTATTTTTTCGCTGATGATGCTGTATGGCGGCTCGTTTTTTGCAGGACAAGATTATGTTTTCAGCGGTATCATGCTTTTTTATATCCCTCTTTTTGATTGCGTGTTATTCCACATTTTGTTCGGCGGTATGATAATAAAGTTTTGTTTTTTGACATACACAGAGCTCACATCCAGCCTATATTTCCAGGAAATGCACACACAGAGCTCATATCCAGCCTATTTTACTGGGAAAGACATACAGAGAGCTCACATCCAGCCTATATTACTGGGAAAGGCACACACAGAGCTCACATCCAGCCTATATTACTGGAAGAGACATACACAGAGCTCACATCCAGCCTATATTACTGGGCAAGGCACACACAGAGCTCACATCCAGCCTATATTACTGGGAAAGGCACACACAGAGCTCACATCCAGCCTATATTACTGGAAGAGACATACACAGAGCTCACATCCAGCCTATATTACTGGGAAAGGCACACACAGAGCTCACACCCAGCCTATATTACTGGAAGAGACATACACAGAGCTCACATCCAGCCTATATTACTGGAAGAGACATACACAGGGCTCGCATCCAGCCTATATTACTGGAAGAGACATACACAGAGCTCACATCCAGCCTATATTACAGGAAGAGAAACACACAGAGCTCACATCCAGCCTATATTAATGGGAAAGGCACACACAGAGCTCACATTCAACCTGTGTCATTTGGATGGACATTCACACAAGCAAAAAATATGAAACTTGGATTAGGCTGCAAATTACACATCAGGGTGAGGGTAGGAGGGTAAGAATGAAGACTTGAGACTGAAATTTAGTGCAATTTTATTAAGTAAAGGGAAACACTATCATATTTAAGAATCATTTTTCTATCTCAAAAGTGTCCATGGCCATTAAAGCAGGGGTCCCCAACTCCAGTCCTCAAGGCCCACCAACAGGTCATGTTTTCAGGATTTCCTTTGCATTGCACAGGTGATGCAATTATTACCTGGGCAAGACTAAGGAAATCCTGAAAACATGACATGTTGGTGGGCCTTGAGGACTGGAGTTGGGGACCCCTGCATTAAAGCACATCTGCCACCAGATCTCTCAGCATGCAAACTGCATTCATAATTAAACAGATCTTAGACCTGATAAGGCTGGCGTACTTACTTTAAAAATCCGTATCAGAATGGCTGTATAATTCTGATATTAAAATCAATATTTTATTAATGCCGTTTTGAGCAGTGTGAGACTTCAGCAGCAGGAAGGAGTAACACTGAGGAGCTGTCAATCAGGCAGGTTTGCGATAACTCAGCAGCAGGGAGGAAAAACTCTCAGAGCAATGAATCAGGCTTGGTTGACAGATTCAACATCAGGAAGGGGGATACTATGGAGTTGTCAATCAGGTTAGGTGGGTGAGGATATCAGCAGCAGCATGTAAGATGAATTCTGAAGAGCTGCCGTTGAGGATGGATGGCCATAATTCAGTAGCGGATTGTGGGAGGGAACACTGAGGAACTGTCAACCAGGCTAGGTGGGTGAAGGAGGGACACAAAGGATCTGTTGGTTATACTAAGTGGATGAAGATTTGACAGCAGGGAGGAGGAACACTGAGGAGCTGTTAAAGGGGTTGTCAGGTCTAACATGAGAAGTCTGCAGATCTTTGTCTGTGTGACTGCAGACCTATGAATCCCCCCAAACGCACGCACTGTATACTGCTAGCATTCGCCAGTTTCTGAGCCGGGAACAGTCGTGATATGCATACTCCGGAGCCAAAGCCCATCTAGTGGGCACAGCCTCGCACCATACAGGCCCCTGTCCTACTCTGCACTTATTCACATTGAAGTCAGCCGACACAAGGAGAGGTTTTAAAACTAGAGACAGGATCGGACTGTCCTTTCTGACCATACCTTGTCGCGGTGGCATAGCTTTTATGCTTTTTGATAAAAATAGTGGCAACCAAGTACCCTGTGTTATTTACATGTACTATTACTATTTACTTACTATAGGGTATATGCTCATTTTGTAGATTTCTTGGGTGATATCTGGTAGCAGTGTTTTAAGGGGAACAATGTTGCACATTTAGCATAAGGGTTCAAAAGCTTCAAGCAATCTTGACCTTATATAGTCCCCAATTCTAAGACGAGAGGTGGCCACACATAACCTTCTACTTTACATTATAGGTAACAGACAAAATTTTTAACAAGGTCAGTAAGGTTCTTCGCTCCAAGTCAAGCCCAACTTAAAAAATGATTGTGCAAAATGTCAAATTTTACATTGCATTGGTTTCCGATATACATCTCCCCGTCTTCTGAAGTACTGGGCGTCTGAAGTATTGACATATTGGCTTCTTAGTGGTCACCTCAAAGGTTGGAGATAGAATTTGACATCAATATTGCCTCCTGTCTCTAGTACTTAACCAGATATCTAGACCTTTGCTTCAATATCCAGACTGATGGGACTTTTTATGTTAATGAGCAACATCATAGGTCAGGCCTTTATGACAGGAGAGGGTCATAGGAGCAAAGAGGGCATATATCAATTAGAGGAACCATTCGTTTGGACCCGTCAATATAAGGCTGGATATGATGCAAATTAGCGCACGTTTAGGTCATGTGGGAGTAGTAGTTGCACAATAACCTTGGACTCGCAGCTCGGAGATCACCGTTCTTCTGAAATATTCTTAGACTACGAGCTTTTAAAACTGACAGAATTTTTCCGCTTTGCATTTATTAAAAAAAAAGTCAGCAGTATATAATGATTTCTTGTACAAATGGGATTATAATTGAACTTGAATTGATTTAATTTGGAACAAAAGGCTCAGTTTTGATAGAAGTATTCAAAGTATTGCTTTATGATGACGACTTGCTCTTTGCCTAAATTAACATTGAATTATTTGCAGTATACCGTAGGAGAATTTTGTATTATTGATCAATGTTCATTGTAGGCATGCGTATACGGGATATGCTGTGGATTTTTTCCATTTTTAGACACTTTTTTTACAAAGATATTTTAGAAGCCACATTGGCCTGCCACATATTCAGCCACTTATCGCTATCTCTCAGATAACTCTCTTCTTGACCCTCTTCAATCTGGCTTCCGCTCTTTACACTCTACTGAAACTGCCCTCACTAAAGTCTCTAATGACCTACTAACAGCTAAATCTAATGGTCACTACTCCATGCTAATTCTCTTGGATCTCTCTGCAGCATTCGATACTGTGGATCATCAGCTCCTCCTCACTATGCTCCGCTCCATCGGCCTCAAGGACACCGTTCTCTCCTGGTTCTCCTCCTATCTCTCTGACCGATCCTTCACTGTATGTTTTGCTGGTTCCTCCTCCTCTCACCTTCCCCTTACTGTTGGGGTTCCTCAAGGATCAGTCCTAGGCCCCCTCCTCTTCTCGTTGTATACTGCCCCTATTGGACAAACAATCAGTAGATTTGGTTTCCAGTACCATCTCTATGCTGATGACACCCAATTATACACTTCTTCTCCTGATATCACACCGACCTTTTTAGAAAACACCAGTGATTGTCTTACCGCTGTCTCTAACATCATGTCCTCCCTCTATCTGAAACTAAACCTGTCAAAAACTGAACTCCTCGTGTTCTCTCCCTCTACTAACCTACCTTTGCCTGACATTGCCATCTCCGTGTGCGGTTCCACCATTACTCCAAAGCAACATGCCCGCTGCCTTGGGGTCATCCTTGATTCTGACCTTTCATTCACCCCCTACATCCGATCATTGGCTCGCTCTTCTTACCTGCATCTCAAAAACATTTCTAGAATTCGTCCTTTTCTTACTTTCGACTCTGCAAAAACTCTTACTGTTTCACTTATTCATTCTCGCCTGGACTATTGTAACTCTCTATTAATTGGCCTCCCTCTTGCAAAACTCTCCCCGCTCCAATCTGTCCTGAATGCTGCAGCCAGGATCATATTCCTCACCAACCGTTACACCGATGCCTCTACCCTGTGCCAGTCATTACACTGGCTACCCATCCACTCCAGAATCCAGTACAAAACTACTACCCTTATCCACAAAGCACTCCATGGCTCAGCACCACCCTACATCTCCTCCCTGGTATCAGTCTACCACCCTACCCGTGCCCTCCGCTCCGCTAATGACCTCAGGTTAGCATCCTCAATAATCAGAACCTCCCACTCCCGTCTCCAAGACTTTACACATGCTGCGCCGATTCTTTGGAATTCACTACCTAGGTTAATACGATTAATCCCCAATCCCCACAGTTTTAAGCGTACCCTAAAAACTCATTTGTTCAGACTGGCCTACCGCCTCAATGCATTAACCTAACGATCCCTGTGTGGCCTATTTAAAAAAAAAAAAAAAGGTTCCTCGCATCATGTTCTCATACACTTTATGCAGTATTAGCCCTCTGTGTCTGTACTGCTACATACTTAGGCAGATAACTGGTTCATGCAGCTTTACATGAACACCTGAGCCTTACACTATGGCTGGTCCGAATAACTAAAGCAATTGTTATCATCCACCTCTCGTGTCTCCCCTTTTCCTCATAGTTTGTAAGCTTGCGAGCAGGGCCCTCACTCCTCCTGGTATCTGTATTGAACTATATTTCTGTTATGCTGTAATGTCTATTGTCTGTACAAGTCCCCTCTATAATTTGTAAAGCGCTGCGGAATATGTTGGCGCTATATAAATAAAAATTATTATTATTATATATTATTACTTATCAAATATCCGAGTCCGACAGTGAATGTAATCCTCCCAAACTTCATCCATGCTCCAATACCATTTTATATACAGGTCTTCTAGGGAATAAACTAATTGGCCATTTTTATACGCAGGCTTAATATAATTTTAATTCTTTGTCATTCATGGAGACTAATGAGCGATCATTCATGACAATGGAGACCAGTGGAGTTTTAGATGAAAGCTTGTTATGCATGCTAACAAGTAATAGTCTATGTAGTCAGTATTTATTTTACTTGCTTATATAGCACCATTAATTCCACATCATTTACATACATTATCATCACTGTCCCCATTGGGGCTCAGAACCTAAATCCCCTATTAGCCTATTAGTATGTCTCTGAAGTGTGGAAGGAAACTGGAGGAAAACCCATGTAAACACTGGTAGAAGATGCAAACTCTTTACAGATGTTGTATTTGGTGGGATTTGATTCAAAGACCCCAGTGCTGCAAAACAACAGTGCTGCTAACCACTGAGCCACCGTGCAGTCAACAGGATTGTGCAAAACACTACTTGCAAGCTGCACCTAATGCATGTGGAGCGCCCCCGTAGGGCAGTGGGATACTCGGTACCGGGTCCTTCTGTAGTCGATGGGGATGTCACGGCAGCTGACCCGGTCCGTGGCCCTCGGGAGGTCCGTTGATGAAATGGGGGGGAAAGGTCTTTAAAGGGATAATGTTCGTGACACCACCTGTGGTATTCGGTCAGGGTGACCGATGCTGCTTAGGGGTCCGCTGGGGTGATGTTGTGGCAGCTAGATGGTATACCTTCCCACAGGTGAAGTATGTCCCCAGGGCTTCCCAGTGTGTAGGTGGTGGATGGTGTAAGGCGCAGTGAATAACGAGGACACAGGGTTGCAGTCTCTTTAACTTTTACTGAAGATTTGGCATCCACAGTCCAGAGTAGGGACCACAGGGTAGGCAGAGTCCGGCCGGTCTGAAGGCAAATCCAGAGTCCCCTTGTCCAGGAGGAATTCAATAGCCTTCCCCTTGCGCACAGTAACGTAGTGGGTCCCTACTTGCATAAGCTACCATAAGGTCCTCACTGTTGTTACTTCACTCTCTCTCCCCCAGATGGTACAGATAGGACAAAACCCGTATGACTGATGGCCTGAGGCTTATTTATAGGGACCCTAGAGACGCCCCGACCCCCACAAATTGCCACCGTGTCTTCTTAGGTATAAAGGTCGGACAGCCAACTTGGAATTAACTGCCCTGCCAGTCTCTGAAGTAACGGCATAGAGCTCTTTACTTCCTCGGTATTCTGGCCACCGGATCTGTGCTTCAGATGGAGCAGCCTGCTTCTAGCTGGTCTCCCACTGATGTTTCACTCCTGTTGCTATGACTTCTTTTCTCACTCACTACAGCACAATTCCTTTCTTGTCCTTTCTTAGGATGCTGCTGCATGGGTTGCAGGCGCAGCTCCGTGTCCTTCCTTCTCTCTTCCTCAGACTTCAGTCTGGATCTGACCAGGGATCACCCCAGCCAGCTCGACCGGGAGACCTTTCCTCGTCGGCCCCCAGCCAGGAACTCTCCTCTCCTCCTTCTGATACTGACTAACTTCCTCACCAGCCTCCCAGTTTTACCCTATGTGAGGAGTGGCCTAATAGATAGAACCCTTAGCTCCCCCTGGTTGACTAGCATGTGAAGTGTGTGTGTGGCTGTGATACCTGGACAGCAGATCTCCTTCATTGCCTTCAGACGTAACATCACTCCCCCTGGTGGAAGAACAACATTACTGCAACGAACCAGGACTCTGGGGCGCTGCACATGTGTT
Source organism: Ranitomeya imitator (assembly GCF_032444005.1). Taxonomy (NCBI): domain Eukaryota; kingdom Metazoa; phylum Chordata; class Amphibia; order Anura; family Dendrobatidae; genus Ranitomeya; species Ranitomeya imitator. Next base: position 413,785,452 of record NC_091283.1, on the reverse strand, counting down.
CTGTTGTTGCATACTTGCAACAGTGACAAATTCATCCAGAACAGCCCTGTGTACCACATCACAAAAATTGAAGAGGCTACACCAGTCCACTCCCAAAAGTAGGTATTTTGGGGAGAAGAGGGTTTCTTGGAATTTTGGGGTGGGACCAAAATGTCCTTAAAGGAGAATTCCAAGACTTGACAGTTATGTCGTATCTAGAGACTAGTGGCTCACTTCACGCAACCCTTGTACATGGTCAGTGTTTTCTGGCCTTGGATAGGAGCTATAAGAATTTCCTGAGCTTCTAGGTTCCCTGGTGCAGAGTTTGATTCGCCAGCCTGTTGTGACGTCATCACTATGGTGCAAAGCTGATGATGCACCAGATCACAATCTGAGCCTGGAATCCTCGAAGTTAGGGAAATTTGAGCGCCTCTTGTTCATGGCCAGAGAGCATTGACCAGGACCATGGACCGGGGTTTCGCCAAGCCATCTAATAATCTCTTCTCCTATTATCCTTATCTACAGAGTTCCATCTTGTATGAAACAGAGGCTTTTGGATCCAGAGCCCCAATCTCAAGGTCATTGGTGGTCCCAACTAGCATATCCCAGCAATCAAAAAGTTGTCCTCTATCCAAAGGATAGGAGATAAATTTCAGTTCTGGGAATAAGCGTTTAGACTGGAGCTGCATAGCTACTTTGGTTGCATCACAGGCCGCATTTCCATAGATTTCTGTATGCCACTGCTACATTCTGCAAATCAACAGGGCACTCCACTAAGTACAATGATGAGTGGAAAAAATTCAGAACCAGCTGGATATCTTTTGTGATTTGCTTGTCGCAGTCACAGTACCTCGGAGGTGGCAATATGACCCCATTCACTTCCATTATGCTGTCATGTATAGTGATCTTTGTCCACACATCCTGTTTTGTAGCCAAAGTCGCTATGTAGCAACATCAATAATTTTGAACTTTAAATGTTGGTTAAGCATGTGATCAATAAATACTGTTAGCATAAATTGCTTTAAGTTAAAATGTTCTGAAAAAATCACTCTGATTGCAGTCTATCATGACATACTGGGACTTACAGTTTTACAACAGATGGAGAACCAAAGTTTGCAGACTTCAGAGGGAGGGAAAATGAGAGCAAGTTCATGTGGTCCATAATGGTCAAAAAGCTTTTAGGGGTGATAATTAATTCATCCGAGTCCTGTATTTTGTCCCAGTTGCTTCATTCATCCGAATATAATGATCTTTTTTTTTAATTAAGGATGTACGTAATTTCCATATTTCCCTGATTCTCACAAGCTCTGCAGAATAAACCTCCCATGGATCATCTGCTGCATGGACGCTTCTCTATGGAGGATATGCGCTGGTAGCAGTTGCTGTGCGCACGTGCTTAACACTTAAATTGTACATTGCGCCTCCGATGATTGGGGCTGCAGTACTAACTCTGAAGTGTCAGAAGGAAATGAGCTCCACAAAGCATCACTGCACTCGTTAAGAATCACGTTTCTTCCAGAAATCTTATTTCCGCTGCTTTGTGTATCCATCCAGCCAATCTCGACTACAAGCTGCTCCAAATACCTGCATATCTGTAATCACCACACTAATTAGCAATGTTTGCTGTATTACTCAGTGATGTTTGGAGGTTCATTAACCCGCACACCTGTTGTGAGAAGACCCTCGAGTAAATATAGACCCCACTACATATTCTTTTCTATCGACCTTAAATTAAGACGAGCTTTGCCAAAGAAAGTATAACATGACTACTAATAGCTGCTCATTGAGAGTACTAAAATATTCAAGTCCTGCTTTCATACACCCCATCTTGGATGGTTGTACGTATCTACATCATCTCTACTCTCCCCAACGGCTCAGCGTCCAATATTGACATGTCAACACTCATCCATCTTATCACCAGCTCAATCATGCAAGAATCACCCAATGTACTACCAGGCCAGTTCCCCATTTTATGTTGCATGACAGCTTTCCATTGGTGTTTAAAAGAAAAGCACCCTTGAAATTGGCTTGCACACGATATTTGGTGTCCCTTCCAACGCTCATCATCCCTCCACACTCTGCATGCATGATGGCGACTGTCACAGTGTGACTCGACCCAACAGCACAACTCAGCTTCAGCCAACTACTAACCATGAGTGGAGAAAAAGTTTTGGTGTTATCATTCATATTCTCTGAAAAAAGGCCAAGAAAGGCCAAAAAACCAAAAACTCTGCCAGGGTATGTAAACCTTTGAGCACAATTGTAAGTGATAAATCTTTTTTGTGGGCCAGCTCCTTAAAATATTGATCTGTTCTATGGCTGTTGGCTGAACCATGATTTGTCACAGTGAAGAGGAGAAAACCGGCACTGATGTGACGCCTGTGGCTTGCTGAAGAGCTGACTGTGATTTACACCTTGCCACTGGATGACCGGGTGTATACGATGAAAAAAACAGTTCAAATAATATCCATAGAAGAAAACTGGTTGCACTCACCGGTACTTCCTTTATTGGTACATTTGGTTGAAACATGCGAGCAGGAAGGTACTCGCGAGGTACACTGTGAACGACGGCCATTTCGGGCCTCCTGATATTCAACGGGTCCTATTGAAGCACAGGAAGCTTGAAACGGCCGTTGTCCACAGTGTACCTCCCTAGTACATTCCTGGTGACATGTTGTAACCAAGCGTACCTGAAGCGATGGCCGGGGGACCACAACGGTGCAGGATGACTACCGTACACAAGATGAGGTGCAAACAACAAAGGGTAGATTTATTGGAAGGTAAGGAATGAAGTGGATGAGGAAGATGCAAACAGGGGTATGCAATAGCAAAAAATAATTTACTAATATAAGTTATATTCTTTAGCTTGTCCATAAACTAGCATGGTGCTCCAACTGTTACAGACTCAATATATGTCACACAAGTAAATGCAAACAATAAACAAAGAATGATGCTACTCTACGTATAACCTCGCTGGCCTCTACTAAGCAGGCCACACGACTTCCGTGTTCTCTCTGTTGAAGCCTACACTAGGCCCTGACATGTGCACAAAGCAGGAACAAACTCATGGTGATGTTGGGGACTCAGATCCTGTCCCAGGGGCCCCCAACAGTCTAGTACGGTGGTGCTCACGGCTTTCTGCCAGCTCCGTGAAACGTGGTCTTCTCCTTGCTTCGGAGTCCTGGAGGTGCTCCAGGAAACTGTAAATCCCTTTCTTGGTATCTTCATGGCTTCTCAAACTCACACAGGACAGCCACTCTTGCAGCACCTGGAAAAGTCTGTCAAATTTCACACGTCCACTCCGTTACAGGCTGTGGGTCCTCTCTTGCAGCAAACAGCACAAAGTTCTCACTGCAGCAGCTTCAGCTCACAATGTTTAGGCTCCACCCACACCCTCTGCACATTCCAGTTCATTCAAACAGAATATTGCAGGGGAGAAGCAGAACATTCCATCACACCAAACAAGGGGGTGCAGTCTCTTAAAGTCCTTACTGTCCATAACAGCACCACCCTCTTACATATCAATAAAAGCAGTTTTTATAAAGTATCGGCGAGTGCAACCAATTTTCTTTTATGGACATTATTTGAACCATGATTTGACCGATCGTTCGGCTTGCATCTCTCTTGCATCATCTCCTCCGTTATCGGTGGGTTTGGCTGAGATTACTCTAATGTCTATCAGGGTTGTCTACTAATAGGACAACCATTTAGTGATCAAAATGTTTGGCCAAAATAAAATAAGCCTATACTCACCTCCCGTGCCAACAGCTGCAGCCCGGACTTCCTCTTCATGTTCATCTTGTCCGTTACAACAAAAACTCGGGAGCCCCAGGGGAACTGGTGCTGACATCGTATTAACGGCGCCTGCACGGGAGGTGAGTATAGGCATTACCATTTTATTGGGGCCAAGCGAGGGGTATGAGACGTTGTCCGAGTAGTGGACAACTTCTTTTAGTCTCCACAAGGGCAATATATTGAATCTTCCAGAAAGAGAATGTCTTTTGTGCATGTAATATCAGATTATTGGAGGTATGGGGTCATCTCAAGGACAACTGGTGGTCCCTTCCCCGGATTTTTACTACAATGTTCTTGCCCTAAGTCTAAGAAATGATTTTAAAAGCTACTTCTCCCCAATGACTTCCATAAAAACATGTTTTTTTTTAAAAGAAGGAAAAAATCATTTTGGGATATTTGTCCCACGCGTTTTGTGATGGGTAAATGTTTTAGCAAAGTAATTTTCTCTCGCAGTCCTCAGTCGTAGCTGACAGGCTTCTGATGGTCCCTCGGCACCGGAGCAATCTTGAGGCGATAAAGTGAAACCACTGCTAGGGTTGGATTCGCATAGTTTAGGTGGAACACAGTGGTTCCCGAGATCGGTCTGTTGGTGAAAACATTAGAAGATTTTCAGTACATCCATATTTCATAATATACACGAGAGATTGAAGAAGAACATTGGTAAAACCTGTACAGTCTATGGATGCTGAGATATAAAGCGTCTGCATCACTTGACGTCACAATATTAACCCCGGGGTAGATTCACAACTCGTGGTTAAGTCGCAATAAAAAATACATGAGGTTTTACCGTGATTTTTGACATGTTTGCTGTTTTTATAGATAAAACATGTCATGAATATATGTATAATACATATATATAAACACAACTGCATCAAAAACTACAGCACATTTAACAAAGAAAGCATGCAGCATTCAATTTTAGCTGCAATGTCTGAATATACCCTAAGAATACTTATACATGGGGCAAAAATTAAGTAAAAAAAAAATCTGCGGCAAGTTATTTACAGATATAAAAATGATTCTGCAGCGCATTTCACCCTATGCATTGCCTAGCATTATATTTGCTATAAAATATATGCATACATTGACAATTTGCAGTTATGGTACTGTGTTCGATGAACATTTTATAAAATTTGCAGTATAAGCTGCTGCTTTTGTGTTTGCCATGGTCAATGTGAGCATTGCCTAACTAGAAAAAGCAGAATAATATTTTCTGTTCTATACTGTATATTGAAATGGTACAAACCACAATGGGATTCTGATAAGGCAACCCCATTATAATATCTATACCATGCAGAAGTAGCACAATATCAGTTAGTGGGCAGCACGGTGGCTCAGTGGTTAGCATTGTAGCTTAGCATTTCTGGCATACAAAACACCAACGTTTTTAATAAATTGGATAGGTGGGCATAGCTATGCCCTGTCCCACCCCATCTCCGCCTATTTCAGCAGAGCTAATTCAAACACATGAAAACTAGGGTATCCGACTAGAATTTTAGTCCAAAGTTCGGTTCAGGTAACCGAACTTGAACCAGAACACGAACCCCTTTGAAAACAATGGAGACCTGAACTTCTCTCAAACTTTTCCCAGAACTCATAACTTTGCAATGGATTTCGCTTAGCGCCTGACACTAACCTTCCGTTACGAACCCCAAACTTTTAAGCTTAGGTTTGCTCATCTCTAGCGAAAACACTACACGTTGCACAATTTTTGAGAACTCAAGCATTGCCCAAAAATGTTGTGACTATTTAAAAGCATTTATGCCACATTTCTGGCATAAAAGCTTAGATGACTTTTTCCTGGTGGATTTCACCCCCTAGCCAGCTTAATCCTTAGGCCTCATTCAGACGTCTGTTTTTGGCGTACAAGTACTTTTCGTGGTTTTCATGGATAGCACTCGTACCCGTCATAATCACTTGTCTGTGATTTTTCGCATACCAAGAATTCCTTGGAAAATCGCAGAGACAAGTTCGATTTTGATACAAATATCTGATCAAAATTCAAGTGTATGGGTCCATGAAAAAAATTGGATAGCACTCGGACAACATCAGGACTGTCAGAACGGAAAAGGTGGAGAAACTTTTTTTTCTCCCCGTACAAGAAAAACTGATGACACTCGGACCAAACTCTGATCGAAGTCTGATAAAATAATCAGTCCATTTTTCTAGTATGTGAAAAAAATCGAACGTGTGAATGAGCCCTTAGGCTAATGATATTTTAAGGCATATCCTGGTGGCCAATCTGCATCTTCCAAAAAGATAATTTCTAGAAAATTTTCAGAGAAACTGAACCCAAGTGCTGCTGTTTGGTAGATTACAGTGTACAGCGGGTGCGGGATTTGTGCCATTTTCAGCAGGTGGTCATTATTGTGTTCCTGTGTATGGTCGCGCTTTATACACAACTTGTCTGGATGACTCCAGAAATGGCCACAGCTAGTAATTTTCTAAGTGACACATTGGACAATTCTTAGTATTTTCACAAGTGCGTCTTACACAACGCCAGACCAACTCTGCAACACATGCGATCTCTTGTATAGCAGCAGTTTCCATAATTCACATTTTATAATGAACATTTATCCCCTTTGGAGGAACAGCACCAAAGATAGCCAGTGGTGGTCCTAAACTTCGCCTTCTAACATGTCACAAAGCAGAATTCTGCATGCAGCTCTGGATGTGAACAGAAAATTAACATAATGTGCAATGTGCATAGATGGGTGGAAAAGAAATGCACCTACTTTGCTTAAAATAATATTACATATTAAAATAAAATGGCACAGTTTTTATTTCCTTCCAGAAACAGTGCCATTCTTGTCCACTGGCTGTATCAGACACTGCAACTGAGTTCACTTTTTAATTCCGTAGTTATTTATTCTTTCCAAAAATGTAATGTGGCATACTTTATACTTGATTGGGTTTGATTTGAAAAAAAATTGCACTAATTGGTTTTTACCCGTTCTTTGTTTGCCTTAACCTTAAAAAAAAGTGTAATTTCAGCTGATTATCACATAGAGAAATACAATTGTTGATCTTTTCAACTCCAGGCTGTTCTTCTCGAGTAGACAATTAAATAATAACAAAGTGAGTTGCAATCCGGCACTAGCAGAGAAAAGTAAAAAGAAAATTATTTATAATTTAGGACTAACGAGTGTTGGAAACTAGAGTTGAGCGACCTTGACCTTTTTAGAGTCGAGCCGGGTTTTGCGAAACCCGACTATGTCCAAAGTCGGGTCGAGTGAAATCGGCCGATTATGACGTAAAGTCGGGATCGACCGAAACACGAAACCCAATGCAAGTCAATGGGGCAGCATAGTCGGCAGTGAGTGGGGGCCAGGAAAACACCTAGAGTGGCCATTTTAATGTCAAAACCATCCATTCTTCTTAATGAAGCTTGTCAAGCGTAATTTACCTTATAATAATTGGAAGGCATTTGAAATTGGGGGTCATTTGGCTAAAGTTGTGGGGGGTAGGGCTGGTTCAAGTAATTAGTGGGCCCAGGAAATCTGGACCACGTCACGGCAGTGGAGCAGGGAGAGGTAAGTATTTCAACTTTGCAAGTGCTGTGAACCTGAGCAAGCAGGGGGGGCCCACTCGTTGGCATTGGCACTGGCACAGGGCCCCTCAAAGTACAGCGGTGTGTTTGCACGGCGGGGGCGCCTCCCACCGGCAGCAACACTTTTGCGTACTATGAGAGGCCCTGTGCCAGTGACGTCGCCAACTAGTATTCCTCCCCCCACCTGATGAAGGAACCTGCACTTTCATCTGCACCTTCCTCTTTGTCCCCGTGTAAGGTGGTATGGTATGCGGGAAGAGCAACCTGACTTTCAGCAGGGTCACAATGTTGTTGTGTAGCGTGCACGGGGAATGTTGCGTTATGGGTCAATGTACCAGCAGACTCATCTATCACTGGCTGGGCAATGGGCACGATGAAGTGGAAACACAGATATAGGCCCAAAGAAGAAAGTGGGCTAAATGCAGTTCAAAATTGGTAACACAGGAATAACCAGGGGGCATTGCAGTGGAGGACAACTGGAATGAGAGGCTGACACAGAGAGTAGGGCCAAATCAGTAAGTAGTCGAAATGCAGTTCAAAATTGGCAACCGTAGTAAACAGGCGGCACAGCTTTGTTCAGTGGAGGAGAACAGCAAGGAGTGGCAGACACCGATAGTAGGCCCCAAACCAACTAGTACGCCAAATGCAGTTGTTCCATTTAACCACAATTTAATGAGAGCCTGAAGATAGAAGCTCAGGAAAGGCAACCTGGGGAACACCTTGGAGTGTAACACACCATCTCTCTCCACCCCATACCCATTTTGTATGGCCTAATGCAGTGTACTTTTCTACAACTACTAAACGAGAGTCGGAAGACCGAAGCAATGGCAAGGAAACCTGGGGAACACCTTAGAGTGTAACACACCCTCTCTCTACACCCCATACCCAATTTGAAGGCCTAATGCAGTGTAGTTTCCAAGAACTACTAAACGAGAGCCGGAAGATCGAAGCTCAGGAAAGGCAACCTGGGGAACACCTTGGAGTGTAACACACCCTCTCGCTACACCCCATACCCAATTTGAAGGCCTAATGCAGCGTAGTTTCCAACAACTACTAAACGAGAGCCGGAAGATCGAAGCTCAGGAAAGGCAACCTGGGGAACACCTTGGAGTGGAACACACCATCTCTCTACACCCCATACCCAATTTGAAGGCCTAATGCAGAGTAGTTTCCAAGAACTACTAAACGAGAGCCGGAAGATCGAAGCTCAGGAAAGGCAACCTGGGGAACACCTTGGAGTGTAACACAACGTCTCTCTACACGACGGAAGGGCTGATTCTTAGGAAGGAAGGCTGTTGGAAATAAGCATTGCGCGTCCGAGGGTGATTATATTCTTATTAGGTATATACTCACCCTCGGACGCGCCCTGCTTCTTTATTTGGAATGAATGTTTATTTGCAATGTGGTGTTGACTTTCTCTATTATTTTGGTAATTAATGATTTTATTATTTTCATTATTTTGCATCTTCTCGGCAATAATATAAAGAAGACGCGACAGGACAACACTCGGTGGATGCCATATGTGTGTTTTCAATTTAAAAAAACTTTCAGTTAACTACTTGCAGGAGAAAGTAATTGTAGCTGGTGGCCATTTTTAGTACTGTACCAGATTAGAGTTGTGTGTTTGTTTTTAATGTTAAAATGTCTGCATTTGATATCTCACCAGTATTTTCTTTTTTATAAGCAAAATACTTATTTTTATATTTTCTGATGTTGGTTCCAGGGGTACACGGCCAGCAGTGCCCTGGTCAGTGTAGTAGTAGTTGAAAGAATGGACCGCAGACAGGCATCGAAGGCCTAAAATAATAACACATGGCTGTAGGCAATTTTAAATTGGTTCCAGGGGTACACGGACAGCAGTGGTGTGGTCAGTGGAGGCCTAGTGGAAGGAGTGACCGCAGACAGGCATCGAAGGCCTAAAATAATAACACATGGCTGTAGGCAATTTTAAATTGGTTCCAGGGGTACACGGACAGCAGTGGTGTGGTCAGTGGAGGCCTAGTGGAAGGAGTGACCGCAGACAGGCATCGAAGGCCTAAAATAATAACACATGGCTGTAGGCAATTTTAAATTGGTTCCAGGGGTACACGGGCAGCAGTGACCTGGTCAGTGTAGTAGTAGTTGAAAGAATGGACCGCAGACAGGCATCGAAGGCCTAAAATAAAAAAATTGGGCTGGCTGTAGGCAATTTTAAATTGGTTCCAGGGGTACACGGGCAGCAGTGACCTGGTCAGTGTAGTAGTAGTTGAAAGAATGGACCGCAGACAGGCATCGAAGGCCTAAAATAAAAAAATTGGGCTGGCTGTAGGCAATTTTAAATTGGTTCCAGGGGTACACGGGCAGCAGTGGTGTGGTCAGTGGAGGCCTAGTGGAAGGAGTGACCGCAGACAGGCATCGAAGGCCTAACATAACAAACTTGGGCTGGCTGTAGGCACTTTTAAATTGGTTCCAGGGGTACACGGGCAGCAGTGGTCTGGTCAGTGGAAGTCTAGTGGAAGGAGTGACCGCAGACAGGCATCGAAGGCCTAAAATAATAACACATGGCTGTAGGCAATTTTAAATTGGTTCCAGGGGTACACGGACAGCAGTGGTGTGGTCAGTGGAGGCCTAGTGGAAGGAGTGACCGCAGACAGGCATCGAAGGCCTAAAATAATAACACATGGCTGTAGGCAATTTTAAATTGGTTCCAGGGGTACACGGACAGCAGTGGTGTGGTCAGTGGAGGCCTAGTGGAAGGAGTGACCGCAGACAGGCATCGAAGGCCTAAAATAATAACACATGGCTGTAGGCAATTTTAAATTGGTTCCAGGGGTACACGGGCAGCAGTGACCTGGTCAGTGTAGTAGTAGTTGAAAGAATGGACCGCAGACAGGCATCGAAGGCCTAAAATAAAAAAATTGGGCTGGCTGTAGGCAATTTTAAATTGGTTCCAGGGGTACACGGGCAGCAGTGACCTGGTCAGTGTAGTAGTAGTTGAAAGAATGGACCGCAGACAGGCATCGAAGGCCTAAAATAAAAAAATTGGGCTGGCTGTAGGCAATTTTAAATTGGTTCCAGGGGTACACGGGCAGCAGTGGTGTGGTCAGTGGAGGCCTAGTGGAAGGAGTGACCGCAGACAGGCATCGAAGGCCTAACATAACAAACTTGGGCTGGCTGTAGGCACTTTTAAATTGGTTCCAGGGGTACACGGGCAGCAGTGGTCTGGTCAGTGGAAGTCTAGTGGAAGGAGTGACCGCAGACAGGCATCGAAGGCCTAAAATAATAACACATGGCTGTAGGCAATTTTAAATTGGTTCCAGGGGTACACGGACAGCAGTGGTGTGGTCAGTGGAGGCCTAGTGGAAGGAGTGACCGCAGACAGGCATCGAAGGCCTAAAATAATAACACATGGCTGTAGGCAATTTTAAATTGGTTCCAGGGGTACACGGGCAGCAGTGACCTGGTCAGTGTAGTAGTAGTTGAAAGAATGGACCGCAGACAGGCATCGAAGGCCTAAAATAAAAAAATTGGGCTGGCTGTAGGCAATTTTAAATTGGTTCCAGGGGTACACGGGCAGCAGTGACCTGGTCAGTGTAGTAGTAGTTGAAAGAATGGACCGCAGACAGGCATCGAAGGCCTAAAATAAAAAAATTGGGCTGGCTGTAGGCAATTTTAAATTGGTTCCAGGGGTACACGGGCAGCAGTGACCTGGTCAGTGTAGTAGTAGTTGAAAGAATGGACCGCAGACAGGCATCGAAGGCCTAAAATAAAAAAATTGGGCTGGCTGTAGGCAATTTTAAATTGGTTCCAGGGGTACACGGGCAGCAGTGGTGTGGTCAGTGGAGGCCTAGTGGAAGGAGTGACCGCAGACAGGCATCGAAGGCCTAACATAACAAACTTGGGCTGGCTGTAGGCACTTTTAAATTGGTTCCAGGGGTACACGGGCAGCAGTGGTCTGGTCAGTGGAAGTCTAGTGGAAGGAGTGACCGCAGACAGGCATCGAAGGCCTAAAATAATAACACATGGCTGTAGGCAATTTTAAATTGGTTCCAGGGGTACACGGACAGCAGTGGTGTGGTCAGTGGAGGCCTAGTGGAAGGAGTGACCGCAGACAGGCATCGAAGGCCTAAAATAATAACACATGGCTGTAGGCAATTTTAAATTGGTTCCAGGGGTACACGGGCAGCAGTGACCTGGTCAGTGTAGTAGTAGTTGAAAGAATGGACCGCAGACAGGCATCGAAGGCCTAAAATAAAAAAATTGGGCTGGCTGTAGGCAATTTTAAATTGGTTCCAGGGGTACACGGGCAGCAGTGACCTGGTCAGTGTAGTAGTAGTTGAAAGAATGGACCGCAGACAGGCATCGAAGGCCTAAAATAAAAAAATTGGGCTGGCTGTAGGCAATTTTAAATTGGTTCCAGGGGTACACGGGCAGCAGTGACCTGGTCAGTGTAGTAGTAGTTGAAAGAATGGACCGCAGACAGGCATCGAAGGCCTAAAATAAAAAAATTGGGCTGGCTGTAGGCAATTTTAAATTGGTTCCAGGGGTACACGGGCAGCAGTGGTGTGGTCAGTGGAGGCCTAGTGGAAGGAGTGACCGCAGACAGGCATCGAAGGCCTAACATAACAAACTTGGGCTGGCTGTAGGCACTTTTAAATTGGTTCCAGGGGTACACGGGCAGCAGTGGTCTGGTCAGTGGAAGTCTAGTGGAAGGAGTGACCGCAGACAGGCATCGAAGGCCTAAAATAATAACACATGGCTGTAGGCAATTTTAAATTGGTTCCAGGGGTACACGGACAGCAGTGGTGTGGTCAGTGGAGGCCTAGTGGAAGGAGTGACCGCAGACAGGCATCGAAGGCCTAAAATAATAACACATGGCTGTAGGCAATTTTAAATTGGTTCCAGGGGTACACGGGCAGCAGTGACCTGGTCAGTGTAGTAGTAGTTGAAAGAATGGACCGCAGACAGGCATCGAAGGCCTAAAATAAAAAAATTGGGCTGGCTGTAGGCAATTTTAAATTGGTTCCAGGGGTACACGGGCAGCAGTGACCTGGTCAGTGTAGTAGTAGTTGAAAGAATGGACCGCAGACAGGCATCGAAGGCCTAAAATAAAAAAATTGGGCTGGCTGTAGGCAATTTTAAATTGGTTCCAGGGGTACACGGGCAGCAGTGACCTGGTCAGTGTAGTAGTAGTTGAAAGAATGGACCGCAGACAGGCATCGAAGGCCTAAAATAAAAAAATTGGGCTGGCTGTAGGCAATTTTAAATTGGTTCCAGGGGTACACGGGCAGCAGTGACCTGGTCAGTGTAGTAGTAGTTGAAAGAATGGACCGCAGACAGGCATCGAAGGCCTAAAATAAAAAAATTGGGCTGGCTGTAGGCAATTTTAAATTGGTTCCAGGGGTACACGGGCAGCAGTGGTGTGGTCAGTGGAGGCCTAGTGGAAGGAGTGACCGCAGACAGGCATCGAAGGCCTAACATAACAAACTTGGGCTGGCTGTAGGCACTTTTAAATTGGTTCCAGGGGTACACGGGCAGCAGTGGTCTGGTCAGTGGAAGTCTAGTGGAAGGAGTGACCGCAGACAGGCATCGAAGGCCTAAAATAATAACACATGGCTGTAGGCAATTTTAAATTGGTTCCAGGGGTACACGGACAGCAGTGGTGTGGTCAGTGGAGGCCTAGTGGAAGGAGTGACCGCAGACAGGCATCGAAGGCCTAAAATAATAACACATGGCTGTAGGCAATTTTAAATTGGTTCCAGGGGTACACGGGCAGCAGTGACCTGGTCAGTGTAGTAGTAGTTGAAAGAATGGACCGCAGACAGGCATCGAAGGCCTAAAATAAAAAAATTGGGCTGGCTGTAGGCAATTTTAAATTGGTTCCAGGGGTACACGGGCAGCAGTGACCTGGTCAGTGTAGTAGTAGTTGAAAGAATGGACCGCAGACAGGCATCGAAGGCCTAAAATAAAAAAATTGGGCTGGCTGTAGGCAATTTTAAATTGGTTCCAGGGGTACACGGGCAGCAGTGACCTGGTCAGTGTAGTAGTAGTTGAAAGAATGGACCGCAGACAGGCATCGAAGGCCTAAAATAAAAAAATTGGGCTGGCTGTAGGCAATTTTAAATTGGTTCCAGGGGTACACGGGCAGCAGTGGTGTGGTCAGTGGAGGCCTAGTGGAAGGAGTGACCGCAGACAGGCATCGAAGGCCTAACATAACAAACTTGGGCTGGCTGTAGGCACTTTTAAATTGGTTCCAGGGGTACACGGGCAGCAGTGGTCTGGTCAGTGGAAGTCTAGTGGAAGGAGTGACCGCAGACAGGCATCGAAGGCCTAAAATAATAACACATGGCTGTAGGCAATTTTAAATTGGTTCCAGGGGTACACGGACAGCAGTGGTGTGGTCAGTGGAGGCCTAGTGGAAGGAGTGACCGCAGACAGGCATCGAAGGCCTAAAATAATAACACATGGCTGTAGGCAATTTTAAATTGGTTCCAGGGGTACACGGGCAGCAGTGACCTGGTCAGTGTAGTAGTAGTTGAAAGAATGGACCGCAGACAGGCATCGAAGGCCTAAAATAAAAAAATTGGGCTGGCTGTAGGCAATTTTAAATTGGTTCCAGGGGTACACGGGCAGCAGTGACCTGGTCAGTGTAGTAGTAGTTGAAAGAATGGACCGCAGACAGGCATCGAAGGCCTAAAATAAAAAAATTGGGCTGGCTGTAGGCAATTTTAAATTGGTTCCAGGGGTACACGGGCAGCAGTGACCTGGTCAGTGTAGTAGTAGTTGAAAGAATGGACCGCAGACAGGCATCGAAGGCCTAAAATAAAAAAATTGGGCTGGCTGTAGGCAATTTTAAATTGGTTCCAGGGGTACACGGGCAGCAGTGGTGTGGTCAGTGGAGGCCTAGTGGAAGGAGTGACCGCAGACAGGCATCGAAGGCCTAACATAACAAACTTGGGCTGGCTGTAGGCACTTTTAAATTGGTTCCAGGGGTACACGGGCAGCAGTGGTCTGGTCAGTGGAAGTCTAGTGGAAGGAGTGACCGCAGACAGGCATCGAAGGCCTAAAATAATAACACATGGCTGTAGGCAATTTTAAATTGGTTCCAGGGGTACACGGACAGCAGTGGTGTGGTCAGTGGAGGCCTAGTGGAAGGAGTGACCGCAGACAGGCATCGAAGGCCTAAAATAATAACACATGGCTGTAGGCAATTTTAAATTGGTTCCAGGGGTACACGGGCAGCAGTGACCTGGTCAGTGTAGTAGTAGTTGAAAGAATGGACCGCAGACAGGCATCGAAGGCCTAAAATAAAAAAATTGGGCTGGCTGTAGGCAATTTTAAATTGGTTCCAGGGGTACACGGGCAGCAGTGACCTGGTCAGTGTAGTAGTAGTTGAAAGAATGGACCGCAGACAGGCATCGAAGGCCTAACATAACAAACTTGGGCTGGCTGTAGGCACTTTTAAATTGGTTCCAGGGGTACACGGGCAGCAGTGGTCTGGTCAGTGGAAGTCTAGTGGAAGGAGTGACCGCAGACAGGCATCGAAGGCCTAAAATAATAACACATGGCTGTAGGCACTTTTAAATTGGTTCCAGGGGTACACGGGCAGCAGTGGTCTGGTCAGTGGAAGTCTAGTGGAAGGAGTGACCGCAGACAGGCTTCGAAGGCCTAACATAACAAAATTGGGCTGGCTGTAGGCACTTTAAATTGGTTCCAGGGGTACATGGGCAGCAGTGTATGGTCAGTGGAAGTCTAGTGGAAGGAGTGACGGCAGACAGTCTTCGAAGGCCTAACATAACAAAATTGGGCTGACTGTAGGCACTTTTAAATTGGTTCCAGGGTAACACGGCCAGCAGTGGCCTGGTCAGTGTAGTAGTTGTAGAAAGAAGGGACCGCAGACAGGCTTCGAAGGCCTAACATAACAAAAATGTCAAAACAATGGTATTGTCAGTGCCAGGCATTGAAGGATGTCAGCGGCTAGACTACACATTGGTGAAGCTGTGAGAGATAATTTTGCTAGTGGTACAGCACTGTTTGAGCTGGGGGGGGGAACTGTCTTGTGGCCGGCGGTACAGGCACAGGGCCCCTCATATTACAACGGTGTGTCTGACGTTGGGTGCGCACCACCACCGCCAGAGACACTTTATTGTACTATGAGGGACCCAGTGGCAGTGCCGTCGACCAAAAGCGGCCACACCCACCTCTTCAGACAAACAGCACTCTCAAGGGTCCAAGCGCAAAGTGGCGATAGCACGGCCCCGTGTGGGGAGTTTGGCCATTTCGTGAGGTGGAAACATGTCGTATGCTGGACAATCAGGTGAAGAAAATTACGAGATTGGAAAAGTCATTCAGAATAGTCCACAGGCAAGACCTTTTCATAGGAAAGCTAGGTGTCAGCCGGGCAGGGTGGGGCAAAAGATTTTGAAATCCAGTTGTGGTTCATTTTAATGAAG
The DNA here is from genome assembly GCF_032444005.1 of Ranitomeya imitator. Taxonomy (NCBI): domain Eukaryota; kingdom Metazoa; phylum Chordata; class Amphibia; order Anura; family Dendrobatidae; genus Ranitomeya; species Ranitomeya imitator. Next base: position 413,769,696 of record NC_091283.1, on the reverse strand, counting down.
GTTAGATCATCTACATTTTGGGTAGCCAGACGAGTCCTTTTTTCTGTTAGTATTGAACCTGCAGCACTGAATACTCTTTCTGATAGGACACTAGCTGCCGGGCAAGCAAGCTCCTGCAATGCATATTCTGCCAATTCTGGCCAGGTGTCTAATTTGGATGCCCAGTAATCAAATGGGAATGACGGTTGAGGGAGAACGTCGATAAGGGATGAAAAATAGTTTGTAACCATACTGGACAAATGTTGTCTCCTGTCACTTTGAATTGATGCTGCAGTACCTGTCCTGTCTGCGGTCATAGAAAAATCACTCCACAACCTGGTCAGAAAACCCCTCTGTCCAACGCCACTTCTGATTTCTGCCCCTCTAACACCTCTGGTCTGCTGGCCCCTGGAGCTCGTGTGAGAACGATCACGGGCGCTGTGTGCAGGGAATGCCAGAAGCAAACGGTCAACAAGAGTTGATTGTTTTGTTGCTAATATTAGTTCCAAGTTCTCATGTGGCATAATATTTTGCAATTTGCCTTTATAGCGAGGATCAAGGAGGCAGGCCAACCAGTAATCGTCATCGTTCATCATTTTTGTAATGCGTGTGTCCCTTTTGAGGATACGCAAGGCATAATCCGCCATGTGGGCCAAAGTTCCCGTTGTCAAATCTGCGGTTGTGCTTGGTTGAGGGGCAGTTGCAGGCAAATCTACGTCACTTGTGTCCCTCAAAAAACCAGAACCCGGCCTTGCCACGCCACCAATTTCCCGTGCCCCCGGGAAAGCTTCCTCATTAAAAATATACTCATCCCCATCATCCTCCTCATCCTCCACCTCCTCTTCGCCCGGTACCTCGTCATGTACACTGCCCTGACCAGACAATCGCTGACTGTCATCAAGGCTTTCCTCTTCCTCTGGTGCAGACGCCTGATCCTTTATGTGCGTCAAACTTTGCATCAGCAGACGCATTAGGGGGATGCTCATGCTTATTATGGCGTTGTCTGCACTAACCAGCCGTGTGCATTCCTCAAAACACTGAAGGACTTGACACATGTCTTGAATCTTCGACCACTGCACACCTGACAACTCCATGTCTGCCATCCTACTGCCTGCCCGTGTATGTGTATCCTCCCACAAAAACATAACAGCCCGCCTCTGTTCGCACAGTCTCTGAAGCATGTGCAGTGTTGAGTTCCACCTTGTTGCAACGTCTATGATTAGGCGATGCTGGGGAAGGTTCAAAGAACGCTGATAGGTCTGCATACGGCTGGAGTGTACAGGCGAACGGCGGATATGTGCGCAAAGTCCACGCACTTTGAGGAGCAGGTCGGATAACCCCGGATAACTTTTCAGGAAGCACTGCACCACCAGGTTTAAGGTGTGAGCCAGGCAAGGAATGTGTTTCAGTTGGGAAAGGGAGATGGCAGCCATGAAATTCCTTCCGTTATCACTCACTACCTTGCCTGCCTCAAGATCTACAGTGCCCAGCCACGACTGCGTTTCTTGCTGCAAGAACTCGGACAGAACTTCCGCGGTGTGTCTATTGTCGCCCAAACACTTCATAGCCAATACAGCCTGCTGACGTATGCCAGTAGCTGCCCCATAATGGGAGACCTGGTGTGCAACAGTGGCAGGTGCGGATGGAGTGTTTGTGCGACTGCGGTCTGTGGACGAGCTCTTGCTTCTGCAGGAGGACGAGGAGGAGGAGGAGGAGGGGGTGCGAACGGCTACAGACAACTGTTTACTAGACCGTGGGCTAGGCAGAACTGTCCCAAACTTGCTGTCCCCTGTGGACCCTGAATCCACCACATTTACCCAGTGTGCCGTGATGGACACGTAACGTCCCTGGCCATGCCTACTGGTCCATGCATCTGTTGTCAGGTGCACCTTTGTGCTCACAGATTGCCTGAGTGCATGGACGATGCGCTCTTTAACATGCTGGTGGAGGGCTGGGATGGCTTTTCTGGAAAAAAAGTGTCGACTGGGTAGCTCGTAGCGTGGTACAGCGTAGTCCATCAGGTCTTTGAAAGCTTCGCTTTCAACTAACCGGTAGGGCATCATCTCTAACGAGATTAGTCTAGCTATGTGGGCGTTCAAACCCTGTGTACGCGGATGCGAGGCTAAGTATTTCCTTTTTCTAACCATAGTCTCATGTAGGGTGAGCTGGACTGGAGAGCTGGAGATCGTGGAACTAGCGGGGGTGCCGGTGGACATGGCAGACTGAGAGACGGTGGGAGATGGTATTGTTGCCGCCGGTGCCCTAGATGCAGTGTTTCCTACTACGAAACTGGTGATTCCCTGACCCTGACTGCTTTGGCCTGGCAAAGATACCTGCACAGATACAGCAGGTGGTGCGCTAAATGGTGGTCCTACACTGCCGGAAGGGATGTTGCGTTGATGACTAGCTTCATTGGCCGAGGGTGCAACAACCTTAAGGGACGTTTGGTAGTTAGTCCAAGCTTTCAAATGCATGGTGGTTAAATGTCTATGCATGCAACTAGTATTGAGACTTTTCAGATTCTGACCTCTGCTTAAGGAAGTAGAACATTTTTGACAGATGACTTTGCGCTGATCAATTGGATGTTGTTTAAAAAAATGCCAGACTGCACTCTTTCTAGCATCGGATACCTTTTCAGGCATTGCAGACTGAGCTTTAACCGGATGGCCACGCTGTCCTCCACCAGGTTTTGGCTTTGCCACGCGTTTTGGGCAAGATACGGGCCCGGCAGATGGAACCTGTGGCGATGTTGATGCCTGCTGCGGCCCCTCCTCCTCCTCTGCTTCAGAACTGCTGCCGCCTGCACCCTGTTCCCCCAATGGCTGCCAATCGGGGTCAAGAACTGGGTCATCTAATAACTCTTCTTGTACCTCCTGCGCAACTTCGTCTGTGTCACCGTGTCGTTCGGTGGTATAGCGTTCGTGATGGGGCAACATAGTCTCATCAGGGTCTGATTCTTGATCAGCACCCTGCGAGGGCAATGTTGTGGTCTGAGTCAAAGGACCAGCATAGTAGTCTGGCTGTGGCTGTGCGTCAGTGCACTCCATGTCAGATTCAATTTGTAATGGGCATGGACTGTTAACTGCTTCACTTTCTAAGCCAGGGACGGTATGTGTAAAGAGCTCCATGGAGTAACCCGTTGTGTCGCCTGCTGCATTCTTCTCTGTTGTTGTTTTTGCTGAAGAGGACAAGGAAGTGACTTGTCCCTGACCGTGAACATCCACTAACGACGCGCTGCTTTTACTTTTACCAGTTTCACGAGATGAGGCAAAAGAGCTAGAGGCTGAGTCAGCAAGATAAGCCAAAACTTGCTCTTGCTGCTCCGGCTTTAAAAGCGGTTTTCCTAATCCCAGAAAAGGGAGCGTTCGAGGCCTTGTGTAGCCGGACGACGAACCTGGCTCCACAGCTCCAGACTTAGGTGCAATATTTTTTCCCCCACGACCACCTGATGCTCCACCACTACCACTACCCTCATTACCAGCTGACAATGAACGCCCCCGGCCACGACCTCTTCCACTAGACTTCCTCATTGTTTTAAAAACGTAACCAAACTAACGTTATTTGTTGCAGTCACACAACTTACACGGTGAGCTATAACTTCTGTATGATTTAGCTACCCCTTTACAGGTTGGTGAGACCACAGCGAAAATCAGGCCCAATGTTACACACTCTTTTTTTGGTGGCTGCAAATTAGAGAGATGCCCCACACGCAGGACTGTCACTGAAGCACAAATGTTAATATTAATGTCACACTATTATTTTTTTTTTATTTTTATTTTTTTCAGGAACACTTTAGAAACCCCCCAAAAAAAAAAAAATAGATTTTTGCAGGGAGAATTTAGAAAACAAATGTAACAAACTATATGCTTTCTATGGGCCACTGAGTGAGAGATGACGCACACAGGAATCAGGAGTGGCACACAAGCCCAGAGGCCAATATTTTTCTACCAATGATTGATGGAGTTATTTTCTCTGGTAGATTTTGGAACCCAAATCAAGGAAAAAAAATGTAGGCTTTCTATGGACCACAATTGGAGAGAGAGAGAGAGAGAGATGGCACACCCAGGAGTCAAGACTGGCACACAAGCAGAAAGGCCAATATTAATCTCCCACTGTTTTTTTTGGTTGTTTTTTTTTTTTTTTTTTTCAGGGAGACTTTAGAAAAAAAAATAATAAAAAAAATATGATTTTATCAGGAAGAATTTAGAAACCAAATAAAATAAAATGATTTTTTCAGGGAGAATTTAGAAAACAAATAAAACCAAAAATAGGCGTTCTATGGCCCACTGACTGAGAGATGACGCACCCAGGAGTCAAGACTGGCACACAAGCAGAAAGGCCAATATTAATCTCCCACTGTTTTTTTTGGTTGTTTTTTTTTTTTTTTTTTTCAGGGAGACTTTAGAAAAAAAAATAATAAAAAAAATATGATTTTATCAGGAAGAATTTAGAAACCAAATAAAATAAAATGATTTTTTCAGGGAGAATTTAGAAAACAAATAAAACCAAAAATAGGCGTTCTATGGCCCACTGACTGAGAGATGACGCACCCAGGAGTCAAGACTGGCACACAAGCAGAAAGGCCAATATTAATCTCCCACTGTTTTTTTTGGTTGTTTTTTTTTTTTTTTTTTCAGGGAGACTTTAGAAAAAAAAATAATAAAAAAAATATGATTTTATCAGGAAGAATTTAGAAACCAAATAAAATAAAATGATTTTTTCAGGGAGAATTTATAAAACAAATAAAACCAAAAATAGGCGTTCTATGGCCCACTGACTGAGAGATGACGCACCCAGGAGTCAAGACTGGCACACAAGCAGAAAGGCCAATATTAATCTCCCACTGTTTTTTTTGGTTGTTTTTTTTTTTTTTTTTTTCAGGGAGACTTTAGAAAAAAAAATAATAAAAAAAATATGATTTTATCAGGAAGAATTTAGAAACCAAATAAAATAAAATGATTTTTTCAGGGAGAATTTAGAAAACAAATAAAACCAAAAATAGGCGTTCTATGGCCCACTGACTGAGAGATGACGCACCCAGGAGTCAAGACTGGCACACAAGCAGAAAGGCCAATATTAATCTCCCACTGTTTTTTTTGGTTGTTTTTTTTTTTTTTTTTTCAGGGAGACTTTAGAAAAAAAAATAATAAAAAAAATATGATTTTATCAGGAAGAATTTAGAAACCAAATAAAATAAAATGATTTTTTCAGGGAGAATTTAGAAAACAAATAAAACCAAAAATAGGCGTTCTATGGCCCACTGACTGAGAGATGACGCACCCAGGAGTCAAGACTGGCACACAAGCAGAAAGGCCAATATTAATCTCCCACTGTTTTTTTTTTTTTTTTTCAGGGAGACTTTAGAAAAAAAAATAATAAAAAAAATATGATTTTATCAGGAAGAATTTAGAAACCAAATAAAATAAAATAATTTTTTCAGGGAGAATTTAGAAAACAAATAAAACCAAAAATAGGCGTTCTATGGCCCACTGACTGAGAGATGACGCACACAGGAGTCAGGAGTGGCACACAAACCCAGAGGCCAATATTTTTCTACCAATGATTGATGTAGTTATTTTCTCTGGTAGATTTTAGAACCCAAATCAAGGAAAAAAAATATAGGCTTTCTATGGACCACAATTGGAGAGAGAGAGAGAGAGAGAGAGAGAGAGAGAGAGAGAGAGAGAGATGGCACACCCAGGAGTCAAGACTGGCACACAAGCAGAAAGGCCAATATTAATCTCCCACTGTTTTTTTGGTTGTTTTTTTTTTTTTTTTTTTTCAGGGAGACTTTAGAAATAAAAATAATAAAAAAAATATGATTTTATCAGGAAGAATTTAGAAACCAAATAAAATAAAATGATTTTTTCAGGGAGAATTTAGAAAACAAATAAAACCAAAAATATGCGTTCTATGGCCCACTGACTGAGAGAGAGAGAGAGATGGAACGCTTAGTACTGGCACACAAGCCCAAAGGGCAATATTAATCTCCCTTTTTTTTTCCAGGGAGAATTTCTGAAACCCAAAAAAAAAATAAAATAGGCTTTCTATGGCCCACTATTTGTGAGAGAGATGGGACGCTCAGGACTGGCACAGATGGCACGCTCAGGACTGGCACAGAAGCCCAGAGGCCAATATTAATCTCCCTTTTTTTCTGGGAGAATTTATAAAACCAAAAAAATATTTAAATAGGCTTTCTATGGCCCACTATTTGTGAGAGAGATGGCACGCTCAGGACTGGCACAGATGGCACGCTCAGGACTGGCACAGAAGCCCAGAGGCCAATATTAATCTCCCTTTTTTTCAGGGAGAATTTATAAAACCCAAAAAAAAATAAAATAGGCTTTCTATGGCCCACTATTTGTGAGAGAGATGGCACACTCAGGACTGGCACACAAGCCCAAAGGCCAATATTAATCTCCCACTGTATTTTTATCAGGGAGAATTTATACACCCCACAAAAAAAAATACAGAAAAATGAAAAGGCTTTCTATGGCCCACTATGTGAGAGAGATGGCACACACAGGGATGGCACTCTAGCAGAAATGCCAAATTGCCAATCTTAATCTCCCACCAAAAAAAAAAAAAAAAAAAAAACAGGGAATGTCCTACAATTACTATCTCCCTGCCTGCAGTAATCTCAGCCAGGTATGGCAGGCAGCTACTATCTCCCTGCCTGCAGTAATCTCAGCCAGGTATGGCAGGCAGCAATAAGGAGTGGACTGATGCACAAATGAAATAAAAAGTGTGGACAAACAAAAAAGATAGCTGTGCAGAAAGGAAGGAACAAGAGGATTTGTGCTTTGAAAAAAGCAGTTGGTTTGCACAGCGGCGTACACACAGCAATGCAGCTATCAGGGAGCCTTCTAGGGCAGCCCAATGAGCTACAGCGCTGAGGGGAAAAAAAAAAAAAAAAAAAATTCCACTGTCCCTGCACACCGAGGGTGGTGTTGGACAGTGCAAATCGCTGCAGCACAAGCGGTTTTGTGGTTAATGGACCCTGCCTAACGCTATCCCTGCTTCTGACAAAGCGGCAGCAACCTCTCCCTAAGCTCAGATCAGCAGCAGTAAGATGGCGGTCGGCGGGAACGCCTCTTTATAGCCCCTGTGACGTCGCAGACAGCAAGCCAATCACTGCAATGCCCTTCTCTAAGATGGTGGGGACCAGGACCTATGTCATCACGCTGCCCACACTCTGCGTTTACCTTCATTGGCTGAGAAATGGCGCTTTTCGCGTCATTGAAACGCGACTTTGGCGCGAAAGTCGCGTACCGCATGGCCGACCCCGCACAGGGGTCGGATCGGGTTTCATGAAACCCCGACTTAGCCAAAAGTCGGCGACTTTTGAAAATGTTCGACCCGTTTCGCTCAACCCTATTGGAAACCAGTAAGGCGGCCACATGTGTATCCACTTTTCTTATGCATCATTTTTTCATTGAGATGGAAATAAAATAACATTTTTTTTTACTTTTTTCAACTGGTGCCGGATGACAACTTTCATTCCTATAATTTATTAGTTTCCTTAATGGATGCAGAATGAGAGTTCATGCTGACAGGTAACCTTCGATGCTCACCAGGTGAGGTGGATCCACTAATCCCCAGGTCTGCGTGGGCTTGGTGTGGCAAGCTGGAAGGCACCTTAAATAGGTCTAGGGAGATGATGCCGGGCAACCTGCAAACCCAATGTGGAACCAAACAGAGGGCAGCGGACCCAGGAGAAGGAAGCAGAAACCAGGATACCCAGGACAGTTGTATAACAATAACTCTTTTGTGTTGTATTTTTTCTGCCTTCTTCCATGCTGATTACTTACCACAGACCACATCATAATTGAGCTGAACTTTGATGTTGTCATAAAGCAATTGAGAGGATTAAAAAATATATATATATAAAAGTTATGGGCACAATGAGAATTTTCGCTGAGTTTTCAGAGCAGAAACTGATCAGAAATTTAAAAGGTTTATCCAAAACTTTTTTTGTTAAAGGCGTAAAACTAACAGTCACATAGGTGCTATCCACCTGCGTGTTGGACCCAGGACCACTCTTTGCAAGCCTTCTGCTGACGTCACGTTGACAGTGCAGTGGCTTCTTTTATGCTCTGCTTTCTTGACTGGACATGACTGCCGACATACTGATTGAAAGCCAACTCCTCACTGCCTAACTGCGGGAACGCAGCTGTCAATGGGCAGGACGTTGGCAATTATGCGTTATCAACAGAACAGCCTGGTAGAGGAAGAGCTCCTCTGTTGACGTTGAGCAGCTGAATCACCGGCAGGAGCGGTCAGTGAGCACTCTGTGCCGGCGACGAATAGAACAGGCAGGTATGTAGCAACTACTGGCATGTTAGTTTTTAATCCCATATTAAAAAAAAGTCCTGGATAAACCCTTTAATGTTTTTGAAGAGTTTTGAGATGAAGAGGATGATTTGGAGAATTTTTGCTTAGTTTCTGCTAAAAAAAACCTTGTCACTGATGCATTCTCAGATAACACAGTTAAATTGGCTTCCTTAAGTTTGGAAGTTATCCCTAATCTCATGGATCTCTCCTGGGGAAGGATCGGCAGTTGGGACCCCCAACAGGATGGATTGGTGGTCAATCGTGAGCACTGCAGCTCTAATCATTCTTTCCGCCAATGCCAAAAACCTTCCGAGCAGTAAGCAGTCGGCATCGTGCAGGGAATCAAGAAGGCTAAGTACGCCAAATTATACAAAATTTTGATTGAAACCCCTTTTGCAAGATTAACTTTTATCCGAAAATACATGCATTTAAGTAAAAATAAAATCTTCCAAAGTTGTCCATAGCCTTTAAAAGACGCTCATGGTACGTACAATCCTCGTCGCTCACACATGCAGATGTAATTTATTGCAGTGTATCATCGCATTGCTTGTATGGAAATAGGACGCTGCTGGACATACACTAATTAACTCCTTGACTGCCAGAGCCTTTCTGGGTTGACGCTGACCTTCTACATGAGACGCAGCTAGGAGTGAATGAGATTCGGATTTGACCTCCTCTGCATGGCATTCAGAGTAATTAGAAATCCTCTCTTTGCCGAAGAATAAAAAAAAACTGTATCTGATTAAAAGTCAAAATCTGCATTTAAATGGTAAATTCTCCTTGCATTGAGGATACCGTAGAGCTGAGGGCTGGCAGGGCTGGGACCTCGCGTTCTGCCTGCCTATTACGCTTCTTAGCACTGAATTATTATGCAAATGTAATTCCATCTCTCATTAAAGAAAAAGAGAGCGCAGCCAAGAATAGGGCTGGGAAAATAGACAAAATCGTTGTCTCGTCGCCTCCTTCTCATTGAACGAAGCTTTTCCAACCTTACAAGTCTCACTGTCACGTGGACACCGGTCTCCTATGCCATTGATCTTCATTATTCATTCCTCGAGACCTGGTTGGCTTTCTAAACCTTACAGGTCTTATTATACCCGGAGTGATAAAATATTCACACCTTTATCGTATCCGTCCTATTCTTGATATTTCACAATCGCTCTTTTTTAATTTTACGAATTCTATCCTTTAACTTTAGGAATAGCTTTCAATTGGGTTTCACTATTGAATATCATCATTGGCCAGCAAACTTGCCTGACCTTATCCCCATAGAGAATCTATGGAGTATTGTCAAGAGGAAGACGAGAGATACCAGACTCAACAATGGAGACGAGCTGAAGGCTGCTATCAGAGCAACCTGGGCTTCCATAACACCTCAGCAGTGCCACAGGCTGATCACCTCCATGCCACGCCGCATTGATGCAGTAATTGATGCAAAAGGAGCCCCGACCAAATATTGAGAGCATTTACTGAACATACATTACAGTAGGCCATCATTTTGGCTTTTAAAATCATTTTTCAAGCTGGTGTTATAAAGTATTCTAATTTATTGAGATAATGACTTTTGGGTTGTCATTGGCTGTAAGCCATAATCATCAACATTAACAGAAATAAACACTTGAAGTAGATCACTCTGTTTGTAATGACTCTATATACATTAATATACTAGATGGTGGCCCGATTCTAACGCATCGGGTATTCTAGAATATTCTGACTGACTGAACGTGTTCAGTAAACATGAGTGAACTATGTCGCACTGTGACTGACAGAACGTGTTCAGTAAACGTGACTGAACTACGTGGCACTCTGACTGACAGAACTTGTTCAATAAGCATGAGTGAACTACGTCGCACTGTGACTGACAGAACGTGTTCAGTAAACGTGAGTGAACTACGTCACACTGTGACTGACAGAACTTATTCAGTAATCGTGAGTGAACTACGTCGCACTGTGACTGACCGAACTTGTTCAGTAAATGTGACTGAACTACGTGGCACTGTGACTGACAGAACTTGTTCAGTGAATGTGACTGAACTACGGCCGGACTGCGCCTGGCGCGACCAATCAGCGACGCGGGATTTCCATTACAGTCAGACAGAATTAGACGATTATATAGTAGATGAGTTTCACTTTTTGTATTGAAGAACTGAAATAAATTAAATTTTTGATGATATTCTAATTTTGTGAGAAGCACTTGTGTCTATTCTTTACTTAAGCCAAGTGGGCATGATCTTCAGCTTTTCTCTTCCCAAGGATCACGCCCACTTGGATAACAAGGCTAGATTTATATTCAGGGAAGAAAGGGCTATAGCTCAGGAATGAAGAGAAGTAGACAAAAAGAACAACAACTCCGGATTCAGGATAACGGCTGGATTTATACCAGTTAATAAACTTATGTATTTAGGGCAAGTGACAGGTCCGCTTTAAGTATCTTTGCAAAGACATGATGACTTTTATATTTTGATGCACGCTAATGTGTTTAGGCACTGGAAACATTACCATTTATGAGTCCAAATAAAGTAAATCAAAATGTGTGATGAATGGGTCAATGTAAATATACACTACTAATTTTCAGCTATCAGTATAACTACATTAGGCACCCTCCCCTGACAGCTCTGTTTACTGTTCACCTTTAAGGAATAGGCAGTCGCCTCACTGCTTTCTAGTGAAAAGATCAGCGGAGCACAAACCGAGACCTCCTTATTTACTAAGCGCCGCTGTAATGAGATGCTGGGGAGTTGTGTTTGGAGATAAGTGAACTTTAATGGTTTTCAATAGTCATTAACCAAAGTCAGCGCAATCCAGCCACAGAGACAAGGCCTGTCCTTCTGGATCATTTTTCCTTCAGCATTCGATGTTTCTTCTCCGCTGCTTCTGGTCCGACACGCTGTGCAATTATATTAACATGCAACGCGTGATACTAAAAAGGAACATGTACGCGCGCAGTTATTGGTTTTGTTGTTTACTACAGTTTTATTGAGCAGAAAGTAAAATCTTAGATTTAATAGTATTGGAGCGCAGTTATAAAAAGTGAAGTTTTGCCAACAGTTCTCAAACAATTAATATTTAAAGGGAACCTGTCACATTGAAAATGGTGGAATACTGAGCTTTGTATAACCACGCCCACACACTGATTGGCTGCTTTGTATGCTGTACGTTGACAGAAAGCTGCCAAATCAGTAATGGGGGCGTGGTTAGACTAAGAGGCACGAGACAACTAGTCCGGTAATGATAATCTCCTGCTGATAAAGCACTGATTTAATTGAAATTACAATACACAGTTTAGTAAGGCTACGTTCAGACTAGCATTGTGCGCCGCTGCGTCTGCGACGCAACGCACAACGCATGCAAAAACGCGGCAAAACGCACGCAAAAACGCTGCGTTTTACGACGCGTGCGTCGTTTTTTGCCGAAAATCGGACGCAGGAAAAATGCAACTTGTTGCGTTTTCTTGGTCCGACGCTTGCGGCAAAAAAGACGCACGCGTCGCAAAACGCAACAAGCAAAAACGCATGCGTCCCCCATGTTAAACATAGGGGCGCATGACGCGTGCGTCGCCGCAGCGTCGCCCGACGCTAACCCGACGCACACTAGCACAACGCTAGTGTGAACGTTGCCTAAGTAACACATTGCTGGAATGAGTGTCCCTTAATTGTTGCTTGGCCCACAGCATAAACACAATCACTTTCTACCATAACACAGCATTTTAAAGATAGGGCATAATTCACACAATGAAACCATATGTAAAACATAATATAAAGCGCAAAATCCCAAGGATGCCTCACAATTCCTAGGCGATAATGTATAGAGAAATGTGTGGCTTCATTACTGCCACACTTCCTTGGCCCTTCACTGCCCTTGAGCCATGAAGACCTGAGTAATCTAGGACAGATCGTTAGCTAGGGATGCTTGTCATCGGACTGACAGCGAGCTATTCTCTGTTGCGCTATTAATCAGATTTTTCTAAAAATAAATTTAGTTGGAGCATCTCTTCAAACCTATATTTTAAAGATTTTGCCTTTCCGGTCTCCTTCTATTTGTTTTGCCTTTTTGTATTCATTGGATGCCTTACTCTTGACTTACTCTTTTTTTGTATTCAATATTTTATCTTTTTTGTTCTTTTTTTCTACCTTTTAGCTCTTTATTTTATTTATTTTTTGTTATCTTGGCCTGCTTAGTCTCTTTTTTGTATTTGTTATTTTTTGTTCTTTTTTTCTTCCTTTTAGCTCTTTATTTTTTTTATCTTGTGCTGCTTATCTCTTTTTTGTATTTTTTTTTATTGTTCTTTTTTTCTTCCTTTTAGCTTTTTTTTTTATTTTTTAACTGAGCTGCTTACTCTCTCTTCTCTATTCATTTTTTGATATTTTTTCTTCCTTTTGGCTTTTTTTTTTTTATCTAGGGCTGTAAAGTTTTGATATCGTATTAAAAGGAAACCAACCTTTTTTCCAGGCAAAGATTTTGCCAGTATTTTATCAGTGAAAATGAGACTTTGTTCCAATAATACATTAGGAGCAGCAGCTACAGCTTTATTTTATTAGAGTTACTGTGGCCTGGGTCCAGCGTGGTGATGTTGCTTAGTAGATGAATCCAACGTCTGATAAACTCTCCAAACCTTACAGCCAGGATTTTCTAGGACCACATACTAGGAAAACGGAAGCTACAACCATGTTTCTGCCTTAGGAAGGATATTACTGATGTACTAAAAATGTGACATACAAAAATCTTTTCCGGAAGTCTACCACTGTCCATCATTTCCAAGAAAGATTGGAAGTATAGGACATACAGGATATATTCAAAAGTGTGTTCGTCTTCTCAGGACCCCTTTCCTTGAGTTATAATGAAGTATCTCAATGCCCAACCTGTACAACATAAGGGGCTACTATTAATTTTGAACCCACTATGTAAAAATGCAGATGTATGGATGGCCGCAACTTCTCCCAATGACATAACTGATATCTGGGAGTTTAAAGGGAATCTGTCAGTAGGATCCACCCTCCAAAGCCGTCTATATGAGCATTTAGGTAATAGGAAGAGGAACAAAATGATACCGTGATATCTGCGATGTCTTTTTCCAGAGAAATCAAAATATTTCTTAATATGTAAATCAGTGGTTAATATCTCTGGGCCAGACATAGATCTTTGTTAGAATCTGCCTCCAGAGCTCATTTTGCATGAAAAGGGACGTTACAAGTGTGAGACCTGTAATGACTGTCAGTCTGCTCTCCTGATCTACATGTTTAGAAGGCTTTTAAGGCGGTTTGTTTTCTTTTTCCTGTCTCTTTGTGCTGGCTGCAAAGTGAAATTAGCTAAAAAATCCATCAGTGAGCTTGTTCTGCCATAGAATTTGTAACTCTTTTATCGGTCGTAAGGTACCGTCACACTTAGCGACGCTGCAGCGATACCGACAACGATCCGGATCGCTGCAGCGTCGCTGTTTGGTCGCTGGAGAGCTGTCACACAGACCGCTCTCCAGCGACCAACGATGCCGGTAACCAGGGTAAACATCGGGTAACTAAGCGCAGGGCCGCGCTTAGTAACCCGATGTTTACCCTGGTTACCATCCTAAAAGTAAAAAAAACAAACACTACATACTTACCTACTGCTGTCTGTCCTCCAGCGCTGTGCTCTGCACTCCTCCTGTACTGTCTGTGTGAGCACAGCGGCCGGAAAGCAGAGCGGTGACGTCATTGCTCTGCTTTCCGGCTGACCGACGCTCACAGCCAGTACAGGAGGAGTGCAGAGCACAGCGCTGGAGGACAGACGGCTGTAGGTAAGTATGTAGTGTTTGTTTTTTTTACTTTTAGGATGGTAACCAGGGTAAACATCGGGTTACTAAGCGCGGCCCTGCGCTTAGTTACCCGATGTTTACCCTGGTTACCAGTGAAGACATCGCTGAATCGGTGTCACACACGCCGATTCAGCGATGTCTGCGGGGAGTCCAGCGACCAAATAAAGTTCTGGACTTTCTTCCCCGACCAGCGACAGCACAGCAGGGGCCTGATCGCTGCTGCGTGTCACACTGGACGATATCGCTAGCCAGGACGCTGCAACGTCACGGATCGCTAGTGATATCGTCTAGTGTGACGGTAACTCTATTCTCTGCTCCTCTCAGATGATTTCTTACCACAAACCACCTCAAAGGTGAGCTGAACTTTCATCTACCGCAATTGTAAATCAGCAGAACTGAGGGTGCCAGCAATCTGATATTTATCACCTTCTTCAAGTACTTTCTGACGATAGGTAGATAGATAGATAGAAATAATCTTTATTTTTATATAGCGCTAACATATTCCGCAGCGCTTTATAGTTTGCACACAATATCATCACTGTCCCCGATGGGGCTCACAATCTAAATTACCTATCAGTATGTCTTTGGAATGTGGGAGGAAATCGGAGTACCCAGAGGAAACCCACGCAAACACGGAGAGAACATACAAACTCCTTGCAGATGTTGTCCAAGGTGGGATTGGAACCCAGGACCCCAGCGCTGCAAGGCTGCTGTGCTAACCACTGCACCACCGTGCTGCCGATAGATAGATAGATAGATAGATAGATAGATAGATAGATAGATAGATAGATAGATAGATAGATAGATAGATAGATAGATATGGGATAGATAGATAGATAGATAGATAGATATGGGATAGATAGATAGATAGATAGATAGATAGATAGATATGGGATAGATAGATAGATAGATATGGGATAGATAGATAGATAGATAGATAGATAGATAGATAGATAGATAGATAGATAGATATGGGATAGATAGATAGATATGGGATAGATAGATAGATAGATAGATAGATAGATAGATAGATAGATAGATAGATAGATAGATAGATAGATAATAGATTTGAGATAGATAGATAGATAGATAGATAGATAGATATGGGATAGATAGATAAATAGATAGATAGATAGATAGATAGATAGATATGGGATAGATAGATAGATAATAGATTTGAGATAGATAGATAGATAGATAGATAGATAGATAGATAGATAGATAGATAGATAGATAGATATGGGATAGATAGATAGATAGATATGGGATAGATAGATAGATAGATAGATAGATAGATAGATAGATAGATAGATAGATAGATAGATAGATAGAGCAAAAAATTGGAACATCACACATATAAAAGTACTATTGGTGCAGGGCCTCTCAGCAAGGAGTCCCCTCTGTGCAAAAGAATATAAATTCAGAAAAAAGAGGCAGCACTCCAGTATTAAAGTCCCTTTTGAATTTTTGAAAATACTGGAGTGCTGCCTCTTTTTTTCTCAATTTAAATAGATACATGGATAGATGCATAGATAGATATGGGATAGATAGATAGATAGATATGGGATAGATAGATAGATAGATAGATATGGGATAGATAGATAGATAGATAGGGGATAGATAGATAGATAGATAGATAGATAGATAGATAGATAGATAGATAGATAGATAGATAGATAAGATATAGGTATATTTTTTAATATATGGTCTTTACAGGGAATCTCCCACGATGGTTTTTGCTACCCTGTCTGAAAGCAGCATAATGTAGGGGCAGAGACCCTGATTCCAATGATGTGTCACTTACTAGGCTGCTTGCTGTCATTTTGATAAAATCTTTGTTTTCTCTGCTGCAGATCTAGCAGTTCTCTATATGCTGAGCTGTGTATAACCTCTCCCACACCACTGATTGGCTCATTTGTTACAATGCACACAAAAAGCTGCCAGGCAATGGTTGGGGCGGGCTTAGACAGAACTCATGAATTTGGAGGACTATGTGGCAGCAGGTTGACTAGTCCTCTAGTGATAATCTCCTCCTGATAAAACAGTGATTTTATCAAAACTTCAGCAAGCAGCCCAGTAAGGGACACATTGGTAGAATCAAGGTCTCAGCCTCTACATCATACAGCATAGCAAAAACCTGGCAACAGATTCCCTTTAAGCCATTTGCTTCTTATGGAAAGGACGGAGTATATGGATCATATCTTTACACCTGTTCTGGACAACAAATCAATGCTCAGGAATTAATCCCACTACTCGGAATATGCAACGTTTGATCTGACGAGAACTGACATGGCTGTGTCCCCATAGACCACCTAAAAGTCTGCTCTAGCTCCATGTCCATATCCTCTGCATCCCAATCTGGACCTGACCTATAAGGAGACTTCGGAGACAGATACTAAAAGCCATCATCGGACCCCAGGATAGCTGTGTTCTTGTTTTTGATGTCGTCGTAACCAGTCATGCATACAGATGCAAATTACAGTTTACATCACCCTTGTGATCTTACTACATTCATGGGGGTCTCCCACGTTGTACGGGATAGGCATCCTGCGAATCTATTGCCTTGGCGCAGCACGCCACTGATCAAATGAGTCATTTAATTAATTATAACAGCCACAAAACAACATTTCTGTGCGCTTGTTATTCCTAATTAAAGCGTTCCCTTTTTGATTTGCAGCTCGCTGCTTCCACGCTGTCTTTTCACTTTCTGGATGTATCCGCCTGACACTTTCACACAAAGATAACTATTAATATCTTGTTTATTTTAGCGCAAAGATATTTTTTGAGAGACAGGTACACAGCTCTCGTTTTCTTCTGGAAGACACACGATGGGGATTAGATCTGAGACTGGTCGGAAAGCGTAATCTGTGCTGTACGTGAGCTGTGGAGCAAGGCAAGGAGGTTGAGTTGCCGGTAGAAGTCTCCTTTGTGGCCCTCGCTCCCAGGGTCGAGGCCTCCATTGCCGTGCAGAGCGTGTTCTTTGTTATTATCCTGTACACGCTCCTTATCGTGCTGATCCCTATTGAGATGAATACATTGTTCTCAAATTATTTCCTGCTTTTAAGACCGCAGCCTATTGTTCTCGTCAAAGAGTGTAAGAGGGCACGCATGCTGGCTTATTCATTGCCTTCCTGCAACATGGAAATTGTTCAAAAGAACTTTGGATTGAGAAAAACTAAAAAGAAGGAAAAAGAAAAAAAAAGTTTACAATGTTTTATGAATAGAGAAAAAGACCAGCACATCCAAGCTAGCGTGAAGAGGCGCCAACCAAAAAAAACAATGTGTTATGCTTCGTTCTGGGCCTGAGGGTTCCGAACATAACATAGAGTCTTTCTTTGATATTGTTTAAAAAGGGGATCGGTCACCAGGTCCAAAGTGGCCTTATTTTATTCCTGCTGTTCCCCTGAGCATTTTTGTCTATTTTTTAATATGTTCATCACAAATTTACAAAATTGTCCATTTTTGGCCAGCTTTTACCTTGGCTGGTTTAGACTTCATGTCTGACTTCCTGATGTCCTGCTAGTGTTTATTCTCACCGTCTTGGCTCGTGAGCTCTTCATTATCGAGCCACTGATAGCTTTTCCATAGATGAAGTACTCGCTGCTGTTAAGAGCACATATGCCAGGGACACGCAGGATGTTTTTACTAACACTCGATTAACACCAGCCTAGATACATCTGTCATCGGGTTCTTGAGGAACACATTCCGCACAGAGAAAAGCTGGAAATATATTCTCTTCTTTCTTTTTGTTCTAACAGTGTAAAAGGTTTTTTTTTTCCATAAAGGTAGACAGAGATTTTTTTTTTTTGCAAATGCTCACAGCAGAAAGCTCCGGTATAGAAGGAAAGAGCCCACTGTTTTAGGATGATTGAAATGCTGAAACCTGCAGTGACCTCACACGCACGAGCTCACAATGTCACAATGCGCTGTTATTGGAATACCGCACTGACATGGCTTGACGTGAAAAACCCCAATCCCCCTCGGGATGGTCTTAAATATTCTACAGCAGCACATTTGTGTCCTAAAAGCTTTCTTAGAGAATTAAAGGCAGACTTCTGAATTTTTATGATGGGCAGCAGTGGTCAAATCCCAACGCAAAGTCTGAGCAAGTCTTCTGCATGTTTCAGCCCTCCACGCTTCCACACAAAGACAGTACCTGTAGGTGCTAAATATTCGCTTCCATGCTTGTTATTTTCTTACGGTATCAATGCTTGTCTATGATTAAAGGGTTTGTCTGGCAACATAAAAAGTTTGTTGGTTATTCTCCATAAGTAGATTAATACATCTGTTAACTAATTATTAGTGAAATACTTAAATTCGGAAAAAATTTAATATTGGCCCAATATCCTCTTCTCATGGTCCCAGAAACTTCCCTTGCTGTGTCAGACAAAGAAATTGAGTAGATGTTGATGAGGGGATAGGCTGCACTGTTGAGGTCTCAACAGATAGAGATGTCAGAGGACACTTGAGATCGTAGAATAGATGAATGCGGTTTTATTTTCAACGCGTTTCGAAATGCACTCACGTCCTTTATCAGGACAACCACAAATCTCTCTTTTATTCAGAAATTGATTGTTTGGCTCAGTTCATTAGCTAAGCCAGCCTTGTTCTTTGTCACAGTCTATACAGTAACAGAGAAGGGGGCTGGCTTAGCTTATTAGCTGTGCCAGCCAGAAGGTCCCCTTCATCACATCAACGATAAAGACAGGAGGAAGAATTTCACTGTCAGAATGTCAGAGGAAGTCAGGCTTCAGTGTCTATGAGAGAAGATCTGAAATCAGGCCAATAGTGTATTATTTTGAAAAAAAAGTACATCTTAAATTTTTTTTCAGTTTACATTTAGCCAACAACCAAGAAACTTTATATATTGATGGACAAATCCTTTAAGGGACTATAAAAAATGGCTGCTTTCTTCCAAGAACAAAGCTGATCTTGTTTACAGATTGTGCCAAAAATTACAACTTAGCTCCTTTGAGGTGAATTGTGTAAAGGTGCAATGCCACATAAAACCTGTGCATGGGTAGCTCCAATTTCTGAAATAAGGCATCCATATTCTCACAGAGAGAGGACTGTCATTTGTCATAAATATGCATTTTTTAATCTGGCATAAATTCTGCGTTGTTTTGCTTGTGTTCCTGAGCAGTCTCACTCCAGAGATATGACCTCCTTTTCCCTGTACATAAATCCAAATTTTTAAAAGCAAGTGCTCCTCAAAATGACTCTACAGGGAAGAGATGAGGGCCACTCCCATTTGACTGTCAAGACTAGATGTCATGGGTTTACCGAGACGGAATGGAGCCAGAACACCACAGTGTCTGATTCCTCCTACTCCTGCACTGTACTTCACCTTCATATTAAATTGTTCAGGTTTCTTTTAGCAGTGCAGGAGTTAATCTGCTCAGTTAAGAGCGCCTGGAAGCTTTCCTGCATTAAGGCTCTCAGCTGTTCACTGTTAGCCACTCCCATCTCCTATATAATCTGGGCCCTGGCTAGCAGTCATTGTCAGAGTTAGCTTATGCTGCATGGCTGGAAGTTGTTCGATGTTATTGGAGAAGGCATTTGGCGGATTTATCTGTAACGGTTGCTAGGTTTTTGGTGTGTGTTAATTCCTCTTCTTTTCCTACTTTGGTTTTGCCCCATCCTCCATTCCCTGGTGTATTCCTTTGTTGTTTGCGTATGTATGATTGGTATTTTCCTTTATCCCTGTTTGTATTACCTTGTTATTCTGGTTGGCGTATTATGGTACACTACTGCTCCCCTCTTCCCTGGGTGGGGGAAAGGTACAGATTGAGAGCGGATTCAGGAGCTAAGGCAAGGTAAGTGGCCCGGTGACTTCACTAGGGTACCCCTAATGGAAAGGATCCCCTGGTCCCAGGACACCCGACAACGGAGTTGTGACACTAGATTTATGTACAGGGAAGAAGTGGTCATATTTCAGGAATGGAGAGACGCTGGAACAAAAGAAAAGCAGCATCATATTCAGGAGAACAATGGCATTTACACTAAGTAAAAAAAACATATTTAAGGCAAATAACAGTTCCTATTTAAGAATTACAGGGAGAAAGGGAGCCACAAAGAATGAATAATATAGACCCAAAAGACTCTTAAATTGCCTCATGCCCCCTGCAGTCTCTTGTCCACAACGTTAATTACTAGGCTAATAGAACTAACTAGAAATGCTGAATGACCTCCATAAAAGTCTAATATTAGCGGAAACTACATAAATGGGTCGGGAATCAATTATATTGTCAAGGCAGTAGCTGGATTCATACAGCAATACCGCATGTTATTACTGTATATATATTTTCTGCCTAATTAGGGTCTGCAGATGTGAGTGAGGGGTGTATAAAGGAGTTTTTACATACTTCTATACAGCACATAGTTCATAGAGATCAATGGAAGCACCATTGTGTTATGTCTTCGCCTTCTATATGGACATTGTGCTCACTGCGCTCGTTTTTCTTTTCTCCTTTTCATCTCCATACATTGTCATTTACAGAACGCCTTATGAGAAAAGCTGGCTGCTTTTGCAGATGGATGACAAGGTGCTAGGGGTTCTGGGAGGGGGCGCAAGTGTAATATATATTGTCGCTGTAAACATTAAAGAGCCTTTGCATCATGGTAATGAGAATGTATGGAAAGTGCTGATTACGTTTGGAAAAATGCAGTTCACCCTGCATATTCGGCATAACAAAAATAAAAGCAGCGCTCCAGGGATTAATAAAGTATTTTTTTTGCAGATTGCATAAGCACTACGCAAGTGTGATTTATACCTCTGAGCAGAGCAAAAATTTAATTAAAAGAGGAGGTGTTGGCAACCTTTTAATGTTTTACACTTTTTTTTCCTCCCCCTCCAAAACTTTGTTTTATAGTGCGCTTTGTTGAAGTATAAGATGTCAACGTGTTCCTTTGATCGAGTCTTCACATTTAACCCATTTAGCTGTAGAAGTGTATGTGTACTCGGCCACATGGCGTCATTTAGATGCCGGCATAGCCGCCGAGTTTTTCCTGGTGAAGCTGGTTCAGGAAAACTCTGGCGGTCGTTTTCCTGAGGTGGCTTCAGCGATGTTCTTGTGGCAGCTTTTACTCTATACTGTGAAAGCCAGAAACCACACAAAGAATGAGTATGTTATTTATTTATTTTCTTTCGAACCCTGAAGTGGTTATAAGAGAGAACATAAGACGGAACATGTGCATGAAGCGATGGACCGGGGGACCACCACGGTGCAGGAAGACTACTGTACACAAGATGAGGTGCAAACAACAAAGGGTAGATTTATTGGAAGGCAAGGAAGGAAGGGAATGAGGAAGATGAAAACAGGGGTATACAATGGCAACAGACAATTTACAAGAGTAATAAACTTTATCTTTTCCGTAAAATAGCACGGTGCTACAACTATTGCAGACTCAAAATATGTCTAACAAGCAAATGTAAACAATAAACGAGTGATGATGCTACTCTACGTATAACCTCCTTGGCCTTTACTAAGCAGGCCACACGGCTCCCGTGTACTGACTATTGAAGCCTACACTAGGCCCTAACAGGTGCACCAAACAGGAACAAACTCATGTGATGTTGGAGAATCAGGTCCAGTCCCAGGGGGGCCCTCAGCAGTCTAATACGGTGGTGCGCACAGCTTTCTGTCAGCTCTGTGAAACGTGGTCTTCTCCTAGCTTCTGGATCCTATGGATGCTCCTGGAAACTGTAAATCCCTTTCTCTGTATCTTCGTGGCTCTCTTGCAGCTATAAAAGGACACAGTTCTTCTCTCTTTCAGCTATCAGCACAACAAGTCCTCTCTCCAGCAGCCTCAGCTCACACACACACCTCTTCAGCTCCACACCTGCACTCTGCACAGACTAGCTCATTACAAGGATTATTGCAGGGGAGAAGCAGAACATTCCATCACGCCAGACAAGGGGGTGCAGCCTCTTAAAGTGACAGCGTGTTCCTTACTCAATAAGCAAAAGAGTCGAGCGCACTGCTAATAACAAATGCCAATAGATACAAAACTATGAGGGTGCGGAAGCAGCAATAAACATGAACTATGTAACAAAAAAGAAAAGCATTACTGCAAAAATATGCACTCCATCAAAGAATACAAACAAAATAAATAAGATAAATAGACTGATTTTATTAACAGATCAAAAAAACACACTACAAAACGATAAAAACACAATTAAAAACAAGTAGACAACATCACAACAACACAGGTGATAAAGGCCATACCTAGATGTAATAAGGTGACTAAACACAGACCAATTGGCTCATGGGGTATATGCGCTAGTAATGCCTAGAAAAAAATCCAAAAATCGTGCCATATAGGTCCCTAAAGAACCATTCAAAAAATAGTGAAAATCAGGCACAAAGATTTAATCTATAACAATAAAAATAGGCAAGATATGAGCCAAAGAAAGGGCTGAGAAGCCACCAATATACAATAATATCACTAGATATTTAAAGCATAAATAGGAGAAAACCCCCCATTGTAATACAACCTGGTGGTACGATGTCCCCACGCGTATCGCCTGGCAGACCAGGCTTTGTCAGGGAAGTGTGTTTTTTTGATCTGTTAATAAAATCAGTCTATTTATCTTATTTATTTTGTTTGTATTCTTTGATGGAGTGCGTATTTTTGCAGTAATGCTTTTCTTTTTTGTTACATAGCGTGTTCCTTACTGTCCATAACAGCACCACCCTCTTACATGCACAGCAATGTCGATTTCACATTGCTGTGCACTATGTTCATTTTTTGCGGCACTTTTGCAGCTCCTTTTCAGGCAAATTTCGGGCAAAATCCATCTGAATAAGATATGTGAAAAGTGAAATGGTGCCTACTAGTGGAGACTGAAAAGAGGGACAGGTACTTGTGGTATATATTTGCAGACTTTAGTCTCTCTCCGATGAATAGTCAGACCGTACAAATCTTTTTAGTAATGCGGCACATACTATTGAACCAGTCCTATGATAACGCTTATAAGTTAGCCCTACAGGAGTCACTGAATGGTGCCACAAAGTTCTCATCGAATCTCAAGGAAGATGCTCGCCAAAATACTTTCTACAAAGGACAAGTTAAGTATATTTGGCGTAAATGAAGATCTGTGCCATCCAAGTTACTCAATATGCTGGTTTCATAACTGATCTGAATGGCTGCAGTAAAACATCTACTCTAAGTATTTGGCACCAGATATCAAGAGTATGTTTGTCTAACTTAGTCAAAAAAGAGGTACAGTATTCTCAAGTTGTCTCGACAGCGACTCAGCGCTATATGCAGTCTCCTTATTTCCTGGTTGTTCATTGAATGACAGTTCTAATGCAACAGTTTGGCCTACTACTGCACATTAATGATCTGTCAGTGCTTGTTCTGAGTCTACAATGTTATTTCTATATTTATGTGCAGAGATAACAGGGAATTTGAACAAGCACACTGCTCAGGAAAGTGAGAGCTATGATTTGGAGAACTGCTCTGGAAACTGCTGATTCTGGGTCCTCGTGATTGTGATTATGAGGACTGATAAGAGCAGCATGATCAGGAGCCTAGATAGAGAGGCAGAAACTTGAAACGCTAACTGCTTTACAGAAATCAATGGGTTGGAAAGAGCTGATTGGAATGTTAGCAGTTAACTCCTCTCCTGGAATGAAAATACAGCTTCAACTCAGCCATACTTTGGATGCCAAGCTCAGTGGAAACAAGCTTAACACTATGTAAGATAAATCTCTAACAGCAGATGAATGGAACCAGATAAAAAATGTCAATTGCAAACTTGCATATTGTCATGTTGTATGACTATCTAAAGTAATTTAACAACTTAACCCCTTTTAAAGAATATGGACACCTTTTGGAACATTTTTATTTAAATTCATGAATTTTCGGCCAAAAATATTTCTTGCCAATTTTGTTCTGTTAAAAATACTGCACTGTTTGCCTTCTGTAGCCTCTGCGTTGCACTTTCTTTTCTGGCTACAGAATGAATTAACTAAGAATCCATCAATCAGCTGGCTCTGATGTGTAACTTTTTTATCTGTCTTTTACTGAGCTTGTTTAAGCTAATGTAAGATCACTTGAGAGTTTGTCTCTCTTCTGATATGCTTATAAATTATGTCTGCAAGGAGCTCAAAAATAGAGAAGAGATACAAGTCAAAACAAACTCATTGTTGATTTATTGGATTCCTAGATGACCTTCCACCAATTTTCGCTTGTTGAATTGGACACAGGATGTAATAGAGGATGCAGATATGAATAAAACATTTTTATTTTTTCTTAATTTCGCCATTCAGTAGCGGACATATTATAGATAAAAGTATTTGGCACCTATTGGGTTAACTTTTTTAAAGTCCAAATGGGTGTTATCAAATAGTGTACTGCTTTACCCTGTATGAGGCTAACCAATCAAAAGCAAGCAGCAAAACTCAAGGGAAAGAACAATCCCAACCATAACTTAGAGCAGATTTCCCAGTGTGTGAAATGAAATGATACAGCTCTGATCTCTTGATCCAACATTTCGGGGGGACAAGCAGTGCAGCTGAGTTTAGCTGTGTCACATTACAAGAAGCATGAAAGAAGCTAAACCAACACACTTTTTTGGTTTCTGTCGAGCTAATGGAGCCCTATTAGTCTGACACATACTGTAGAAGGTTTTCCCTGTGTATACACCAAACATAAAGCTCAAACGCAATGTTTGTCTGCATATTTTTAGTATTAAGTTCTTGTTACAAGGAACATACTTAGTATTCACAACAACAGAAATATAAGCTCAAAATGCTATGGTACAATATGATGTCCTTTCGTCAAAGCTGGGAATACCAAATGACATGGAGTATTAGATGGCTTGAACGGCTGCCCACTTCTAACCCTGCTGAGCTTGGGAATGCAAAATGGCTTAATTAGGCATAACGCCTGTTTATTTTTTTCTGCCTAATTAAAGTCGGTCTTTGATTTCCATGGTAGAAATCCCAACTAGTTTGCATAATGTTGGGCCAGCGATGACTTCCGATTACCCATCGGTTGCACTTGTCTATTTGCCAAGCGAGCCCACTTTAAGAATAAGAATTAAATCATGACATAGCAGGACGGCAAAAATTAAACTGTACTTATACATCTATCGAGGGAAATCCGGAGCTGAAATATTATGGCATATGAGAGCGATCAGCTTCCAAGATGAGATCATCGTTGTGCTTCTCGAGCCTTTGCCAAGAACAGATCTGTCCCCATATGGCCAAACACTAGTCTTGTCTTCAAGAGGCGATGCTAATGTCGAATCCGTTGCCAGGTTGTAACTACCGCGGATGTTTACAACCAAGTCTGCTGTATTAACCCATGCACCGTCATGTAGTTATATTCTATGAGGAAGTATATAAATCAACTTCTCGTATAACGTTTATTGGCTTTCCAGCTGTGGCCAAATTATAACCTGCAACAGGCTGGGAGCTGTTGCATCAATTAGAAATCTACTGCTGGGTGAAAACTGTGCTAACAAGTGCAAGATTTGCAGATTTGATCACCACTAATGCCTCATTTGGGTTTGTCCACCTGCTTTTTGATTGGACACAGGATCTCAATGAGATTGAGATCTGGAGGAGGGGGGTTGTTGGCCATGGATCCAAGATTTCAATGTTTTACTCACCGAGCCACTTAGTTGTTACTTTTGCCTTGTGACATGGTTTCCATCCTGCTTGTTTATCACCAAATTGCTCCTGGATTGTTGGGAGATTAGTTCTTGGAGGACGCTTAGATCCCATTCTTTATTTATGGCAGTGTTCTTTGGAAAAATTGTGAGTGAGTCCCCTCCATGGATGAAAAGCCCCCACACATAAATGGTCTCAGGATGCATTACTGTTGGCAGGACAAAGGACTCCCTTTTTTAACGAACAGTCATTCTTCTACATGTCCCAAATAGACTAAAGGGGCTTCATTTAAGAAAACAACTATCCAGTCCTCTGCATTCCAATCCCTGTACTTCCTGCAGAATATCAGTCTGTCTTTGATATTTTTCTTGGAGAGACGTGGCTTCTTTTCTTCCGTTCTTGACACCAAGCCACC
Organism: Ranitomeya imitator; assembly: GCF_032444005.1. Lineage (NCBI taxonomy): Eukaryota > Metazoa > Chordata > Amphibia > Anura > Dendrobatidae > Ranitomeya > Ranitomeya imitator. Next base: position 413,743,556 of record NC_091283.1, on the reverse strand, counting down.
TACAAATGTGTTTGCCTTACTGTGGGTGCAGATGCACTGACTCCTGCCTGCTGCCGCTCCTGAGCAAGCTCTGCACTGGTGTTGAACCGATCATGTGGCTGAATCCTCTTTAGAAAATGGTCCTGGCACTCGCTGGACTGTAAGCAGGTCATTTTGTGGCAGGGCTGAAATTCAGTGGAAATGCAGTTCTTGTGATTAAGGTGATTTTCATGGTAAGGAACAATTTTACATTTTTTTAAAATTAATCTGATCACTCTTCATGACAATGTAGAGGTAATTTAAATTGCTACTATAAAACTGAAGAATGAAACTTTGTGAAAACCAAAACTTGTGTGAATCTCAAAATTTTTAGCCATGACTGTACAGTATAAGGCCTCTTTCACAAGTCAGTGTCTCCGGTACGTGTACTGACAGTTTTCTCACGTACCGGAGACACTGACACACGAGCAAACGCTGCTGGGGAGAAGGAATGAATGCCGGCTTCAGCACCAAAAGCAGGGGACAGCGCTTAACTGTAGCGCTGTCTCCTGCACGGTCCGTGTCCGTGTGGTCCTCAGTCGGCACACGGGCGGCACACGGCTGCCGCACGTGTGCCACACTGATGTGCCACGTGAGCACACGGATACACGGACACGGATAACTCCGGTACCGATTTCTTCGGTACTGGAATTATTTGGACGTGTGAAACCGGCTTAACCCCCATGATGGGTCCCATTGACCTATAAAGTGGTCCTTATGGTTTCCTACGACACATTGAGCAATTTTGGACAATGCTGTTGCTGCAATCTATGAGGCATTCAAGAATGGCTACATATTGCTAGGTGCAGCCAATTTTGACACGTGGCTAGCGTGCCATTACACATAATAATAATAATAATAATTTTTATTTATATAGCGCCAACATATTCCGCAGCGCTTTACAAATTATAGAGGGGACTTGTACATACAATAGACATTACAGCATAACAGAAATACAGTTCAAAACAGATACCAGGAGGAATGAGGGCCCTGCTCGCAAGCTTACAAACTATGAGGAAAAGGGGAGACACGAGAGGTGGATGGTAACATATGGGGTTATTTATTTGTAATAACATAGCTATTTACACGGGTAACGATGATTGATTTTGGAGTGTTACCGAGAAAAATCCTGCTAGAATAAAATCAATGAGAAGATTACAATGCCTGGATTATGGCTGCTTTTGATTTGTAATCACCATGATGAAAAAGCTCTTAAAGTGAACTTGGCACCATCGCGGTCTGATATGAACCATGAGCCTCTTGTGCACATGGTAGACACTAATTGTACCCTGTAAATGAAGCTCCAAATTGAGCACTGTACTTTGAATTTTTGAGTAGAAGAAGCGCCTGCCGAGCCCAAACCAACATCTAGAGTAGATGAACTAATAGTTCTTTATCTCCAGCTTCCCACTGCTCATATGATGGACTTGACATCGCTTCTTTTTCTGACTGCAGATCCTAAATTCATAGTTTCAGAGAATATCTGAGATTAGCATAGTTTCTATATGACCTCTAGGTCTCTGTTCATACCTGTGTTCATTTCTGCCATAGGAGTAAAATTAAAAAAAATAATAGTACTGCATGATGCCTGATGTGAAGAATATCAATGGTGCCTGTTAACTACACAGGGGTTAGGTGGGTTATGGACCTAGCATTTCACCATAGAATCTGCATTGAAATGTTTGGGCACATGACATCTTTTTCCCGTGGGAAAACCCGCCTTGCTTTTCAAGAGGTTGACACTTCAGGAAATGCCAGTGGTTTTTTTTTGTTCAAAACATCTTTTTTTTTTTTAGCATTTTTTGTTGTTTTCTTAGCAATCACTTGATGTTTTTGACAGGCAGTGTTATTTTAGCATTTTTGTTACATCTTTTTTATTGGCTTTTTAAAAACATTTTTTTACTCCATTCAACAATGAAGAATCAGTGTTCAGGAACTGAAAAAGACATCAGGCCCTCTTTTGAAAGTTTTTTGAGCTTTCCCATTGACTTCTATTGTAAGTATGGAGCATCTTCAGAGCTGAAAACACCTGAAGAATAGTCCGGCCGCTTCTGCGTGTTCTGAAACCTGATGCGTTCAGGTCACGTTTACATTGAAATACATATGTTCATTCTATTGAGCTTTTTCAGGTGGTTTTCAGGTTGAACCTCCTGAAAAGAATGTCATAGGCCCATACCTTAAAGGGAACCTGTCAGGTCCCCATGTCCTCCAAACCAATGGCATTCACCTATGTAGGACTAAATTCCCTGCCTAACCAGCCCTGTATAATGCTATTCAGTGAAAACGAGGATTAGAAAAAGCATTTATAATGTCCCCGACTGCTATGTTAATTAAGGCTTTGACTAGTCGATGGGGCGTTAGTTTCTTCAGACTAGTCAGCCCTTTTTCCATGTTCCCTGTGGGCGTGATAGCATAATTTGCAGGAACAGACATCATCGTCTGCTCCTGCAAATATTGTGTATGCGCGCCGTTCAGTTCGGCGACACAGCTGGCACAATGACGTGAGTGAAAAAAAAGTGACTCACATGCGCAAGATTTGCAGGAGCTGGTGATGATGTCAGCTCCCGCAAATTATATTATCACTCCCACAGGGGTGTGATAACATGGAAAGACGGATGAGTAGTCTGGGGGAAACTAATTCCCCATCGACCAGTCAAAGCCCTAATTGACATGCAAACGCGGATATTCTGAATGTTCTTTTTAAACCCCGTCTTCACTGAATAACTTTATACTGGGCTGGTTAGGCAAGGAATTTAGTCCTACATAGGTTCCCTTCCATAGGTAACACTTCCAACCAGCTTATTCACATCTATGTTGCAGCCTACCTTATTGGAGGCGGAGATTTTGTAATTTTTACAGGACGAAATGGCTGTTTTGATGGACACCATGATGGAAACACAATGGGGTCCATCGGGTACAATAAATACAGGGGTTACCCATTCCCTTTTACCCTTATAAGGTTTATTAGATGGGAAAAAAAATAAGAATCTGGGTTCCTTTGATGGTCTAGTTGATGTGTAGAGTGGAATTGTTGGCTGAGAATAGAGATGAGCATGACGGAAACACAATGGTGTCTATTGGGTACAATACAGTAAGTGGGGGGGGGGTGCCCATTCTCTTTTACACCTGTAACGTTGATAGATGGAAAAAAATAAGAATCTAAGTTCCTGCAATAGAGATCTTCTGGATGCATAGGGTGAGGGTGTTGGTGGCAAGTAGAGTTGACAATGAAGGAAACACAATGGTGTCCATCAGGTACAATAAGTAGATGGATTGCCATTTCTTCTTACCCTTATAAGGTTGATGGATGGGGCAAAAACTAAAAATTTGGTTTCCTGTGAGGGGGAAAAATATAAGAATCTGGGTTCCAGTTATGGGGATCTTAACGCATAGAGTGGAAGTGTTGGTGATGAATAGAGTTGAGCAAGAAGAGAGTTTGTGAAGATAGCACTGCAAATCCCAGACTACCTGCATCCTCTTGTGGTTAGTAGGCCACCTGCAACATCCTGTGTCCATCGCATTGCAAAATAATGAAGTCATGGGGCCTGGTAAATAGAAGAAGCATTGGGGATAGTAGAAGGCTCCTAGTTCTCTATACTGGGACGATCAATGTGGCCACTGGACAAAGGTCAAAGCATTCCTGCGAATCTTCTTGCTCAACTCTGCAGACAAGTATTTGTTTGGGACACCAGTCTTCATCCAGCATGACGTTTGACTTTTGACGTTCATCAAACATTTTTTAACTCGCTTAGGAAAGCAAGGAGATCAAAACTCAATGTTTAACGGGATCTACTGTGAACTTCCAAGTTTAGTCCTATTTATCACATCTCTTGTAGTTTGGATCGTTCATCACCCTATAGAAGTTGGAGTCAGTCTCAAAGTGACACCATTTTTTCATTGCTCTTAATTTGGACTATACCTCACTATCTTTCATGATTTCGGACTGTGAAAAATTATTATTTAACAGCCATTGACTTGATCTTGAGCCATGGCGACTTGATGGGTGAATGATCTGTAGAAAGATGAATCTTCTGCAAGCCTGGATAGGTCCATCAGGCTCTTCTCTGACAGTACCTTGATTGTATCAAGCCATCAGGTTGTTGATTTTCCTCTTTGCCTTCTTCCTTGTATTCTTCCAACCATGATGTCTTAATTCAGTGATTGCTGCCTTCCAATGATGTGTCCAAAGTAGACAAGTTGTAGCTTGATGATCCTTGCCTCGAGTGACATGTGTGGCTTGATTTGTTCCAAAATTGATTTGTTTTTCCTTCTTGCCATCCATTGTATTGATAACATTCTTCTCCAGCACCGCATTTTGAATGCGTTGATTCTTCTTATTTCTTGTTTCTTTACCGTCCAGGTTTTACATGGATATATTACTACAGAAAAGCCCAAATCATGCTATAGTTGTGTCTTTGTCACCAGTGAAAGGTCCTCTATTTCAAGACCTTGTCCAGTGACTTCATTGTTGATAATACCATAGCTATTCTATTGATTTCCAGTGTTGTTGCTGCATCTTGGTCAAAAGGGGAGATCAAAGGACTATTCGTGTACAAAACTGTATGAAATTAAAAGGACCAAAATAGATATATAAATTATAGTGCTACCACTTTAAGTTAATGTCGTACCTTTAATGAGTCTTCGCTATGCAAATTATCTGGAATCAGACCGTCGGCTTTAAATTATTATTCATTGAATTTTTTTTTTTTTCATTTCTTACACCTTTTTTTCCCTCCTGGATTTGAAGCACATAACATCTATCAGCAATGAGGTCACACAGGAGAACTTGGCAGTGCAGGGGTGACAGGAGAATTTTTGGAAAAGTCAGTGTTCTTGCCAGGGTAATAAATCAGTCACAATCCGCTTCGTTCCCTCTCGCTCTGAGCTGCATTTATGCAAGTAACACTTTCAGCTTTCTCAGAACAAATATTTCACCAGCGGAGGAGGTTTAATGCGGCTCGGGGCGCTAGATGGCTCCGTTTTACTGCCGCGAAATGTCAAGTTTTTTTTTTCCCTCTCGTCATTCATTGTTTTTTTTTATTTCAAAAATCCTACCTGATTCTAGCGAGCAGTGGCCAATGCAAGGTGCAGCGCTGTTTATCTTCTACCCAGATTTGCCCAGTGCGGGATGGAAACGGTACTTTATGTTTAGGCCGAGCTGTCACGGCCGTGGAGCGCTTGCAGGTAAGGAGATATAGGAAGCAGTTATTGAAGCAGTTAAAGGGTGAGTTACGGAGCGCAGTAATAAGGATAGATTATAGCGGAGCATTCCTATAGGAACCGGCTGGGAGGTAGGACAAAGGAGAATGTTACTTATTACTGAGCTTCGTTTTATGGGGATTTGTAAGCGCAGATCAGGAATTACAGGAGATTGCGGAATTTATTATGGAAGTCGGTCCGCGGCTTTATGGAGAATCCATAGTAATAATAAGACGATGTGGAAATCATTGCTAATAAGTATTCTAATGTCAATTTAAAGAAAAGCACACTGATATCGAAGGGGGGTTCTGCCGTTTACTACAACATTGCATGTCTGGAATAAATTAAAGAGCTTAATTTGTGATTAATTTTTATACTAAAAGTCTTGAAGCACTGTAAATGGTTATTTTAAAGTAAATAGCAGGTTTATAACACAGGAAAAAATCTCTATTTCATCCTTTTTGTTTCTATGTGATCCCTGGGTGTTGTTGGTGGATGATCAGTCTCCTTCCTCCTCTGGCAGCTGACAATATACTTCCTCTCTGCAAGGTGTTTTCATAGCTATGGTAGAATTGTTGCTCCTTCCCTGACAAGCAAGCCAGAAAGCTGTTTCTATCAGAGGCTTTGAGGCAGGGGATAGGCTCTGGACAGAACCATTCTCCTTCTCCCACTGGCAACTGAAAATATACTTCCCCTCTGGAAGGTGTCTTCTCAGCTACTCCAGAAACTTTTCTCTTTCCCTGACCAGCAAGCCAGAAAGATGTTTCTAACAGAGGGTTTGATGCAAGGGGTGAGCTCTGGACAGAATCAGTCTTCTTCCCCTTCTGGCAGCTGATAACTGTATTGCAGTATTCTTCTTAAACTGCTATATGGTTGTATAATTTTGACACAGCAAAGTAGTGCTCAATATTTTGGTAATGCTAATTTCTTGAGGGATTCTCCCAGCTCAAGATGACTGTTCAAATAAGCGTATGTTCTCTGTGCACCCTTGTCAAATGCACCTTCTCCTACCTTGATTGACAGCTCTGCATTTACAGGAGACAGAGTAATGAACAGAGAGAGGAAAAATCAGTAGGTGGGAAGGTGCACTGAACGTCTTAGCCATAATAAGGCAGCACTGAGCACCTGTGCTTGGTTTAAACAGTCATTTTGAGCTGACAGAGTCCCTCAAAATCAGTATTACCATAATATTCAGGACTACTTTACTGTGCTGAAATTATACCACCATACAGCAGAATAAGAAGAACACTGCAATACAACTGTCGGCTGCCAGATGGAGGAGGAGATTGATTCTGTCCAGAGCCCACCCCCCGCATTAGAGCCTATACTAGAAACAGCTTTGTGGCTTGCTTGTCAGAGAAGGAACAAAGTCTCAGCAGTGGCTGAGAAGAAACCTTCCTGAGAAGAAGTATATTGTCGGCTGCCAGAAGGGGAAGGAGACTAGACAATTCCTAAATATTGGGCCCAAGCGTTGCTAGACATTTTTAACTATTCTTTTCTTTTTTTTGTTTTTTAGTTTGTCCTAAAATTGGTCATGGACCATGCACTATATTTTACTTAGGGGCCTATACAAATTGTAATGCAATCCTGATTGATAAACTTGTATATAGTATAAGACTGATGATGCGAGTGTGCTACTGTAGTAGTGGTGCACATGATTGCTTGCAAATAAAATGGTGTTTTCATGAAATTTGACAAGAGCAATATAGTAAAATTATGCTTTTCCCACAATGTATTGGCTGCAACTCCTCATGTGCGCCCCCTATTGGTTGTTTTATAATATTGCAAGTGTGACTAGCACGCAGACAAATCATAATCCGCACTACTCAGCCTGGAAGATCGTTTTACCCAACACGTATGAATAATAAATGACCGGTGACCACATTCAACAACCAGCCATGTGTGCGACCCACACAATGCTAATACACTGGCTGCAGCTACTTGATCAGTCAAAATTCTGCCTTCCTGAGCCGCCTTGTCACCGAGCTTTCCGTAACCATCCATGCCCTATCTATTGCTGTCATAAACAATATGGCCGTGCCCCTGGATGTGAAATGAATAAGGATCGTACAGCTTACTAATAATATTATTGATCCTGGTGAGAACAGCAGCTAAAAGTAATAGGATTGTATTATTCAAGGGATTGTTTTATGTTCCTGGGAGTGCCAGATGCCCAAGAGAGAAAAAAAAGTTAAGTAATTTCTAAGAATATAAATCATTTTATCATTGATCTGGCTAATGGAGGAAGAGTTTTTCAAGGGGATTGGTATTCCGATAGGATGTAAACCTTGTCTGGGCTAATATTAATGCTTGAGGAGCATTAACCCCCATGCAATAAAAAAATTACTTACATATGAATTTCCTTAATGCATCATCTTCTGGTAAATTGCTCCGTTGCTTTAGATATTGCCTCTGTTTCCTGCCATAAATATATAACTTTGTTTTACCCTGTGTGAATGCCGCTGTTCTGCTGAATCCGGCGTAGTTTTTCTTTTGTTCCTGCGCCTCTCCGTTCTTGAGATATGGCCTCTTTTTTTCCTTTATTTAAGCCTAGTCTTTTTAGACAAGTGGGTGTATTTTCTTGAGAACCACACCCAGATGGTTTAAGACAAGATTGGTTTTAGAACAAATTTATGTACAGGAAAAAAGGGACCACATCTCAGGAATGGAGAGGTGCAGGAACAAAAGAAAAACATAGCTGGATTCAGGAGAACAGCGACATGTACACCAGGTAAAAAATCGAAATACAGTGGCACGTAAAAGTTTGGGCAGCCCTAATCAAAATTACTATTATTTTGAATATTTAAAGGGATATTCCCATCTTCAAGATCCTATCCCAATATGTAGTAGGTGTAGTCATAATAATAATATTAGCAAATAACTCGAATTATAAATGTAGTATAGTTTTTCTGATTTGCTAAGTATCTTTCCTCATGTACAGGCACTGTAGCACCTTTGGTATCCATGGTTATGACCACTGATATCATGAAAGTTAGTTGCTAGTGGTCGTGATCATGGATACCTAAGGTCCTGCAGTGTCTGCATATGAGGACAGAGACAAAGCGAATCAGAAGAACTATACGACATTTCTAATTGGAGGAATTTGCTAATATTATTATTATTACACCTACTACATATTGAACTTTGAAATGGGAATACCCCTTTAAGCAAGTTTCTTTATCGGTACCGGAAACACTGATGGCACACTGATGAAAAACACTGTTGACACCGGTGCTGGTGTTATTCAGATATGTGAAGGGGGCCTTAGGCTGCTTTCACACATCAGGCACAATCCGGCGAATTTTGAAAAAAATTCATCCTGCAAAAGTTCCTGCCGGATCCGTTTTTTTCTCATAGACTTGTATTGGCGACGGATTGTGATGGATGGCCTCACGTTTCATCCGTTTTTCGCCGGATCCGTTGAAAATTGGTTTTCCGGCGGCCAGAGAAAACGGACATAGTAACGTTTTTTGTGTCCGTCGAAAAAACGGACAGCAAAAGATCCGGTGCCGTCCGTCGTTTGCTACAATGGAACCCTATAGCGCCGGATCCATCAAATAACGGAATCCGGCGACAGATTCGGTTTTTTTTAACTGAGCATGCTCCAATTTTTTTAGGATCCAATTAGCTGTATCAGCTAGTCGGATCCCTCGACAAAACGGATCAGTCGTATCAGTTTTTCACAATCTGTGACGGATCCGTTTTTTCAACATTCGATGGATTGTGCCTGACGTGTGAAAGCAGCCTTAAACAGAAATGGATGTGTCTTTCAGAAAGGCGATCTTTGGCTGAGTGATGAGGATCCTGAACAAATGACATATCCTCCTCTACATTTGACCACACTTTTACAATTTTTTTTGGTATGTTAAACATGTAAAAAAAACTTTTGAATGCCCTAAAAAGTGGAAACACTTTTTAATATTTTTTGCTTTCCTATTCTTCTCACTCCACCTCGCAGTTTGCGCAATGATTGACGACACTTCACATGACGGCGGCAGTCACAGCACCGTGGAGGGCACTGATTGATTGATTGATTGACGGACTGGGGGATATCGCATCCACTAAATAATAAGCAGAAAAAGAAAAATATTTCCATGAGATTAAGTTACGTACTTTGCTCGAACAGAAATATAACCTGATATGTATAATTTCTAGCATAGCATTTACTCCTCTTCATTCACTACTTGCTGGAATACAAGCCGCCAAGACTGACATGTTTGCAGTGAAGTTTTACTTAACCTGTTTTTAAAAGGAGCCAGGAAAAAAATAAATTTAAATAACTTGCTTTAAGTACTTATTACCTCTATATGAAAGATGTCAATTGTAGGAAGGTGGCAGCCTTAATAAAGCCCATGGAGAAGGGTCATCATATGTTGATGTCCTGCACTCCATGGTGACTACATGGTTGATAATGAGACCAACAACCCCGAATAATGATCCTATTAAGAAAACCACCATCACCTTAAAGTAAATGTTTTTCATTGGAGTCTCCTGCTACATATTCCACAGCACGAAGGGCCCGGGAAAGCTCTGGAGACAGATAGGGTTATGAGCTCTGCTACCATCCTCCAACGTGTGGCTCCATCTATCATATGAAGCTGTCATGTTCGCCCAACAAGAGCTGATCTATTAACGTCTCCAGAGCATCTTATTAAGCAGGAGCAATTGATGAAGATGGTCCGTGTGCCACTCAGCCCCTTCACATGTCAACTTCCAAATCACTCCTGAAATGTAATTAACGAGCCAAAGAGGCCATCTAATAGCACATCCGACAGAAGAGAAACACAGGCGGCTCTGTTTCAGGTAGACACCACAGTTTATATTGCAGGAGCAGTGCTGGGTGTAGAGGACAATAATTAGGGTGAATGGGGTTATAGCCTAAGGTCAACAGTACCAGGGGCGGCAGCGGGATTATTTATCTGCGCTCTTCAAAGTGGATTTTTAATGTAAGGACTGGCAGAAGAACATTTGTTAGCAGGTCTAGAAGAAAGATGGTCCTTCATGGCTGGAATATTTAATCTGGAAGAGTCCTAACTAGTGATGAGCGATAAGGTGTTATCTGAGTAAACTCGGATACTAATAGAGTGTCTACGGCGTGCTCGAAGACTATGCTCGAGTAGCTGTGGCTGCATGTCTCGCGGCTGTTTGATAGCCTCAACACATGCAGGGATCGCCTAACAAAGAGGCTCGATGTGGAGCCATTGCTACTTGTTGGATGAACAATCTGTAGGAAGGTCAATCTTGTTCAAGCCTAGATAGATCCACTAGGGTCTTCTCTGCCGTTATCTTGATCATATCAAGCCATCGGATTGCCGGTCTCTTTGCCTTGTCCCTTCTATTCTTCTGACCATGATGTCCTTGACCAGTGATTAATGTCTTTGTATGATATGTATCCAAAGTAGGCAAGTTGTAGCTTGGTGATCTTTGCTTTGAGTGACATGTCTGGCTTGATTTGTTACAAAACTGATTCGTTTGTTCTTTTTGCCATCCATGGTATTGATAATTTACTTCTCTAATACCATGGTTGAACAGACAAATCAATTTTGGAACAAATCAAAATAGAAATGTCACAACAACCACTGGTACCTGGACCAATAAGCCGAATGGGGATCTTTTACCTCTTTAAGGTTAGGGTCACATGACAGTTTAAAAAATCGGTCCGATTTTCATCCAGAAAAATGGGACGATTTTTTTCCCCACTTGTCATCTGTGTGCAGTCCGTTTTTTTTAATCAACAGCTATTAATCCTTTACCTTTTCTTGTATTACAAAATCGCAATGTAAAAATGCAGATGTTATTCCGTATTCATCCAATTTTTTTCTCACACCCATAGACTTGAAAGGGTGAGTACTGAGGAAAATCGTGCATGCTGCAATACTTTTCACATCGTACTTCTGAACTGCCCCTTTGATTCACATTGGTCTGGATGTGATCCATTCCTTTAACGGATAGCACTTGGACTGAAAATACGGTCATGTGCGTGAGCCCTTTGAACAGAGCAGCAGCGCGCCTGCTCGACAGAGCACCATTCATTCCATATGGGGCTGTTGAGCACTGCGCTCTACTTTTTCCAGCATCTCCATGGGGAATGAACGGACGGGACTGAACAGTCGGTCAGGCGTACAACTTGCTTCTCCCTTCTGCATTCGGGATAAAATCTAATAATTCCCCATTCTCCTATTGGCGCAGGTCCAAGCAGTGGGACCACCGCCGATCAGCAAGTTTTCACCTATCCTTAATAGCCACGTCAAATGTTGGACTCAGGTGTCCATCAGAACCAGCAAATGCTTACTGAGGTGTCGCAGAGAAAACCTTCAGAGGATAATTGCTCATCGGTTGTCTTGGTAATCTGAGACACTAAGCGCAGCTATTCTTCTATACAAATCTCTAGAAGTTATGTAAGGGCTGTGGAGTTATAGCGCTAACTACATTATAATGTAATGAGATCACTGTCTACCTGCCGCTATTTAAATTCCTCGTCTCGCTCAGCTCTACATTGCGGAACGTATGACCTTTCCTCCGCCGGTTTGATGCGTGAGAATAACAGCATTGTTGTTGTTGTTTTCATTATTCCTTACGCATTAATTTTGTAAACATGTATTTAATAAAAAAAGAGAAAAGAAAATATCATTCGCAGAGCTGGAAATTTTATCAGAAATCCAATTAGCGGTGTTGTGCGTTCGGTGCACCCTGCGGATGACATCCAGCGGAACCCCAGGCGACATTTCTATTTCATCTGTCGCTTCTGTTTGACGGATAAAGATTGTCCCAGGTAGGGTTAAGTATTTATTTCTTTTTAATCTGGTAGACAAATCCTCATTAAAATGGTAATTCTTGTTTTTTTTTCCCTTTTTTAATTAGATGTAATTTCTATAGAAAACATCAGGGATCAGGCAGCTGTCAGTTGGAGGAGCATCAAAGGTGGCAGCATGTTTATCTGATTAACTAAGTTATTAGCAAGGGCATCTGGTGGGTTGGGCAGTGTGCGAAACGGAGCACCTTCAGGAGCAATACTGTGCCCCCCATGTGTTGGCAGCTACTGCTTTTAACCCCCCCTGTTTTGCCCGATTGATATCTTAGGGGTTAAGGATCCCATCAGATGAGTATGACTGTGTGCAGCCATGTCTGGAAACCATAATTGGAGCCCTCTAGTCATCCAATCTCCAGACTGCTGTCCCTGGAGTGGGACATAGCTCGGCAGTCCGTTATTAGTGTGTTAGGGAGCTGCAGCAAAAAATAAACTCAGAGTTTACAATCTATTGGTGATGATGCTATCAAAGTGACCGTACTGTCTAAAGAAAGGTTGAATTGTATTTTCTGGTTCATCTGTGCTTTTCCACCAGCCTGTCACACTCTCTGTAAAGATTTCCTCCTTACTTTCCCTCATTAAAGTAAAACGTTGGCAGTTTGCGGAATATGTTAGCGCTCTATAAAAATAAAGAATATTATATTATTATTATTTGATGTAAAGAAAGTGAGATTTCATTTTAAAAATCTTAATAAATAGATTGCTCAAGGTTGTTCTAGAACTACTTACCTGTTTGTATCTAGAGTGCCTTAGTTATAATTGTCCCGTCCTTACCTGTTTGTATCTAGAGTGCCATAGTTATAATTGTCCCACCCTTACCTGTTTGTATCTAGAGTGCTATAGTTATAATCATCCCTCCCTTACCTGTTTGTATCTAGAGTGCCATAGTTATAATTGTCCCTCCCTTACCTGTTTGTATCTAGAGTGCCATAGTTATAATTGTCCCTCCCTTACCTGTCTTACCTGTTTGTATCTAGAGTGCCATAGTTATAATTGTCCCTCCCTTACCTGTTTGTATCTAGAGTGCCATAGTTATAATTGTCCCACCCTTACCTGTTTGTATCTAGAGTGCTATAGTTATAATCATCCCTCCCTTACCTGTTTGTATCTAGAGTGCCATAATTATAATTGTCCCTCCCTTACCTGTTTGTATCTAGAGTGCCATAGTTATAATTGTCCCGTCCTTACCTATTTGTATCTAGAGTGCCATAGTTATAATCGTCCCTCCCTTACCTGTTTGTATCTAGAGTGCCATAGTTATAATTGTCACACCCTTACTTGTTTGTATCTAGAGTGCCATAGGTATAATCGTCCCTCCCTTACCTGTTTGTATCTAGAGTGCCATAGTTATAATTGTCCCGTCCTTACCTGTTTCTATCTAGAGTGCCATAGTTATAATTGTCCCACCCTTACCTGTTTGTATCTAGAGTGCCATAGTTATAGTTGTCCCTCCCTTACCTGTTTGTATCTAGAGTTCATTGTTATAATTGTCCCTCCCTTACTTGTTTGTATCTAGAGTGCCATAGTTATAATTGTCCCTCCCTTACCTGTTTGTATCTAGAGTTCATTGTTATAATTGTCCCTCCCTTACTTGTTTGTATCTAGAGTGCCATAGTTATAATTGTCCCTCTCTTACCTGTTTGTATCTAGAGTTCATTGTTATAATTGTCCCTCCCTTACCTGTTTGTATCTAGAGTGCCATAGTTATAATTGTCACACCCTTACCTGTTTGTATCTAGAGTGCCATAGTTATAATTGTCCCTCCCTTACCTGTTTGTATCTAGAGTTCATTGTTATAATTGTCCCTCCCTTACTTGTTTGTATCTAGAGTGCCATAGCTATAATTGTCCCTCCCTTACCTGTTTGTATCTAGAGTGCCATAGTTATAATTCTCCCTCCCTTACCTGTTTGTATCTAGAGTTCATTGTTATAATTGTCCCTCCCTTACTTGTTTGTATCTAGAGTGCCATAGTTATAATTGTCCCTCCCTTACCTGTTTGTATCTAGAGTTCATTGTTATAATCGTCATTCCCTTACTTGTTTGTATCTAGAGTGCCATAGTTATAACCATCCCTCCCTCACTTGTTTTTAACTATTTGCATCTAGAGTGCTATAGTTATAATTGTCCTCTCTTACCTGTTGATATCTAGAGTGCCATAATTATAATCGTTCTACTCTACGTGACAGTTGCACCCGCTTTAAAGATCTAAGCAATTTTGAATATTAATTTCATTTCTGTCAAGTTCTCTGCCTATTCCTAGATCAATGACTAACACAATGGCCACCAACCCACCACAGGTGTAGTCATCTTGCGTCTGTGATTAATCCTAACCTTTCAATGAATATGTTATCTCATATACCAGATATAAATCAGTACTCCTCCAGAAGACTTCTCTGCAGTAAATGCGGTTTTGTGGTTTTCCCTTAGTGAAGCAATACAGTGACCTTGTCACCAATAGGAATCTATTGTCATGCCACTGACCTGAGATTATGGATCTGTTGATCATATGGGTTGGGAGTTTTCAGGAGATATGATTAAATCTCTAAAATGGGAACAATCTCTTTCCAAGAATATGTAATTATTTTATCTGATGTAAATTCCTCTATTTTCCTGAATCCGGCGATGTTTTTCTTTTGTTCCTGGGCCTCTCTGTTCCTGAATTACAGCCGCCTCTTCCCAGTATGCAAATCTAGTCTTTTAACTAAGTGGGCGTGGTGCTCTAGAAGACACCCATAGAAGAGTTGATGACCATGCCCACTTAACTAGCAAGACTAGATTTATATATTGGTAAGATGAGGTCCTATCTCAGGAACAGAGGGGTGCAGGAAGAAGAAAAAAACAGCACTAAACTCAGGAGAATAGCGGCATTTACACCAGGTAATAAAATTACATATTTGTGGAGAGTTTGTTTTCTCTTTAAGGAACTTCACATTGCGTATTTTATATCTATTTAATCATCTACCCCATAACTCCCAGTCCATTTAATAAGCAGATTCATAGACTCATATTTATGGTGAGTGACAGGTCCTCTTCAACTCTCAACTCTCAAGTAAAATCTGTAGATTTGTATTCATTACAGACAGATCTTCTCATTACTGAGATAGGAGATGACAGTTGGTGCTTATAGGATTCTATGGAGGGGGAGGAGCTAGAGGCCGACACAGACATGCTGCTGCAAGTTCAGCTGAAACCATAGTTACAGTCTCCATAGGACTTTATGAGCACTAACTGTCATCTCCTATCTCAGTAATGTAACAATCTGTCTTCAATGAGAATTTTGAGAATGATCTGTCCAGGAGGACAAAGAAGCTGATTTTTAAATGAGAAATATTACAAAGATTATTATTTTCACTTGTACTATTGAGTTATGAAAAATAAAGTACAAATAAAAAGACGATTACTCTCTAAGGGAAGTGTGTCCTAGCTGCTTTCTTGCCTTAGATGTCTACATTAATTGCTGCGTGGAGACTGCAGCGTGTGTACAGAATGGAGATATCGGAGCACTACGGGCCGCCCCGTCTATCCCTCCACCGCACATCAAGGCCTGTTGGCTGTGATAGCGGCGAGCCGATGGCCCCGTCTTTCTCAACCGTCTTTCGGTCCCTCCCTCCTAACTCAACGAGAAGCCGCAAACAAATCCAGCACCAAATTACCCTCCTTATTGAAAGTCATTTTATGAATAAAACAATTATTCAAGTAATTGAAAAAATGTGTTGTTAAATTAAATGCGGTGCTTGCTATTAAAATTTGAGTGCTTTCTGGTGCTGGCGGCGTGAGCCTGTAATTATACCGCTGCTCTCGCTCCTGCATTTATTGGTTTTTAATCTCTTTTTGTGCCGTCTCTCGGATGATATTTTACTGTACAGAGTAATATTCCTTCTCCTAGGGAAAAGCTCAGCTGATTTTTACCTTTCCCAACAACCATAGTTCATTTATATACCGTATTTTATTTCATAATTATTTTATTTTATTAGTCTTTTTGTTTTTTTAACATTGCTCCAAAGTATCGCAATGTTAACTGTTTGAAGGATGAAAAAGTTGGAGCCTGACCTTTGCAAAAAAAAGCTATTGTTTTTATCAATCATATCCACATTTATGGCATGGAGTCGTGTGCAAAACATGGAGTTAATTGACGGAGGCCATGTATGGGTTCAAGGCTACTTACCAGTCAGACCTGGACTGGCCATCTGCCACACCAGGCAGATTCCCGGTGGGCTGCTGCACTCAGCTACATAATGGGTCACTAACTCTGGTTCAATGGCTGTTGGCCCCTTAATTTCTCTTCATTATCACAGCGTTTACGTTTACACACGCACACAGTGTTCAATACGCCGCAGTGGGTCTAACAGCGATGAACCCCAACGATCCCAAGAATTGGGGTTCTAAAGTGCCTTGTGTGAGTGGAGCAGTGGTCAGTCATGCACGATGCAGGTCCTTTCACATATGGTTCCTCAAACAACCCCTTTAAGGAAGTGGTGAAGGACATGACCAAGTAAAGCAAAATATGCATTGCACCTTGAAGGGGGAAGCATCTCTCGGATGATGATGATGTGGGCTGATCGGGTTTGTCTGCTAGCCAAATATTGGGCTGCCTAGGTGATTAATGTGATGCCTATATGATATATGTACCCTTGCCAAGGTCCATAATGGCCACAAACTCTTTACACATCATAGGAAGCTAGCTAAACTTTTTTTTCGCATCCCTCATAAATGGTTATATTTAGATAGAGCTTGTAAAAACAAGAACTTTTGCAATTTACTGCTTATTAAAATTTGCAGCCGGTTTTGAGGTATTAACACTTTTCTTTTGTTTGCAACTCGTTGCCAAGGAGACCGTCCACCGCTGTTGTCTAGCTTGTAGGCACTGTTCTGAAGCTGGTCGGGATTAGGATGTTACAGTGTGCTCCACCGATCCTAAGGAACATCAAAACAGTGCTGAAAAGCTCAATAGAAAAAAGCGTGTAAGCACTGTGCATGTTCTTTTGTTTAGCAGCGGTGGTCGGTTTCCAAGGAATCGAGCTGTAAACAAAAGAAAAGTGTTAATATCTCAAGAACGGATACAAATTTTAGCAAGCAGTAAATTAGAATATTGATTGTATTTACAAGCAATATCCGATAATACCCATTTATGAAGGTGAGAAAAACCCTGTAAATTAGATATGTTTTGGGTGTGAGTAGAAACTCATGTAAAATGGATTAATCATTCCCTGATCACGTCGGAACCCATAAACTCAGGGCTAAAACTCTAGTGACATGCAAAATGAGCTTCTGTGAAATGTAAGTCTCCTCCATTTATGTGCATCCAGGAAATTTGCTCCTAGAAATTGCTAATTCCCAAAGGTGTCATCATTACCATCTACTTGAATTGATGATCCTGACACTTGTGTGATTTTAATAGTCTCCTCCTATTTAGGGAGATTTAATTAGGCCGTGTAAGGGAATCCTTGGGACTGTTTTAGCATATTTTGAATAATGCAGAAATGTCTTCTGGCACTTAGAATAGGCTGTGAAAATACATAGGGACTTAGAAATAAACTTCTCTTAGACTATATCGCAATTAATGCCATATGCAATCTTTAAATGTCGTGCTACATTACGCCAAAAAAGAGACAATATGGGATTTCTTAAATTACTGTACTACATCTACTCTGCTTGCAAGTGACGGGTTGTCCGTTGGCCGGCAGCTATCTCGCCCAGGAACGCTCCCTTGCCCGAGTGCTTCTGTGATCTCCATGTTAGAGCTGCTGCCAGAAATCAATGGTGGCGGCTTATATCTCAGAGAGCAAAATGATTGGCAGTCCAAAATCACACGTGCCAGATCCTTATCTCCCCTGACATCATCCTTTGGGAGACAGTTACCACTATATAAATTAGAGTGTTGGCCAAACCCATTGATATTGTCATTAGACCAGTCTGTATGAGGGTCTTTACTATGAGATATTAAAACTTCAGATATCCGATGATTACAGCGTTTGTGATTCAAGGCAACCATTGGGTTTTCTAGGCACTGCTGTCCTTCACTTCAGAAGAGGCTAAAATTGCTGCTAGGTCACTACATTCTGTGCATACATTAAAAATGTTTCCTGTGGTTGATTGGCTCACTCAGCTGCTCAAAGAGGTAGTTACAGGAACACTTTTTAATGTTCAACTGGTTTATTAAAAACCATACTGCATAAACCGGTACAAAATTAAGTAAACAAACATGACCCTTCTGGAATGACGGGTAAAAAATTGCATACAGTACAGTCTGTGTGACTGCAGGGATCTGCCCTCTCAGGGGAAAAAAAAAACAAGGTTCAGCTCTCTTTAATACAAGCACAGCTCTGGAGATCTCATCTCCAGAGACATCACCACTGAATGAGTCCAAAGACTTCACTTTTATCTTCGGGACCACACTTGGGGTGGAGATATGGTGACTAGTGTTATGAACAGGTGATTCAGAACCACAATGGACCTAGTGGTTAAGAGCACACAAAGTGACCTGATAGTTACTAACATAGGACGAGCTCTGAGACGTGGGAACTCTGCTGACCGCAATCCCTAATCCTATCATACCACACTAGAGGTAGCCGTGGATTGCGCCTAACGCTCCCTATGCAACTCGTCACAGCCTGAGAAACTAACTAGCCCTGAAGATAGAAAAATAAGCCTACCTTGCCTCAGAGAAATTCCCCAAAGGAAAAGGCAGCCCCCCACATATAATGACTGTGAGTTAAGATGAAAATACAAACACAGAGATGAAATAGATTTAGCAAAGTGAGGCCCGACTTACTGAATAGACCGAGGATAGGAAAGATAGCTTTGCGGTCAACACAAACACCTACAAACAACCACGCAGAGGGGCAAAAAGACCCTCCGCACCGACTAACGGTAGGGAGGTGCTCCCTCTGCGTCTCAGAGCTTCCAGCAAGCAAGAAAAACCAATATAGCAAGCTGGACAGAAAATATAGCAGCAAAAGTAACACAAGCAGAACTTAGCTTATGCAGGGCAGACAGGCCACAAGAACGATCCAGGAGAGAGCCAGACCAATACTGGAACATTGACTGGAGGCCAGGAACAAAGAACTAGGTGGAGTTAAATAGAGCAGCACCTAACGACTTAACCTCGTCACCTGAGGAAGGAAACTCAGAAGCCGCAGCCCCACTCACATCCACCAGCGGAAGCTCATAGACAGAACCAGCCAAAGTACCACTCATGACCACAGGAGGGAGCTTGACCACAGAATTCACAACAGTACCCCCCCCTTGAGGAGGGGTCACCGAACCCTCACCAGAGCCCCCAGGCCGACCAGGATGAGCCAAATGAAAGGCACGAACCAGATCGGCAGCATGAACATCAGAGGCAAAGACCCAGGAATTATCTTCCTGACCATAACCCTTCCACTTAACCAGGTACTGAAGTTTCCGTCTCGAAATACGAGAATCCAAAATCTTCTCCACTATATACTCCAACTCCCCCTCAACCAAAACCGGGGCAGGAGGATCAACGGATGGAACCACAGGTGCCACGTATCTCCGCAACAATGACCTATGGAATACGTTATGGATGGAAAAAGAAGCTGGAAGGGTCAAACAAAAAGACACAGGATTAAGAACCTCAGAAATCCTATACGGACCAATGAAACGAGGCTTAAACTTAGGAGAGGAAACTTTCATAGGAATATAACGAGATGACAACCAAACCAAATCCCCAACACGAAGTCGGGGACCCACACAGCGCCTGCGGTTAGCGAAACGTTGAGCCTTCTCCTGAGACAATGTCAAATTGTCCACCACATGAGTCCAAATCTGCTGCAACCTATCCACCACAGTATCCACACCAGGACAGTCAGAAGACTCAACCTGCCCTGAAGAGAAACGAGGATGCAAACCAGAATTGCAGAAAAACGGCGAAACCAAAGTAGCCGAGCTGGCCCGATTATTAAGGGCGAACTCAGCCAAAGGCAAAAAAGACACCCAATCATCCTGATCGGCAGAAACAAAACATCTCAGATATGTTTCCAAGGTCTGATTGGTTCGTTCAGTCTGGCCATTTGTCTGAGGATGGAAAGCCGAGGAAAAAGACAAATCAATGCCCATCCTAGCACAAAAGGCTCGCCAAAACCTCGAAACAAACTGGGAACCTCTGTCAGAAACGATGTTCTCCGGAATGCCATGTAAACGAACCACATGCTGGAAGAACAATGGTACCAAATCAGAGGAGGAAGGCAATTTAGACAAGGGTACCAAATGGACCATCTTCGAGAAGCGATCACAAACAACCCAAATGACCGACATTTTTTGAGAGACGGGGAGATCCGAAATAAAATCCATAGAGATATGTGTCCAGGGCCTCTTCGGGACTAGCAAGGGCAAAAGCAACCCACTAGCACGAGAACAGCAGGGCTTAGCCCGAGCACAAATCCCACAGGACTGCACAAATGAACGCACATCCCGCGACAGAGACGGTCACCAAAAGGATCTAGCCACCAAATCTCTGGTACCAAAGATTCCAGGATGACCAGCCAACACCGAACCATGAACCTCAGAGATAACTCTACTCGTCCATTTATCAGGGACAAACAGTTTCTCCGCTGGGCAACGGTCAGTTCTATTAGCCTGAAATTTTTGCAGCACCCGCCGCAAATCAGGGGAGATGGCAGACAAAATTACCCCCTCCTTGAGAACACCCGCCGGCTCAGACAAACCCGGAGAGTCGGGCACAAAACTCCTAGACAGGGCATCCGCCTTCACATTTTTAGAGCCCGGAAGGTACGAAACCACAAAGTCAAAACGGGAGAAAAACAGCGACCAACGAGCCTGTCTAGGATTCAACCGTTTGGCAGACTCGAGATAAGTCAAGTTCTTATGATCAGTCAAGACCACCACGCGATGCTTAGCTCCTTCAAGCCAATGACGCCACTCCTCGAATGCCCACTTCATGGCCAGCAACTCTCGATTGCCAACATCATAATTACGCTCAGCAGGCGAAAACTTCCTGGAAAAGAAGGCGCATGGTTTCATCACCGAGCCATCAGAACTTCTTTGCGACAAAACAGCCCCTGCTCCAATCTCAGAAGCATCAACCTCGACCTGGAATGGGAGCGAAACATCTGGTTGACACAACACAGGGGCAGAAGAAAAACGACGCTTCAAGTCTTGAAAAGCTTCCACAGCAGCAGAAGACCAGTTGACCACATCAGCACCCTTCTTGGTTAAATCAGTCAACGGTTTAGCAATACTAGAAAAATTATTGATGAAGCGACGATAAAAATTAGCAAAGCCCAGGAACTTTTGCAGACTCTTCAGAGATGTCGGCTGAGTCCAATCATAAATGGCCTGAACTTTAACAGGGTCCATCTCGATAGTAGAAGGGGAAAAAATGAAACCCAAAAATGAAACCTTCTGAACACCAAAGAGACACTTTGACCCCTTCACAAACAAAGAATTTGCACGCAGGACCTGGAACACCATTCTGACCTGCCTCACTTGAGACTCCCAATCATCCGAGAAGACCAAAATATCATCCAAGTATACAATCAGGAATTTATCCAGGTACTCTCGGAAGATGTCATGCATAAAGGACTGAAACACTGATGGAGCATTAGAAAGCCCGAATGGCATAACCAGGTACTCAAAATGGCCCTCGGGCGTATTAAATGCTGTTTTCCATTCATCGCCCTGTTTAATGCACACAAGATTATACGCACCACGAAGATCTATCTTGGTGAACCAACTAGCCCCCTTAATCCGAGCAAACAAATCAGACAGCAGCGGCAAGGGGTACTGAAATTTGACCGTGATTTTATTTAGAAGGCGGTAATCAATACAAGGTCTCAGTGAACCATCCTTCTTGGCCACAAAAAAGAACCCTGCTCCCAATGGCGACGACGACGGGCGAATATGACCCTTCTCCAAGGATTCCTTTACGTAACTCCGCATAGCGGCGTGCTCAGGCACAGACAAATTAAACAGTCGACCTTTAGGAAACTTACTACCAGGAATCAAATCGATAGCGCAATCACAATCCCTATGCGGAGGTAGGGCACTGGACTTGGGCTCATCAAATACATCCCGGTAATCCGACAAGAACTCTGGGACCTCAGAAGGGGTGGAAGATGAAATAAACAGAAATGGAACATCACCATGTACCCCCTGACAACCCCAGCTGGACACAGACATTGATTTCCAATCCAATACTGGGTTATGGACTTGTAGCCATGGCAACCCCAACACGACCACATCATGCAGATTATGCAACACCAAAAAGCGAATATCCTCCTGATGCGCAGGAGCCATGCACATGGTCAGCTGGGTCCAGTACTGAGGCTTATTCTTGGCCAAAGGCGTAGCATCAATTCCTCTCAATGGAATAGGATACTGCAAGGGCTCCAAGAAAAACCCACAGCGCCTAGCATACTCCAAGTCCATCAAATTCAGGGCAGCGCCTGAATCCACAAATGCCATGACAGAATAGGATGACAAAGAGCAGATAAAAGTAACGGACAAAAGAAATTTCGACTGTACCGTACCAATGGTGGCAGAGCTAGCGAACTGCTTAGTGCGCTTAGGACAATCGGAGATAGCATGAGTGGAATCACCACAGTAAAAACACAGCCCATTCCGTCGTCTGTGTTCTTGCCGTTCAGCTCTGGTCAAAGTCCTATTGCATTGCATAGGCTCAGGTTTATGCTCAGATAATACCGCCAAATGGTGCACAGTTTTACGCTCACGTAAGCGTCGATCGATCTGAATGGCCAAAGACATAGACTCATTCAGACCAGCAGGCATAGGAAATCCCACCATGACATCCTTAAGGGCTTCAGAGAGACCCTTTCTGAAAATTGCTGCCAGAGCACATTCATTCCATTGAGTGAGCACAGACCACTTCCTAAATTTCTGACAATATATCTCTACCTCATCCTGACCCTGACACAGAGCCAGCAAGATTTTCTCTGCCTGATCCACTGAATTAGGTTCATCATAAAGCAACCCGAGCGCCAGAAAAAAACGCATCAATATCACATAATGCAGGATCTCCTGGCGCAAGGGAAAATGCCGAGTCTTGAGGGTCGCCACGTAATAAAGAAATAATGATCTTTACTTGTTGAACTGGGTCACCAGAGGAGCGGGGTTTCAAAGCCAGAAATAGTTTACAATTATTTTTAAAATTCAAAAACTTAGCTCTATCTCCAGAAAATAACTCAGGAATAGGAATTTTAGGTTCTAACATAGGATTCTGAACCACTAATTCTTGAGTGTTCTGAACACTTATAGCGAGATTATCCATCAAAGAGGACAGACCTTGAATGTCCATGTCTACACCTGTGTTCTGAACCACCCTGATGTAAAGGGGAAAAGAAAGACAAAACACAGTGCAAAGAAAAAAAAATGGTCTCAGAACTTCTCTTTTCTCTCTATTGAGAAGCATTAGTACTTTGGGCCTCCAGTACTGTTATGAACAGGTGATTCAGAACCACAATGGACCTAGTGGTTAAGAGCACACAAAGTGACCTGATAGTTACTAACATAGGACGAGCTCTGAGACGTGGGAACTCTGCTGACCGCAATCCCTAATCCTATCATACCACACTAGAGGTAGCCGTGGATTGCGCCTAACGCTCCCTATGCAACTCGGCACAGCCTGAGAAACTAACTAGCCCTGAAGATAGAAAAATAAGCCTACCTTGCCTCAGAGAAATTCCCCAAAGGAAAAGGCAGCCCCCCACATATAATGACTGTGAGTTAAGATGAAAATACAAACACAGAGATGAAATAGATTTAGCAAAGTGAGGCCCGACTTACTGAATAGACCGAGGATAGGAAAGATAGCTTTGCGGTCAACACAAACACCTACAAACAACCACGCAGAGGGGCAAAAAGACCCTCCGCACCGACTAACGGTACGGAGGTGCTCCCTCTGCGTCTCAGAGCTTCCAGCAAGCAAGAAAAACCAATATAGCAAGCTGGACAGAAAATATAGCAACAAAAGTAACACAAGCAGAACTTAGCTTATGCAGGGCAGACAGGCCACAAGAACGATCCAGGAGAGAGCCAGACCAATACTGGAACATTGACTGGAGGCCAGGAACAAAGAACTAGGTGGAGTTAAATAGAGCAGCACCTAACGACTTAACCTCGTCACCTGAGGAAGGAAACTCAGAAGCCGCAGCCCCACTCACATCCACCAGCGGAAGCTCATAGACAGAACCAGCCGAAGTACCACTCATGACCACAGGAGGGAGCTTGACCACAGAATTCACAACAGACTAGCCTCCATCCTACTCTTCACTGTTCACAAAAATCCAGCCTTTAACTTGGCCAATTAACCCTTCTCAGCACTTAGTATGTGAGAGTATTTTTGCACGTTCATATCACAGAGGCTAACATCCTCAGTGACACATTTCTCCCCTCCAGTATTTTAGCAGTGACCTTCTCACATTACAAAATGTACATCTAATGCGTCCAGCAGGGAAAATACAGTATTTACAGGGTTTGTAGTCGCACATAGGTAATGTAGCATAATGGCTCCAAATGTCTCTAAGCTCCATATGAAAAGACCAACTCAGCTATACCTAGTTAGGGGTCCTGTAGTAGATTGGCAGAGAGTGCGTTACATCGGTCTTAATGAATTTTCCCAATTGTGTTTCTCCAGTCAACTAATTTTTGAAAAGATCAGAGTTTGGACAGTTTTCGAGCCCAACCGATATTTAGTCTATTTACACCAAATTGACATTTGTTGAGTTCTTTTTTTAGACTTGGGCTACACGGCAATTTTGGCCACGACACAGGTCATGCAGTCAGAAATTGCTGTATGACGCTATTATTTTTTAGCCGCGACAAGCAAGTTGCAAAAAATTCAACGTTTTGTAAGTTGCTTGCGACACCTTGCGGGTCACAATGTGACCATGTTCACTTGCACTCGTCTGTGATGAAAAAGCAGTATGGAGCAATCTTTGGCCACGCGACCCGTGTCGAGGACATCATTGCCCCATAGTCTCAGCCTACAGATAGAATTCAGAAGACTTGTCTGCAACATATAACCCAAGTCATCCTGGATTGTTTCCAAACCTTTCCTAACTGCTCATTCTCAAATGCACGCACAGTCGCACGCACTGCAATTGCCTTTAGGGTGCACCATGTTCTTCGCTACGACTGTAGAGTTTTGCTGAATTTCTACAAATTGTGCAGCGTTTATCAGGGTCCCGCTCACAATTCAGCTGCCCAGAATTTATTTATTTTTTTTAAGTATAGTTCAATTTAATTTAATATACCAAAATAGCACTGCTCAGGGCCTTACTGCAAAAAAAAGGCGACGTATCAGAGGAGCTTTCTTCAGATGTCTTCAGAGATTTCTCCCCTTTCTTTTACATATCCTGTGAATCTCGTCTTTTGTGCGCGTTCGCTTTATGTGTTTGTTATTTCGGATTCTCTCTGCTATTTCCTGGAGATGCAGGAAGTCTCTGAGCTTCTTTCAGTCATTATCCAGGGAAATTGAAATCATTAACGGCACATTATAAGATTTCCGAATCTTAATAATTTCATTTACATCCTTAATTTGTTTATTTATCGCACCTAATTATCCACGCGTTTCAGCCTCTATAGATAAATGTCCTATTTTAGGATGGTTTAAAATTAGGATGAGACTTTTATTTCATTCTGTAAAGTGGATTTATGTATGTCAGTAACTATGGGTTATCCTTACATTACCTTCTTCTGGAAGCATTGTCACCTTGTGTCTGGTATTGTAGCTCAGCTGCATTGAAATAAATAGGGCTGAGCAACAAGTCAGCACCCAACCTGAACCCACGTATGTTACGCCACTCTCGAAAACTTTTTAAAAGGTAAGTTGGGTTTGCCCCTGATGAGCTACAAGACTCACACTTCTCACTTACAGCGGTCACCTGACATAACAGCCATTGCCCCATCATAAACTATAGTGTAAAACTTCTCACGGATGTCTGAGTTTATTTTCTGAGAGAATAGTGAGTGCTGCAGCCCATCAGTGGCCACTGATTGGCTGCAGTGGTCATGTGACATAACAATTATCACCTCTTGATCGGCTGCAGCACTCACACTTGGACCATCCATGTTTCTCCTGAAGAAATAGTGAGCACTGCAGCCCATCAGTAACTGCTGATTGTTTGCAGCAGTTACATGACATACCAATCATCAGCTCCTGATAGGCTGCAGCGCTCACACTTCTATCGGATCCTGTATATGAGAGGTTTTGTTTCTCACGGACAACGGGATTTAGCATGCACCAACAGGGGTTCCATGTCATTCCACGCTTCCATCTGTATAACCTTGATGTAATCGATGGGTTGCCTGTCATTATGAATCTTGATTATCGTGATTTCTGCTATACATAGCAGGGCTGAAGCACTACTGTGTGTAGCACAGACGATCAGACGATCGCAACTTCAAGTCTCTTAAAAAGTAAATACCATTTAAAAAAAAAAATATTAAAAAATTAAAAAACTGCAAAAGTTCATATCACCCCCTTACAAATAAAACAATTACTGTAAATTAAAAAAATAAATAAATATGCATATTTAGTATCAGTAGTACATTAAGAAACCCCCCGATCTATCAAAATATAAAATAGATTAATCCGATCGGTAAACGGCGTAATGGGAAAAAAAAATCAAAACTCTAAAAATTATGCTTTTTTTGACTGGCAGAACGTTTCAATAAGAGGCGATCAATAGATCGTATCTATTCCAAAATGTAATCAATTAAAGCAGCTCATGGTGTAAATACTAATCCCTCACCCAGCACCAAATCACAAAAATGAAAACGCTACGGGTTTCTGAAAATGGACATGTTTGGTATCTGTGTACTCGTACTGACCTGGGGAATCATATTACCAGGTCAGTTTTGCCGTATAGTGACATGGTAAATAAAAAAAATAAAAATAAAAAACTATTGCGGAATTGCCCTTTTTTGCATTTTCACCACAATTGGATTTTTTTTTCCAATTTTTAAGTACAATGTGTGATAAAATAAATGGTGTAATTCAAAGTACAACTCGTCCCCCAAAAAAACAAGCTCTGACATGGCGATATTGACTGAAAAATAAAATTAAAAAATTATGGCTCTTGGAAGAAAGGGGGGAAAAAACAAAAAAACTGAAAATCACCTGGTAATGGAGGGGTTGTTTACTAGCTCCTTGCCTTTGGGCCCAGGAAGGTGAGAAAAAAAGTGATTCCTCTTGGATCCATTCCGTCCCTCCACACTCAGTGCTGCTTTCCCCTCAACTACTGGGGAGGAGGCAAGATTTCCACTGAAGCCAAAGAGACTTCCATTGTTATTCCTGGCTATAGAGAAGAAATAAACCAACTTTTTAGCCTTTCTGAAGCCATTGAGATACTACAACCTGGGGAACGCGCGTCGGGTTATACTGCAACAGGGAATGCTCGTCAGGTTATACTCCAGCAATTCTGGATGTTGGTGAAGGGATCGTGATTTGAGGTGCCAGGTAGTTGGGCAACGCTAAAAAATGGCAGATAACACCATGAAATGTGACAAACGAGGCTCGTTACCAGTCACAACCGATCGGCCAAACCGATACATTACAGCTATTTCATCTCGTACCTCGGATCATTCCTTCAGAGCAGCGCTCATGCTGTCTTTTTTAGAAAATTACTGGAGGACTTCTTTCCTTTAGTTGATTTGCAGTATTTTTAGTTTCCCTCCTGCGGGATTCTCGTTCTGTTCTCAGTAATGCTGACGTCTCGGCCCTCACCTGCTGGGAGCTGACACAGGACTTACCGAGGAAACTGTTTAAAGATGCAAGCTAGCTCAAAGGGAGAAAAATATTATCTGCAGCTAGAAGGAGAAGACCAACGCTAAAGAGAACTTTCACCGATTCCTGCACGCGACTGACACAGAATATTTTCTGTAATAATAAGCCGCGGCCCAGAGTAGATCTGATGGGGATTTTTTTTACTAACAGTTTTAAAGGTTGGGTATAATGTTTGCCAGGATCACTGACATTCTTGGAAATGAAAGTTTATTCTTTCTTATATTTCTCCAAAGCGTTGAGAATGGATGAAGATCAGTGAAGTCCCAGTTGGCCGGACACCCTCCAACAAAACTTTTATGTCTTAACCATTGTACACACCAATTAGCACAAGCTAATACATCTATTACATGCCACCTCCTAAATATTTTGTAGGTCCCCCTGACAAGGCATGGGCTCCACAAGATCATTAAAGGAAATCTGACAGCAGGATTTCACCTCCCAAACTATTTATACTGTATGTACATGTAGCTCTTTCAAGGCCATACCTTTACATGACCAGTCGGTTCCTTCATTACAGCGTTTGAATTTATATGCAGATGATGCTGGAGAGCTATGGTAGATATGAAGCCTCAGTCACTCCAGCTCTATTCTCTGCCTAACTCAGCTTCTTCCTGCATCACTGATGGCTTCCTTGCCTGAAGTCCCACTGCATAGAGGCTGGCATTTAAGAAGGAGGAGGCAGCAGCAATGAGAGAAAGGTAGAGCTGGAGTGACGGAGGCTTCAGATCTACCATAGCTCCATATCAATTAAATCACTGATTTCTCAGTAAATGGAGGAATGGGTGGACAGGCTGCATGGCATCGGGAGCCTACTCAGGTCCAGTTCTGAGCCTCCGCTCTGCACTGCTTCCAATCAGTTCACTGGCTCTGAGAAGCTTGGCCTATCTATTCCGGCATTGCTGCTGAGCTCACTGATTGGCTGCAGTACTTTCCAAAAGATTTCACCACTATAGATACTAACAGGCAGCGGAGCCTCAGCTATGGACCTTGGGAGCGTGAATGTAGAACTTTTTTCTTTTTTTAAACAAGCTGCTCCTGGACAGAGGTATTTTTTCTTAAACCACAAAACCCCTTTTACGGTGTGCTTACATTTTGCTACCACATTGCATTAAACAAAATGTTTTCCTTTGCCTAAGAAGTGTGGCTCTTCATATGGTGTATTTCTAAGGAGGGATTTCATGACATTTAAAGCACGTGAATTTAGTGATGTTCTAACACCCTATTGCACTTCACCAATGCACTGCTTTGCACCCTTTTCTTTCGAGACAATGCTATCATTACATATTAATGATATAAGACCCTCCACTATCCTACCTATGCCCAGCATTGCCATCTTCCTATGTGGTTCTACTATTACTCCCCAGCAACATGCCCACTGCCTTGGGGTCATACTTGATTTCGAGCTTTCATTCACCCCCCACATCCGATCACTGACTCGCTCTTGTCATCTACACCTCAAAAACATTTCTAGAATTCAACCTTTTCTTACTTTCGACTCTGCCAAAACTGTTACTGTTGCTCTTATCCATTCTCGTCTGGACTATTGTAACTCTCTACTAATTGGTCTCCCTCTTACCAAACTCGCCCCTCTCCAATCTGTCTTGAGTGCTGTAGCCAGGATCATATTCCTCACCAACCGTTACACCGATGCCTCTACCTTGTGCCAGTCATTGCACTGGTTACCCATCCACTCCAGAGTTCAATATAAACTTATCACTCTCACCCACAAAGCGCTCCACGGTTCAGCATCACCCTATATCTCCTCCCTCCCTCCATGCCCTCCATTCTTCTAATGACCTAAGATTAACATCCTTTATAATCCGAACCTCGCACTCCCATCTCCAAGACTTCTCACATGCTGCGCCAATTCTTTGGAGCGCACTACCCTGGTTAATATGATTAATCCCCAATACCCACAGTTTTAAGCTTGCCCAAAAAATGCATTTCTTCAGACTGGACTACCGCCTCAACGCATTAACCTAACTATCCCTTTGTTGCCCATTCAAATTTTTCTTCAAAACCAGGACCCTTGTATCATCTGTCCTCACACCCTTTATGCATTTAATAGCCCTCTGTGTCTGTACTTTCACACATACTGGTTGGTTACTGGTTCTTGCAGCATTGCATGAACACCCGAATTTATACATTGATGGCTGGTCCGTACAATGAAAGCAATTGTTACTATCCACCTTTCGTGTCTCCCCTATTTCCTCATAGATTGTAAGCTTGAGAGCAGGACCCTCACTCCTCTTGGTATCTGTTGTTTTATGCCATTATTGTTATTCTGTAAAGTATTTTATTGTCCTTACAAGCCCCTCTAATATGTAAAGCGCTGCGGAACATGTTGGCGCTATAGAAATAAACTTATTATTCTTATTCTTATTCTATATTTATAAAGGTCCATTGTGGCAAAGGTTATAGAGTCTGCAGTCCTACTTGTGCCGGCAATAACATATGTACAGGTCATTTTCCATAGGTGATGCTGTGAAGAAAAATTCATATCTTAATAATTTCTTAGTGTGCGGCACAATGCTCGGCACAGTTAATTTTGCAATGTGTTTAATTAAAATAATTTCTTGTGTCACAACGGTCCTTCCTGCTCATTATGCCGCAGTGTAATATCTTCCTGCCTGCAAATGTTGCTGATTTTATTTGTATTCTAGAAGTGGATTATTGTGTTCCTAGAATTGGAGGATCTTAAGGGACCGTGTGCAGTTTATTAGTTATGAACGCGCAAGGGAACCACATCGGAAAATTCTTCGGAGGCAAATAAATGCGTACATATACATTAATCCTGTTGCTATGTGCGGGTTTCTGGATACCACAAGGCAACAATATGCAATTGCACCCACTCATTATTACATCTGACTGCCTAAGTGTGTGCCTACCCACACAATGTAATATTTAGGGGAACAGCGGGAATAAAATTAGAGCAAAAAATGTCCACTTTTGCCCTGTTGACATGTCCTTTTTTTAGGCTTTATTCATAAAATATTAAGCAAGTTAATATAACTAACTGTTCGCTGGAGTTCTGACTAAAGAAACCCTCCATGATCCTGAGATCTCAGAGCCCTATTTGGATTGAAGCAGGGGTGCTAACGCTCGACTTTCCCACTAGTCAGAGTCTATGGGACTGGACACCACGCTGAGCATGGCATCTGATCTTGTATACACTTTTGTAAGATTCAGCATGGCTTGCAATGTCTTCATTTAAATCCATGCTTTTTCAATGCATAGGAGACCAGTGGGTGGTCCTACTTATTGTTTGGCCGCCTTCTCTGTATGCATTGAGAAATAGCTGTCAGTCACTGATTATCACTGCCCACTTGACTCCTAAGCCCAAAAATGCTAAAAATACAAATTATACTGAATGTTCCTAGAAAACTATATATTAACCTGCTCAGTTTCTCTTTAAGGTCAGTTTCACACATCCCGACATTCACTGTCTCGAGTATGCACTGAGATGCCGAAGTTGGCTGTGGCTCTCCTGACCCGAACTCAACACCCTCATATAACGTGCTCAGCATAAATGAGTACTACTCCCCCTCAAAGTAAGTTTTTAATTAATATCTCATTGAATACAAGAACAATTTTCAAAAATTTTGATAAGGCTAAGTTTCATAGAACTTTTTTTTAAACCATAACCTAAAGGTACAAAATCTTCCGTTTTACTCATATTAGGTGATACAAAAATGAGTACATCCCATATCAAAAACTATTAAATTTCTGTATGACCTACATGACATGATTTTGAAACATAGCGCCAAGTCTTCTAGGCATGGAATGAACAACCTATTGAAACGTATCTTTTTCCTTTCTTCAAGAATAACCTCTTAGAGCCTGGATCATGGATGGAGAGTGATAACAACTTGGCTCTTCAGACCTCTCCATAGGTGTTCGGTTGGGTTCAGATTAGGAGACACATGGCCCCTAAATCAGTTTCACCCTTATCTTTTTCAGAAATGCAACACTTGTTGGAAAAGTGCAAGTCTACCAAGAGCACAAAGGGATGTTGGTATCTTCTCTTTTAATGAAGAGCAGTACACCTGTGAATTCATGATACCATCAATGAAATGTAGCTCCCCAACACAAGTAGTGCCCCACATAACACCACCACCATGTGTCACTGTAGGCACCTGGTAATAGCAGTGTCGTTATGTGGGGCTGCTTGAGCACGGCTGGTGTCGGGGAGCTACATTTCATTGATGGGATCATGAATTCACAGATGTACTGCTATAATAATATAATAAGAATCTTTATAATAATAATTTAATATACTGCTCTACAGTGATAGGGAAGATGCTGCCATAACTCTGTGCTCTTGGTAGATGTGCACTTATATAATATGACAATGATCCAAAGCATAAATCTGTTACATTTCTGTAGAAGAACGGGGGAAAGTGATTCAGTGGCCAAGTGTCTCCTCATTTCAAACCAAATGAACACCTATGGGGAATTCTGAACATCATGAAACTCAGTCTTGTTGAAATCTTGGAAATGATTCTTGTGGTCAGTGAGATATTGATTAAAATCTTACTTTTCAAAGAGGGTGTACTCACTTATGCTGACCATTGTATGTCTATGAGGCTGTTGAATTCGAGTCAGAAGACCATTGGCCAATTCAGATATGATGGGCCATGCTTGCGCTGTGCATGACAGACATGGCAAACTCTCCTAAAGTCCTTAACTTTGCAAATCTCATTCAGACTTTTGTGAATCTGGAGGAAATCTGGATTACAGGACAGAACCCCGAATTGATAAAGGTAATATGACTAAGAGATTGAATGACAGGCTGGACATGAATGGGTTAAAGTTATTACGGGGACCGAATGCGCTCACAGAGCAAGAGGGTGGGAGAAATTGCAGCAGGTTCTTTGGGGCACATGGGAGGGAGTGCTTAAATCACAGACAGCTGCAGAACAGCTGGGATTCCAGATACCCACTTGAAAATTTGGCAGGTGATAAGAGGCGCAGAAACCTATTTATAAATCAGGGCTGGTGGTGCTGGGCAGGACTCTGCGGGACCCTCCATGCTTGAAGGAATGTCCTTTATGTTACTTGTTATGTGGGGTGATGTTCTGCAGATTTCCTGATGGAAAGTGACTTTTGGATGTGCGCGCTTGCCGAGAAATGCTGCTGAATTTTTGAGAGACGCTAAAGAAACGTCCCTTCTTTTCCTGTGATGTTTATTTTATAGTACAAATAACAGTCCTTGGAAATAAAAGTAAAGCAAAGGGATGAGGCTGTAGGCCAATCTAAGGGCACGAATTTAGGTTATGGCCCCGTAATATATTGCACACTCCTTGACCGACAAGATCCCAACGGCTTCCCGATACGCCCTTGGGGTAGTTCAGGACACCATCCTAATTTGCTGGCAAGGTAATAAGTTGTGCTCTTTACTTACAACTCTCTAGTCATAGCCCATCGGGAGTGATGCTACAGGCGGTCACAATTCTGTAATTGTTGCTTATAACCTTTATTTTGAGACCTGCGACCCTGTTGCTTCCAAACATTTGCGAGATTGGGAGTGAGCGGGGAGTGTTGGTAATTGCTGTATGTCTTCGTAGGGTTGTTCTACTAAAGGGAAAAAAGGAATAAGGTCAACTGAGCTCATGGGAGGACATATCATTGGTGCAACCTGTGCAACCTGTGCAACCACACAGGGGCCCAAGATGTAAGGGGGCCCTTTTCTACCTCCAAAGCAGGTGCAATTTTGCATTTTTAGGAGCTTATATATTGTTCTTTCACAGGGGCCCTTTTCTGTGTCCACCAGTGACTGACCTGGTACCTCATTCATACCCCTTAAAGTGCATCTAAACTTCAGAGCATTTTTATAACTTTGTAGACCCTTAAAGAGTAACTAAACATCTATTTATTTTTTTATCAATTTGTCCAGCATGGAAAATTATGAAACTTTCCAAATCAATTTTCCCAGTGTATTTTCCTTCAGCTGTATTGATTTCAGAATGTACTCATTTGGAGTACAGATGATGGCAGTGAAAGGGTCAGCACTTGGTCTCACTAAAGATTCATTCACATGTCCCTCTTTTGCATACATGTGCCATCTGTGTTTTTCAAGGATAGCACTCGTACCTATTAGGTATCATTCAGACGTCCGTTTTTCACATAAGAGTGTTATAGTTTTCTCGATTAGCATTCGTGCCTTTGAAAGTCTATTGGACCTTTCATATGTCTGTGATTTTTCATGGACCGAGAGGTCTGCGGAAAATTTTGATCCAAGAGTCAGATGGCATCCAAGTGTGGTCCAATTCTCACGAACTGTCATAAACGAGACGTTGAAGAGACTTTTGTTTGTTTCCATGTACGAGAAATACTGATGACACTTGGACCAAACTTTCAAGACCTGATCAAAATAATCAATTCGTTTTTCTCATACATGGAAGTTACTTATGTGTGAATGAGGTCTAATATTGAGTGGGGCCATTGACCTGTCCATGATTTTTCATGGAATGAGCAATTCTGACAAAATCTCAGAGACATGTCCAATAGTGTTCAGAGTGTCAGATCAATATCAGCAATGCAAGTCTATGGGTCTGAGTGCTGTCGATTTTTCACGACTGCTAGTTAGGAAAAGATAAACTTTTTTGTGTTTGTTTCTCATCCAAGAAAACTTGCTGAAATGCAGACCCAAGTCTAATGGTAAAAACTGACACTTCCTAGCTCGGATAAAAAAAAAACACTGCTTAAACTCTGACCGATTTTTCTTATATAAGAAAATCACTCACATCTGAATCAGCCATAACTTTGGGGATAAGCTGCTGTAGGAAATTGTAGTGATAAGCACAACACGCAGGGGAGGCAGGAGCTAACCCATCACTGCCATCATCTGTACTCCAAAGGAATACGTTCTGATATCATTGCGGCTAAAGGCAAATAGACAGGGAAAAAGCCGGGGCTTGGAAGCCTCTTACATGTAATTTTTTACACGGACGAAGACAAATCCCCTAGTAAAGTGATTTGCAAAGTGTGATAACTTTTCAAGCTGGACAAAATTCTAAAAATAAGAAACGAAAGTTTAGTTACTCTTTTCAGAGTGGTCAGGGTCCAAGTCCTACTAATTGCTCAAAAGATTGCTCTAAAGTACAGAAGGCAGGAGCACTCACCTCCTGATTGAGCGGGCATACAGAGTGCAATGCGGGTTCGATAGATAGCTGTTGGGTTTGTACTCCACGCTGTGCGCATGCTCAGGCAGGAACTGACTTCTTCTGCCTCCTTTCCATGCACTACAAAGTGGACTGTTGAGTGATCAGTTGGGGTTCCGGAAACTAAGGCAAGTCTTCTACACCCCCACAAACTGTGAATCCTTAGCACTCTGAGCCACTTCTATTAGCCCAGGATTTAACTCCTTGCAACCACATGTATTGTATATTTTAACCCCTCTGTGACCTTAGACGTACTATCCCGTCGAGGTGCCCTGGGCTTATCTGACCCTGGACGGGATAGTACGTCATAGCCGATCGGCCGCGCTCACGGGGGGAGCGCGGCCGATCGCGGCCGGGTGTCAGCTGCTTATCGCAGCTGACATCCGGCACTATGTGCCAGGAGCGGTCACGGACCGCCCCCGGCACATTAACCCCTGGCACACCGCGATCAAAGATGATCGCGATGTGCCGGCGGTGCAGGGAAGCACCGCGCAGGGAGGGGGCTCCCTGCGGGCTTCCCTGAGCCCCCCGCAGCAACGCGATGTGATCGCGTTGCTGCGAGGGTCTCCTCACCTCCCTCCCTGCTCGAGCCCCGGATCCAAGATGGCCGCGGATCCGGGTCCTGCAGGGAGGGAGGTGGCTTCACAGAGCCTGCTTAGAGCAGGCACTGTGAAGGCTGCAGCGCTGCATGTCAGATCAGTGATCTGACAGAGTGCTGTGCAAACTGTCAGATCACTGATCTGTGATGTCCCCCCTGGGACAAAGTAAAAAAGTAAAAAAAAAATTTTCCAAATGTGTAAAAAAAATAAAAAAAAATATTCCAAAATAATGAAAAAAAAAAAAAAATATTATTCCCATAAATACATTTCTTCATCTAAATAAAAAAAAAAAACCAATAAAAGTACACATATTTAGTATCGCCGCGTCCGTAACGACCCGACCTATAAAACTGTCCCACTAGTTAACCCCTTCAGTAAACACCGTAAGAAAAAAAAAAAAAAAACGAGGCAAAAAACAACGCTTTATTATCATACCGCCGAACAAAAAGTGGAATAACACGCGATCAAAAGGACAGATATAAATAACCATGGTACCGCTGAAAGCGTCATATTGTCCCGCAAAAAAAGAGCCGCCATACAGCATCATCAGCAAAAAAATAAAAAAGTTATAGTCCTGAGAATAAAGCGATGCAAAAATAATTATTTTTTCTGTAAAATAGTTTTTATCGTATAAAAGCACCAAACCATAAAAAAATGATATAAATGAGGTATCGCTGTAATCGTACTGACCCAAAGAATAAAACTGATTTATCAATTTTACCAAACGCGGAACGGTATAAACGCCTCCCCCAATAGAAATTCATGAATAGCTGGCTTTTGGTCATTCTTCCTCACAAAAATCGGAATAAAAAGCGATAAAAAAATGTCACGTGCCCAAAAATGTTTTCAATAAAAACGTCAACTCGTCCCGCAAAAAACAAGACCTCACATGACTCTGTGGACCAAAATATGGAAAAATTATAGCTCTCAAAATGTGGTATTGCAAAAAATATTTTTTGCAATAAAAAGGGTCTTTCAGTGTGTGACGGCTGCCAATCATAAAAATCCGCTAAAAAACTCGCTATAAAAGTAAATCAAACCCCCCTTCATCACCCCCTTAGTTAGGGAAAAATAAAAAAAAATGTATTTATTTCCATTTTCCCATTAGGGCTAGGGTTAGGGCTAGGGTTAGGGCTAGGGTTAGGGCTAGGGCTAGGGTTAGGGCAAGGGTTAGGGTTAGGGTTAGGGCTAGGGTTAGGGCTAGGGTTAGGGCTAGGGTTAGGGTTAGGGCTAGGGTTAGGGTTAGGGTTAGGGCTAGGGTTAGGGCTAGGGTTAGGGTTAGGGCTAGGGTTAGGGCTAGGGTTAGGGCTAGGGTTAGGGCTAGGGTTAGGGTTAGGGCTAGGGTTAGGGCTAGGGTTAGGGCTAGGGTTAGGGTTAGGGTTGGGGCTACAGTTAGGGTTGGGGCTAAAGTTAGGGTTAGGGTTTAGATTACATTTACAGTTGGGAATAGGGTTGGGATTAGGGTTAGGGGTGTGTCAGGGTTAGAGGTGTGGTTAGGGTTACCGTTGGAATTAGGGTTAGGGGTGTGTTTAGATTAGGGTTTCAGTTATAATTGGGGGGTTTCCACTGTTTCGGCACATCAGGGGCTCTCCAAACATGACATGGCGTCCGATCTCAATTCCAGCCAATTCTGCGTTGAAAAAGTAAAACAGTGCTCCTTCCCTTCCGAGCTCTCCTGTGTGCCCAAACAGGGGTTTACCCCAACATATGGGGTATCAGCGTACTCAGGACAAATTGGACAACAACTTTTGTGGACCAATTTCTCCTGTTACCCTTGGGAAAATACAAAACTGGGGGCTAAAAAATAATTTTTGTGGGAAAACAAAAAGATTTTTTATTTTCACGGCTCTGCGTTATAAACTGTAGTGAAACACTTGGGGGTTCAAAGTTCTCACAACACATCTAGATAAGTTCATTGAGGGGTCTAGTTTCCAATATGGGGTCACTTGTGGGGGGTTTCTACTGTTTAGGTACATTAGGGGCTCTGCAAACGCAATGTGACGCCTGCAGACCAATCCATCTAAGTCTGCATTCCAAATGATGCTCCTTCCCTTCCGAGCCCTCCCATGCGCCCAAACGGTGGTTCCCCCCCACATATCGGGTATCAGCGTACTCAGGACAAATTGGACAACAACATTTAGGGTCCAATTTCTCCTGCTAACCTTGGAAAAATACAAAACTGGGGGCTAAAATATAATTTTTGTGAAAAAAAAAATATTTTTTATTTGCATGGCTCTGCGTTATAAACTGTAGTGAAATACTTGGGGGTTCAAAGCTCTCACAACACATCAAGATGAGTTCCTTAGGGGGTCTACTTTCCAAAATGGTGTCACTTGTGGGGGGTTTCTACTGTTTAGGTACATTAGGGGCTCTGCAAACGCAATGTGACGCCTGCAGACCATTCCATCTAAGTCTGCATTCCAAATGGCGCTCCTTCCCTTCCGAACCCTCCCATGCGCCCAAACGGTGGTTCCCCCCCACATATGGGGTATCAGCGTACTCAGGACAAATTGGACAACAACTTTTGGGGTCCAATTTCTCCTGTTACCCTAGGGAAAATACAAAACTGGGGGCTAAAAAATAATTTTTGTGGGAAAAAAATTTTGTTTTATTTTTATGGCTCTGCATTATAAACTTCTGTGAAGCCCTTGGTGGGTCAAAGTGCTCACCACACATCCAGATAAGTTCCTTAGGGGTCTACTTTCCAAAATGGTGTCACTTGTGGGGGGTTTCAATGTTTAGGCACATCAGTGGCTCTCCAAACGCAACATGGCGTCCCATCTCAATTTCTGTCAATTTTGCATTGAAAAGTCAAACTGCGCTCCTTCCCTTCCGAGCTCTCCCATGCGCCCAAACAGTGGTTTACTGCCACATATGGGGTATCAGCGTACTCAGGACAAATTGGACAACAACTTTTGAGGTCCAATTTCTTCTCTTACCCTTGGAAAAATAAAAAATTGGGGGCAAAAATATAATTTTTGTGAAAAAATATGATTTTTTATTTTTACGGTTCTGCATTATAAACTTCTGTGAAGCACTTGGTGGGTCAAAGTGCTCACCACACATCCAGATAAGTTCCTTAGGGGGTCTACTTTCCAAAATGGTGTCACTTGTGGGGGGTTTCAATGTTTAGGCACATCAGTGGCTCTCCAAACGCAACATGGCGTCCCATCTCAATTCCTGTCAATTTTGCATTGAAAAGTCAAATAGCGCTCCTTCCCTTCCGAGCTCTCCCATGCGCCCAAACAGTGGTTTACTGCCACTTATGGGGTATCAGCGTACTCAGGACAAATTGGACAACAACTTTTTGGGTCCAATTTCTCCTGTTACCCTTGGTAAAATAAAACAAATTGGAGCTGAAGTAAATTTTTTGTGTAAAAAAGTTAAATGTTCATTTTTATTTAAACATTCCAAAAATTCCTATTAAACACCTGAAGGGTTAATAAACTTCTTGAATGTGGTTTTGAGCACCTTGAGGGGTGCAGTTTTTAGAATGGTGTCACACTTGGGCATTTTCTATCATATAGACCCCTCAAAATGACTTCAAATGAGACGTGGTCCCTAAAAAAAAATGGTGTTGTAAAAATGAGAAATTGCTGGTCAACTTTTAACCCTTATAACTCCCTAACAAAAAAAAAAATTGGTTCCAAAATTATGCTGATGTAAAGGAGACATGTGGGAAATGTTACTTATTAAGTATTTTGTGTGACATATCTCTGTGATTTAATTGCATAAAAATTCAAAGTTTGAAAATTGCGAAATTTTCAAAATTTTCGCCAAATTTCCGTTTTTTTCACAAATAAACGCAGGTACTATCAAAGAAATTTTACCACTATCATGAAGTACAATATGTCACGAGAAAACAATGTCAGAATCACCAGGATCCGTTGAAGCGTTTCGGAGTTATAACCTCATAAAGGGACAGTGGTCAGAATTGTAAAAATTGGCCTGGTCATTAACGTGCAAACCACCCTTGGGGGTAAAGGGGTTAAGAAAATACTGATATAATTATAGTTTGCTCTTTAACACTTTTTTTTCAACTTTTTGCTGAAATCCCACATAACTAAAATAAAAAGTTATATTTTGTTATAATACATATTATATATATATATATATATATATATATATATATATATATATATATATATATATATATATATTTGTTTTCTAGTACTTTTTTGTAACTTTTTTTATTATTTATTACTGTAACCCTAGCCCTATCTCTAAGCTTAGGGTTAGAAAAAGTGTGTCAAAGTGTAAAACTAGCTCTTAGTAATGAATGAAGATGGTATTGAATCAGTGAGCCCCCATAGAATTTGGCACCCGAGGCAATTGCTTCTATGACCCCACCAGGCTACTGCACTGATTTCAATTAATGGCAGCATCTTACCCCCAGAAATCTTTTTTTCTTTTGCCAATCTGATCCTATATTTTATAAATCACTTTGTATTTTATTAATTGAATTTACATACAATTTATATGATCATACGAATAAGTATATTGATGGCCATATATGTGAACAGGTAAAAATAATAAAACTATGTCAACAAAAGCTTTGACAACATAGGGGGCGCCTGATCCTTTTGTTTCACCCTTAGGCTATTGAAGCCTATAGTGCCCATTGAATAATGCAGATTATTACAATTATAGAGTTAGTATACAGGACTGACAGGCACAGATTATAGAGCGTGTTCCTGCAATGATCCCGCTCTCCTTAGGTCTCCAGAGAGTTCTGCGCATTGGGCAGTCCAGGACAGTCTATTTTGCCTCCTCACAGTGTGATCTTCTTCATGGAGCTGCTTTTTAATGTTCTTTGTAATGCAGAAAAAAGTCAAAACAGTATAAAAAATACATTTGCAGAGAGCGCTAGCTCCGGAGTTCTGCACACTTTGGTTTCATGGCATGTAACAATTCACTGCACCCTTCCTTCTTCTGCATACTATGGTCCAGTAGCCACATATGTCTCAGCTAGGTGTCAGAAAGACAAACCTAAGAACATTATGAAGGCAGTTTCCCATCTGTGCCGCTTCCAGTGACAGCATTATTCTGTGAAATTTTACATTGTCATCCGGAGTATTTATATATGATGCAATTGGGGCCGATTAGATCATTTTCTTAAAGTTCCAGACCATGAGTTTTATGTTTTGTGTTTTTTTACTTTAATGCATTTCAATGTCTTTCTGACCCCATCCCCAATAACGAAAATCTGCTTTTGGTGCATATTCCAGTCTAATCTGTCCAACAACTGTTCTGATTCTCATGTTCTGGAACTTGTCATCCAATCTCAGTGCAATACATGCTTAAACTTCCTTTCCCTACCTATCAATATTGTTTGCTATTGCCATTATTAAGTGACTTGCCTGCCTTGAACTGAAATCCCAATGTTCCTTGAGGTCTGCATGCAGTTTGCCTGAAAGAGACCAGGAGCTCTTCCTGTAGAGAGGCAAGTGCCACTTCCTGTAGAGAGACAAAATCCATTTCCTGTAGAGAGAGAAAATCCATTTTCTTTAGAGAGACAAAGTCCACTTCCTTTAGAGAAACAAAATCTATTTCCTGTAGAGACAAAGTCCATTTCCTGTTGAATGACAAGGTCTATTTCCTGTAGAGAGACAAAGTCCATTTCCTGTAGAGAGACAAAATCCATTTCCTGTAGAGAGATAAAGTCCACTTCCTGTAGAGAGACAAAATCTATTTCCTGTAGAGAGACAAAGTCCATTTCCTGTAGAGAGACGAGGTTTGTTTCCTGTAGAGACAAAGTCCACTTTCTGAAGAGCAGGGATGTCGAACTCAAATACACATTGGGCCAAAATTAAGAACTTGGAAAAATCACAGGTGAACCTTTTTTTTTTTAGAACATTACCCATGACAGAAAAATAAGTCTGTAGGGGCATTTGGTATTCACTTACGGGCAAAATATAATTACAATGGGAGCCAAAATTGGCCTACAGGCCTCAGTTTGACATTTATGGTGTAGAGCGACAAAGTCTTCCAAAGTTCTTCCTGTCACATTACAGGGACACACCCTCCCTGTAGAGAGGCAACGATCCAACCTCACTTCCTGTAGAAAAACAGAGACCTGTCCCACTTCCGGTGCAAAACCAGTGACCCTCCCCCACATACTATACAGAGATGATCGCTCATCCCACTTCCTGTAAAGAGATAAAGTCCTGTCCTTCTTCTTAAAGAGAGACAAAAACCCTCCCTCACTACCTGTAAAGATACAAAGACCTTCTCCGCTTCCTGTAGAGACAATGTCTCATCCCACTTACTGTAGAGAGATAAAGTCCTGTCCTACTTCTTATAGAGAGATAAAGACCCACCCTAACTACCTATAGAGAGATGATGTCCACCTTCCACTTCCCGTAAAGCGACAAAGGCTAGCCCCCACAACCTGTAGATACACAAAGACTTGTTCCCACTTTCTATAGAGAGACAAAGACCCGTCCTCCCGTCCTGTAGAGAGAAAAGGACCCACCACAATTTCCTGCAATCTGTCAATGCATCTTTCCTGCTTGGCGGTTAGCAGTGAAGTTAGAAAGAGGCGAGACACTTAAAGGTCGGCACTTTGGTGGGATTTTTCAGAGAAAAAAAAAATGTCTACATGATTTAAAGATTAAACCAATATCAGTTCTTTTCTTGGTACCAAAAACTGTAGTAAATATCATTCCATCCTTTGCGTGTTCCTATGAGAAGTAGTTTTGGTTGTTGGCAGCTGGTAGATTTCCATGTGACTTTAGGGCAGCCATGCCCTAACCATTAATAGTCCTAGCCAATGTCATGCAAGCTTTAATGACACATTACTGTCATTGCTAATAATTCTGTGGTTGTTTTGTCACAAGCTTTGTAGCCTGTGTGCAATATCCAGTGGGCACAGAGCCCGCCGAGCATGCAGCGTACGCGCACATATGGTGGTTTGGCTTCAGTACAATGAGTTCATCACAATATCAGAAAAGAAGAGGGAAAGAAAGGATGAAACTTACAACAGCTGAAAATATAAATAGCGCTCTCCATTGCTTGGCCCGGTTCCTTCCCACCCACATTCTCAATCTCTTTTCTTTCTTTGGGCCCAAAAAT
The DNA here is from genome assembly GCF_032444005.1 of Ranitomeya imitator. Classification (NCBI taxonomy): domain Eukaryota; kingdom Metazoa; phylum Chordata; class Amphibia; order Anura; family Dendrobatidae; genus Ranitomeya; species Ranitomeya imitator. The sequence goes on along the minus strand of NC_091283.1, from coordinate 413,700,907 downwards.
ACTTACAAGACATTGGAGCCAGTGGCAGAAGATTCGGGTAATTGGTACATCTGCTGTGGATTGTAGCCTGGCCAGCGCCGCATGTGCAGCCTGTAATTACATAGGATTTCATTTCTGTACAGTCTGGAAATATGGGGAGGGGGTGTACCCAGGAATTTATGTGCAATTAACTATTTGCTAACCTGCCCATTTCACATTATAATGCTGTGCAGAATTAAGTGGTGAGACATCTGTCGCTTGACATTGGGGAACAGCTTAAAGGGGCTATCCCAAAAACTATTTATTTTCTGTGTATTCTGATATTCTTTCTAAATTAACCCAATCATGCCATCAGATACTCACTGGATCAATTCTCACTCCTTTTCCTGGGTCCAGCTCCTTTATAACTGTGTCTCAGTGTGAAATAGACGCATCTTCCATGCTAACTTTGTGGTAAGTGTGAACTACATTTCCCACAAGCTTGCATCTTCTCCATGCTTCTTGCACTCTACTGTGCACGATTGGCACTAGCTGCTCCTCCAAACTGTAATTGGGCTTGTAGTCCGCACAGTACATGCCAAAATTGCACAAGCTACATTTATAGAAATGGGTCACGCCTAGACATGAGCAAATTTTTTGAAATTTGTATTTGCCAACTTTGTGGAATTTTTAGAAAAAATTTGATCAGCAGCAAATTAGTTAATCGCGAATTGCAAGTCTTGCACTGTCTCTGATTGCCCTGAAAAGACGTGTGTAGCACTGGGAAGTGTCCTAGGACTGTACCCAACCTAGCAACAGCCTGTTCCACACACACTAATCTTATTCACTCCTGTTCTTTCACATACTATTTGTAAAATTTCTTCAGTGTTTTATGGCTTTCTCTCCATTTCTCTAAGGCCAAGCTGTGAGCTGTAGCGTCATTTCACTCTCCAGATTCGCCCCAAAATGGCTGCTGCAATTCCTGCCTCTGCTTTTATACAGGCTATGATAGTCCATCCCGATTGACTGGTCTATAGACACATGATGCAACCATTGCTAGACATTATGGGGAAGCCCAGCTATCTCCAAGGTTGTGTGAGCCTTCTCTGGCTGATGCAATTTTTTTTAAAAATTGTGTAAAATCATGGCAGGCATTTTGATTATTCTCGTGAATCGAATGGCAAACTGTTCAGATTTGCCAGATGTAGCAAATTTCCCCCAAATTTGACACAATTTCGACAGTCACACCATTACGTTGGACTTGTTTTGGGAGGGAGGAAAGCTGACACTGCACCACGGAGACCTTTTATCTTTACTGTTTGGACCACTGTGTTAATAAGCCAAGAATATTAGTGACCTGGAAGCCATTGTCCATGAGGAATGGGTTAAGCAGGGCCGCCATCAGGGCATTACAGCCATGACTGTCGTATGGGGCCCGGTGGGCAGAGGGGGCCCGCATCGGGCCCCATCTCATCTGCTCACCGGGCCCCCCCTGCAGGCGCTGCGGCACAATATTGACGTGTGGGCCGGTGCCCGCACGTCAATAGTTAACAGCCGCCGCCAGCCAGTCGGAGGCTGGCAGCTGACTTGAGCGGCCGCAGTGCACAGTCGCACTTCGCCGGCGTCTGACTTCATTGTGGCCAGGATGGGGAATATTATTACCATAGGGACTAATTTAGGGATATTATTACTGCAGTGATGTATTTATTTTATTTTTTGAGGATACTGTTTTAAATGAGGGGGCGGTCCTGTTACTGTGTAGAGTAATACTATGTCGCCTCTTTTTCTTCATGTGGTGTAATGTAGAAGTTGGGAAAAATTAAGTAATGTGTTCTACAAGCGGAGCTCGAGATAACTGTGTTATTTCCTGCAGAGACGAGTCCTGGCTAGATGAAGTGATGGCAGTCTGTACTGGATGAAAGATGAAGGACTTCACCTAGAGACGTCACTGGTGAGTCAGTGTTACCTATACACTGACACTATACACTGTATACTATATACAGAGCTCCTGTATATAATGTCACCAGTGATCACTGTATTTTCTGTACACAGACACTGCATACTAAGTACAGATCTCCTGTGAATACTGGCACTTATGGTGATAGTATGGTGCTTTTTTTTATTACTGATCAGAATTGTAGTATTCAGTCACTGTGGTGGTAATATGTGGTCTGGTCATGGTGCGGTGGTAATATGTGGTCTGGTCATGGTGAGGTTTGTAATATGTGGTCTGGTCATGGTGCCGTGGTATTTGTTCCTTGTATGTGATATTATTCGGTCACTGGTGGTAATATGTGGTCTGGACATGGTGTTGCGGTATTTGTTCCTTGTATGTGATATTATTGGTCATTTTAAAAATTGAAAAATAAATAAATAAATAAATCGGTGGGAACAGTTTGAGGGGTGGAGCATGGAGGCGGGGCTGGGGTGGAGCCTGGGCGGAGTCTCAAGGGGGCCCTGAAAATTTTGCCAGTATGGGGCCCCGAAATTTCTAGTGGCAGCCCTGGGGTTAAGGAGTGCTTCCAGAGCTGCTATCTGGCTATGCTTCAAGGTTGCAGCAGGTCATGACTAGAGTTGAGCAAATTTGATCGGGTCCCTACTTATTAATAAGCTGCAGAGGGAACCCGGATACCTGGAGCACTCCCGATAATCAGGTGTCCGGCCCCACAGCTGCATGTGTCGCGGCTGGGTCACTGTTACAGCACATGCATGAAGAGCTTGTGTGTTGGGCTCTCCATGAATGCGCTGTGACAGTGACACAGCCGCGACACATGCAGCTGTGGGGCCAGGTATCCGGGTTTCCTCTGTAGCTTATTCAGTAAGCGCTATAACTTGCCGAATAAGCAGGAACCTGATCTCTAGTCATGATAGCCAGATGGGGCTCTACTGAGCACTAAAGACACTTGTCATGGAGGGGTGAATAAATCCCGAAAATGCAGCAGTCAGTAAAAGTGGCATTTTGTGCTGAATTTGGAAACATCTCTTATTATATTAGTTTTGTTGAGCCATTTACATTGCAGACAGCGAAAAGTTTGTAAATTTTGCTAATTTACCAAATTTGTAATGGTGGGGAGTGAATGATTTTGGTTGCAAATATATATATCAACATACACAGATCGGGAATATTTTAATACATTGCAAGGGACAGAATCATTATGTCCCCTAATGGCTGGCAAACAGACAAGTTTGACTGGAGATGAATGGTTGGCAGCCATGCAGCAGCCATTTCCGCTTCCCTCCTTCTTCGTGTTCTGTTAAAACAAATGGGAAGAAGCTGCTACACACTAAAAGCAGTCAGCAGAAAGCCTGATATCATTACTGCCCAGCGTCTTGGCTGAAGATTCAGCATCTTGTTATTATATGGAGATTACAGAAGGGAATTCAAACCGTTGAGGTTGGGGGTTTAAAGAAGGTAGCGCCATAGAAGAGGTCATTGATGTTTTCAACTAGTAGTAAACTACTAGCTTTTTGTTTTCCTTAGAAGTCACTTCATATTGTTATCCAATCTTTTAGAATTGATGGCTTATCTATTGGTGTTAGATCGTTGGGGTCCGAATTTTGACCAGCTATTTGTAGTCATTACACTGCCGGCTGGCATACTGGTTTGTACTTGCATGCGGCTATTCTACTGGTTTTCCACTAAATGGTTTACTTAGGATTAGAAAAGCATGGCTACTATCAGAAACAACGCCACCTCTAACCATGGGTTGTGCGGTGTATTGCAGATTATTTCCAATTATTTCAATGCAAAATCTTGGGCAGCGCTTTTTCTGTAAAGAAAAAAAAATAAGAGTTACGGTAATTAAGAAAGACACAATTGCAAACGTACAACAAAGTTGAATTGGTTAGGCATTATTTACGTATCACATTGGTAGGGCATTGTTAACTTAACCCATTTGTAGTACTTTGGCATTGGTGAGGCATTGAGTTGGTAGGACATTGTTCCCTGCTGTTCTGTTTAGGTCTATTTGACCCCAAAAAGTATATATACACAAGTGTACAGCCAATGTGAACATAACAGCAGGGTTAACACTTATCAATAATTTAATTTAACTGTACTTGGAGCCAGGGCAAACTAAAACTTCACCAAAAACGCTGGAAAACTGATGGCAGCATTTTTGCTGCGTTATTGCACTTACTCATTGCTTTCTATGGGTGAAAAAATGCTACTTAAACACTAACATGCTGTAGTTTTAAAAAATGCAAGTTTTCCAATTCAGTCAGAAAAAAACAAGGGTGTGCGTGAGATTTCTGAAATCTCATAGTTTTGCTGGTACTGTAAAAAGCAACTTTTAATTTGCATAAAAAAAGCGAAAAAAATGTAATAAAAAACACAATGTGTGAACATAGCCATTGACCACCCACTATAGTTTCTTCCACCATCAGCCAAAGTTCAGACAGCCAAATTTCACAGTCTATGTGTAGACCACAATCCAAGGACTGACATGGACTGACAGTGATATGTGTGCCATACCAATGTCTCCCACCCAAACAAGCATTTATGAGGCTGTAAATTTAGGTTGGGTTCAGTCCATGCAATGTCGTTCATTTACTGAAGATAAATTATGGCTATCTGAGGCTGACATTTCAGGTTTGAAGACCCATATTAATTTTGTGCATTGCTGGCCCTATATGGACCATGAAATACGGCCATCTGAGAATGGCATTATGAGTTGGGACTGAGAGCCGTGTTCAGTCTATGTGTTGTGGTCTCTTTGCAGACCATGAAATACAGCCATCTAGAGGTGAGATTTTAGGTCAAGAGACCCAGGTTCAGTCCATGCATTGCAGTCCCTACGTGGACTATGAAATACGGCGGTCTGAGGCTGACATTTTGGGTTGGGAGACCCATGTTCAGTCCATGCATTGCAGTCCATATATGGACCACGAAATACGGCACTCTGAAGCTGACATTTCTGGTCAGGAGAACCTCGTTCAGTCTGTGCATTGCAGGACATGGCTTCTCTAGTTACTTCATACTGTAAATATAATAAGCATGAAATGAAAAAGGGGATTAGTTCCTAACGGAGAATTCAGACATCTGTGTATAATGGTCCCAGTATGAAAGGGTTGCAAACACCAAGTCAATAGTAGCTGAAATATCTTAGGGCGAATTCAGATATACATGTACAATGGTCCCAGTATGGACCACGATGCACAGAATAGCCGAGGGTTTCCAGACCCGAACTTGGCAGCATCATATATGCCTACGAGGCTGCCAAGTTCAGTTCTGGAGATTCGTAGCCAGCTTGAAAATCACAGTCCGTTCTGGGATCATGATACTCGGATGTCTGAATTCGCCCTAAGATATTTCAGCTACTATTGTTTTGTTTTTTTGCAGCTCTTTCATACAAGATCTATAGGGCAGATGATATTTGCCTTCATCGTAACATATCTAATATATAATTGCCTAGAATACTACTTCCTGCAATTTGTGCCAACTTCCGTGGCTTTGTCCGGAGCTAATGTCCGGAGCTAATGTCCGGAGCTAATGTCCGGAGCTAATGTCTGGAGATAAGTGACGTCAGCAGTGTCCAGTGTCTGATTGGTTGCCGCCTGCTGCGAGCGACCAATCAGAAACGTGCCGTACTGTGACACACTCCGCCCGCCATTTTGGTGTGATTTTTGAATTTTTACCTCACAGCAAGTTTCTACTGCGTGGAGGCGGGCCCAGTGACGTTGTTCTTCAAGCTCCTGCCGAATTTCGTCAAAAAAATGATAATACCATTTACCAAAACTATATATATTTAGTTGTGAAGTGGTTCAGTGACATTTTCACACCAATTTTGAACTTTTGTTTGGTGTTTTCTCCATATACTGCCTATTATTTTTGTTCTTTCTTACTATTATTTATTAATTGTATTATTCTTACATTTGAATAAATAAAGTATATATGGATTCTAGACTCCCGATTCTTTAGAATCGGGCTGCCATCTAGTCTTAGTAATAAATAGGTGGAAGCTAGGATATTGCCCTGGAATACTATGGCTGACCTGCAGGCCGTGGAGAGGACAGCTTTGACGCAACAGTGCAGGGAAAATGGACATTTTATTCTAGGAATGTGTATTGATAAACCTATACAAAGCGCTGCAGTCAGCTGAAAGAATACATTGCTCGTTACCTGATGAAAAACCTCCTGAATCTATTTATCATCGAGTTACTCGGGAATCGCCTGAGGTTATTTTTCAACACAAGCTTCTGAGGCTTTGAGACTCAGCGGCCCGCCAGATCTGAGAATGATGCGGTAATTCTTACGTGAAGCAGGAAGAGGATACTCAAAATCTCGATTGGAAGAGTGGGCGTAGCAAAACTTCACTAGTGACTACACTAAGCCTAAAAGCCGAAGTATCCATTCTGCCTGCTCTACATAATGAGCACCGGAATGGAGGGAGGGAGCTTCTACCGGCTCCTATCTGTCCCAACGGTGCACGTTCTACCTAAGAGCAAAAGATTGCTCCCTACAACCAAATGTGGGATACTGATGGCAAAAAATAAAATTACAGTTATTAATGCATCATTTTCAATACTTTCCATGTCTGAGCTCCACATAAGTTATCATTTATTGTAAACGAGCTCCTGTAATAATAAAAGGATTTCCACTACGATATGATAATTATGGCCTCATATAAATTCTTCTGGTTTCTGGAGGATAACATTAGGAATTGACTTGCAAATGTGCGGCATGGACAGCGGGCACCCTGGGTGGGAAAACTGTGGTGCCCCAGGGTCCTAGTCATCACAGTGGCATTGCTTTCCTCATGGGGAGAGTGATGTCACGCTTGGAAGCAAAGAAGGATAACTTTCAACAGGTAAACACAAGCATACAACATGTTCACACTCAAGGCCACAAGGGGGAGCTTTTAATCCTATTCCTAGGTGACTCCCCTATATATATTGTGGTTAGGAGGGAAAGTCAGTTAGTTCCTGTCAGAGAGACAGAGGGGAAGGAAGCAGAGCAGAGGGGCCGTGCAGCCACGAGAAAGCGCTGCAGCTCCTGGACAGAGATAACACCGAAAGAAGAACAGATTGGAGTGAGCATGTAGGAGAGAGAGGCACAGGCGACTGGTACCTGGGGAGGACAGCAGTGATTGGACTGTCTCCCTGGAAAAGCGCAGACACCGGTAGCCGGAAGACCGAGGCTTTTGTGGGACTCTAAGACACATAGCAGAAATCGTCAGGACAGCTGCATTATACATCACCTGTTCACCTTAACACCCAGGAGGCACAGTATCACATAGAGCCTGGGTCGTGATAGAGACCCTGTAAAAAGGCTTGAGTCATCTGTCATACGGTTTGTGTCCCAACCTATATGGGGAAAGAGAGAAGAACTGTGAGGACCTTATCAGAAGCCATAGGCAGTAAGGGACTACATTACCACCACGCTAGAACAAAGGCTTTGATCTCTACCTGGAAAAGTGGACTCCCAACTTGCCTCCTAGCCGACCGGACCCTACCTGTCCTGTGATCTGGTGCCCCGGACTGCGGTTGCCTGAAGCTACAGCAAACCAGGTAAAAGACGGCAAACCTGTGTCCTCGTTCTTCACTGCACCTCTCACCATCTTCACCTATATACCGGGAGCCCTGGGGACCTACTTCACTTGTGGGAAGTTATACCATCTAGCTGCCATACCATCACCCCAGAGGACCCCTTTAAGCAGCGTCAGTCCCTACTGACCGAATACCAAAGGTGGCGTCACGAACATAAACTTTAATCAATATTCCTTTTACATGGGCACCCAGGGCCAAGGACCCGGTCGCCGCCATGACACGTCCCCTTAAGTACTGGACCCTGTACCAAGTGCCCCACGGCCCTGGCGGGCGACTCAAAACCCTATGGTAATTAGGCATTGGGTATTATCTAGCCATGATGGGAGTGTGACCATTAATAGTTGGCATGACTTGGTAACATGCGTATGGGCTTTGCATGTTCTCACAATGCATAGATGAGGTTCCTCAGCTATCCAAAATGTTCTACTAGTCAGATCCTGTTCTGGCAGACACAGTCACTAATAAAGGGGAGTATGGAGCATGGAACTCCCCTTTATTGCATCCATATGCCCTAGCATCTAAGTGTCTGGAACAAACACTAATGTTATACAGTATCAAGACCGGTATCCCAATTGAAAAAAATATCTGTAGATGTAAAGATGAGCAAATAAATTGTCAGTTTTCCATGGACACTGGACCGGAGCCCTCCGAACCACCTCTCATCTGCCAGCTCATCTTCTGATTAGCCAGCCTACTGCGACATCGCGTGTGCGTGATGCTGCAGCGATAATGGGAGGCCTGTAGAAGTCTCAGTAGACACGAAATGGCCATAGCTTACTCTTGTTTGCCTGTTCTCTCTCCACCTGATTTTTATTGCTTCCTATGAAATAATAAAGATTTATTCACGATATATGAGTGCCGTCATCTTGACTTCTACTATTTGGGACCTTCAATGATACTGTGGTGCCAAGCCAACTAATCAAAAGAGGGGTTGGGGAAGAAGGGACGTAGGAGAAGGTTCGTAGGGTTCCAGTCTAGCAGACGCAAAATACTGATGTGGCTGCTGGATCAGGGTCCTAAAAATCGATTCACTCATCTCGATATAGGTGTGATTAACATATTAATATAATCAGTTTACTAATATAATTATTTTAAGAATGGTGCGTCTATCTAAAGATTTCATTGTCAACTCCGTCAACTTCACTTTAGGCTTGGGTTGGACACAGGAGAGAGTGTCCTACATTGGCAAATGACTAGAGCTATGATTAAAGGGGGATGGATGAATGCAAAATGCAATAGATAGCCAGTCCCCTTTACTAGAGGGCTGGATGAACGAGTGAAATTAGCAGCCAGTCCCTTTTATACACAGCCAATGCAGGAAACTCTTTACACAAGCTTGAACATTGGCTGCCAGTATCCAATGCAACACTTATATCTCCAGATCGAAACATATTTTAAATACATCTAAAGGTCTTTGTTTAAAATTGGACAACCCCTTAATTACGACATCTGTCTATGTTGCCAGAGTTTGTATTTTCTGTGATTGGAATAGTGAGAAAAACACTAAATCCACAATTTTTTTCAAAAGTTCCAACTTCTGATCGGTAAATTTTCATTTTCAGAGAATTTTCAGAGAAGTCTCGGCAAGTACAAGAGTTGCTAGGACATAGGAAGGATATATTGCAGACTTGTGTCCCTTCAGTGTGACTGTCACCAGTGCAAACAGAACCTCGACTGTGGATATTGACTTTCTCTTAATAGATGAGTACATGCTCTTCCTGATATTCCCCAGTCAGGAGAGCGAGATCCTTTTTCCTCCTGTTCCACCAGTTCTGACAGCTTATTAAAGCCTACGTTAATTCCTGGCAGGTGATGGCTAGTGATAAGGCTCTGTCTGCAGAGTACTGGGGTGCCTGTGTCACCGGCTTGGACGCTGTTGGATGTGAAATCGGGTAAATAACATGGTGTAAACTGTTTATTGGAGGAAGACGGTTGTTTGTATATGAAAGGTAAAGAATGTCTGCAAGAAGTAACAGGAAAGGAAGAACGTGGCCTTTCCACTCCTAGCAATACACCCGGGAGACGCTGTTAGTTCTCGCCACTTCTGATATTGACATGAATGGTACAGGAAATATTCCCGGGTCCAGTGGTAAAGAAATAAGGAATAGTTTCTGCTGAATTTCTTCTTAATATGCCCTCGTCCCCCCCAAGGCTTCAGACTTTCCCCTGTATTCATGGTCACCCCCTGCTAAGAAATGCATTTTGTATAAAGAGTGGGGGAAGTGAAGCGACAACACAGTGACTGCACCAGCAGAATAGTGAGTGCAGCTCTGGAGTATAACACAGGATGTAACTCAGGATCAGTACAGGATAAGTAATGTAATGTATGTACACAGTGACTGCACCAGCAGAATAGTGAGTGCAGCTCTGGAGTATAATATAGGATGTAACGCAGGATCAGTACAGGATAAGTAATGTAATGTATGTACACAGTGACTGCACCAGGAGAATAGTGAGTGCAGCTCTGGAGTATAATACAGGATGTAACTCAGGATGAGTACAGGATAAGTAATGTAATGTATGTACATATTGACTGCACCAGCAGAATAGTGAGTGCAGCTCTGGAGTATAACACAGGATCTAACTCAGGATCAGTACAGGATAAGTAATGTAATGTATGTACACAGTGACTGCACCAGGAGAATAGTGAGTGCAGCTCTGGAGTATAATACAGGATGTAACTCAGGATGAGTACAGGATAAGTAATGTATGTACACAGTGACTGCACCAGCAGAATAGTGAGTGCAGCTCTGGAGTATAACACAGGATGTAACTCAGGATCAGTACAGGATAAGTAATGTAATGTATGTACACAGTGACTGCACCAGGAGAATAGTGAGTGCAGCTCTGGAGTATAATACAGGATGTAACTCAGGATGAGTACAGGATAAGTAATGTATGTACACAATGACTGCACCAGCAGAATAGTGAGTGCAGCTCTGGAGTATAATACAGGATGTAACTCAGGATCAGTACAGGATAAGTAATGTAATGTATGTACACAGTGACTGCCACAGCAGAATAATGAGTGCAGCTGTGGAGTATAATACAGGATGTAACTCAGGATCAGTACAGGATATGTAATGTAAAGTATGTACACAGTGACTCCACCAGCAGAATAGTGAGTGCAGCTCTTTTGGTATAATACAGGATGTAACTCAGGATCAGTACAGGATAAGTAATGTAATGTATGTACACAGTGACTGCCACAGCAGAATAGTGAGTGCAGCTCTGGAGTATAATACAGGATGTAACTCAAGATCAGTACAGGATATGTAATGTAAAGTATGTACACAGTGACTCCACCAGCAGAATAGTGAGTGCAGCTCTTTTGGTATAATACAGGATGTAACTCAGGATCAGTACAGGATAAGTAATGTAAAGTATGTACACAGTGACTCCACCAGCAGAATAGTGAGTGCAGCTCTGGAGTATAATACAGGATGTAATTCAGGATCAGTACAGGATCAGTAATGTAATGTATGTACACAGTGACTCCACCAGCAGAATAGTGAGTGCAGCTCTTTTGGTATAATACAGGATGTAACTCAGGATCAGTACAGGATAAGTAATGTAATGTATGTACACAGTGACTCCACCACCAGAATAGTGAGTGCAGCTCTTTTTGTATAATACATGATGTAACTCAGGATCAGTACAGGATAAGTAATGTAATGTATGTACACATTGAGTTTACCAGCAGAATAGTGAGCGCAGCTCTGGAGTATAATACAGGATTAGTGATGAACGAGTGTGCTCGTTACTCGAGATTTCCGAGCATGCTTGGGTGTTCTCCGAGTACTTTGGGTATGCTCGTAGATTATGTTTGTGTCCCCGCAGCTGCATGATTTGTTGCTGTGAGACAACCTGAACACATGCAGGGATTGCCTGTTAGGGAATCCCCACATGTATTCAGGCTCTCTAGCAGCCGCAAATCATGCAGCTTCGGGGACACAAACATAATCTACGAGCGTACCCAAAGTACTCGGAGAACACCCGAGCATGCTCGGAAATCTCGAGTAACGAGCACACTGGCACATCACTATACAGGATGTACCTCAGGATCACCAGAAGATAAACTGTAAAATGGTATACCTGTACCTGCACAAAAATGTGTCCCAATTATTAATGAGATGTAACTTTTCATATTTGCTTTTTATGCCCTCTCCTCTGATTTAGTGTATGGCAGGAAGAACATGGTTATAGATTACTGAGCTCTTGCTTTGGAAATTAAGACATTAAATAAGTCATTGTCATACGATGGCTATCATTAACTCTCAAATCACAGCTCAGTGCGGCACAAATGGAGGTCACGAAGAAGTCGTGTCAATGTTTTTTTTGCTCCTGTCCCTAGAAAATGATATATTTGGGTTTTGCGATCAGCCCCATCCACCTGAGGGATTGGGATAAGTTAACAAGGGTGTTTATTAATCAGAGGGGGGAACGTTTATCATCTTGACTTGATGTATGAATGTGCGAGTCATGACTGCGAGATGAAGGATTGATTGAGAACATCAATGATCGATAAGAGCGCAGCGTGAGCCGCGTGCGGAATGAATTTTGAAGAATCCAGTGGTGAGGGGTTAACGCGAGCTCTGAGACTCAGATCCTTTGGTTATAGAACAGCTGAGCTGGATAACGTTTCAGTTATCGTCGTGCCTTTGAATAGTTTTACATATTCACTTGGCAGCTCTTTGTTTTAAGTGATATAAAATTACAATATTTCCATAATCCCAATGTTTCAGCTGACCAAAGAAGGGCAATTAATGTTTTTGTAACCAGATGGTTCTTCTCATAAAGTGGCATATGTTTGAATACGAAATATACGCTAATATACGCTAAATATAAAGCAATGACAATGAGCAGTTACAAATTAAATTAATATTTCAATATGTAAAGATTACATGTAGCTCATGCATATGAATTACAGACCCCGCAGCCCGTCCTACTTATGGAAATGGGTGGAACTTATGCAAAAAATGTAATGCACCCTTATCCACTGAGCAAGGTAAAGTGATGCTCTGCACTACATGAATGGACATCTCACAGTAAATACTGCATAGAATTCAGTATATACACTAATCAGCCATAACATTAAAAATAGTTACCATTGGTTATCTCGCAACCATTGGGCAAATTTAAGGATTTGAGTGACTTTAACAAGGACAAATTTTGATGGCTGGACAGCTGTCTCCCATCATTTACAAAAAGGCAGGTCTTGTGATATGTTCCCAGTATACTTCAGGTCTTGTGGGGTATTCCCGGTATACATCAGGTCTTGTGGGAAGTTCATGGTATACGGCAGGTTTTGTGGGGTGTTCCCGGTATACATCAGGTCTTATGGGATGTTCATGGTATACGGCAGGTCTTGTGGGGTGTTCCCGGTATACATCAGATCTTGGGAGGTGTTCCTGGTATACGTCAGGTCTCGTGGGATGTTCATGGTATATGGCAAGTCTTGTGAGGTGTTCCCAGTATACATCAGATCTTGGGAGGTGTTCCTGGTATACGTCAGGTCTTGTGGGAAGTTCATGTTATATGGCAGGTCTTGTGGGGTGTTCCCAGTATACATCAGATCTTGGGAGGTGTTCCTGGTATACGTCAGGTCTCGTGGGATGTTCATGGTATATGGCAAGTCTTGTGGGGTGTTCCCGGTATACATCAGGTCTTGTGGGGTGTTCCCGGTATACATCAGATCTTGGGAGGTGTTCCTGGTATATGTCAGGTCTCGTGGGATGTTCATGGTATATGGCAAGTCTTGTGGGGTGTTCCTGGTATACATCAGGTCTTGTGGGAAGTTCATGTTATATGGCAGGTCTTGTGGGGTGTTCCCGGTATACATCAGATCTTGGGAGGTGTTCCTGGTATACGTCAGGTCTTGTGGGGTGTTCCCGGTATACATCAGGTCATGTGGGGTGTTCCCGGTATACATCAGATCTTTTGAGGTGTTCCTGGTGTACGTCAGGTCTCGTGGGATGTTCATGGTATATGGCAAGTCTTTTGGGGTGTTCCCGGTATACATCAGGTCTTGTGGGGTGTTACTGGTATACTTCAGGTCTCGTGGGATGTTCCTGGTATATGGCAGGTCTTGTGGGTGTTCCAAGTATATGGCATGTGTTCCTGGTATATGGCAGGTTTTGTGGGGTGTTACCAGTATATGGCACATGTTCCCAGTATATGGCAGGTGTTGTAGGTTTTGTGGTGTGTTCCTGATATGACAGGTCTTTTGGTGTGTTCCTGGTATATGCCAGTTCTTGCAGAGTGTTCCAAGTATATGACAGGTCTTGTTGGATGTTTCTGGTGTTCGGCTGGTCTTGTGGAGAGTTTCAGATATATGTCAGATCTTGTGGGGTGTTCCCAGTATACAGCAGGTGTAATGATTTGTTCCTGGTACATGGCAGATCTTGTGGGGTGTTCCTTGTGTAAGATAAGTCTTGTGACATATTTCCAGTGTATGCCAGGTGTTGTGGGGTGTTCCCAGTTTATGGCACATGTTACCAGTATATGGCAGGTTTTGTGGAGTGTTTCCGGTATATGGCAGGTCTTTTGGTGTGTTCCCGGTATATGGCAGGTCTTGTGGGATGTTTATGTATACGGCTGGTCTTGTGGTGTGTTTCAGATATATGTCAGATCTTGGGGGGTTCTCCCAGTGTACAGCAGGTGTTATGAGGTGTTCCTGGTATACAACAGGTCTTGTGGGGTGTTCATTGTGAAAGATAAGTCTTGTGACATGTATGGCAGGTCTTGTGGGGTGTTTCCTGAAATACAGCTGGACTTGTCATGTGATACTGGTATACCGCTGGTCTTATGGAATGCTCCTGCTATACGGCAAGTCTTGCTGGGTATGTACAATATATGATAGTTTCAGTCTGCCGTGAACGAACACAATTTCCCCTCCTGATCTCCTTCTGATTACCCCTCCGAGTCTTGATTGGATAGTTCAACATTCAGAACAACAATTTTGCACATTTAAAGCTTCTTTTTCTGTCATTGTTGATACATGCAAAAAAGGGGTCTGGATTAGCTATTGAAACGTCGAACAGAACTGGTAATGTGCCAACACAGGAAACTGTAGCCTAATCTGAAAGTAGAAGTATTGGTTCCTGATTGTTCTGGTGCTGTATTTATATTATGATCTTGATTATGGTACTGTGTTTATTTAAAGACCTTGGTTATGGTACTGCATTTATGTACTGAACGTGGTTTCTTTGCTGTATTTATCTATGGTTATGGTTATGTATTTATTTAATTAGCTTGCTTATGGTACTGCATTAATGTACTGAGCTTGGTTACGGTGCTGTATTTATGTACTTAATTTGGTTCTGGTGTTGTATTTATTTAATAAGCTTGGTCATGGTGCTGCATTTATGCACTGCGCTTGATTATAGTGCTGTATTTATGTACTGAATTTGGTTTTGGTGCAGAATATATTAAATGAGATTACTTATGGTGTTGCATTTATGTACATCTTTCCTCCATCCCACAAATCTTCCTTACTTGACCTATCTATCGCAGTCAATGACATCATGCTTTCCCCTGTACCCGAAGTCCGCTGCCTCGGAGTAACCTTCGACTCTGCCCTGTCCTTCAAACCACACATCCAAGCTCTTTCCACCTCCTGTCGCCTCCAGCTCAAAAATATCTCCAGGATCCGTCCTTTCCTCAACCCCCAATCTACTAAAATGCTTGTGCACGCCCTCATCATTTCCCGCCTTGACTACTGCAACATCCTTTTCTGTGGCCTCCCTGCTAACACCCTTGCACCTCTCCAGTCCATCCTTAACTCTGCTGCCCGACTAATCCATCTCTCTCCTCGCTACTCCTCCGCTTCCCCCCTCTGCAAATCTCTTCACTGGCTCCCATTCCCTCAGCGTATCCAGTTCAAATTGCTAATACTGACCTACAAAGCCATCCACAACCTGTCTCCTCCATATATCTCTGAACTAATCTCTCGATATCTTCCCTCACGTGACCTCCGGTCCTCCCAAGACCTCCTTCTCTCCTCCACACTTATTCGCTCCTCATCCAATCGCCTCCAAGACTTCTCCCGAATATCCCCCATCCTCTGGAACTCTCTGCCCCAACACGTCCGACTATCAACCACAGTCGGATCCTTCAGACGGAACCTGAAAACTCATCTCTTCAGGAAAGCCTACAGCCTGCACTGACACCGCTGCTGCCTCATCACCAACTAAGCTACCGCCTCACCAACACCGGAGCTACAGCCTCACCAACACCGGAGCTACCGCCTCACCAACACCGGAGCTCCTGCAACCCTCAACCTACTGTCTCCTTCCCCATAATCCTGTAGAATGTAAGCCCGCAAGGGCAGGGTCCTCGCCCCTCTGTATCAGTCCGTCATTGTTAGTTTGTTTACTGTATGTGATATTTGTAACTTGTATGTAACCCCTTCTCATGTACAGCACCATGGAATCAATGGTGCTATATAAATAAATAATAATAATAATAATAAAAATGTACTGAGCTTTGCTGTGGTGCTGTATTTTTGTAACAGTGATAATATAGTGAGATGAGATGTTTGTTAATTCAAATATATTAGTAAATTGAATATATTTCTATTTAAACCACATTGAAAGATTATTTCTTTTTGATCTGGAAAACACTTCTTTTTTACGAATTGGTACAAAAAGCAAGTTTAAGCTTTTATGAATTCCAGATGCTAATTATTATTTCTAAATTTTTTTGCACTTTTGCAATACTATTGGTGCCGAGACTGCTCTCCTTTGTCTATAGGCCATTTAGTTGACTTATGAATCAGTTTGACAAATATTTCTGTGTAATGGAAATTAGTTTACAGCTTCGGTCACTCTCACCTTCCCCACACTCAGCAGGGGGACGATATCGAGCACAACAGAAAACTTCTAGGAGTAAATGATGATGATATTTGTTATAAAGTTTAATGATGCACGATGGAAAAAACAGTCAGAATAAAAGAAAAGTATTTAGCAAAAGCATTCTTTGATGTCTTTCCTAATTAACTTAGCAATGTTTGCTTGTGCCACTGATGTTAATATCAATAGGGACTGGAATTGCTCTTTCCAGATCCTACATCATTATGAATGATTTGTTTTCTCTATATTACAATTGATTACGAGAGTTAAGAAAAGTTAGAATCCATTATCAGCTCCATCCTAGACACCGCATGTCAGCCCTTTGTAGCTCTAAGAGACTTCCGTAAAACTGCCCTGCATAGACCGGTTTGAGGTCACAAATCCAATTGGGAATCTAAGTGTTGGCTTTTACTCCCTTTGGCTGGCGAATCAATACCCGACTCCCCTGTGCCATAGACACAGCGTCTCCTCTATTCCTGATATATTAGCAACTTCCTAAAACGAGCCGCTCAGTGTAAGAATAACTCCGGTATTGATCCCGCCAGGATTCTGGGACATTACTTTTTTCCTTTTGATGAGTGCGTCTACATGAACTGAGAAGAGCTGGAGACCTGCTAATTATCTTCTTAAATAGACTGTGCTATTAAACCGCAGGGAACGAGGGAACAGAATAGAGCTCTGTGCGCTCACATTTCCCCCCCGATTCCTCTGAAACTGTCACAAGTCATAGTCCCTTTATTTTGGATTGGTCCAAGGTCAAACAGCGGAAAATCTGTAGAAAAAAAAGCCCCCAAAGGACAGAAGAAAAATTCAAGTTGCACAAATTAAAATGCTTTAGAAATATAAGCGGAAACACTTGTCAGATTAATGTACTAATAAATGAGTTGTTAGGACCCGTACGGCACAGTAACCGATAGCGGCATGAGTGTCAAATGAAGCTCAATGATTATCTAAGAAGTTTCCCCGAGGCTTGGAGCTTTGATACAGGTGATGGCGATCCCAAGTGGCAGCTAAGATCTGCAATAATTTACTTTAGGGCAAATCTTATGTTTTCTGTAAAGTTTCCTAGTACTTAAATGGGTTGTCTGGTTTAGAAAATCCATTGGTAAAAATCTTATTAAGAATCTACAAGTCTGTCAGCACAACATAACTGTTCAAACCAAGCACAAGCGGCGCTTGCTACACACTTCAGTGCGCCTGCTCACACTTCCTCTACCCTTTTTCCTATAAAGCCAGAGCTGTTAATCAAACAAGGGGATGGGGAAATATGCTAAACAAGCAGAATAGGTAAGAAGGGGCACTGGAATGTTTGGTCACTCCAAGGGGTGCACTGTGCTTGGTTTGAGCAGTCATTTTCTGCTAACAGACTTTCTGTAAAGGGTTTTCTCATCATTAGGTTATGCAATCGCTTTTATGGTACCTATAAGATAATAGCAAAAATGTTAACAAGAAAAGCTCCCACATTTTCCTTCCACATGAAATGTTGGTTAGTGTTAACCACTCGTGGCACCACAATTATGTAGTGGCTAAAACAAGTGACCGGTCCATTCTTCAGGCAGCTTCTTTCTAAAAGCTGTTCCCTATTTGTTGTTTAGATTATGAAAAAAGACACCACAAAAACTACTGAAAACACTTCTGAGAAAACACATTCAAGAGAAAGCATAATGACGTTTTCTAGAACAGCCTTCAGCTTGAAAAACTGGATAGGTACGCCCACGTTTTAAAGACTTTGTGTGCACATGCCATTTGTAACATAGTAACATAGTAACATAGTAAGGCCGAAAAAAGACATTTGTCCATCCAGTTCAGCCTATATTCCATCATAATAAATCCCCAGATCTACGTCCTTCTACAGAACCTAATAATTGTATGATACAATATTGTTCTGCTCCAGGAAGACATCCAGCTCTCTCTTGAACCCCTCGACTGAGTTCGCCATCACCACCTCCTCAGGCAAGCAATTCCAGATTCTCACTGCCCTAACAGTAAAGAATCCTCTTCTATGTTGGTGGAAAAACCTTCTCTCCTCCAGACGCAAAGAATGCCCCCTTGTGCCCGTCACCTTCCTTGGTATAAACAGATCCTCAGCGAGATATTTGTATTGTCCCCTTATATACTTATACATGGTTATTAGATCGCCCCTCAGTCGTCTTTTTTCTAGACTAAATAATCCTAATTTCGCTAATCTATCTGGGTATTGTAGTTCTCCCATCCCCTTTATTAATTTTGTTGCCCTCCTTTGTACTCTCTCTAGTTCCATTATATCCTTCCTGAGCACCGGTGCCCAAAACTGGACACAGTATTCCATGTGCGGTCTAACTAGCGATTTGTACAGAGGCAGTATAATGCTCTCATCATGTGTATCCAGACCTCTTTTAATGCACCCCATGATCCTGTTTGCCTTGGCAGCTGCTGCCTGACACTGGCTGCTCCAGGTAAGTTTATCATTAACTAGGATCCCCAAGTCCTTCTCCCTGTCAGATTTACCGAGTGGTTTCCCATTCAGTGTGTAATGGTGATATTGATTCCTTCTTCCCATGTGTATAACCTTACATTTATCATTGTTAAACCTCATCTGCCACCTTTCAGCCCAAGTTTCCAACTTATCCAGATCCATCTGTAGCAGAATACTAACTTCTCTTGTATTAACTGCTTTACATAGTTTTGTATCATCTGCAAATCTCGATATTTACTGTGTAAACCTTCTACCAGATCATTAATGAATATGTTGAAGAGAACAGGTCCCAATACTGACCCCTGCGGTACCCCACTGGTCACAGCCACCCAGTTAGAGACTATACCATTTATAACCACCCTCTGCTTTCTATCACTAAGCCAGTTACTAACCCATTTAGACACATTTTCCCCCAGACCAAGCATTCTCATTTTGTGTACCAACCTCTTGTGCGGCACGGTATCAAACGCTTTGGAAAAATCGAGATATACCACGTCCAATGACTCACCGTGGTCCAGCCTATAGCTTACCTCTTCATAAAAACTGATTAGATTGGTTTGATAGGAGCGATTTCTCATAAACCCATGCTGATATGGAGTTAAACAGTTATTCTCATTGAGATAATCCAGAATAACATCCCTCAGAAACCCTTCAAATATTTTACCAACAATAGAGGTTAGACTTACTGGCCTATAATTTCCAGGTTCACTTTTAGAGCCCTTTTTGAATATTGGCACCACATTTGCTATGCGCCAGTCCTGCAGAACAGACCCTGTCGCTATAGAGTCCCTAAAAATAAGAAATAATGGTTTATCTATTACATTACTTAGTTCTCTTAGTACTCGTGGGTGTATGCCATCCGGACCCGGAGATTTATCTATTTTAATCTTATTTAGCCGGTTTCGCACCTCTTCTTGGGTTAGATTGGTGACCCTTAATATAGGGTTTTCATTGTTTCTTGGGATTTCACCTAGCATTTCATTTTCCACCGTGAATACCGTGGAGAAGAAGGTGTTTAATATGTTAGCTTTTTCCTCGTCATCTACAACCATTCTTTCCTCACTATTTTTTAAGGGGCCTACATTTTCAGTTTATATTCTTTTACTATTGATATAGTTGAAGAACAGTTTGGGATTAGTTTTACTCTCCTTAGCAATGTGCTTCTCTGTTTCCTTTTTGGCAGCTTTAATTAGTTTTTTAGATAAAGTATTTTTCTTCCTATAGTTTTTTAGAGCTTCAATGGTGCCATCCTGCTTTAGTAGTGCAAATGCTTTCTTTTTACTGTTAATTGCCTGTCTTACTTTGTTTAGCCACATTGGGTTTTTCCTATTTCTAGTCCTTTTATTCCCACAAGGTATAAACCGCTTACACTTCCTATTTAGGATGTTCTTAAACATTTCCCATTTATTATCTGTATTCTTATTTCTGAGGATATTGTTCCAGTCTACCAGATTAAGGGCATCTCTAAGCTGGTCAAACTTTGCCTTCCTAAAGTTCAGTGTTTTTGTGACTCCCTGACAAGTCCCCCTAGTGAAAGACAGGTGAAACTGCACAATATTGTGGTCGCTATTTCCTAGATGCCCGACCACCTGCAGATTTGTTATTCTGTCAGGTCTATTAGATAGTATTAGGTCTAAAAGTGCTGCTCCTCTGGTTGGATTCTACACCAATTGTGAAAGATAATTTTTCTTGGTTATTAGCAGAAACCTGTTGCCTTTATGGGTTTCACAGGTTTCTGTTTCCCAGTTAATATCCGGGTAGTTAATGTTCCCATAACCAGGACCTCATTATGGGTTGCAGCTTCATCTATCTGCTTTAGAAGTAGACTTTCCATGGTTTCTGTTATATTTGGGGGTTTGTAACAGACCCCAATGAGAATTTTGTTACCATTTTTCCCTCCATGAATTTTGACCCATATGGACTCAACATCCTCATTTCCTTCGCTAATATCCTCCCTTAAAGTGGACTTTAGACAAGACTTTACATAGAGACAAACCCCTCCTCCTCTCCGATTTTTACGATCCTTTCTAAACAGACTGTAACCCTGTAAGTTAACTGCCCAGTCATAGCTTTCATCTAACCATGTCTCGGTTATTCCCACTATGTCAAAGTTACCTGTAGATATTTCTGCTTCTAGTTCTTCCATCTTGTTTGTCAGGCTTCTGGCGTTTGCGAGCATGCAGTTTAGAGGATTTTGTTTTGTTCCAATCTCCTCGCTGTGGATTGTTTTAGAAATGTTCTTACCTCCCTTCTGAGTATGTTTTCCTGGGTCTTCTTTGTTCGAGTCTAATGTTTTTCTTCCCGTCCCCTCTTCTTCTAGTTTAACGCCCTCCTGATGAGCGAAGATTCACCTTTTGGGTTTTCTAAATTGGACACTTCTTTTAATATTCACCTTTTTGGTTTCCTAATCTGGACACTTCTGTGAAGATTCACCTTTCAGGTTCTCTAATCTGGACACTTCAAAGGTTCGCCTTTTGGGTTTTCTAATCTGGTCTCATCCTCAAAAATTTGCCTTTTGGGTTTTCTAATCTGGACTCTTCTTCAAAAATCTGCCTTTTGTGTTTTCTAATCTGGACATTTCTGTGAAGATTCAACTTTTGTTTTTTCTAATCTGGACATTTCTGGGAAGATTCACCTTTTGCGTTTTCTAACCTGCACTCTTCTTCGAAGATTCACCTTTTGGGTTTTCTAATCTACACTCTTCTTTGAAGATTCACGTTTTGGGATCTCTAATCTGGGCACTTCTTCGTAGATTCACGTTTTGGGATCTCTAATCTGGGCACTTCTTCGTAGATTCACATTTTGGGTTTTCTAATCTGCACTATTCTTCGAAGATTCACCTTTTGGGTTTTCTAATCTGCACTCCTCTTCGAAGATTCACCTTTTGGGTTTTCTAATCTTCACTTTTCTTTGAAGATTCACCTTTTGAGTTCTCTAATCTGGGCACTTCTTCGAAGATTCACCTTTTGGGATTTCTATTCTGGACACTTCTTTTAAGATTCATCTTCTGGACTCTTAGATCTTGACTCTTCTGGACTGGTTTCATAAATTCCACATGAACATCCAGATCTACAGACCTGTCCATAAATGAGCCGGAGGAAAAAGGAGCATACAGTATGGGTTTATTTAAACAAGTGTCTTTATTAATACAAAAATATGTAGTAGTACATTTCATAAATGGGCATAACCCAGTCAAGCACAGAGGAGGACAACCCCCCTACTACGGGGGGTAGTCCTCCTCTCTGTGCTTGACTGGGTTATGCCCATTTATGAAATGTACTACTATTTTAATATTTTTGTATTAATAAAGACACTTGTTTAAATAAACCCATAGTGTATGCTCCTTTTTCCTCCGGCTCATATATGTATCCTATGGAGCTTATTTGATTTGTCTGGGGGCACCTAATGTTTGTGTGCTCTGGCCCGGACTATCATTATGAAATTGGGATTTTTGTTAACACAGACCTGTCCATAACTAGCTAGAGCAGAATGTCATCAAATCAAGGGTAGGACTAAAAACCCTATAGCTGAATTTGTCCCTGTGTGCAAAGTTTGTGGACCTTTTTGGAAGCTTTAGTATCATTAGTCTTCCTTATATCATCTTATACTGTAATGAGAAGCTTCCTGTAGCCTCAGTGTCTGCCTCCATATATAAAGTCTTTGTGATCTAGCCCTTGAAGTAGATAAGAGGTGTCATTGGACTCTAGAGAACATCTCGCAGACCTATGTACTTAACCCTCTCCCACAATCGGTGCCAGGAATAACAGGCCATCCTCTGTGCTGCTGTCAGCGCTCTCAGGTTCATGGATGGTCCAGTTGCTGTCTCTGCTTTATTGTAGCATATTGTAGAAAAGGGAAAGGAGTGCGGGAAGGAGGGGAAGCAAATTGTTCTGATTGAAGCACTTGAAGGAATAAAGAAGGTTTATTGTGGTCTGGTAAGTGAAAGACGCCCCCAGCTTTATTTATACAATCCTTTCTTGCCTCCATGAAGAATTACTGCTGAATCAGAAAGAGATTGAGAGAAGAAAAGAAGCAGTGGATGGGAAGAACAATTGACAATTGGTGAATGGGGAGGGGGTAATGGATTGACATCAAGGTGTTGAGGGATCAAAGCCATGATGCTGAAAATACAGTTACAGAACAAAACTGAAGAAAGCTCTAATGAGGTGGAAAAGGAAACTATATCAGGACCGGGTTATATACATGTGCGGCTATAGCGGAGACAATCTAGTTATTAATCTCCTGCAACTTTCTGATATATTCTGAATTATTGTTCCTCATCATTTTCTAGATCTCTACTTGCAAACAATTTTTAGGACCAGAGACTGAAAATCTGTACAGACCTAATATACATACAATATGCGTGACTGCTACATTTGTAGGTGGCAAAGACACTCCTCTATGAGTGTAAAGTGTTATCACCATCTGATGTGTAATAATGGCTTACTGCTTCTTGGCATTTTGACTAAGATCAAGTGTAGTTTTATTCGAAAAGCCGTCTTTTGCCTGGCCGCCCTAGTAGATCGGTACATTATGCACACTTTGTTACAGTGTATGAGAAGTGGCTTATGTAGTCTTTGAGGATCAAGGCCATTGAATCGGATAAGTTTGAGAGTTCGAGGTGCGAAGTGCCCCAGGACATGTTACCTTTAGGGTGCCCTGACTTACTGGGCATGGGAAACCCACTTGAGTTTTGGCACACTTGCAACAGGGCAGCACGGTGGTGCAGTGGTTAGCACTGCAGCCTTGCAGCGCTGGGGTCCTGGGTTCTAATCCCACCCAGGACAACATCTGCAAAGAGTTTGTATGTTCTCTCCGTGTTTGCGTGGGCACTCCGGTTTCCTCCCACATTTCAAAGACATACTGATAGCGATTCTAGATTGTGAGCCCCATCGGGGACAGCGATGATAATGTGTGCAAAACTGCGGAATATGTTAGCGCTATATAAAGATTATTATTAACTTCACCTTTACATATTTTTTGAGCACACACTCTTTTCCAGGCCTTTTCCAGCCCTTCATTATTCATCTAATTGTTTTTCACTTGTGTGTCAGCCTTTCAGTGTCCACATTTATTCTTGTCCTGGTGAATATAGGGCTCCCATTTTGCGTGCAGTGTACAATACGCACTGCTTCTAGCAGAGGATAGCTCTGTAAATAAGGAGCCTGGTAGGGCACTGTATGGCAGCACAAGGAGCCCCAGTGACTCCTTAGTACAGAGACATACAGGCACTAGGTAGAGCACTGTATGGCGGCACAAGGAGCCCCAGTGACTCCATAGTACAGAGACATACAGGCACTAGGTAGAGCACTGTATGGCGGTACAGGAAGCCCCAGTGACTCCTTAGTACAGAGACATACAGGGACCTGGGAGAGCACTGTATAGTGGCACAAGGAGCCCCAGTGACTCCTTAGTACACAGACATACAGGCACTAAGTAGAGCACTGTGTGGCGGTACAGAAAGCCCCAGTGACTCCTTATTACGGAGACATACAGGCACCTGGGAGAGCACTGTATGGTGGCACAGGGAGCCCCAGTGACTCCTTAGTACAGAGATATACAGGCACCTGATAGAGCACTGTAAGGCGGCACAGGGAGCCCCAGTGACTCCTTAGTACAGAGATATACAGTCACCTGCTACAGCACTATATGGCGGCACAGGGAGCCCCAGTGACTGTTCAGTACAGAGACATTCAGGCACCTGGTAGGGCACTGTATGGTGGCACAAAGATTCACAGGGACTCCTTAGTGCCGACCCATTCATAACACTGTTTCTTGGAGGAATAAATCGCAGATGACGCACATTTCTTCTATGTAACAAAACCTTCTAATAGGAGGAGTTATCCCCTGGTCTTTCCCTGCTCTCAAAAACCGCTGCTTATATTAGTCTACAGCCCCTGAGGGGCAGCCGCATTTCTGCTTTCTGCTGAACTCTGCTTTTCCCCCCATCCAAATGTAAAGGTGTTTGTTTAACATTCTTCGTCAGCAAGAGTCATAAACTCCGCCATCGCGACCGTCTCCTGATGGCAATTCAGGGCATTTTTTATCAAAGATATACCTAGGTGGTATAATAAACCTTTCTAATGATATCGAAATACTAGGTCACTCTCATTCACGCAGAGAATTCCTGCCCTATTTGCAGAGCAATAAAGAAAATAATAGGATATCACATTTTGAGCGATATTAAAATATTCCCGCTTTCATATGGATACGGTAAAAAAAACAACACGTTGGTTTTTATGGCTAATATATATGAAAAATCATCCTTTCCGCTCCCGTGCAAATACTCTGTTATTCTCATTGATGAAAAGATATTTGGGCTAATAAAATAATATTGTCAGGTACGATGATGGAGGAGGAAATTTCATCTTGATTTAAGGCGGCGGTAATGGATATTTGTCAGAGCTCGTCAAGCAAATAAGATTGTGTGTCGGAGAATTGTAGGTTCTGTAAGGGGTGTTTAACCTCTGCAGTGTGCTGATCATTCACAACAGCCATCAGATTGTAGGGAGTCTTTTACTGAAGGTTTCTTCTTTTTGGGGGGCGGGTGGGGAGGGAGTCGCAGATATAATGCTATTTTTCTCCTTTGTTGTAGTGGCAGTTTTTGCACTGTCATAATGGATGCAATTTGCTAAAAAATTCAAGCTGCACTCTGCACAGCTATAGTATGCAAACATTGAATATATGAAATTGGAATTGCATTACTGCTATAGAAAATAAGTAAAAAGTGAAGATACTTACCTCATAAATTAGTAAATTCATGTATGCCTACTGTAGCAGCCAACGGCAAGGTGACCTTCTCTGCTGGGAACCTAACCTAATATGATACCTCTCCGGTAGTGATGAGCGTACGTGCTCAGATATGGTGTTATCAGAGCATGCTCAGGTGCTAACCCGAGTGTCTTCGGCATGCTCGCTAAATATGTTCAAGTCCTTACGGCTGCATGTCTCGCAGCTGTCGAGCACGCCCAAGACACTTGGGTATCACACCCGCATGCTCGGATCACACCTTATCCTAGCATGTTCGTTCATCACTACTCTCCGAGGCTGAAAGCCTATGTTTATATGGGTAGGTAGGATTAAGTTGTGATTAATTAAAACCACCATAGACTAATGGGTGCAGGGCTCAATCAGAAGGCAAATATCAAATATCAAAAAACTGATCTTCACTTCCAAACAAGAGACACATGTGAAAAGGGGCAAGCTAAGAGAGCCACTCTATGTGTAACTAGCAATTTAAAGTTGCACTCTGTACTGCTATAGTATGTAAACATTGAATATATGAAATTTGAATTGCATTGTTCCTATAGAAAATAAGTTAAAAATGAAGAAACTTAGCTCATAAATTGCCCAATTCGTCTGCGCCCAACAGTCATTTGGCTGTAATTGGCGACATACAGTTGCAATCAAAATAATTCAAACACCCCCATTGCAAATTCAGTTTATTACCCCTCAGAATCCCTTTCAGATTGGTGAAAGGGCACCCATCTTGCTTCCTCACTTTCAGTGTTGTGCGCCAGCACTTCATATAAGTGGGGGTGACACATTCTTATCTCAACAAGATCTGTATTATTTAGTAAGCAGTCGTAATTATTAATCACTAATCTTGAGAACTGACTCATAAAGAATACAAAAGCCACTGGGTAATTTTGGATGGTTATGCTAATTTAATGTTAATTCAATGGGAAACTTTGACAAAAAAAAGTGATAAAGCGAAAAAGTAGAGCTACGAAATGAATAGGGATCTCATTGAAAGAGTGAGTAATGAGCGTCACACGGTGAGAAATATCGTCAACTATTAATTATCTTTGCGGTTTTATTTTTTGGTTATTTTTGTTACTTCTTGTTTACCCAAGTGAAAGAAGTATAAGAAATGTGCTGCCGTCCCGAGAGATATAACGAGAGTCAGTCTGGTAACGAAAGATCAACAAGTCTCTGTTCACGTTTGTATCGGAGGTCTCTTCAGAAACCTCCATTGCAGATTGTGTATCCTTTGTTGAAAAATTGCACTGGGTTGGTGGAGGAGAGATAATGCTGGGCTGGGACGTCACCTTACATTCCCTCCACCTCAAATACCTTGAGGACTAAAATGTTGCTTGCCTCAGATATTGCAACTTTCCAGCTCTAAAATAATCATGAAAACTAAAGTGTTTGTCCAGTAAAAACAACTTTTCACCTATCCATTGGATTGATGCTAACTTATTGGTCAGTGGAGGTCCAACCACTGGGACCAGCACCGATCGAGAGAACAGGGAACTTTTATCCCTAGTAGTATGGGGCCACAATGCGCATGCTCGACCTCCGCTCCATTCATTCCCTGTGGGGCTGCACTTTGCTTTTTCCTGCAGCCCCATAGAGAATGAATGGAGCAGCAAACAGGTGTCCAATTTGCCACACATTTTATAACTAGGATAAAAGTAAAAATTTTACCTGACCTGCCAATTTTGTGCAGGGCAAAGTCGGCAGACACACACCGATCACTAAGTTATCACTGGACAACCCCTTTTGAAATCACTTACAGGTCCTCTTGGTCTGCAGTTTTTCCCATTATGTGATGATGTTTAGATAAACTATTATGTGTATGTAACTACTTTAATTTTGGGTGCTGAGGACCATGATCAATCCCGAAGGACTACATGATCAATCATTAGAAGTTGCCCTATTATTAGGAGCACATCGGGCTTTGCTGGTGTCAATGGTGCAACAGATCTGTCACAGTTCTGGGGCTTCCATTGCCGCCAAATCTGTGCATTTATTTTCCATTATTTGTACAATTTTTATACATTTTCCAGTACTTTTTTCAGACATACAGGCTGTCCAGCATATGCCGCAGAGACTCACACACACAATATGGGCAATTCTATACAAACCCACCAATATGTTTTTAGGAAAAGCCCATTCAATCTTACTGTAGTCAACATTCAACCTCAAATCCCAACCATGTCAACCCAAGGAACATAATTTTTTTCTTTTCTTATATAAGAACGCCACCATCCTCCTCTTTTAAATACAACATTTAGGCATGTAAAAACAATGAAAAAAACTGGTAAAAACAAATCCGAGGAACTAAAAAAGTTCCTGATCGGGAAGTTGTCAAACATCTTCTGATTGGGTGCAGTTCTCCTTCACTCCCAGATGGAAGAAAACTTTTTTGAGCCACATAAAATGACTTTTTCCAAATTAAAGGGAACCTGTCACCTGAATTTGGCGGGACCGGTTTTCGGTCATATGGGCGGAGTTTTCGGGTGTTTGATTCACCCTTTCCTTACCCGCTGGCTGCATGCTGGCTGCAATATTGGATTGAAGTTAATTCTCTGTCCTCCGTAGAACACGCCTGCACAAGGCAAGATTACCTTGTGCAGGCATGTACTACGGAGGACATAGAATGAACTTCAATCCAATATTGCGGCCAACAAACAGCCAGCGGGTAAGGAAAGGGTGAATCGAACACCTGAAAACTCCGCCCATATGACCCAAAACCGGTCCCGCCAAATTTATGTGACAGGTTCCCTTTAAATCCCCTACCATCTTTTGACAGTGAAACAATCCAAAGGTTAGATCTGGACTACATTAAGCATTATAATGGGAATTTTGTTGAAATTGGGCCAAAATAGTTAAATAAATAATAATAGAATAAAACCCAATTATTTCAGTACTTATTTATTTTTATTTTTTTTAAACTTGGGTTCTTGCTTTTGCCACCCATACGCAAAAAAAGCAGTGTGTAACACAAAAATTCAACATGGCTGCTGTCCTTTGGAAGTCTTCTCCAAGAGGAGAAGAACCCTCAATAAAATGTTCTCAATTGCTGAAGCAATGGGAGATACCAAACTTGCTATCAGTTTCCACGTGTGTCATCTGAGAGTCTCAATTTATTTTTGCTCATGTTTCGGAGGAGGAAGGCAACGGAGTTTAATGGTCAATGATAGCTGGTAATTGAGCAACCATGAAAAAAGTTCCCTTTCTGTCAGTAGGAAATTGCTTTGTAGGATTTTCAGATAAATGATGAAAACATGGTCAAATCAGGGTCGTAGAGACTGGAGTTGCCAAGAGGATGACTCTTCAGTGTTTTCAGTATTTCTTGCAAGCGTCATACCAAGTCTACAACTACGAGAAGGATCTTTTTCCTTAAATGTAAGCATTGCCTAAACGGTGTTCATAATGGTGGCAATGATGGAAGTCATGATTGCGGTCAACCTTCTGTCGTATTATTGTAACTGTGTGTACATTAATATCCTCCATCATCTTCAGAATATAGATGGAAATTTGTAATGGCTTTATGTTTAGGTATCGAAGGCTGAAGTCAGATTTATCCCTTTCCCCTGATTATAGTCGATCCTTTCCCAGCTGTAATAAAAATGAGATTTGCATGCCCACCTCCTGCCTCTGTATACAAGAGGAAATCTAAATGCAGAGAGGTTAAATGTTAGATTAAAAGAGGAGCAAATCTCTGAGAAGCCGAGAAGATGGAAAAAAAAAAAAAAGATATTTTGTAGGAGACTGAATAATTTGCCAGCAAAGCAATTTCATCCATTTTGCAGCGTAGATGGATTGATGGAGCAGCGATGTTATCCTCAAAGTCAAAACAGCATTTTAAATAGCTCCAAGAATAAAATCTGCATGTAAAAAAAAACCCTCATAATTCTGAGACTCCTCCTTACTTCTCTTGCAAGAAAGTGGTCAAGATCTACAAACCTGTCCAGAGAAGGTGGCCAAGATCTACAGTAGTAACAATAATTGTGAGGATTTGGAAAGTCATAGAAGTGTTGCCTCTTTAGATTGCACAAATTTGTTAGTCGACTCATGCTGCCAAAATCACGGGCAGCATGAATAAGAACCTGGACTACCTGCGCTATATATTTTCCTGGCGAAAACATAATTTGAAGAGCCGGATGGGGGCCAGGGAGAGCCAAGACCAGTCTGGTGCACTGTGATCCTTCTTCTCTCCACACCGCTCTAGTTGATTGACAGGTCTCTCCAGATGCACACACATCGGAGAGATCTATCAATCACATGGAGTGGGGCGGGGATCGTGCCGGACTAGTCTCGTCTCCGCTGATGGCTCTGATTTGGGCAGCATGGATCCACTGCATCAACTATATGATTGGTCATAACTATGGATACCTACGGTAAGTTACCACAGTGCCCTACACATGGCGTAAGGGACATAGCGAATCAGAAGAACTATATTTAATTTCTAATTGACGGAATTTGCAAACATTATTATTATTATTACATCTTCTATTTATTGGGATAGGATCTCGGAGATGGATATAACCCTTTAGGTTTTAGCTGCTGCTGGTTAAAGTTTAATTTCCTGATCACTTCTTGTTTATTTCTGTTTAATCTGCTGTGTTCTCTGCAGATGCGGCCCTTCGTCAGCGCTGGCTCCGAGCTGGCAGCCAGCGAGCGAGGGTGATATACTACATACTTATGGGTATAAATCCGCAACGGAATGATCTTGTTTTCACATCCACCTCGGCTACAGGAAATTTAGTCCAATTTCTCCCTATTGCCGCAGAAACGCTGTTTTGATGTGAAAATTTACAGCCAAGCTTTAAACTAGTTACAGCTGGAGAGAGAAAATTGCCATTAACTTCTTTCCCTTTTTAACTCCTCGAAGAGCAATACACTGCAATGGATTACTGATAACAATGCACTGGATATACCAGTGTCTCTATGGATAGATCATCTAGTAAAGGAATCAGACATACTGTGCAAGGTTTTATTGCTTCGCCAGGGATCATGTAGTTTTCAGAATGGATCTCTGGTGAACCACGGTATCGAGAGAATTAAAGAGCATCTTCTCTCAGCAGACCTTCCATCAGCAATCATGCACCAATACCAAATAGAGGCACTTAGGCTCCAGGTTACTGAACCTCAGGACTAGGAAAATAACTACAACTGGTGCACGGATTGCAATCACACCTGGGCCCTTAAGCCAAAGGGGACAAAAAAGCCCTCTTGATCTTGACTTTTATGAGAAGAAGAATACCATTAAAAAATTGCAATAATTGGGGTCTGTGAGTGTTTCCATTGGGGCCCATAAGCTTCAAGTTACACCATTGCTGAGGACCATGTAGCTTTGCATGCATGTGTTGTGCTGCCAGAAAGCAGCCATTATACAATGTATAGAGCTGTAATGTTCTGTCTCTGGACACTGTGTACATCTGGCTGCCACGGGAGCTAGAAACAGTTGATCGATGGGGGTACTGAATGCAGGCTCCCCAATGAATCAACACCAAACTTTTCTAGCCTTGGCCAAATTAGATCTTCCTTTTGACTTAGATCTTCACTCATTCCTTGAAGGAGGGCAAAGCACATTGATGAATTGGAGCCATTTTTTTGCTTTCTGACTGTAACTATTCCAGTAGTTTCTGGAGTTAAGAGCATGTCATTTTACTGCTATTTACAGTGTGCAATCAAAACCACTTCATAGTCCTAACTATATGACCAGTGTCGTAGATATGCCCCCATACACTTTAGATAGCCATTGGCCAAAAGATGGTTCAGAGATGGTTCAGCTGGCAGCTGTCTCGCCCATCTCTACATTGCTCAGCTGTTTTCACCTTGAAAAATCTGGTGGCAGATTAAGAGAACAAAAGGATCACAGTCCAAAATTGGATATGCCAGATCTATATCTTCCCCAGCATCATCTCTTAGGGGATGGTCGGAGGCCCCCATACACATTAAACTGTTGGCCAAACTTGTCAGCATCAGTAAGTTCAGCCAACATTTGTCTAATGTACCGTATGTGAGAAGTGTTAGTGTTTCTTTCGCTCTGGTGAGAAAAGGTTCAGTTGGCAAGTGGCTTGTTAGCACCCCTTGTAGCTCCCTCTAAATCCTCCTAACAAAACCAGATTTAACCCCTTTTCTATTTATGATGTACTATTATGCAATAGAGTGGGTGCGAGTGTATGGAGCGGCCCAGAAGCTGAGCCTGATCATTCCCGGCAGATGATGGCTGTGTTATACAGCCATTATCTGCCTTCGAACAGCAGAGGGTTGGGCTGAACTTTATTCACTACTGCTAACCACTTAAATGTATTTAAGGTGTGCAAACTGGATGGATAATGGAAAATGGATACACCATGGATACAACATTCCACACACCTGCCATATTATTGTTGTGCACCGATGACTTACCATGACAGCCAGGGATTTCCTGAGTGTCATGATGGTACTCCTATGAAAATATAAAAAAATATAAAAAAACTGACCGTCATATCCAAAAACAAACTTGGTCTGAACAGGTGCTTACCTAGAGTCGCCAACTAATATACAATCAAACAAATAAAGCAGCACTCGGTAACTCTATGACATGCAAACATGAAATATGAAAATTGAATTGTATTACTGCACTAGAAATATGAAAAATTGAGAATGCTTAGCGCATAAATTGGCCAATTCATGTGTACCTGGCAGCCACGATAAGGCGATTCTCGTTGCCAGGACCTAATGCCAATCCTATGAAGACTGTGGTTCGTATTCATATGAGATTGTGATTATTACTATGTGCTACAATAATGACAGTATTGCAATATATTGTTCAAGCAATCAGATGATTGCAGGTTCAAGTCCCCTAAAAAGAATACAAATAAAGTAAAAAACATAAAAAAATTTTTAAAAAATAAATCTAAAAACATGAATCAACTCTTTTCCCCCATTAAAAATAAAGATGTTAAAAATTTTAAAAAATAGACTTGGTATCCCTGTGTCCAGAGACATTTGATTCCTGAAAATGTGCAATAAGGAGCAATCAAAATGTCTTATCTTCCCCCAAATTATAATATTGATAATAAAGCATTACAGGTCTTGAAAAATGGTTACAAAAGCAAAATGTTATTTTTTAATATTTCCAAATATCATTTTTTTTATTGGTAGCACCTTAATTGTACTTTTGTATAGATTCATATTACCTGGTAATTTTTTCACCATAATGAATGCAGTAAAAAATAAAATCCACAAAACAATTGCAAAATTGTTTTTTTTTTCCATTTTCATCACACTTGGAATTTGTTATTCTATCTTACAGTAAGTACATTGAATGGCACAATGATTGGTGACGTCCAAAACTACAACTCGTCCTGAAAAAACAAGCCCTTATGTGAACAGAAGAATAAAAAAGTTATAGGGAGGAAAAAAACAAGAGCGCCAAAATAAAAATTGGCCTTAATAAAAAAAATATATATTTTTTTCCAAACATTAGACATCTCTGATCTATAGTGGGGCATGTCTGACTTGTCTTTCCCCTACATGTTGTAATTATGGACTTACGTCCACTCACGCATTATCTTCAAGAAGTATAGATTGTCTTTGAAACGTTGATTGCTTGATGTGCTTCATTCTGGAGAGAGCACTACTTATTGATTAAGCATTTTCCCACCGTCCCTGTCTGTCCCTATTAATCCCCAAGGATTCCCGCATGTCCTTCGTGCCAATCTATGCCTGAGCCGTCCTATTCTGTAATGGCTTGTGATGGTGGCAGGCATTCTTGGCAGTATTCGAACATGTCACTGTGATGCCTCTAAAGTCACCTTGTCTTCGGAGACACAGAGGCTCCTCGTCCACTAAGCGCTGGTCTGATTTCTCTGCATCTTCACTGCTGACTATCAGGAGTGTTTGTCATAACCGATCATTGTCTTGGGCTTTGAAGAAGTACTCGAAATTGGTAAAAGTCCTGATAAAAAAATCCCTCATGGTATTACTGAAGAATCTCCATTGGGAAAGCAATTTATGTTCTGATATACCAGGTTATAATCTTATAGAGTCCTGGAGCAGATGGAGGGGAAGTCTCTTAAGTAATATCCTGACCTGGATTAAGACGGGGTCAGTGGTGGTACATCCATCAAATTCATCTCTGTCTTTTACCCCTGCATTTTCTTGCTGGTTTATCTCCCTAGTTTTTTTTTCTTTGGACCCTTTTTACCTTTGCTTTTTCTTATTTGTTGGTGTAAAATATTGTTTTGTTCATGTAAACCTCTTCACTAGCTTCCAAACAAGTTTGGTTTCCATCCAAAAGTTATCAGGGCAATTTCCTGGTCTTAGGTTTTGGTTAGTTGTATTTATGTCAGTGTTCCTTCCACCTGCTTTGTTGATACATCTGTATACCTATGCCAGAACAAATAAAAAAAAAAAAATGATCCAGGGCATATGTTGATATAAATGCAATGCATAGGTTTGTATTCACACTGTTTAACAAGGTGAACTTAAGATAAAAAAACAAAATGAGCAAATGCATGTAAGTACATGTAAGTAACATAGGTACCATTGTTTTGATTAAAAAAAATGTAAAAGCCATCCCACCTCGACAAAGTGTACCCCAATCTGGATAGAACCTAACCATAAGCAGGAGGATTTAATCAATATGTACGAC
The DNA here is from genome assembly GCF_032444005.1 of Ranitomeya imitator. Taxonomy (NCBI): domain Eukaryota; kingdom Metazoa; phylum Chordata; class Amphibia; order Anura; family Dendrobatidae; genus Ranitomeya; species Ranitomeya imitator. The sequence continues at coordinate 413,666,718 of NC_091283.1, read as the reverse complement.
TTCTGCAAGTCAAAGACCAAGGATGATGACTTAGCGGTGAGGATGTGACCAATGGGCTATGCTGAACATTAAGGCTATGTTCACACGCAGCATTTTTGCAGGGTTTTTTTCAGCAGGGAAAACCTGCTCTCTTGGCAGTAAAGAAACTGTTTAAAAAAGTAGGTTTTGCGGCGTTCATATGGCGTTTTTTGCTGCATTTTTTTTGTGTGGATTATGTAAGTCATTTGTCTACAGCACATATTTAATAAAAAATATTTTTACTCACCAAAAATGCAGCAAGAATGCATGGCTGCATTTATCCACTTTCTCTTTGCTTTCTATGGGTGAAAAAAAAGCGCTGCTAAAATGCTGAAAGATTTGGCGTTCTGCAGATTTAAAAAACATTTCAGTTTTCCAATTCAGTCAGGAAAAAAAACAAGCATGTGAATGAGATCTCTGAAATCTCATAGCTTTTGCTGGTACTATAAAAAGCAGCTTTTAATTTGTATTAAAAAAAAGCTGCTTAAAATGCAACGTGTGAACATAGCCTAAGGGAGCAGAGCAGAAAACTCACAGAGCCAAGAGCGTAGACAAATGCACAAGAGGAGTTGAAGGGTTAATTGGAAGATGTGAACCAGGATGTGGATGCAGGTTTAAGAAACCAGAGGAGTGGCAAACACAATTGCAGCGTAATGTACAATGTTCAAATAACAGTTTGTAATGCATACAGCAGATGATGGGTTGATCAGAAGATCTGTCAGTCCACCAAATTCAACAGGTTCGGATAACTTTCATACTGCCCTTTATTGTTGCAGGTTTGACAGCCTTACTTTAATATGCAGATACATATGAGCTTCTTAAAGTTAGATGACAAGAGTTTTTCTGTAGTGTAGGGTTACAGTAATGTTGATGTGAATGGTCCATCAGCTACTACCTGCTACATCGGCTAATCTGTGATCGCCGGATGGGAGCCCTGACAGCTGCTTCTTACCTGATGGCCTCCGTATCTCCCATAGCAGGAGGCCGACTACTCACAAGCACAACAGCAGATGCCATCAGATAGGAGACAGTTCTCCGAACTATCATTCAGCAGCCAAAGATTACTGGCGTTCTCATAGCCCGTATCCTGCAAATTGACCGTCACTAAGGGTGCCGTCACACTATACGATTTACCTACGATCACGACCAGCGATATGACCTGACCGTGATCGTAGGTAAATCGTAGTGTGGTCGCTGGGGAGCTGTCACACAGACAGCTCTCCAGCGACCAACTATGCCGAGGTCCCTGGGTAACCAGGGTAAACATCGGGTAACTAAGCGCAGGACCGCGCTTAGTTACCCGATGTTTACCCTGGTTACAAGCGTTAAACTAAAAAAAAACAAACAGCACATACTTACATTCTGGTGTCCGTCAGGTCCCTTCCCGCATTCACTGACTGCCGGCCGTAAAGTGAAAGTGAAAGCACAGCCGCTGTGCTCTGCTTTCACTTTACGGCCGGCAGTCACAGTGCGGGAAGCAGAGACGGCAAGGGACCTGACGGACACCAGAATGTAAGTATGTGCTGTTTGTTTTTTTTTAGTTTAACGCTTGTAACCAGGGTAAACATCGGGTAACTAAGCGCGGTCCTGCGCTTAGTTACCCGATGTTTACCCTGGTTACAAGCGAACGCATCGCTGGATCGCATCGCTAGATCGGTGTCACACACACCGATCTAGCGATGACAGCGGGAGATCCAGCGATGAAAGAAAGTTCTAAACGATCTGCTACGACGTACGATTCTCAGCAGGATCCCTGATCGCTGCTGCGTGTCAGACACAGCGATATCGTAACGATATCGCTGGAACGTCACGAATCGTACCGTTGTAGCGATCGAAATGTTATAGTGTGACGGTACCCTAACTCTAGTTTAAGTAAAATAGGACATTTCAGTTTCATCCCGCACTCCAAAGACAAACTGATCGAAACCCAAGATTGTGAGCCTCAATGGGGACAGTGAAGATGGTGTCTGTAAATTGCTACGGAATAGCATGACGATATATACGCAAGTATAATAAATAAATGATAGTGAGAAAATGCAAGTTTGTATCTCTAAACTTCATTCTTAATCAGCCACAGGATGCAGATCCCCCGTTGGAGGGTTGATGAGCACCATAAGATTTTGTAAGCTGAGCCTCCTTTATAGCCCACAGCAGATATTTATAATCCTAGACAACTCTTTAATCAGAAGTTTTGGCAGACTAATGGCGAAGAAGATGATAAAATTCAATGTGTCAGTCACCGGTGCCAGGAGATCTAAGGTGCTGGGTAAAAGACCCGGGGCACGTATCCCACCGGAGCCCACTTGTAGCAAACCCACTGCCGTTTAATGACATATGCAAGAGCTAATGGGTCTCAGGACAGAACCACTGAAGGTTGGCAGACAAAAAGACCATAGGCTTGTTGACGGCATGAAATTTCTGCTCTCAGGCATTTCATTGTTGGGCAGTTAGAGTCGGTGAAATCAGAATACATTTTCTAAGCCACTAATCAGTGAAACCATTATCCAGCTTTGCCTTTAGGGAAGTTTTCATCACAAGTGTAACCTTTTAACTAGTAAATTTATTTTTGTTATCCAAATTAAATTATGTATTAAGACCATAACGTGTCCTACTAAATGGTAACAATGAGAGTGAAAGAAGAATTTGTTGCAAGTCTTTCAGACATCGACCCGATCCCTTTTCTTGCCAGATCACTTTGGTAATTGGGACTCGGTAATCTCCGCCATTAGAGCAGGTCTTTTCCTTATCTAAGTGTGTTCTCCAAGAGTTTCCAGGACTTGTGACCCACAGGATAAAAGCTCCATTAAGAGGCTATTGGAAGGGTAAAAGAACACGTAGAACAATCAATAGATGAAAGGAACCTTTAGACACCCTGAGGTTTCAGGCACAAAGTGCAGCAGGCAGATGAGGGATATTCTGTACCGCCGCCACTTAACAGCACTCCCCCATCCATGCCCACGCTATCTCAGCCATCAGCCACTTTCTCCATCTATACCTAATCTTCTCTGAGGAATATTGATCTGCAATATTAATGATGATATAAATAAATATCTTCAGCTCTGATAGGAGATGGTAAACATGCATTAAACTCCAGAGAGGAGTATATTACATAGTGATGTGGCACAACAAGGCCGGGAGGTGACGATGAAGACATGAAAGTTGAAATTGGAATATGCAGCGGTGTATGGCAAGATATTTCCCCCTGTTGTGGTCCCTTAAAGGAAATCTGTCAGCAGGTTTTTGCTGTGTAATCTGAGAGCAGTATGATCTAGAGGCCAGGACTGTTGTGAATTCTGTAGCAATAGGAAACACGGCACTCAGGGCTTCTTGGTGGTGCACAAGTTAGGTATCCAACCCGTAAACTGTAAGCAATAAATTACTTGGCACTCAGGAAAATATTTTCATGATAAGAAGTGAACAATTCGTTTATTAGGTGCATCCAGTTCAAATTTAAACGTTTTCGGTCTAATCACAGGTGCGCCCCGTAGTTCCAGCGCTTCAGCTCTTGCGAGTACCTCGCCTCTCTTCAGCGCTCTTCCCTCACACCTCCGGACCCCCAGGCGCTCTTTTCTCCCGGACCCTATCTGATGCCGGCACCCTTGTGGGCCCGTACATAGTCAGTGTGTTTTCCAGTATTCTCAAACGGTTTCTGATGAAGGTCTTGTGATTAGACCGAAAACGTTTAAATTTGAACTGGATGCACCTAATAAACGAATTGTTCACTTCTTATCATGAAAATATTCTCCTGAGTGCCAAGTAATTTATTGCTTTGTTGTGAATTCTGTGGCAGAGCTCCCTCCTGTGGTCACAAGTGGTACTTCGGCTGGTTCTCTCTGTGAGCTTCAGTTGGTGGAGGAAAGTGGTACTGCGGCTTCTGAGTTTCCTTCCTCAGGTGATGTGGTGAAGTCGTTAGGTGCTGCTCTATTTAACTCCACCTAGTGCTTTGATCCTGGCCTCCAGTCAATGTTCTAGTATTGGACCTGTTTCCTCCTGGATCGTTCCTGTGGCCTGCTGCTCTGCATAGCTAAGTTCCTCTTTGCTATTTGTTTGCTGTTTTTTTCTGTCCAGCTTGTCAATTTGTTTTTTTCTGCTTGCTGGAAGCTCTGGGACGCAGAGGGTGTACCTCCGTGCCGTTAGTTCGGTACGGAGGGTCTTTTTGCCCCCTTTGCGTTGTCTTTGTAGGGTTTTGTGTTGACCGCAAAGTTACCTTTCCTATCCTCGCTCTGTTCAGAAAGTTGGGCCTCACTTTGCTAAATCTATTTCATCTCTACGTTTGTCTTTTCATCTTAACTCACAGTCATTATATGTGGGGGCTGCCTTTTCCTTTGCATAGGGAGCGTCAGGCGCAATCCACGGCTGCCTTTAGTGTGGTTGGAGAGGATTAGGAATTGCGGTCAACAGAGTTCCCACGTCTCAGAGCTCATTCTTGTTTTTTGGGTTATTGCCAGGTCACTGTATGTGCGCTGACCTCTATGTCCATTGTGGTACTGAATTACCTTTCATAACACAGGACCCTGATTCTAGCGATGCGTCACTTACTAGGTTGAGTGTTGCTGCTTCAAAAAAATCAGCAGGATATTATCACTAAAGGACTAGGTGTCTTGTGCCTCCTAGTCAACGGCTCTGTGTAACCCTGCCCCCACCACTGATTAGCTGCTAATCAGTGATGTGGGCGGGGTTATACAGGGCTCAGTATTCATAGATCTTCTACATCTGCAGCAGAAAGCAGAGATTGTATGAAAATGACAGCACCCAGTCCAGAAAGTGATACATCACTGAAATCAGAGTCTCAGCCCTTACATTAGATTACATAGCAAAATCCTGGTGACAGATTCCCTTTAATGCGATTTACCTTGCACAGGATAAATAGATAAAAAACTATCACAGCAAACTCAATGCTTATTTGAAAAGAAGATACCAATGCTATTACTCTGCCAACATGTCCACCTACTTATTATATCAATTTAAGGAAAAGCAGGGAGGCATTCAATATGTCCTCTACTAAAGCTGCCATGCCAGTGATATGGCCTTCCAGCCCAGTCGAGTTATAATGGCATCCATATTGGTCAGCTTTTGCAAGAACGATATTTATTCAGATATCGATAGATGTGTGTCAAAGACTAATTTACTGTAATGAATTCCAAAACTTCTTTTGAAATTTTCAAATTATTGTATCCATGTGGCCAAGTATGGAAGCAGTCGTGCATCACGCTGTTCCTTGGATCACCCCTATTCATTGCCCAAATACTGATCACTAAATTACTACATATCTATTTCCAAAATTAGGATCAGAAATTAAAATAGACCAGGACTGAAAAAATGTTGGGAGCTAATGTACTTGAAAAGAGTTATTTCCTTTTTGTAATGTAGAAAACTTTTTATTTTGCAATGAATTATACAACCCATTAACTATAAAGATGACCTGTCACAAAAAAATTACCGTATTTTCCAGCGTATAAGACGACCCCCAACTTATCCAGTTAAAATATAAAATCTTCTCAAAAGTCGGGGTTGTCTTATATGCCGGGTGTCGTCTTATAGGGTGGGTGCAGAGCAATTTGCGGTCGACGTATATAGTGGGGGGGAGTGGTCCTGATGACGAGGTGAGGGAGCGCCTCACCAGGAAGGTATAAGTGAAGCAAACTGTCAGCGTCTGGGATGCCAGGGTTATGCAAATAAGAGAGAGAGAGCGGTGCTGTGCCTAGAAAAACACTCCTCTTTCACTAATCTGGCTCGCCCTTGTATCCTATTATCACCTTCTCTGCCTCTGCTTCACTTACACCTTCCCGGTGAGGTGCCCCCTCACCTCGTCATTGGGGTCGCTCCCCCCACAATATGCGGCGACCGCAGATTACTCCGCACCTGCCCTATAAGACGACACCTGGCGTATAAGACGATACCCGACTTTTGAGAAGATTTTCAGGGGTTAAAAAGTAGTCTTATACGCCAGAAAATATAGTAATTTAATATATTGTAAAAATCCCTGATCTCTCCTGATTCTGCTGCTTTTTTTTCCATTTTTGTCTGCTTTGCTCCATTGGGACATGTTCTCATTTGTTTTTTTTGAGCGCACTATTTGAAATCTCTAGTGGGCATGTTTTCAGAGTCTTCTCTGTGGGCGTCTGCTTTCACTCATCTGTCTCTGCCACAGACAATCACAGCTCAGCATCTAGTCTAGCAATCTCTGCTGCTGAGCTGTGATTGGCAGAGACTGGGAGGGAGGAGTTAAAGTGCACGCCCCCTCCCCAGAGAAGACTCTGAAGAAACGCCCAGCTGCACTTCAGTCAGAGATTTTGCATATTGTACTACACAAGAAACAAATGTGAATATCTCTGCAATGGAGCAAAGCAGCACACAACGGAAAAGAACGGCAGACTCAGGAGAGCTCAAGAATTTTTACAATGTATTTAACTCCATTTTTTGAGCATACGACAGGTTCTCTTTAAGCATCATTTTCATCCAATATTTAACTATCCTCTTAAATATTTTAAAAAGTCATTATTGCTGCTTGTACCCATAAGATCAATCTTCATAAAATATGAGAAAAAAATCATACTAACACATGATGTCATTATTCCAACCAAATGGCAGAGCTGCATAATCATCCATCTGAATTAAGAGTGATTGTGGCCAAGTGACTATTAGTTGCAGTGCAACTGGGAATTCACTTGGGTGTCATGTCAAGAAACCTTTCCAATTTGAAATAAAAACAAACAAAAAACATGTGTTTGAGTGGGTTGCTAAAGAAGGAAAGCACAAAGCCAAAAAAAAACACTGAACCAAAACATGACAACTAGATGATCAAAATAAAACATGCTGGAATTACTCCTGGGGTATTGGTGGCGGTCTTAATTTAAGGTGTGTGGTTATCGATGTCCTATGTACCAGGGGAAATTATGAAAGCTAATGCCTTATCTGTCAACTCTTTATGGTCCATCATTTACGGGATGGTAAGTGAAGGATGCAATATTGTCATTACCTGATGGATAACTAATGGGAATATCTCTGGCATGGAGAGTATTGATAGAGCAGTTCAAGACAGTTTAAAAATGAAGTAGACGGCTGTGAAATAAATATGTTCATGTGGAAGACCTCTAGATGAGGTCACGTGGAGCAGAGTAAGGCTGAATTTATGACAATGTAAGATGATGCAGCCATTTCTTGTATTAACATATATGAAAAGCTTTATTCCCAAAAATTAGATAGAAATTGGAAATATAAGTACATCTAAGCAATATGCGAAATTTCTGTTCCTACGCGTTTCAGACTATATTAAGTCCTTAATTACGATTAAGGACTTAATGTAGTCTGAAACACGTAGGAAAAGAAAATTCACATACAGTTTGGATGTATTGATATTGCCAATTTATTAAGGGCTTAATGTAGTCTGAAACGCATAGAAAAATTGTATATTGCTTGGAAGTATTGATATTGATAATTTATTAAGGATTTAATGTAGTCTGAAACGCTTAGAAAAATTCTATATGGCTTGGAAGTATTGATATTGATAATTTATTAAGGATTCAATGTAGTCTGAAATGCATAGAAAAAGAAAAATCGCATATTTCCTGGATGTACTGATATTGCCAATTTATTAAGGACTTAATGTAGCCTGAAACACGTAGGAAAATAAAAAAGGAAAGTAAAAATCACATACTGCTTTGATGTATTGAGATTGCCAATTTGTATCTAATTTTTGAGAATAAAGTTTTTTGATACATTTTAATTAAAGAAATGTGTGGATCTTCTTCCATTGTCATTTATCAAGCAGGGGTTGTGTTTCCAGGTCGGGTGACCTGACTACATCAGCACCTAAGGTTGAATTGAGAGACTTGCCGACCCATAGCATGGCTATGCAAAAGTCAATTGGGATTTGATTGTCATGCGAGATTAAAAATCGTTTCACCTGACGAACAAGAGTTTTGCTCATTCGTCAAGTGATTAGCAGCTTGTATATACTAGCCGATTATCAGTAAGCAAGTGTTCCTAACATCTACCCTAAATATCCTGCAGTATCATAGAGCGCCCCCTGTAGTGACCTCACACAAGGACTCGATTGTGTCCTATATTTCTATCATTCTTGTATTTGGCCATTTCTCTTTTCCTCCCACGCTGGAGTTATGGTTTCCCCCTCTCCTCGTACTTTTGGCATTCTCATAAGTGATTGTACGACGTGGTTGGTAAAGGACTTTGTATTATGCTGTTCAGCCTCACGCGTTGTATGTCCTAGGTAATACGCAGACAACCCATCTGTCATCCGCCGACAGGTAATAGACAGAAATCTATTTAAGTCACGGGCGCCTTTAATGGCTTCTGTGTAAATAAAGTGCGGCTGCAGCGAGAGCTTTATCCCATTATGGTGGATTCGGAGTCTCACTGTTTCCTATAGACCACGATCCTCGTATTAAACAGATTACGTTGATCCTCGCCTTTTAGTGAAAGGCGTGTAGTGTTCTGTATACGGCGGAGAATCCTAATCCTTCTGGGAATGTAGATCAGCCATTGACAAAACACCAAAGCCGTAAACTGGTGACAACCAAGAAATATTTGGGGTGTACTGTACTGATGATTCATAATTTGTGCCAAAAAGCTCCCAAACCTACATATTTTTATGTCTGATGACTAAATATATGGATGCATCATACAGGGATTATATAACAGCTGACATCTGCCATTGCCGTGCATTTATAAGGAAAGTTCTGAAAAAGAAAATGCTGCGAATGTGTCATTACAATGTGTTACTGTAACGGGCACAGGGGAGGTGTGTACTGTGAGATAGATAGATAGAGATAGATAGATAGATAGATAGATAGATAGATAGATAGATAGATAGATAGATAGATAGATAGATAGATAGATAGATAGATAAATAGAATCATGGCCGAAAGTGTTGACACACTTGAAATTGTTTCCAGAAAATATAGTATTTCTTCCAGGAAAAAAAAGGCAAATTGGACATAATTTCTCACAAAACCCCAAAAATGGGCGAGATAAAATTGTTGGTATCCTCAACTTAATATTTGGTGGCACACCCTCTGGAAAAAAGAACTTCAATCAATCGCATCCTGTATCCATCAACAAGCATCTTCCACCTCTCAACTGGAATTTTGGTCCACTCTTCTTTTGCAAACCGCTTCAGGGCTCTCATCTTTGAAGCGTGCCTTCTCCCAACAGCAATTTAAGATCTCTCCACAGGTGATCATTCAATGAGATTTAGAACCGGACTCATTGTTGGCCCCTACAGAACTCTCCAGGACATTGTTTCCATCCATTTCTAGGTGCTTCATGAAGTATGTTTGTCATTGTCCAGCTGTAAGACCCATGAACAATGACACAAACCCAGCTTTCTGACACTGGGCACTACACTGCGACCCAAAATCCTTTGGTAATCTTCAGATTTCACGATGTCTTCCATTCATGGCACCCAGTACCAGAGGCAGCAAAACAATCGCAAAACATATTTGAACCTCCACCATATTTGGCTGTAGGTACTGTGTTCTTTTCTTTGTAGGCTTCATTTTGTTTTTGGTAAACAGAATGATTTGCTTTACAGATAAGCTCTATCTTGATCTCATCTGTCCTCAAGACGCTTTCCCAGAATGATTTTGGCTTACTTACGTACATATTAGCAAATTGCAGTCTTAAGGTACCGTCACACTTAGCGACGCTGCAGCGATACAGACAACGATCCGGATCGCTGCAGCGTCGCTGTTTGGTCGCTGGAGAGCTGTCACACAGACCGCTCTCCAGCGACCAACGATGCCGGTAACCAGGGTAAACATCGGGTAACTAAGCGCAGGGCCGCGCTTAGTAACCCGATGTTTACCCTGGTTACCATCCTAAAAGTAAAAAAACAAACACTACATACTTACCTACAGCTGTCTGTCCTCCAGCGCTGTGCTCTGCACTCCTCCTGTACTGTCTGTGTGAGCACAGCGGCCGGAAAGCAGAGCGGTGACGTCACCGCTCTGCTTTCCGGCTGACCGACGCTCACAGCCAGTGCAGGAGGAGTGCAGAGCACAGCGATGGAGGACAGACGGCTGTAGGTAAGTATGTAGTGTTTGTTTTTTTTACTTTTAGGATGGTAACCAGGGTAAACATCGGGTTACTAAGCGCGGCCCTGCGCTTAGTTACCCGATGTTTACCCTGGTTACCAGTGAAGACATCGCTGAATCGGTGTCACACACGCCGATTCAGCGATGTCTGCGGGGAGTCCAGCGACCAAATAAAGTTCTGGACTTTCTTCCCCGACCAGCGACAGCACAGCAGGGGCCTGATCGCTGCTGCCTGTCACACTGGACGATATCGGTAGCCAGGACGCTGCAACGTCACGGATCGCTAGCGATATTGTCTAGTGTGACGGTACCTTTAAGTTTTTTATGTCTCTGTGTCAGCAGTGGGGTCCTTCTAGGTCTCCTACCATAATGTTTCTTTTTATTCACATGTCGACGGATAGTTTACACTGACACTAATGCACCCTAAGCATTACATTTCTTTAGAACTTGATTGGGCCTGCTTATCCACCATCCGGACTATCCTGTGTTGCAACCTTTCATAAACTTTTCTCTGCCGTCCAAGTCCAGGGAGATTAGCTACAGTACGAAAAGTTGTAAACTTCTTGATTATGTTGTGCACCATGGACAAAGGAACATCAACACTGCTGGAGATGGACATGTAACCTTGAGATTGTTGATATTTTTCAACCTGTTGATATTTTTCAACCATTTTGGTTCTCAAGTCCTAAGACAGTTCTCTTCTTCTCTTTCTGTTCTCCATGCTTAATGTGACACACACAGACACACAATGGAAAGATTGAGTCAACTTCTCTACTTTTTATCTGGTTTCAGGTGTGATTTTGATATTGCCCACACCTGTTCTTTGCCACAGGTGAGTTTGAATGAGCATCTCATGTTTGAAACAAAGTTGTTTACCCACAATTTTGGAAAGGTTCCAACAATTTTGTCAGGCCTATTTTGGGGGGTTTATGTGAAATTATGTCCAATTTTCCTTTTTTTCCCCTATTTTTTTTGTTGTTGTTGGGGGTGTTATTCCAATACACACAAAGGAAATAAACGTGTATAACAAAACACATGTAATTGCAATAATTTTCTGGGAGAAATATTTCATTTTCTGGAACAATTTCAAGAGTGCCAAAACTTTTGGCCATGATTGTATTTATAGATGTGTATACATCTTAGCTCACTATTTGGATTAGACAGACAGACAGATAGATAAATTGATGGATCATACTTGCCAACTTTGGATTAGAAATCCAGGAGATGGGCAACTTTGTGGAGTAACCACAGCGCCTTTAGAGGCTAAGCTTTTCTGCATCCTTGGGCTATATAGAAATATAGCTAAATAGATAGAAAATCTCTGTCTATTGGATCTTGTCATCTTCTGTTACGACCGCTGCGCATACTTACCCGGCTTCTCCCATCCCTCGGCGCACTCGCGATCCTGTCCAGCGCCGCTCTGCTTCCTCCTTCACTGGCTCACGGCGTCCGGTCTCTCTGCGCATGCGCGGTCGCATCTCCTCCATCGCAGAGCCTTCTTGGAGGTCGCGATCCGGTGGCTCTGCCCCAACATGGCGGCGCCCATCGGGTATTTCTTCCCGGCGTCTCCCTAGGTAAGACGCCTTTGCTTTGTAGGTGCACTGTCTGCCGTCAGTGTCCCTATGTCCTAGGCTCCCTTATTCCAGTCTCGTTTCCCTGCTTAGTCTTCGCTTTGTTTCAGTGCTGTGTCCTACCCAGTTCCGTCTTCCTGCTGTGTCCCGCCAAGTTCCGTGTACCTGCTGTGTCCTGCCAAGTTCCGTCTTCCTGCTGTGTCCCGCCAAGTTCCATGTACCTGCTGTGTCCTACCAAGTTCCATCTTCCTGCTGTGTCCCGCCAAGTTCCGTGTACCTGCTGTGTCCTGCCAAGTTCCGTCTTCCTGCTGTGTCCTGCCAAGTTCCGTCTTCCTGCTGTGTCCCGCCAAGTTCCGTGTACCTGCTGTGTCCTGCCTAGTACCGTGTTCCTGCTGTTTCCTACCACGTTCCGTGTTCCTGCTGTCTCCTGCCAAGGTCCGTGTTCCTGCTGTGTCCTTCCAAGTTCCGTGTTCCTGCCGTCTCCTGCCAAGTCCTGTGGTCCTGCCTTGTCCTACATCGTCTGTGTTCCTGTCATTATCAGTTAAGTCCTGTTTTCTATTATTCCCCGCCACTCTAATAGCTCTGTAGTCTCCATCTTATCTTGGGTCGTCCCTTTGGCTCTAGCTGTTGTGTCTCCATTCCCCCGAGGTCCTGCTCCTAGCACTCCCTGTATAGGGGGTGATTCCATCTGGTCCGCTCGACCCCAGGGGCTCTGGAGTCACGACCCAGAGGGTCCACTCTCGGATTTCTGTCCGAATCCCTACAGTAAGCAAAGGCCATGGACCCCGCTGGGGCCTCTGCTGCGCAAAAAGAGCTACTCTTTTTGCGGGAGAATCAGTCCCGTATAATGTCCTTTTTGAAAGCTATGGATTCTCGCTTGGCTTCGCTCCTGCCCTCTGATCCTGGCAACGCCGCTCTACTCGTTGGTTTACAGCAAGAGTTAGCTCAGCAGCGTGACACCCAGGCCCATATACTTGGTTATATGTCTTCAATAGACGATCGGCTGCTTTCTATCCAGACAGCCGCTTCTACATCTGCTCCTGCTTCCCACCCTCCACCCCGCTTGGCTAAACCGCCTCGGTACAATGGGGATCCTAAATCCTGCCGGGGATTTTTAAACCAATGCCGTCTTCACTTTGAGCTTCTGCCCCAGCATTACCCAACGGATCGGTCCAAGGTTGCTTTTCTCATTTCCCATCTGGAGGGTGACGCCTTGGCATGGGTTAATCCACTCTGGGAGCGAGACGATCCCCTAGTCTCCCGGTTGTCTGAATTTTTGGAGACTTTCCGTCTTGACTTTGACGAACCTGGACGTCTGGTCTCTACTACTGAAGCTCTATTTTCTCTCCATCAGGGATCGCTTTCCGTAGGCCAGTACGCTATTCAGTTCCGCACCCTTTCCTCTGACTTGGGCTGGAACAATGAGGCGTTGGTGGGTGCTTTCTGGCGGGGTCTCTCTGGGCGCATAAAAGATGAGTTAGCTGGTCGGGACACCCCTACAGTTTTGGAGGAATTAATTTCCTTAGCTACCCGTATTGACCTTCGGTTCCAAGAACGCACCCGCGAGCGGAGATCTCTTCGTCCTTCTCCTGTCACTCGTAAGCCACTCAGCCCACAGCCTAGAACTTCCTCTCAGGCGTCCGCACCGGAACCTATGCAAGTGGACCGTCTTAAGATGTCCGAACAACGTCGTAAAGAGAGGCGCACTCAAGGGTTATGTTTTTACTGCGGGAGTGCTGCTCATTTATTGCGCTCTTGCCCTGAACGTCCGGAAAACTCCTCCGCCTAGGTCAGGTAAGAGAGGCCTCCCTAGGTGTGTGTGATCCCTCTCAACCCCTTACTTTGTCCGTTCTTTTGCATATTGCGGGCAAGGGCATTTCTCTGGATGCTTATGTGGATTCGGGCGCTGCAGGGAATTTTATCAGGTTGGAAGAGGTTTTGAAATTCTCTGTTCCAGTCAAAACTTTAGAGGCTCCTGTGATTCTTGCATCTGTGGATGGTAAACCTTTACAGGAGACCATTACTCAAGTAACACTTGAGGTGGAACTTCAGGTTGGGGCTCTGCACAAGGAGAGAATTGCATTTTATGTTTTAGCGGGTCTGTCTCATCCTATGCTCTTAGGTCTTCCTTGGTTACGGAACCACGAGCCCATTTTAGATTGGCGCAATGGTAATATCTTGCGCTGGGGTGAGCTTTGTTGGGAACGTTGTCTGCTGCCGGTGCATCCTGTGGGATCTTCCTCTAATTCTTCTCCTTCCTCTTCTTTTCCCGCCTTACCCTGTGTCTACAGCGCTTTTTCTGATGTCTTCAACAAGAAGGAGGCTGAGGGTCTTCCGCCTCACCGTCTCTATGATTGTCCCATAGATCTCGTGCCTGGAACTAACCCGCCCAGGGGCAGAATTTATCCTCTCTCTCCTGCTGAGACTCAAGCTATGTCTGAGTACATCCAAGAAAATCTTGCTAAAGGATTCATTCGCAAGTCTTCTTCTCCGGCCGGAGCAGGGGTTTTTTTCGTGAAGAAGAAAGACGGTTCTCTCCGTCCCTGCATTGATTATCGAGGCCTAAACAACATCACGGTGAAGAACAAATATCCTCTGCCACTCATTCCGGAACTCTTCGACCGTCTTCAGGGTGCGCAAATTTTTACCAAGTTAGATCTACGTGGCGCATACAATCTGGTTCGTATTCGTGCAGGCGATGAGTGGAAGACTGCCTTCAATACTCGTGACGGTCACTACGAATACTTGGTTATGCCGTTTGGTCTCTGCAACGCCCCCGCGGTTTTTCAGGAATTTGTGAACGATGTATTTCGGGATCTTCTCTACTCCTCAGTCGTAGTTTACCTTGACGACATTCTCATCTTTTCTCCGGATCTCTCCACTCACAGGCGAGATGTCCGTCGTGTTCTGCAAAGGCTAAGAGAGAATCATCTGTTCGCTAAGATTGAGAAGTGCGTCTTTGAACAATCTTCTCTTCCCTTCCTTGGATATATTGTCTCAAGATCTGGCTTAGAGATGGATCCAGAGAAGGTTTTTGCTGTCCTGAATTGGCCTCGTCCTCTTGGAACAAAAGCAATCCAATGTTTTCTTGGCTTTGCCAACTACTATAGACAATTTATTCCTCATTTTTCTTCCATGACCAAGCCTATCTCTGCCCTAGTTCGCAAGGGAGTCAACTCCAGTCTTTGGACCCCTGAGGCTGAAGAGTCCTTTCTGTCTCTTAAACAAAGTTTCGCTACGGCCCCTGTGCTTCATCGTCCTGATGCTAATAGACCGTTTGTCCTTGAGGTCGACGCATCCTCTATTGGAGCTGGAGCTGTACTTTTGCAAAGATCCTCGTCCGGACGTTTGGTGACCTGTGGTTTTTTTTCTAAAACCTTTTCCGCTCCTGAGCGTAACTACTCTATAGGCGATAAAGAACTTTTGGCTATCAAGCTTGCCTTGGAGGAATGGCGTTATCTCCTTGAGGGGTCTCTTCATCCATTCACCATTTACACAGACCACAAGAATCTGGCCTATATTCAGTCTGCCCAAAGACTAAATCCACGACAAGCCAGATGGTCTTTATTCTTCGGACGATTTGAATTTGAACTTCATTTCCGACCCGGAAATAAGAATGTCATAGCAGATGCTCTTTCGAGATCCTTTCAGCCTCAGGACATTGAGGATTCTCCGGCTCACATCATTGATCCTGCGAAGATCGTCACTCTTGCTCCTTTAAGAGTGATTTCAACTCCTCCTGGCAAGACTCTTGTGGCTAATCAAGACAAGGAGAGAGTTTTACGTTGGGGTCACTCCTCCAAAATTGCAGGACATTTAGGAGTCAAGAAGACACTTTCTCTTATCTCTCGGCATTACTGGTGGCCATCTCTCCGACAAGACGTCACCAAATTCATTGCTTCTTGTCCTTCTTGTGCAAAAAATAAAGTCCCTAGGCAGCTTCCTTCCGGTCTCCTGCATCCTCTGCCTGTGCCTTCCGTTCCTTGGAGTCATATAGCTATGGACTTCATCACTGATCTACCTTGTTCCTCGAATTGCTCTGTCATCTTGGTTGTTGTAGATCGGTTCTCTAAGATGGCTCACTTCATCGCATTGCCTGGTCTGCCTTCCGCTCCTGAGTTGGCTAAGATCTGTTTACACCAAGTCTTCCGTCTTCATGGTTTTCCACATCATATCGTCTCAGACCGTGGAGTACAATTTACCTCACGTTTTTGGAGAGCTCTCTGCAGTCTATTAAAGGTTAACTTGGACTTCTCTTCCGCATATCACCCTCAGTCCAACGGACAAGTGGAGCGAGTTAATCAAGTCCTGACTATATATCTGCGACATTTCTCCAATGCACACCAAGATGACTGGGTCTCTCTTCTCCCCTGGGCCGAATTCTCATATAACAATCTTCCCAGCGAGTCTTCCTCCAAAACTCCCTTTTTTGTGTTCTATGGTCAACATCCGAACATTCCTCTTCCTGTTTCTCTTTCCTCGGGGGTACCGGCAGCGGATTGCTTGTCCCGGGAATTCTCTACGATTTGGAATGAGACCAAAGTGGCTCTTGAGAGAGCTAGCCTTAATATGAAAAAGTTTGCTGACAAAAGGCGTTTGGATGCTCCGCCATATTCTCCGGGTGATAAAGTTTGGCTTTCCTCCCGCTATATCAAGCTCAAAATTCCCTCTTGCAAACTGGGTTCCCGCTATATTGGTCCTTTTCCTATCTTGAGTCGCATTAATGATGTTTCTTATAAGTTGAAGCTGCCTGCCTCTCTGCGCATTCCCAATGCCTTCCATGTGTCTCTTCTCAAGCCTGCAGTCTTTAATCGTTTTCACTCCGCTACCTCTCCCTCTCCTCAGCTCTGTACTTCTGATGGAATCTTTAATGTTAAAGACATTCTTGCCAAAAAGGTTGTTAGGGGTAAAACCTTTTTTTTGATTGATTGGGAGGGAATTGGCCCTGAGGAGAGGTCCTGGGAGCCCCGAGAGAACATCAATGCTCCCCTTATCATGAAAAGATTCCTTTCTAGCCTTAAAAAGAGGGCGACTAAGGAGGGGGGTACTGTTACGACCGCTGCGCATACTTACCCGGCTTCTCCCATCCCTCGGCGCACTCGCGATCCTGTCCAGCGCCGCTCTGCTTCCTCCTTTACTGGCTCACGGCGTCCGGTCTCTCTGCGCATGCGCGGTCGCGTCTCCTCCATCGCAGAGCCTTCTGGGATGTCGCGATCCGGTGGCTCCGCCCCAACATGGTGGCGCCCATCGGGTATTTCTTCCCGGCGTCTCCCTAGGTAAGACGCCTTTGCTTTGTAGGTGCACTGTCTGCCGTCAGTGTCCCTATGTCCTAGGCTCCCTTATTCCAGTCTCGTTTCCCTGCTTAGTCTTCGCTTTGTTTCAGTGCTGTGTCCTACCCAGTTCCGTCTTCCTGCTGTGTCCCGCCAAGTTCCGTGTACCTGCTGTGTCCTGCCAAGTTCCGTCTTCCTGCTGTGTCCCGCCAAGTTCCGTGTACCTGCTGTGTCCTACCAAGTTCCATCTTCCTGCTGTGTCCCGCCAAGTTCCGTGTACCTGCTGTGTCCTGCTAAGTTCCGTCTTCCTGCTGTGTCCTGCCAAGTTCCGTCTTCCTGCTGTGTCCCGCCAAGTTCCGTGTACCTGCTGTGTCCTGCCTAGTACCGTGTTCCTGCTGTTTCCTACCAAGTTCCGTGTTCCTGCTGTCTCCTGCCAAGGTCCGTGTTCCTGCTGTGTCCTTCCAAGTTCCGTGTTCCTGCCGTCTCCTGCCAAGTCCTGTGGTCCTGCCTTGTCCTACATCGTCTGTGTTCCTGTCATTATCAGTTAAGTCCTGTTTTCTATTATTCCCCGCCACTATAATAGCTCTGTAGTCTCCATCTTATCTTGGGTCGTCCCTTTGGCTCTAGCTGTTGTGTCTCCATTCCCCCGAGGTCCTGCTTCTAACACTCCCTGTATAGGGGGTGATTCCATCTGGTCCGCTCGACCCCGGGGGCTCTGGAGTCACGACCCAGAGGGTCCACTCTCGGATTTCTGTCCGAATCCCTACATCTTCTAGTTTTTCTGTTCTCTATTGGCCTCTCATGCTTGAGTTGACATGAACCCCATTATTTATCATCCCAAATTCTTCTTGTCCAATCATTTTATCGTATTGCAGACATTGCGCTCCTCCTCAGTAATTTCTCCCTCCCTCGTAAAAACCAATTAAGCCCACTCCTAACGAAACTGTTATTTTGACCTAACTGGATAGCTTCTCCTATACACTCACTGTGGAATAAAACTGCAGTTAATCAAAAACAATTCAGGCCTCCATTACCGCTGGCCGCGTGAGAAGGCAGGGGTAGCAATTGTCAGGTAATTGCAAGAGAGATCGGACAGAGAAAATTGGAATATAGCGGAGGTGCTGGGAGCATATTCACAAAGGAGGGAGGCGATGGAAACACCATTTTTCGGGATGGAAAGAAAAACAAAGGAGTTCACAGCAGAGTAAGTTACAGAAAGTGAGAGACCTGGAGCCAGCAGTACAGGGGATGATGAGAAGGTTTCACAACTAAAATGATATCTTTAGGATCAATTTCAGATCGTTCGGTCCATAAATTGCGACACCAACTGGCTCCGTGTGCCCGTCCGTGTGACACTGCCTGTTATTTTCATGGGCTAGCCTAGACTGTGATGAACTGATGCAGACTAACATAAGCTAAGGTCTGTAAGTACAAAAACAAACAAATGTGAACTAGCACATAAGCTAATATTTGGATCTCCATTGGGCAAGTGGCAAATTAAATATTGTAATCCCCCCCCACCCCCGCACTGAGATCGAAGGCCAAATTCACCCTAGTAATGCAGGACAATAGGACCATAAATTAGGCGTGTGCTGAGTAATCAGGATTGTTATTTATTTAACTAGAACACAAGCGTTTTGTTTGCTTAGGAAAAAAAGTCATAAAATATTTCAGGTGTACAGAAATTCCAGATTTTCCCCTGCACATTGCCGCGTGCAATCAGGTAACGGCGTGCCGATGACTGCAGCTCTGCTAAATTAATACTTCTTTCACAAACACTCAAGCTGCGGTCTTTCAGACCAGCGCTGTGCCCGCCTGTCCACTGGGTAGCGGGTGACTTTTCATGTAGGCGTGATTGACATTTTGTTTATGACAAAGCTGTCAAAATGAAAAGGGCTGCTGAAAATAAGAAATTATGTCAAAACATAGAGCTGCGCTTGTAGGATCTGAGGATTAGAAGGTCTGAGGTGGGAAGGACACGTTTTGGAGTAGCAGAGACACATGTAGAACAGAGAGACAGATAGATAGATAGGGAGATAGACAGATATGAAATAGATAGTGTAATGCTGCGGTAGCATCGTACGCAGTGAAAAGGCAGTGACCCACAAAGTTCCAACACAAAGTCTCTTTAATGTTTTTCCTCACAGCATTAAAGTCCAATTCACACATAAAGGTGCATAGCATTTTATAGTACATAGCATCAAAGTTCAATACACATAGTTTCATCTTGTCTCAGTGCCCGTTTCATAGCACTACACATCATATGGCTTTAGATTGCAGTCCCTAAACAGGCCGGACTTCCCTTTGTCCAGTTTCCCTGGGCGACCGCAAGCCATATTAAAGTCTCCAAACACACAGCTTTACATGTTGCAGACACTACACACACCAACCCTGCTCTGACTAGTTCCCATGAGTGCCCTGCATCACTGTATCACAGTCTCTTTACTCACACAGCCGTACACAGCCCAGGATATCCTCCGGATAGCAGCCGCGAAAGTCCTCTTTCGGGCACAGGACATCCACCTCCAGGCACAGGACTGTCCGCATCCGAGACCAGAACCATGGACGACTTGCATCGCTATATGCGCTGCGGGTGCCAGGCTATTCAGCTGCCCTGGGTGCTGGCTCCGTTGGCCTGTGCCTCCATGCACTCAGCCAGTGCTCTGCATGCCTCTGCTCTGCACATCTGCACACACCAGACTGACACTGACATTGCACCTCACACCTGACACCTTACACACACATACCTCTTACTGTAGGGTTTTAAACACACAAACCTATGGCCTTCAGCCACATGGAAAACCCGGACCGGAAATCCATGACTCCCATGCACATCTGTGGACTTCATCTGTCTCCATGCATAACCTGAGGAGAACACACAGCGACCCCCTACCTGTGACACGAGTCACTGCCTCACATTGCAATCATAGCTACACCTGCGACTGCCATGCACACCTATGGCCTTCATTCGCCTCTGTGCGCATTCTGGGGAGCACAAACAGCACCCCCTAGCTGTAACAGGGGTCACTGTCTCACAATATATAGAGATAAATAGATAGGTAGATCTATAGGATAACTGTGGATACATCTCCGAACGTATAGAGTCCTGAGGTTCAGCGGGGACTATAGCTGAAGCAAACTGTCATGCATGAAAGTGTCGCACATGGTTCATGGACCCACTGTGCAACAAGGCCAATCACAGAGTGCTCCTATACGTTGTTAACAACTTTGGGTCACCCAGTTAACTCTTAAAACTGAACATCTCTATATAGCACAATATTTGTCTGCGCGCCCCCATCATCATGCCATAATCCCCTATAGCTGCACATTTTTCGAGAGAGCCATACCATGTACAACTCATTGAAAGGTTATTCGCCTAATCTCCCTCCTGTAGCACACAGCTCCTCTTCCTTGCCATGACTCTGTTCTGCACTATCAATCTTCATGAGCATGTCGCTCCTTGGCCTTATAGAAGCCTAGAGAAAGGGGGAGCTGTGTACTTCTGACGGAAGATAATAAATAAGCTACAGGTTCAAACTTTTCTCTCTCTCTAATGTTGATACCAATGCTTCTACAGCATCCAAGGAACGTAGGGGTGCTGAAGTTGGGTGGATCCAGAGATCTGGACAGGTTTAGAGCAGCGCTCACAAGCTCATGTTAAAGGGCCCACAGCAGACCTTTCCTCGGTTGTCACTGAGAACGAAAGCGAACCTGTCATCAGAATTTTGCTAAGTAAACTACAGGCATTGTCAAGTTGGCGTTGTTACACTGATTAAAATGATACGTGGGTTGAAGAAATCTGTCGCTTGCCAGTAGATGATACTGCACATGCGCCACTGGCACCATTTTACTGGAGCTAAATTTCTATTTTTTGCCAATAAAATGGGACCTGCGATGGCGCATGCACAGTAGCATATATGAGCAAGCGATGCTCTTAATCTGCACAAGTCCCGCCCCATTAGGGCTGGAGGTAATTTCTTTTTTGTAAAGACTACAAAATAAATTGCGCAAGCTCAGTATTTAAAATAGAAGACAGGTCACTGAGGGTTCAGTGACATGTCATTTAAGACCACAAGGATTAAGACGAGGCCAGAGCACCAAATAAAGCCCCTCCCACAGCCCCGGCCACAGGCCGCCCCAGAGCACGAGAATCTCATTAATTGAAAGCTGCAAATACAGATTAAACAACAACCACAAGACGGATTTCATCACCCCAGGTATCATTTTAATCAGTGTAACATTGCCAACCTGACAATGCCTGTAGTTTACTGAGCAAAATCCTGATGACAGGTTCACTTTAAGGAAACTCAGTTTTTCTACCTCATTAAACACAGCAGATCGTGAAGGTGAATCCCGTACTTTCTGCATCAGGTCGAATAAAACACAGTAAGCTGTAGTACCCCAAAAGCTTAAGCATTACTGAGATGTATAAGAAAAAAGATAAAAAATCAATCAGCATATCACTCTGCTAATAGCGATGCCAACGATGCTGCCGCACTAGTCCTGATTTGCATATTTTTCAGATATGTAAATGAGCTTGTCTTGCATTGCTTCTCACCCCTGTACCGAGGCCACTTTCTCTGAAATGCCACCTGCTTCATTAAAAGGACGCGCCTTCCTGTCTGATCCTGATAGTGCCGTCTATCGCCAGAACAAAGGAAACAAACAGCGATGATATTTTAATAGGTTGAAAGTCGACGGATGAAACTTTGCTGAATATCAGACGGATTTAATAACAGTTAGGATTGTAATTATTATCTATGTGTGCAAACATGACGGGGAGAGCAGATTACCTTTCTCTGGACATAAAAACAAAGAATCATTTACAGATACTGCAATAAAGTAACGAACCTAACAGACTGAGCAGACTTTCCCATCTTTAAAGGGGTTGTCCAGTGAAAACTAGCTAGCCTATCACCAGATCGGGGAACTTTTCATGGCAAGTCGGATGCCTGACCACCGTTCCATTCATTCTTCATGGCTGAGCGCAACACTTGGCAGCCCACAGGGGTTCGGCTGTTGAGCATGCACACCGCTGCTCCATTCTACCCGAGATAAAAATTCCCTATTCCCTATCCCTATTCTATTCTGAAAATCACTTATTCACTGAATAAGTGACAACCCCTTTAATTTTCTCTTTATCTTTCCTGCCACTACAGTTAAAACTGGACAACATATAAGGAAACCTCTATATGTCACAAAAATCAGCCATGTCCTGCCCTCTTAGCAGCGTACCGCTGCTCCTTTCTACCTGCGATAAAAGATCCCTGGTCTGTCAATCAACCAGATGTCGCCTATCCTGTGGATAAGTGATAGCCCTTTTAAATTACAACCCCTTTAAATGACAAACCTCTATAATTTCCTCTTTTCCTTTCCTTCTATTACAATGAAAACTGGACAACATATAAAGAAACCTCTATATGTAAAAAAAAATCAGCCATATCCTGCTCCTCCCTGTCCTAACTGCAGCAGGAGCCTCCCCCCGCCCTCTTAGCAGTGTACCAATGCTCCATTCTACTGTGAATAAATGATCCCTTGTCTGTGGATCAATCATATATTGTCTATCCTGTGGATAAGTGGTAACCCCTTTAAATGACAACCCCTTTAAGTGACAACCCTTTTAAGTGACAAACCCGTTAGTTTCCGCTTCTTCTTTCCTCTTATTGCAGTTAAAACTGAACAACGTTCAAAGAAACCATCTCTATATGTCTCAAAAATCAGCCATGTCCTTCTCCCCCCTGTCCTGTGTGTGGCTAGAAGATAATTAGCTGCAGCAGGAGCCTCTCCCCCAACTGCCCTCTCAGCAATTGGACACAAATATAATTAGGCCCCGCCCTTACGCTGTAACAGTAAATTAACCCCTTTGTTACATGCAGGATTTCTACAAGTCTGTTCAATTATCTCCACTTTACTTTCAGCTTTCTTTTCTAAAGCCTTACACATTTGATGGCTTTCAGCCGAATTATGTTTTTTTTTTCAGCACCAGCGCCACTCTTTTTTGTGGTCAGTGTCTGGTATTGCAACTCACAATACATTACTGTTGTTTCTAGGTCTTTTAGGCTCATACAATGCTTTATTATAGACCTTTAATAGCTTTTTGATCAACATAGTGGAATTAAAAGCGGAGCAGGCGGAGAGCGGAGGAAAGATGGAGAAGGTGCTAATGAATAGACGAACTTCATTGCCGATGCAGGAAGGGGCACAGTGTGTACAAAGGTTATTACGATTACATCTTTTCACACAGAGATGCCAATTACAAGGAGGTGAGTTGTGATGACCTCTCAATCATTTTCATGGATAGGAGGATGGATGTCACAATTAATAAGTGAATTAGCCGTTACCGCCATGTAATGACTGTGGGAGCCCCGCTGTCGAAAAAAGAATAAAAAAACACTGTACGGGTAGAGCAAGGACAATCTAGTCGTGTGTTAGGCATTTCCTTTAAATATTGACACCATTAGATCAGTGTTTAATTTTTTATCTTTTATTTCTTACCATTTATGTACCTTTTTTTCAAATTTTTCTGGTTTATGTTTTTTATATATTTGTTAAAATTACATATTTGTTTCTCTAGTTTAAAGGGAACCTGGCATCAGGATATTAGATCCCCTTAAAGGCATGTATTTAATGGCGTTTTAATGCCTATTAAATCCATATTTTAGGAATTGTAGAGAAGAGAAATCCCACCTAAAAAAAATTAATTGCAAGTGCAAGGGGCGGACACTGCACTTCCATCTCTCCCTATTTCCCCTCCTGCTCCCAGCCCCATATATGTGTGTGTGTGTGTGTGTGTGTGTGTGTAAAAAAAACTCCAGAAAATCACATTGTATGATTTTTACCTAATTACTTTTCATTTTATTGCATGAAATAAGTACTTGATACAATAGAAAAACAAAACTTAATATTTGGTACAGGAAACTTTGTTTGCAATTACAGAGGTCAGACGTTTTCTGTAGTTCTTGACCAAGTTTGCAGACACTGCAGCAGGGGTTTTGGTCCATTCCTCCTCTTACAGATCTTCTCCAGATCTTTCAGGTTTCGGGGCTGTCACTAAGCAATATTACGTTTCAGCTCTCTCCAAAGATTTTCTATTAGGTTTAGGTAAGGAAACTGGTTAGACCACATCAGGACTTTGAAATACTTTCTACTGAGCCACTCCTTAGTTGCCATGGCTGTGTGTTTGAGGTCAATGTCATTCTGGAAGACCCAGCCATGATCCATCTTCAATGCTGCTACTGAGGGAAGGAGGTTGTTGGCCGAAATCTTGTGATACATGACTCCATCCAACCTTTCTTCAGTATGGTGCAGTCATCCTGTCCCCTTTGCAGAAAAGCACACCCAAAATATGATGCCTCCCCACCATGCTTCACGGTTGGGACGGTGTTCTTGAGGTTGCACTCATCTATCTTCTTCCTCCAAACACGGCACATGGGGTTGATAACAGAAAGTTCTATTTTGGTCTCACCTGACCACATGATCTTCTGCCATGCCTCCTTTGGATCATCCAGATGGTCATTGGTGAACTTCAAATGGGCCTGGACATGTGTTGGCGTGAGCAGAGGGACCTTGCTTGCCCTGCAGGATTTTAATTCATGACGGTGTAGTGTGTTACTTGTTTTAATGTTTGAGACTGTGGTCTCAGCTCTCTTCAGGTCATTGACCAGGTCATCCTGTGCAGTTCTGGGCTGATTCCTTACTCTACGAGGCGATATCTTACATCAAGCCACAGATCGAAGAAGATTGACAGTCATCTTGTGTTTCTTCCATTTTCTAATAATTGTGCCAACAGTTGTTGCCTTCTCACCATGCTGCTTGCCTATTGTCCTGTAGCCCATCCCAGCCTTGTGCAGGTCTACAATTGTGTGCCTGGTGTACCTTAGACATCTCTTTGGTCTTGGCCATGGTGGGGGGGTTGGAGTGGGATTGATTGAGTGTGTGGTCAGATTAGTTTAATCAGGTGCAATTAATACAGGTAATGAGTGCAGAGTAGGAGGCTTCTTGAAGAAAAACGGGTCTGTGAGAGACAGAATTCTTGCTGATTCGTAGGTGATCAAATACTTATGTCATGCAATAAAATGCAAATTAATTATAATACAATG
Source organism: Ranitomeya imitator (assembly GCF_032444005.1). Classification (NCBI taxonomy): domain Eukaryota; kingdom Metazoa; phylum Chordata; class Amphibia; order Anura; family Dendrobatidae; genus Ranitomeya; species Ranitomeya imitator. Next base: position 413,641,705 of record NC_091283.1, on the reverse strand, counting down.
TGATTTTCTTTTTTTTCCCTTAATTCTGTCTGTCACAGTTGAAGTGTACCTATGATAAAATTTACAGACCTCTCCATTTTTTGTAGGTGGAAAAACTTGTAAAATTGGCAGTAAATCATTGTATTTTCCCCACTGTATATATATATATATATATATATATATTCATATATATATATATATATATATATGCACCGTATATGAACGATATATATATACTAGATTGTGGCCCGATTCTAACGCATCGGGTATTCTAGAATATGCATGTCCCCGTAGTATATAGACAATGATGATTCCAGAATTCGCGGCACACTGTGCCCGTCGCTGATTGGTCGAGGCAACCTTTATGACATCATCGTCGCCATGGCAACCATTATGACATCTACGTCGATACTGTGCCCGTCGCTGAATCAGAAACGTGAGATGTCTACGTCCTTTATGACATCATCGTCGCTGTGCCCGTTGCTGATTGGTCGAGGCCTGGCGGCCTCGACCAATCAGACGCGGGATTTCTACGTCCTTTATGACATCATCGTCACTGTGCCCGTTGCTGATTGGTCGAGGCCTGGCGGCCTCGACCAATCAGAGACGCGGGATTTCTACGTATATATTGTATATATACTTATATACATATATACATATACACATATGATGTCTGTAAGGCACTGTGAAATATTATAGCGCTATATAAGCACAGCATAATAATAAATCTAAAAAAATAAAAATGCAAACATTTTAAAAGTAAAAAGGTAAATTAATGATATATATATATATATATATATATATATATATGTGTTTACACATATGCAGTATATAATGTTTTTTTTTTTTTAGTTTTTGCATTGTTATTAATGTTTTTCTTTTTTATATCTTCAGAACTGCAGTATATATTATTTCCAATAGACTTCTATGCATTCAATTAAAATATGTATTTTTTTGTCACTCTTTTGCTATTTTATTTTAATTTTATTACTTTTTTAATATTCTTCTTTTATCTTATAATTATGTATTTATTTAGTTTTTATTGCATAGAAAAATTAGAAATATGCATGAAAATAATATATGTACAGTATATATATTTTTTCTCACTTATGTGCTATTTTATTTTACTTGTTTTACATCTTAATATATATAATAAAAGGTATGTTATAAATTAGCTTAAACAAAAAGCTGCATAACAGGGAACCTTCAGTCCGAATGAGCCTAATTGTCCATATAAGAAATGGTATTTAATCTGCAGAGTATCTGCCTGGCTGTCTCCTCAGTCACTTTGCATTATCTGTCTATAATCTGACAGTATTATCTATCACTCCACAATACTTGCATGTCTCTATCCTATACACGTCCGCCTCATTGTCTCCCATTATGTCCCCTTTGACCGTGATATAGCCCTTTTCCTGGCATGTTTGGACCCCGGGTAATGGAGAGGTTAACTTCACCTACCCGTCCATATTTAAGTTTTGTCCTTGGTTGCCTCTTGAAAGTCATTCGCAGTCAATTAGCTCCACGACACACGTGGATTTTTCATCGGAAAAGATGAAGAGATGGGGGGAAGAGGGAGTGGGGTAGAAAAAAACTAAAATAAAAATATATAAAATCACCTTTGAAAATGAGGAGCGATGCAAATCTTCAATTTTGTTTGAGTAAAGATTTAATCTGATTTAGAGTGAGCGTTGATCTGGGGAAGGATATAGAGATGAGGAGGAGGAGGAGGATGAATGCCGCGCTCAGAGGACAAACGGATTTTTAAAGAGGGCAAAATCTCAGACCTGAAACAGCTCTTTATTGCAATATTAATAAAGGAAGATAATCTCAAGATTTCTGATGTATGCAGATAGACCACCAATGACAGCACGTTAAATGGATTAGTCAGTGACCCAGCAAATGGGGGCTTATTCCTGCATTATAGGGACTTAAAGTTAATAAAAAGTATGCGTGACTGCAATTATCATCATCATATTCATTATAATATATTAGTGATATTAACATATAGCAATCACCAGGTATACCATCTACATTACCAATTTTACTCGTGACACAAATTGTAAGCAAGGGAACCTATTTTTTCCCATACACTTTTAATATTATATGCTATATAACATTTCTTGAGTTGTATGCTCCGATTTGCTAACATACAAATGTTTACAGTCCAGTTTGCCTTTGCAAAATTATTCATTCCCTATGGCAGTGCCAGCTATTATTCCCGTATAGGTGACTGTGACTTTAACCTTCCTCCATAATGGTGTGTGCCACAGCCACCCAGTGCCACCCATCTTACTTACTTTTATAGCTGACCCCAGGTTGATTTGCTAGTGTTACCTTTCCTGGATCCAGGCACAGGGGCTGCATACTCCTACACTTGCTCTCTCTGCTCCTCAGCACAATGGGTTACATTCTAACTTGTGACATATTGGTTCCAAGACTTAAAAGCAAACTCAGGCAGTGGAAGGCCACCTGAGTATTCTGGTAGCTGGCATTCACACTGCTACTGTAAACTGCTTTCTTGCTTAGAACTTCCAGACAATCCAAGCTGTGCTACTTCGCTGGGTAACTCTGCTATATTGATAACCAATTCCTTGGACCTTGTGACAAACCTTGCTCTGCTATATCACTGGGTACTCTGCTATACAGCTGACCAGTTTTCCTTGGACTCTGACAATCTCGGCTCAGCTATATCGCTGAGTCAACTTTGTCCTATCGCTGCCAGCGTTGAGACTTGGCATTACAGCTGAGCTAAGTTTGTGACAGAGCCCAGGCCTAAACTGGCCAAGACTGTATCATTAGACTAAGCTCTGTGAGTCAAATCCAATCTTCTCCACCAGCTCCTCATCTCTGAGTCACCTCTACTTATTCATAAATTACAACTCTGTTATGCCGGTTGCCTTAATTTCAACTTTACTTCATCAGATCCCATGATTCCTTCTAACTTTTCCCCGTGCCGTTCTGTCACATCAGACTCCGTTTCTCCCTACAAATATTCCAGATGTATGGATGAGACATCCATGAACAGTACTGCTCTCTGCTACCTTCAGCTGTTTGTTGGCCTCATGCTCATACATGGTTAGAGCTCCTGTTCTTCACCTTAAACCCCATTTTTTTTACTGTTGGACAACGGTTGGGGGATTATTTAAAGTGGTCGTCCAGGATCGTGGATAGAGCCTGCAGTCAATCTATGTGGCTGCAGACTTGTGAATTCTCACAGCGTGCTGTCAGGACTCTCCAGTGCCAGGAGTGGGTGGTCACCTGACTGCAAGTATATGATTTGCAAATTTCCGGCCACATTCCAACTAGATATGGTTGGCCTTGATCAATTCATTTGTATACAGTGAGGCCATGAACGTCTATTCGGAATCTACCCAAACGAATGCAAATCTCAAACTTGCAGTCACACGATCACTTGCTCCAGGCATCGGCAGCGAAGAATCCTGTGAGTGCTGTGAGGAGTCACAAGTCTGCAGTCACATAGAATGACTGCAGATTTTAAATACAAGTCTGGACATCCCCATTTATATTTTTTTTGCATAAAGAGTACAGATATATCCATCCTTATCTTTCCACAATATCTTCAAGGACTCCAAATTCTTTTGATACAACAATACGTTATCAAGACCTGCTTAGCAAAATCCTCACATTTCAACCTTCAGGTGGCAACAAATAGACATATATAGCATAAACATCTCCTAGCAGAGTATTGCAACAATGTATATATTACAGGTGCTTCTCTTTAGCATTATTATTATCATTTATTATTATAGCGCCATTTATTCCATGGCGCTTTACATGTGAGGAGGGGTATAGATAATAAAAACAGGTACAATGATCTTGAACTATACAAGTCACAACTGGTACAGGAGGAGAGAGGACCCTGCCCGCGAGGGCTCACAATCTACAAGGGATGGGTGAGGATACAGTAGGTAACGATAGAGCTGGTCGTGCAGTGGTTGGTCGATCAGTGGTTACTGCAGGTTGTAGGCTTGCCGGAAAAGGTAGGTCTTCAGGTTCTTTTTCTAGGTTTTGATGGTAGGTGAGAGTCTGATATGTTGTTGTAGAGAGTTCCAGAGTAGGGGTGATGCGCGAGAGAAATCTTGTATGCGATTGTGGGAAGAGGAGATAAGAAAGGAGTAGAGAAGGAGATCTTGTGAGGATCGGAGGTTGCGTGCAGGAAAGTACAAGGTCACAGATATATGGAGGAGACAGGTTGTGGATGGCTTTGTATGTCATGGTTAGGATTTTGTACTGGAGTCTCTGGGTAATGGGGAGCCAGTGAAGGGATTGACAGAGGGGAGAGGCCGGGGAATAGTGGGGGGACAGGTGGATTATTCGGGCAGCTGAGTTTAGAATAGATTGGAGGGGTGCGAGAGTGTTCGAGGAGAGGCCACAGAGCAGGAGGTTACAGTAGTCAAGGCGGGAGATGATGAGGGCATGGACTAAGGTTTTTGCAGATTCTTGGTTTAGGAATGTACGGATCCGTGAAATATTTAAATATTTTTGAGTTGAAGGCGGCAGGAAGTGGAAAGGGCTTGGATATGCGGTCGCGTGAGATGGGGGAAAGACAATGAATTCTGTTTTGTCCATGTTAAGTTTTAGAAATCTAGCAGAGAAGAAGGATGAAATAGCGGATAGACATTGAGGGATTCTGGTTAGTAGGGTGGTGATATCTGGTCCAGAAATGTAGATCTGTGTGTCATCAGCATAGAGATGATACTGAAAACCATGAGATTCTATGAGCTGTCTCAGGCCAAAAGTGTAAGTGGAGAAGAGAAGGGGCTCTAGAACTGAACCTTGCGGGACTCCGACAGATAGGGGGCGAGGTGAGGGGGTGGTGTGTGAATAGGAGACGCTGAATGTTCGGTCAGTTAGGTATGACGAGATCCAGGATAGGGCCAAGTCTGTGATGCCTGGGGATGAGAGAGTCTGTAGTAATAGGGAATGGTCCACTGTGTCAAAGGCAGAGGACAGGTCCAACTTTCCATTGATATGCTTGGATACAGCACTCAGTGAACAGCCAGTTTCTTTAGCAATGACCTTTTGTGGCTTACCCCCCTTGTGGAGTGTGCCAATGACTGCCTTCTGGACATCTGTCAAGTCTGCAGTCTTCCCCATGATTGTGGAGCCTACTGAAACAGACTAAGGGGCTTATTAAACGCTTTGGAAGCCTTTGCAGCTGTTTTTTATTAATTCTAATTTACTAAGACAATGACTTTTGGGTTTCATTGGCTGTAAGCCATAATCATCAACATTAACAGAAGTAAACACTTGAATAGATCACTCCATTTGTAATGACTCTATATAATATGAGTTTCACTTTTTGTATTGAAGAACTGAAATAAATTAATTTTTTGATGATATTCTAATTCTGTGAGAAGCACCTCTATGTATGTATGTATGTATGTATGTATGTATTTACACACGTGGTCAAAATTGTTGGAATCCCTCATTTAATGACAGAAAAACCCACAATGGTCACAGAAATAACTTAAATCTGACAAAAGTAATAATAAATAAAAGATCTATGAAAATGAACAAATGAAAGGCAGACATTGCTTTTCATCCATGCTTCCACAGAATTTAAAAAAAATAAAACTCATGAAATACACCTGGACAGAAATGATTGTACCCCTGAAAATAATGCGACATGTTAAATCAAAGTGTGTCCACTAACTATCATCACAGGTGTCTACAATCTTGGAATCAGTGAGTGGACCTGTATATAGGGCTACAGGTACTCACTGTGCTGTTTGATGACATGGTGTGTATCACACTCAATATGGACCAGAGGAAACAAAGGAAAGAGTTGTCTTAGGAAATTAGAAAGAAAATTATACACAAACATATTAAAGATAAAAGTTCTAAGACGATCTCCAAGCAGCTTAATGTTCCTTGACTACAGTTGCACATATTATTCAGAAATTTAAGATCCATGGGACTGTAGCCATCCTCCCTGGACGTGGCCACAGGAGGAAAATTGATGACAAATCAAAGAGACGGATAATACAAATGGTAACAAAAGCGCCCAGAAAAACTTCTAAACAGATTAAAGGTGAACTTCAAGCTCAAGGACTCAAGAACATCAGTGTCACATTGCATCATCCGTTGTTGTGTGAGCCAAAGTGGACTTCATGGGAGATGATCAAGTAGGACACCATTGTTGAAAAAATCATAAAAAGCCTGACTGGAATTTGCCAAACTACATTTTGACAAGCCACAAAGCTTCTGGGAGAATGTCCTATGGACAGATGAGACAAAAATGGAACTTTTTGGCAAGGCACATCAGCTCTATGTTCACAAATGGAAAAATGAAGCATATCAAGAAAAGAACACTGTCCATACTGTGAAACATGGAGGAGGCTCTGTTATGTTCCGTGGCTGCTTTGCTGCATCTGGCACAGGGTGTCTAGAATCTGTGCAGGGTACAATGAAATCTCAAGACTATCAAAGGATTCTAGAGATCAATGTGCTGCCCAGTGTCAGAAAGCTTGGTCTCAGTCGCAGGTCCTGGGTCTTGCAACAAGATAATGACCCACAACACACAGCTAAAAACACCCATGAATGGCTAAGAGGAAAACATTGGACTATTCTGAAGTGGCCTTCTTTGAGCCCTGACCTAAATCCTATTGAGCATCTTTGGAACGAGCTGAAACATGCCGTCTGGAAAAGGCATCTTTCAAACATGAGACAACTGGAGCAGTTTGATCTTGAGGAGTGGGACAAAATACCTGTCGAGAGGTGCAGAAGTCTCATTGACAGTTACAGGAATCGTTTGATTGCAGTGATTGCCTCAAAAGGTTGTGCAACAATATATTAGGTTAAGGGTACCATCCTTTCTGTCCAGGCCTATTTCATGCGTTTTATATTTTTTAAAATTCTGTCGAAGCATGGTTGAAAAGCAATGTCTGACTTTCATTTGTTTATTTTCATAGATTTTTTTTATTTATTATTGCCTTTGTCAGATTAAAGTTATTTCTGTGACCATTGTGGGTTTTTCTGTCATTAAACGAGGGGTACCAACAATCTTGACCACGTGTGTATATAGACATATATATATATATATATATATATATATACACACACAGTATATATATATACTAGCTATTGGACCTGTTCTAAGCCTGGGTGGCGAGCATTTATATTAGTATATGGTCTCCATCGTGGTATATGCTGCTTCTAACCTGCGTCCTAATCTTTTCATGTGCTGCTTCCATCCTGCACCCCCTTCCTCTCATGTGCATTCCCCATCCTGCGCACTCATCCTGTTTTGTGCGCCTCCATCTTGTCATGTGCTACTCTCTTCCTGTGCCCTCATCCTGTCATGTGCTCCCATCCTGCGCCCCAATTCTGATATGTGCTGCCCCCATCCTGGTATGTGCTACTCTAATTCTGCGCCACCATCCTGTCATGCTGCTCCCATCCTGTGCCCCCATTCTGTCATGTGCTGCTCCCATCCTGCGCCCCCATTCTGTAATGTGCTGCTCCCATCCTGCGCCCCCATTCTGTAATGTGCTGCTCCCATCCTGCGCCCCCATTCTGTCATGTGCTGCACCCATTCTGCACCCCCATTCTGTCAACTCTATAGCATAAGGCAACCCCCATAGGCAGACTCTGTAGTATAAGGCAGCCCCCCACTGGCAGACTCTGTAGTATAAGACAGCACCCCATATACAGACCCTGTAGTATAAGACAGCACTTCATAGGCAGATGCTGTAGTATAAGGCAGCACCCCATAGGCAGACTCTGTAGTATAATGCAGCACCCCCATAGGCAGACTCTATAGCATAAGGCAGCCCCCATAGGCAGACTCTGTAGTTTAAGGCAGCCCCCCATAGGCAGACTCTTTCTCTCTCTATATATATAGTGATTATCAATTATTTGTGAGGCACGGTAGAAATGAAAACAGAACTAGGGGTTGTGCTATTGTATTTATGTGTGAAAAGGCTACATTTTTGCAATTTATTAATAGGGCCACTTTGGGTTATAGTGCAGATCCCATGGGGTGACTACTAGATGGCAAGTCAGGGTTAATAAATAAGGATGGGTGATCGTTTGTGCATATGACAGCAGTACTATCTGTAGTGCCCTAATGGTGTACTCGGCTGCTGAAATTACAGGGGTCAGTGGACCAAATTCAGGAGAAACAGTTTTGTAGAGAATTAGGGCACATACAGTATGTCTGCTATCTATCTATATATATATATATATATATATATATAATCCCACAGGACCCCATTTACCATTCTGGGAAACTATAGCGTTTTAGTGACCTGTAGAAAAATAATAATTCATGTAGGGCGGCATCTAAAGTGTATGCATTTTAGTATAGTTCACGTGAAATATGATTGACAGCTTGTCAGGTAGAGTTTTAACCAAGCCAGGGTGTGATTGATGGAGACACTGCATCACCAGCCATTTCAATCCTCCGTTCCTCGAAGAGGAGAATCATTTATATCTGAACCTTTGGCTCCTGGACTCAAGAAACACCTCTTTTTATTTTTATCTCCTTTCCTCCCTTTCTCGTCCTCCCTTCATCAAAAACAACACCCATCAAGAAGATTCTCGTCTGAAAGTCATTTCAAAAGCGCAAGGAGTTGTGAGAGCGGGAGAGAAGGAGGGGGGAAGAGATTGTAGGAATTGGTTTTCTGATCTGCTGTCTGGGGTCTCGTCAAAACTCTGCCATCTCTCAGGGTTACAAATGGACTTTCTTCATTTTAACTCATTGATTACTGCAGAACTCTGCATTACATGGAGGAAAAGAAGTAGCAAAAAAATTGCCAGCTGACGTCAAAGAATTAGATACGTGAAATGTTTAGTAGTGATGAGCGAATATACTCGTTACTCGAGATTTCTCGAGCACGCTCGGGGGTCCTCCAAGTATTTTTTAGTGCTCAGAGATTTAGTTTTTCTTGCCGCAGCTGAATGATTTACAGCTATTAGCCAGCATAAGTACATGTGGGGATTCCCTAGCAACCAGGCAACTCCCACATGTACTTATCCTGGCTAACAGATGTAAATCATTCAGCTGCGGCAAGAAAAACTAAAACTCCAAGCACTAAAAAATACTCGGAGGACACCCGAGCGCGCTTGAGAAATCTCGAGTAACGAGCATATTCACTCATCACTAATGTTTAGCAATAAACATTGTTGTGATACAACAATGCCTGTTGGGCCTTGAAAAAGTTATGACTTGAAAATTTTTTTTATCTGTGCCTTAAAGGGATTGTCTGATAAAGGTGACTCCTGGACATCTGCTTTATCATGGCATATGAACTTCATAGAGATGCGATTCCCTTCTATAAGCCAGAATGGAAAGCCTTTATATTTTATGGGCTCATCTGTTGAGGTGAATTCTGAAAACTCGCAGGCCAGAGTGGAGAACAGGGACCAAAGGCGATGGCACAGCAGGCAGGACTTGACGGATGAACGTGGAACGGCGATGAGCAGGACAGCAGGCAGAAAAGTATAGCAGCAAATGCCAGAAGGCACAGAGGAAGAAGTGACATATGGGAACTGAAAATATATAGTCGGCTTAGGACTTGAAGCAGTTTGTAGTGTGAACAAGTCCATGCCGCTGACATCAATGGTGTTGTAAGGCTCAATTGGTGAGATGTTTCCTCTGAGTCTTAGGTCATGGTGTCTACATGGACCCGGGCATTGATGCAAGAAGAAGATAGGTGTGTTGGAAACAAGGACTTGGCACACTCAGGAATCTCAGGAGCAGCAGGGCATATGATGTGGAACCCAGTAGGGATGGAAGTAAGTTAAAGCACAGAAGGTGGAGCACACCAAACACAGAGGTCTAGAGTCTCAATCCCAAGACACTGGTGTGTTTTAGTGGGCCTTAAATAGGTCTAGAGAGATGATGTCATTGATGCACGCAGGGCAACCTACAAAACCTGACATGAAGCATAACATCGGCAGCGGACCCAGGGAAAGGAAGCAGAACTCAGGATATCTGTGAGAGGGGTGTAACAGATGAACTTGTTTGTAGAGACGATACACTCTGATGCAGCAGCATTTGTTGTGTGGACAAGTTCCGAGAAGAGTTTGTTATGTGCTTAGAGCAATTGAACATTTAGCAGCAAATCCAAGCCAGGATACAAATGCCAATTGTAGAAACAAATAGGGGTTAATGCTGGGTAAAATGCACACATTTTTGCAGTGTTTTTGATGCCTTTTTACATGTCTTCTTTCCCCGTTGTTTGGAATGGCTGAAAGAATTGACTCTCTGCAGGTGGTTTGACAAAATGCTTTAAAAGTTCAAATGCAAGGAAAACATAAGCTGCATGTGCAGGAGATTTATAAATCTTATTCACTTTAATGGAACTGTAAAATGCTGCACTTTTTTCAACGGCAAAAATGCAAAAACGCAAAGTGAGAACAAGCCAAATATCCAACCACACATGAGTATCTGAGTCTGTCTCAAAAGGCCATGACTGAGAAAGTCACTGGAGTTCACCAGACGACTTGTGGAATAAAGCAAAGGGGGCAAGCATAGGGCAAGGAAACAAGGCCCGTCCCCGGGGCTTAGGTGGTTCATACTTTCTGTCTCCAGCTCCCTTTCTTTCAGATTCAAGCTATATTTGTCTTGCTGTTTATCTTAATGGACAGCCTGTATATATACATTTCTATTGCAGTGGCCACTTCAGGGAAAACAGCCAGCTGGCCATGACTTCCCAAAGCAAAATCTGACTTTCACTGGGGAAGCCAAGAACAAGAATTGGCAACAAATTGCTTGACTATTCTTATAAGAGAAAGCCGACAAATTACAGAGGGGTCACTTGCAAGTCGCCAGTTGCACGTAGTAGGTACAAAAGCCTATTGGGGCGAAGTCACATGCCATGAAAATATTCCAGGGTCAGATTTATGGCAAATATTGTGTCATGGTCACATAGCCAATTGCTATTCATTAATTGAGAGCTCAGAATACCGCGATCTTCATGGAGCCCAACATATGTCGCCATTGTTTACATGTCTCTTCCAGGATCGACATGGTTTGTGCAAAGTCTTGCCCTTCAAATTGTAAGCCCCTCTAATTACTCTCCAGGCTGGGATATTACAGAAATCATTAGGAACCTGAGAGTACGTAAAGTCCAAATTCTCGGGGCTGAAATTAGAAAACAAATCAATTAAAGCTTCAAACAATGTAGTTTGGGAAAGAAAGTGTTAAAGCAGAAATTAATTGTGCAGGGCCGGATTAATGCACTCCTTCTAAATGCATCTCTTCAAGTAGAAGGAGACTTCATTAGTCTGCCTGTTAATTATATAAAGTTTTAATGGGATAAACCAATATTCCGGAGAATAAAGCCGCTCAGTTTTGCTGGAAACAGCGATTCAATAATATTTGGCCATGAAATAAAAGATAAATAGTCTGAGCGTGCAGAAAAGCTGATTCACTAGATGCACTTCCAAAGTCTGAGAAGCTAATGTCTGCAAAATAAAGAGGGGCAATGAAATGGAAGCAGAAACAATATTCTGCGGGGAGTCAGTGGCACAGACTGGATGCCTGCATCAAAGTCATTGTAATCGCCTCTGTTAGGTTTGTGCTCACCAGATCCTGTGCTGTTAAGGGGATAAGTAACCAATACATAACTCTTTACTGATTTTTTTTTTCAAAATATAAGCACTTTTTTGAGACCTTCCTAAATCTCTGGATCTGTCATAAATCGAAGGGCTTCTGATTAAAGGAACAAGTCAATTACACCTAGTAAAAGTAGATAACAACATTCTCAATAGGTGACTGTAACAGTTCACCTCCTCCTCCGCTACAATGCATGGTAACACCTGTATATACCATAGATAACACAGGATCCACCATTCACAATAGGTGATGTCACAGCTGACCTCCTCCTCCTGTACAATGACTGATAACACCTCTATTTACAGTAAATAACACAAGATCCACCATTCACAATAGGTGATGTCACAGCTCACCTCTTCCTTCTCCTGTACAATGACTAATAACACCTTTATATACAGTAGATAACACAGGATCCACCATTCACAATAGGTGACATCACAGCTCACGTCCTCCCCTGCTGTACAATGACTGATAACACTTCTATATACAGTAGGTAACACAGGATCCACCATTCACAATAGGTGATGTCACAGCTCACCTCCTCCTCCTGTACAATGACAGATAACACCTCTCTATACAGTAGATAACACAGGATCCACCATTCACAATAGGTGATGTCACAACTCACCTCCTCCTCCTGTACAATGACTGATAACACCTCTATTTACAGTAAATAACACAAGATCCACCATTCACAATAGGTGATGTCACAGCTCACCTCCTCCTCCTCCTGTACAATGACTGATAACACCTCTATATACAGTAGATAACACAGGATCCACCATTCACAATAGGTGATATCACAGCTCACCTCCTCCTGTACAATAACTGATGACACGTCTATATACAGTAGATAACACAGGATCCACCATTCACAATAGGTGATGTCACAGCTCACCTCCTCCTCTTCCTCCTGTACAATGACTGATGACACCTCTTTATACAGTATATAATACAGGATCCACAATTCACAATAGGTGATGTCACAGCTCACCTCCTCCTCCTCATGTACAATGACTGGTAACACATCTATATACTGTAAATAACAGAGGATCCACCATTCACAATAGGTGATGTCACAGCTCACTTCCTCCTCCTCCTGTACAATGACTGATAACACCTCTATATACAGTAGATAACACAGGATCCGCCATTCACAATAGGTGACACCACAGGTCACATCCTCCCCTGCTGTACAATGACTGATAACACTTCTATATACAGCAGATAACACAGGATCCACCATTCACAATAGGTGATGTCACAGCTTACCTCCTCCTCTTCCTCCTGTACAATGACTGATGACACCTCTTTATACAGTATATAATACAGGATCCACAATTCACAATAGGTGATGTCACAGCTCACCTCCTCTTCCTCATGTACAATGACTGGTAACACATCTATATACTGTAAATAACACAGGATCCACCATTCACAATAGGTGATGTCACAGCTCACTTCCTCCTCCTCCTGTACAATGACTGATAACACCTCTATATACAGTAGATAACACAGGATCCACCATTCACCATAGGTGATGTCACAGCTCACCTCCTCCTCCTGTACAATGACTGATAACACCTCTATATACAGTAGATAACACAAGATCCACCATTCACTATAGGTGATGTCACATCTCACCTCCTGCTGTACAATGACTGATAACACCTCTATATACAGTAGATAACACAGGATCCACCATTCACAATAGGTAATGTCACAGCTCACCTCCTCCTGTGCAATGACTGATAACTCCTCTATATACAGTAGATAACACAAGATCCACTATTCACAATAGGTGATGTCACGTAGTATATTGCACAGCCCACGTAGTACATTGCACAGCCCACGTATTATATTGCCCAGCCCACGTATTTTATTGCACAGCCCACGTAGTATATTGCACAGCCCACGCAGTATATAGCAATGTGGGCATCATATCCCTGCTAAAAAAAGAATTAAAATAAAAAATAGTTATAAACTCACCTTCCGTTGGTCCCGGATCCAGGCAAAGCGGTTACCGACTCTCCTCGCGCGCTCCAGTCCCAAGAGTGCATTGCGGTCTCACGAGATGATGACGTAGCGGTCTCGCGAGACCGCTGTGTCATCATCTCGCGAGACCGCAATGCATGGAGTGGTCACCAGAGTGTCGCGAGGAGCGGGAAGGCCAGTTCTGGATCCGAGGGGCCGACGGACAGTAAGTATATAACGATTTTTTATTTTTTTTATTATTTTAACATGAGATCTTTTAACTATTGATGCGGCATAGGCAGAATCAATAGTAAAAAGTTGGTCACACAGGGTTAATAGCGGTAACGGAGTGCGTTACCTGTGACATAACGAGGTCCGTTACCGCTGCCATTAACCCTGTGTGAGTGCTGACTGGAGGGGAGTATGGAGCGGGCACTGACTGCGGGGAGCAAGCAGCGGCCATTTTGCCGCCGGACTGTGCCCATTGCTGATTGCCCGTGGCCGTTTTGCCACGACCAAACAGCGACTTGGATTTCCATGACAGACAGAGGCCGCAACCAATGACTATCCATGACAGACAGACAGACAGAAAGACAGAAGGACAGACAGAAAGACAGAAGTGACCCTTAGACAATTATATAGTAGATTTATATAGCACTATTGATTTCATGGAGCTGTACATGAGAAAGGGGTTACATAATCAGCACCAGTCTTGTTACTGCTGTAAAGCGTATCTTTAAGTGTTGTAAAAGCCCAGATAAGATGCTTCCCGGACTAATGAAGGGCAAAAGAAGAATCTGTATCAATAATAATGATAATACTATAAGTGATACATTCCCTTTATATATCTAATGCTTGCATGCACACAAGGGGCCTGAGACACCAACTTCTGCCATAGATTGTGAGTGTCGCAGCTGCTTGGAGCCGTATTCCCCCTGTATGCCGGTATTAGGAGATCCCCCCTCTGTGTACACAGGGCTTTATTCCAGATCTGTATGCTGAGCCGCACACAAGCGCTACCTCCCTCTCCAGCCCGTGTAGCTCTCCCACAGCAGTGTAATTCCTGCAGCCTTCCCAACACCAGGCAGCTTGCTGAGATATGGCCATGCCACCTCCTGACTAACCCTACAACCCTTAAAAGATTATCCAAGGACCCATGAGAGTGGTCTTGTGGCCTTGAATTAAAATAGAGAGAAGAGGTCAATGGCAGGAAATATGTCTCCTGTCAAAACAATATAAATGCACTTTCAATTGATGCTCAAACACCGGGAGCTCCATCAGCACAACATACACGATGGGGAAAAGCATCTATGTGGGATCTGTGGCCATTGTCACCTTCAGTCACATGTGTGCTTGTAATGGGATATCTTAAAGGTTATAGTATGGTCAGATCTGATCTGCCAGAGTGACTCATTATGGTGGATCATAGAGGGACGTCCTTCACTGTGATGTCAACATAGACAAACGAGTGTAAAATTAAGGAGCTGTCCATCATTTTATTTTTATGTATGGATTTGGGGCTAAACATTATTTTTTCAGTTGGGATCCATTAAAATTGTTGCATTGTTTACCGTCTATAGGCTGATATTGTCTAGGTTCTCAGACTATCAATATTTGCTTGGTAAGAATCTAACTATCTGCATCCCCCGCACCGTTCAGCTGACAGAAGAGGATGCCATGTCTGCCACATGCCTTGCAGTAGTTTTGATATTGGGTGGACCTGGTATGAAATCTTGGAAGGGAATTGCAGCGCCCCAGAGTCCTGGTCGTTGCAGTAATGTCGTTCTTCCACCAGGGGGAGTGATGTTATGTATGAAGGCAATAAAGGAGATCTCTTCACCAGGTAAATACAATGCATGCAACATGTTCACACTCCAGACCAGAAGGGGGAGCTCTAAGTCTGTTTAAGGTGAACTCCCCTATAAAACATCCTGATCTGGAGGGAAAAAGGGTTCAGAGTTCAGTTCCTGTCAGGAAGACAGAGGGACAGGACGGAGTCCTGGAGCCTGGAGGCTGCATCTCCTGGAAGAAGACACTAAAGCGAACATATTGCAGATAGTGTGCAGGAAAGCAGAGCACAGGAGAGGAATATCAGAGGGAGATCCGCCAGGAGCAAGCTGCTTCCCTCTGAAGCGCAGGTAGCCAGAATACAGAGGGAGTAATCATCTCTAAGCTTTACTTCAGAGACTGGCAGGACAGATAATTCCACGTTACCTGCCCGACCTATACCCAGGAGGCACGGTGGCAACTTGTGGGGGCTGGGGCGTGCTAGAGTCCCTGTAAAAAGCCTCAGGCCATCAGTCATACGGGTTTGTCCTATCTTATCCATCAGGGGGACAGAGAGAAAGAGACATAACATCTATAACATCCACAACAGTTATGAGGACCTTACCGAGAAGCTCAGCAGGGAGGTACTACAACAATCAGGCGCTAGAGGAAGGCTACTGATTTCCACCTGGATAAGGGGACTCTGGATTTGCCTTCAGAACGGCCGGACTCTGCCTACCCTGTGATCTGGTGCTCTGGACTGTGGATGCTGAAACCTTCAGTAAAGGTAAAGAGACTGCAACCTTGTGTCCTCGTTCTTCACTGCGCCTGACACATCCACCATCTACACTCTGGGAAGCCCTGGGGACATACTTCACCTGTGGGAAGGTATACCATCTAGCTGCCATAACATCACCCCATCGGATCCCTTACAGCAGCATCGGTCACCCTGACCGAATATCACAGGTGGCATCACGAACATTTCCCCTTTAAAGACCTTTCCCCCATTTACAACGGACGTCCCTAGGGCCACGGACCGGGTCAGCCACCATGACATCCCTATCGAGAACCAAAGGGCCCGGCTCCAAGTACCCCATAGCCCTTGGGGGCGCTCCAGAATCTTAAAGCTCAGTCCCTTTTAGGAGTGCTTCTGTACTTTTAATCAGCTGATCTCTGATGGTGGTGAAAGTGGAAAACCACTGATTTGGCATGGGCTGTATTCACACCAGGTGCCATACGGTTGCTTTGCCAAGCGTACCACCCTATGACCGTCATATTAGATTCGGTTGAGGAGTATTCTCGGAGGTAGCACATAATGTATTTTCTCTGCTGTCGTGGATGTATTTATCATAAAGCCATAGCATTTATTGTAAAGTCTTCTCAAGTGGGTACGGTCTCAAACAAGTCTGTGTTGCATGGAGAGGTAGAATATTGTACAGCAAACAAACCTTCTTCCCAAGAACCAAATAGTTTGGCTCCATGTACTCTCTTTTCTTGTGTTCTTGTTTTGTGCTTCTTGAAGGACACATTCTGACATAACTTGTCTTTACTTCTGGTTGGAACATAACTTATTGTTTCATAACGCCGTACAACAGTTTTCTTTTTTACTTTGCTATTATCGAGCTCCCAAAAGTTTCATTCGGCTCTGTTGCCAAAAGCTCCGGCATCGCTGCCCTTTTCGCTACTGATTGAGTATGCAATTTTGGAAGGGGACCAGGAAAGTCAGCACAATGTGAAGAATTAATCCCTTAAGAGAGATTGCAGCACACACAGAATCCTTTATTATCCTCACTTCTGACATTATCCAATCAGAACGCTGCGTTTGCTACGGTTGCAGAACGCTTTCCTCCAATGGGTGATTGGTGATGAAGAGGCGCATTGTGTTATGATTGGCAGACAACTTTTTCCCAGGTTGGTTATTGTTAAGGAGGAGGAAATTTGGTTTGGGCTAATGTGTTGTACTTTCTTGTTATTTATTGTAGTTAGGAAAATAATTGATGTGTATTTCCTGCCTTGACTAGTAAAAATATGGCGGCTGCAGATCCAGGATTTACATTTTTATCCCTAGTTGGGCTACACATGCACAGCTGTAGTGCAACTGTGCACATGGACGCCTCCTGCTGTGTAAAGTAGGAACTGTAGAGATGAGCGGATCGATGGATCGAGGATGGAATTTGAACTCTTTGAAATTCGATTCGCAAGAATCGCAAATGCAAAAATAGAGCATACTCAGCTATTTTACTACATTGCTGAAGCATAAAGGAGTGGGCTAAAGACACTTAGTGTCAGCACATGGACTTCCCCATAATGCCCTGCAGCTATGACATCACATGGACTATGATATCACACGATCCAGTTAATTGAGTGCATTATCAGTATCAGTGATCACCAGGTCCCAGTGGAGCACAGACGAGTGCAAGACTGGCAGTTTGTATGGCAGAGTTGGTTTCCAACTCCAGATTCCCAGGATAAATAGATTTAACAGATCACATTGAAGCAAAATCACTCTCTTACGCTCTTGTCCTCTCTCTCTCTATCCTTCACTTCCTTTCTCCCTCTTTTTTGGGCTATATTTCTCACTCCCTTAATCTCCCCTTCTTTCACTCTCCCTCTTTCTCCCTGTCTTTCACTCACTATCCCTCATTCACCTTCTCCCTCTCTTGCTCTCTCTCATCCTCCCTCTCTTTTCACTGCCTTTCTCTCTCTTCCTCCCTCTCTCACCCTGTCTCACTGTGCCTCTCTTTCACCCTCTACCTAATGGTCCCTCTTTCCCACTTACTCTCCCGCTCTCTTCCTCTCTGCACCCTTTCTCTCACTGCCTTTCTCTCTCTCCCTTTCCCTCTCTCTCCCCTCCTTTCTCTTTCCCTCTCTCTCCCTCCTTTCCTTCCCTCCACCTCTCCTTCCCTCCACCACTATGTCCTGCTCTCTTCCTCTCTCTCCCCCTTTCTCCCCTTCCCTCCACTTCTCTCTCCTGCTCCTCTTTCCCTCTATCCCTGTTTCTCCTTCCCTCCACCTCTCTCTCCTGCTCTCCTACTCTGTCTCTTCCCCTTTCTCCCTCTCTGTCTATCCCTGGCTCTCCTTCCCTCCACCTCTCGCTCCTGTTCTCCTCTCTTTCTCTCTCTCATCCTGTCTCTCACTCTGTTTCTTTCATATTTTCTCCCACTCTCTTTCTCTCTTTCCATCCCTATCATTCTTTTTTGCTTATCCTTTTTCTCCCTCCCTTGCTCCTTATTCCTTCAAAATCTAGTCCATCTTCATTAGCATAGAACTACTGTCCCCCTAGGCCATACAGAACAAATTTCCCAAACACAGGAGCTCTCACTCTGCCAAGTGCACCTGTGTTCATTATCTCCCCTGACGGATAGGGGCCACCATACACATGAGACTATTGGTCACGCCTGTTGATATCGGTTGATGCAGTCAACATTACTTGTGCGTGTGGGGCTTAAGACTAAAAGGGTATGTTTACACAGTGGTAGAGGGGCACACTCTAGTTAGTCCTAGTATACACAACCATGTTTGAGGTCCTTTTAGGTGTGAGGTGAAACTTCCATTCTTCCCAGGTGAATTTTCTCTCTTGTAAGTACATTTAGAAATGTCTTTTATGGTGATGCACGTGCTGCAGGAATGGGATGGAGGTATGATTTGCAAGTTAGCGACCGAGCGGTGTTCAAGCCTCTGAACAGCAAAAATCCATCTCCTCCAGGAGCAAAGTAATACTTTCATGAAATATTAAGCAATTTCTCTCTTCTTTAATCCTTGGTCAGCCACAGGGATAGCGAAAAGGGTAAAATAACATTTCAAGGAGGAAGAAAATGAGTTTGGTCCTTTGCATAGGTTCGATTTGCCTACTCAATGACTAAAGGCATGACAGAACGATAGTATTATTGTCGCATGTACAAAGCCAGCAGCTATACAGAATATGGAGAGTTGAGGTTTCGAGCAGGTGTGGTCTTTAGAAGTGCATATTAGATTAGCGCTACATGCTGATTGGTCCATGAAGATCTATTTGAAACATGATTGCCAATGTGATCATGTACAGAATGTGACACAGCTAGACCATGATGCAAACATACTGTATTTTTGGTCACTGGTCCAAAATAACGCATGACTTTGCCATTATAAACCACAAATGTAAGCTGCGTAAAAGTGCTATTGGTTTATGACCTCTCTGCAATTTAGTCATTGTTCCAGTTGGAATACATATCTACAATAATCATGAGACTTTTAGAGACTACATTTTTGCTTATGTCTGTGACTTGATGTGATGACACCCAAGTCAATGAGTCGTTTTAGGCCATTAACGACTGTCTGGCGTGTAAAGTCACTCATTGAGGATAGCAGTGCCAAGGTATCATTGGTAGTAGTGCCAAGTTATCATTGGGTCGATTTATTATTATTATTAGACATTTTTATAGCGCCATTTTTCCATGGCGCTTTACATGTGAAAAGGGGCAAGTATAGACAAGTACAATAAACATGAGCAAAAACAAGGCACACACAAGTACAGAAGGAGAGAGGACCCTGCCCGCGAGGGCTCACAGTCTACAGGGGATGGGTGAGGATATACTAGGAGAGGATAGAGCCAGTCGTGTGGCGGTTCAGCAGACTAAGGATCACTGCAGGCTGTAGGCTTGTTGGAAGAGGTGGGTCTTCAGGTTCTTTTTGAAGGTTTCCGTGGTAGACGAGAGTCTGATGTGTTGGGGTAGAGAGTTCCAGAGTATGGGGAAGCACGGGAGAAAATTTGGATGCGATTGTGGGAAGAAGAGATGAGAGGGGAGTAGAGGAGGAGATCTTGAGAGGATCGAAGGTTGCGTGTAGGTAAGTACCGGGAGAGCATGTCGCAGATGGATGGAGGAGACAGGTTGTGGATGGCTTTGTACGTCATAGTTAGGGTTTTGAACTGGAGCCTCTGGACAATAGAAAAACAGTGAAGGGCTTGGCATAGGGGAGAGGCTGGGGAATAACGGGGAGACAGGTGGATTAGTCAGGCAGCAGCGTGTAGGAAGGATTGGATTGGTGCCAAAGTGCTAGAGGGGAGGCCAGAGGGTAGGAGGTTGCAGTAGTCGAGGCGGGAGATGATAAGAGACTGCACTAGTGTTTTTGTGGTTTCGTGGTCAAGCAATGCGCAGATCCAAGAAATATTTTTGAGTTTGAGACAGCAAGAGGAGGCAAGGGCTTGGATATGTGGCTTGAAGGAGAGGGCAAAGCCATTGACATTGATGGATAGGTTTGGTGGAGCCGTAGAGTGAAAAGGGGAGAAGATGATGAATTCTGTTTTGTCCATGTTCATTTTTAGAAAGCGAGCAGAAAAGAAAGCTGAAATAGCAGACAAACATTGTGGGATTTTGGTCAGTAAGGAGGTGAGGTCAGTTCCAGATATGTAGATCTGCGTGTGATCGGCATAAAGATGATACTGCAAACCGTGGGATTCTATGAGCTGTCCCAGGCCAAAAGTGTAGATGGAGAAGAGTAGGGGTCCTAGAACTGAGCCTTGGGGAACACCGACAGACAGGGGGCGAGGTGCTGTTAGATATGACGAAATCCAGGATAGGGCCAATTCTGTGATGCCAAGAGATGATAGAATCTGGAGCAGGAGGAAATGGTCCACAATGTCGAAGGCAGAAGACAGGTCCAGGAGAAGGAGGACAGAGTAGTGCTCTTGGCGGTTAGTAGGTCGTTGGTTACTTTAGTTAGGGCAGTTTCAGTTGTGTGAGGCGGTCGGAAGCCAGATTGTTAACTGTCAAAGAGAGGGAGCAGGAGGAGAGGTGGGTGACAATTCAAGATGGACATGCTGTTCCAGTTGTTTTGAGGCATAAGGGAAATGAGATATCGGGCGATAGCTAGATACAGAGGATGGGTCAAGGGAGGGCTTTTTGAGGATGGGTGTGATCAAGGCATGTTTGAAGGATGAGGGACAGACACCATTTGTAAGTGAGAGGTTGAAGAGGTGTGTTAGAGCTGGGGTGAAGACTGGTGAAGTTAGGGATGAGGTGGGACGGGAGCGGGTCAAGCGTGCAAGTGGTGAGGTATGATCTCGACAGGAGGGTGGAGAGCTGATCTTCGGTCATAGTAGAGAAAGTTTTAGGGAACAGGGCTGAGCAGCTAAGAGGGGCATTGGGCGCTGCAGGCCAAAGCTTTCTCTGATCGTATCGATCTTCTGTTTAAAGAAAGAGGCAAATTATTCAGCAGAAATGAGAGGAGAGGGAGGAGGTGCATGGACTTGAAGCTGGTGAGGGACTGCTTGTATTCGATGAAATGCCAGATGTTAAGCTCACCCAGTGAGGTGAAACCTCCAAGGTCCAAGTGGCCACACAGGGGCGTCAGGCAGGTGAGACATGCGGGAAACAGATAGCATAGGTACTGTAGACCATAGACAGACAGTAGATTAGGAACAGGTTGCAAAGGTCCTGGAGACCTCAGGCAGACAGGAGACCAGGAGCAGGTAGCAGGGTCTTAGAGATGGCAGGTGACAGGATACTGTGAACAGACAGCAGACGTCCTGGAGATTGAAGGTGGACAGGAGATCGGGAATAGGTAGCAGAGATCATGGAAGTCTCAGGCAGACAGTAGACTATGAAGTAGATAGTAGAGGTACTAGAAGACAGGCAGGACTCAGGAACAGTAAAGTCTTAATACCAAGACAAAGGTGTCTTGGTGAGCATTCTATAGGCCCAGTAAGATGATCACATGGAATCACGCTGAACCATCTGCAAAGACCGATATGGAGCATAACAGAGTTCAGTGGACCGGGATGAGGGGAGCAAAGCCCGAATGCAAGGCAGGTGTGTAACACCAAACAAAGCTGTCAGGGAAAAGAGGTATGGAATCAGCTGTTTTGAAGAGGAAAAGAACTTGGTTTCTAATGCCATCTATTGGAGGTTTCAGTCTTAGAAGTTAATATTGACCCTCTAAAAAAAAACCTTGCCACATCACTGAGGAGCTAAAGCTAAACCAGAATCTTCTCCAAAAGAAAAACAGGCTTTTTTTCATACGTTTTACCTCTGCCAACTAGGCGCTTTCCGAAATCTTTCCCATTCCATGACACGTGCATGTACCAGGTATCACAAAATAACACAGATCCAAGAGCGATTCTATTTGATCAACCCTCTAATGATTAGAAAGATGTTTTTTCTTGTCCCCAGAAATGGTGCCACTGTTCTTCTAAAAAAACATCCAAATTAGCTCAATAGTGATCCTTTTTCTAGAAGTGAAAAACGAGCCATTTTTTGTTATCCTAGACAACCTCTTCCTCGGGAACGTTTATGATATATGCACAGCAGCTTTATGAACTCTTCAATGAAGAAATATACTCTTATGTTTCTAGTTAGTCACCTACTGGATGTGGAGTTTTAAATTGAAGCAATTTCCCCGAACCAAATGTAAAACTGAGCATATCCATGTTTTCTAGAAGCCGGTCAAAGCAGAAGCCTGGGGTTATTTGCAGTCGTCTTGCTTTCCTGCAATTTTAATTGTCCATCTAGCCAACATTACTTTTTGGATTGTACATTGCTCATAAACGCATCATGCAGCTCACGCGAAATGCCTCACTGACCTGAAACAATAAAATAAATAAGCAGCTCTATCTCACCCAGTAAGTAGCCAGATATCTCCCAGAAGAAATGACACAGCCACATAAACTTCCACCTACTCAACAGCCTGTTCTTTGAAAGTGTGCTATTATTTGACAACACCATTAGTGAGTGAGTAATCCCCCCCACAAAAAGTTTCCTCCATTGAAAAATTAATTCACTCTTCTCCCTGATTACTGGTCTATCCCCTTAGTATTTGTACCCGTGCAAACATTGGAGCCTTCCTACCCTCCAACCAGCTCTTCTTACCAAAACTTCATCTTCTTCTGCAAAGAGGGAAGAGAGGAAACGTTGACTCTGCGCCAAGACAATAAGAGCTTTTTTGCTATTCACTCCCACTTTCCTTCTATCCTCACTTGCATGATTAGAATTTTCAATGCGCAGGCAACCAGGATTAACTCTGCTACAAGATAGTTTAGTGTTTGCTGCTTTTTTTGCTACCGAGGGCCTTGAAGAATCCTTAAAATGTCATCTCAAACAGTTGCCCGTAAGACTTTATTTTTTTTGCTGCTAAAGCTCACTCCCTTGGTCCCCCCCCCCCCCCCCAGCTGTGCGAAGAAGGGGCTGCTTTAGGATTGTGGAGAAATTGGCCGAAATGATTTCTGGAACCATTTCTATGCAGTAACAAGTGTGAGTCAAGAGGATTAGTGAAATTGTGTTTTATGGTCAGGAATCCATCCGAGCCCAGCGTGGACCTGACTAAAGTGTTTATTTCATTCTGGTGCGTGACGCATGCAAGATGGATAATGTTGTACCTCATCTTCGGTCTTCAGGAAACCTTGACTATAAAGACTAGAGGGGAGTTTTCTATTTAAGTTGAATTTTGTTGACTTGTTGCTGCAAACACATATCCTCAAATTGCTTTCCATGGTGTTTTTAGATCTAGAAAGTCATTGTGCTGGGACCCTAGGATAGTCAATGTGTTTCTGTCCTAGAACCCCAGAACCCCCAGTATTAGTGACTCATTGTTTTGGATTACCAAGCAGTGAGGTATATTGTTCTGTAACATCAAGTGATGTCTTCTAGGATTACAAGTCTCCATGTTTTATTGTTTTTGGACATTAAGTCTTTGTGCGAAATTATTCTGATACTCCAAGACTTTGTGTGTAATGTGTTTTAGAACCCCAGGTAACTACTGTATGTGCCATAGGTGTCAGCACGTCATTGTTCTAGGACCCAATGTGTCCATAAGTCATTGTTCTATGACCCCAGGTGTCAGCACATCAGTATTCTCTTTAAGTAATTGATCTTTGACCCCAGGTGTCAGTATGTCATTGTTCTAGGAACCAAAGTGTTAGTGCATCATTGTTCCGGAAACTTAGGTGTCAGAATTCTAGTGTTCTAGGACCCCTGGTGTCAGTGGGTGATTGTTTCGGGTCCCCAAGTGTCAATGTTCTTGGACTCCAAGTCTCTGCGCATCATTGTTCTAGGACCCCAGGTGTCAAGTGCATCATTGTTCTAGGACCCCAAGTGTCATTGCAGTGCATCATTGTTCTAGGACCCCAAGTGCCAATGCAGTGCATCATTGTTCTTGGACCCCAAGTGTCAGTGCATCATTGTTTTAAGATGCCAAGTATCAGTGCATCATTGTTCTAGGACCCCGGTGTCAGTTCATCACTGTTCTAGGAGCCCAAGTGTCAGTGCATCATTGTTCTAGGACCCCAAGTGTCAGTGCATCAATGTTCAAGAAGGCTATAGATCTGCAAGTTTATGACCTACAAGCCACCAAATTAAAAATGTGTGCCTCAACACCCCGTATTATTTTATTTAATGAAGTAGTATTTCACATTCACACATTTATCAGAATATTTAGGTTTTCATCTCAAACAATTTAAATGTATTTTTTCCACATTCACTTTATTATATTCTGGGACCACATGTCTGATTATGCTGCCTGGTAGTTTTTGAAAAATGCAGATTTTTCTTCTGTAAATCCTTGCAATACATTGCAGATTATGGATCATTAGTGGAGCTGTGGTTTGTGGGCACAATATTCATGTGTAGATGTTCTGTGGATTAATACAATTATACGTATAGGAAAACATGCGTTAGATAACATGTGGTTTCTGCCCCGCAGAGCTTTCTATCTAAACGAGATCTCTTCAAGGATTAATTTAATCCTTTGCTTGGTTTCGGAGCTCTGTACTCTTCCTCTCTGTGGCGGCACAGACTTTGCCTATCTCTCTCATACAAGTCTACCCTACCATTGCATTTTACGTGTTCAACGCTTCACAGTCTTCTGTTGCTAACCAGAAGGTAACCCTGCAATGTTGGAGGTATCTGACAGCCGAATACTGCACTCTGTCCATTGAAATAACATGCATGCTCAGCCAAATCGTATATTTATTTTTTTAACTGGCATAAATGTCGCTGTTCTCCTGAATCCGGAGATGTTTTTCTTTTGCTCCTGCGCCTCTCTGTTCCTGAGATATGACCTCCTCTTCCGTATATATAAATCTACTTATTTTAACCAACCGGGCATGGTCCTGAAGAAGATGTTCAAAGAAAGGCATTTAGGACAACACCCACTTGGCTAATTAGAATAGATTTGTATACATGGAAAAAAAAGCGATATCTCAGGAATAGAGAGGCACAGGAACAAAAGAAACACAACGCCAAATTCAGAAGAATAGCGGCATTAACACAAGGTATAAAAAATAAAGCAGGACTTTGGCTTGGAAGTCTTAATTCCTCTTTTTCCCCTCTGCCTTTTGTGGTTCTGATGTTGGGAGCAAAGTACATGAAATCATTGCTTAATACATAATTAATAGTAATGCACGAGTGTGTTCGGTACTCAAGTTTACATCATGTGCTCAGGTACAGTGCTGGTCACTAATATTGGCACCCCTTCATTATTTTCATAGACTGTACAATGTCTGCAG
The DNA here is from genome assembly GCF_032444005.1 of Ranitomeya imitator. NCBI lineage: Eukaryota > Metazoa > Chordata > Amphibia > Anura > Dendrobatidae > Ranitomeya > Ranitomeya imitator. The sequence continues at coordinate 413,615,921 of NC_091283.1, read as the reverse complement.
AAATAAATGGAAATGTACCAACATTATATCCTCAGGATTTTTAATTAGTGGTCCAAAGTAATACAACAATAAAACATTGTTTTTCAACTTACATGTTGCAATTTCAAAGAAAAAACTGAATAAACAGCATGTGCAGCAATGGCAGCAGTAAAAGGTCCCCTAATTAATACTTGTTTGCACACCCTTTAGCACTGACGACAGCCTCCAAACGTTTCTTGTAGCCATCTATAAGCTTTTTGTACTTCTCAGCTGGTATTTTCCCCCACTCTTCCTTTGCAGTATGTTCAAGTTCTTTAATTTTTTGCAGGGTTCGTTTTCCCGATGGCAAATTTCAGCTCACCCAAAATTTTTTCAATGGGATTGAGGTCAGGACTCAGACTCATTGATGGCCATTTTAAAACAGTCCATTTTTTCTTCTTTTTCCACGATTCCTGTGTTCTTTTGGATGTGTGCTATGGGTCATTGTCTTGCTGGAGGACCCATGATATTCAACACATGGCAAGTTTTCTTACACTGGGTAGGACATTTCACTCTAAAATCTCTTGATAATTTTCTGATTTCACGATTTCTGTGATATGTTCAAAGCATCCAGTACCAGACACTGCAAAGCAACCCCACAGCACTATGGATCCTCCTCCATGCTTAACTGTTGATAGGGTGTTATGTTCCCTCTAAGCTTCACTGCGCTGTCTGTAAACAAATTGTTGCTTTGCATTGCCAAAAAGCTCTCATTTTTGTTTCATCTGTCTACAGAACATTTTCCCACATGGATTGTGGTTTGTCAAGGTACTCTTTGGTAAAGATCAGTCTTTCTTATTCCTATGTCTTTTCTTCATCATTAGTTTCTTCCTTGGCTTTTGCCCATTAAAGCTCTACGTGGTTTAGAGTGCGGCATGTGGTACTTGTTGAAACCATAACCCAAGACTTCCAGGTTGGCCTTTAGGTCTTTGGATGTTTGATGTGGTGTATTTTTTCCAAGATTCGCACCAACCATCAAAGACATCTTTTGTCAATTTTCCTCTTTCCCTCACATCCAGGGAAGTTCTTGACTGTTGCATGCTTGGCAAACTTGTTAATATTATTGCACACTGTTGAAACTGGGATTCCAAGGTCTTTGGAGATGGCCTTATACCCTTTGAAAGCCTTAAGTTTGCGGATAATAGCAGTTCTGATGTCCTCAGACAGCTCCTTTGTCTTCACAATTGTGACAAAGGAATAGGGCCTATCATGTGGCTTTTTAAAACTCTGAAGTCATCATTCATTGGCTAATTCATGTCACATGGGCACCGACAATTAATCACAGTTGATTCTCTTTTGTGATTCACCACAGGCAAGTCAAAATATGCTTCCATACTAATATAATGTAAAAGTTGCTAATACCAGTGTCACAGCAAGCTTTAGGTTTTTCAATTTTTCCCTCCCATTGTTTTTTGTTTGAAATTATTATTTATCATTTGCTTTTTTTGTATTTAACACAAGTGCTCTATACAAAAAAAACTGCTTCACTCAATTAATTTTTTTCAGGAGATATTCCACATTATGTATGTAAACTTCATGGGTGCCAATAACGATGAGCAGGACTGCACACACCCAGTACTGCGGGTGCTCGAGTGAAATGTTCGCGTCCCTGTGCCCGCATGTTTTGCGGTTGTTACATGTTGTGGTGATGCAAACATTTTACTTGAGTACTCGCGATACTGGGTATGTACCCGAGTACCCAATGCAATCTTGAGTAAGGAGTATGCTCACTCATCACTAATAATTAACGTATGAAGATCTAGGGCTTTGATCAAGGCTCGTTTAGTGCATGTTCAAGGTGCGGCTGCCAAACAGCAGCTTCAGAAAACAGTATTTGGTCAGCATTTTACTGATGTGTTTATAATATACACTGCTAAAAAAAATAAAGGGAACACTTAAACAACAGAATATAACTCCAAGTAAATCAAACTTCTGTGAAATGAAACTGTCCACTTAGGAAGCAACACTGTTTGACAATCAATTTCACATGCTGTTGTGCAAACGGAATAGACAACAGATGGAAATTATTGGCAATTATCAAGACACACTCAATAAAGGAGAGGTTCTGCATGTGGGGACCACAGACCACATCTCAGTACCAATGCTTTCTGGCTGATGTTTTGGTCACTTTTGAATGTTGGTTGTGCTTTCACACTCGTGGTAGCATGAGACGGACTCTACAACCCACACAAGTGACTCAGGTAGTGCACCACATCCAGGATTGCACATCAATGCGAACTGTGGCAATAATTTTTGCTGTGTCTGTTAGCGTAGTGTCCAGAGGCTGGAGGCGCTACAAAGAGACAGGCCAGTACACCAGGAGATGTGGAGGGGGCCGTAGGAGGGCAACTGTTATGACCTGGTGGTCAGGACAATAATGGACCTGGTGGTTAAGAACACACGGAATGACCTGATAGTTACTGATAATAAAGGACGAGCTCTGGGACGTGGGAACTCTGCTGACCGCAATCCCTAATCCTATCACACACACTAGAAATAGCCGTGGATTGCTCCTAACGCTCCCTATGCAACTCGGCACAGCCTAAGGAACTAGCTAGCCCTGAAGATAGAAAAATAAAGCCTACCTTGCCTCAGAGAAATTCCCCAAAGGAAAAGGCAGCCCCCCACATATAATGATTGTGAGTAAAGATGAAAATACAAACACAGAGATGAAATAGATTTAGCAAAGCGAGGCCCGACTTACTGAACAGACTGAGGATAGGAAAGGTTGCTTTGCGGTCAGCACAAAAACCTACAAAAAGACCACGCAGAGGGCGCAAAAAGACCCTCCGCACCGACTCACGGTGCGGAGGCGCTCCCTCTGCGTCCCAGAGCTTCCAGCAAGCAAGACAACAATAAAAATAGCAAGGTGGACAGAAAAATAGCAAACCAAAGAAAAACAAGCAGGAACTTAGCTTCTGCTGGGAAGACAGGTCACAAGAACGATCCAGGAGTGAACTAGACCAATACTGGAACATTGACAGGTGGCATGGAGCAAAGATCTAAGTGGAGTTAAATAGAGCAGCCAGCTAACGAATTAACCTCGTCACCTGTGGAAGGAAACTCAGAAACACCAACATCCACCAGAGGAAGTCCATGGATAGAACCAGCCGAAGTACCATTCATGACCACAGGAGGGAGCCCGACAACAGAATTCACAACAGGCAACAGCCCAGCAGCAGGACCGCTACCTCAGCCTTTGTGCAAGGAGGAATAGGAGGAGCTCTGCCAGAGCCCTGCAAAATGACCTCCAGCAGGACACAACTGTGCATGTGTCTGCACTAACAGTTAGAAACCGACTCCATGAGGATGGTCTGAGTGCCCGACATCCACAGATGGGGGTTGTGCTCACAGCTCAACACCTTGCAGAACGCTTAGCATTTGCCACAGAACACCAGGATTGGCAAATTCGCTACTGGCGCCCTGTGCTCTTTACAGAAGAAAGCAGGTTCACAATGAGCACATGTGACAGACGTGACAGAGTCTGGAGACGCCGTGGAGAGCGATCTGCTGCCTGCAACATCCTTCAGCATGACCGGTTTGGCAGTGGGTCAGTAATGGTGTGGGGTAGCATTTCTTTGGAGGGCCGTACAGCCCTTCATGTGCTCGCCAGAGGTAGCCTGACTGCCATTAGGTACCAAGATGAGATCCTCAGGCCCCTTGTGAGACCATATGCTGGTGCGCTTGAATCTGGGTTCCTCCTAATGCAGGACAATGCCAGACATCATGTGGCTGGAGTGTGTCAGCAGTTCCTGCAAGATGAAGGTATTGAAGCTATGGACCGGCACGCCCCGTTCCCCAGACCAGAATCCGATTGAACACATAAGGGACATCATGTCCCGCACCATCCACCAATGTCACGTTGCACCACAGACGGTTCAGGAGTTGGCGGATGCTTTAGTCCAGGTCTGGGAGAAGATCACTCAGGAGACCATCTGCCGCCTCATCAGGAGCATGCCCATGCATTGTAGGGAGGTCATACAGGCACGTGGAGGCCACACACACTACTGAGCATTATTTCCTTGTCTTGAGGCATTGCCACTGAAGTTGGATCAGCCTGTAACTTCATTTTCCACTTTGATTTTCCATCATTCCAACTCCAGACGTCCATGGGATATTAGTTATGATTTATGTTGATAATTTTTAGGTTTTATTGTTCTCAACACATTCCACTGTGTAATGAATAAAGATTTACAACTGGAATATTTCATTCAGTAATGTCTAGGATGTGGGATTTTAGTGTTCCCTTTATTTTTTTGAGCAGTGTACTTTTTCTTTGATTGTTCCACTCTTGGTTTGAGCTTAGAAATACCGATGTAAAATACTGAACGTGAGACCATGGCCTCAGGCTGCAAGCACCTTGACGTTATTTTTTAGGCTGACAGACTCGCCATGCTTTTCAAGAAGAAGAGGGCGTTTTTTTTCTAAAGCTTATTTTGCAGCGTTTTTGAAGCATTTATGGTGAAAAAAACTAACTTTATTAAACATGTACTATATGTAGACAAAATACACATGAAATCTGCACACAAAAAAGGTGCAAAATTGAGTAAAAAAAAGTGAAAACACTGAAAAACAGGGCTTTTCCAGCCAAGAGAGCAAAAAAAAAAGCACAGCAAAAATGCTTCTTGCGAATATGGCTTTAGAGTGTTTTTTCAGGTGGGTCTCAGCGTGGACCCCTTAAAAGGGTCTGACACTGACAAAATTGGGGATGCCTGAATTAAAATTATATGATGAGAATTAATGGCGTCATGGCAGTGCGTTTCATCACAATGCAAAATATAATACATTTTGTATAAAAAAAAAATGGTTGAAAAGACAGAGTCAAGCAAATAATATTTTATTCTGATTGTTTTTTTTCCCGGTTTCGCCATGTGTTTGAGAGAGTTAACACACGGCTGATTCTATTTTAAAGAACTGCAATAACATGAATTACCCTGCGAACAATTCAGCTCCCCGGCTCCTGTAAAATATCTTGCTTCTGATTAATAATTCCTGGTGGGGCCGGGGATGTATAAGCCGTGGGTGATTGGTTTCCCCGAGTATGGAGTGCGCACATCAAACATTTAAAACGTTTAAGTTGACAATTTGGAGTTTGTTCGGCTGCGATCTGCTCCGGGGCCAGCCTGAGCTCATCAAATATACATACCATCTGAGTATGAATCACGTCCTGTGGCAGGTTAGGTGCAGAAAGGGTTTTCTCTTAGAGCCAATGTAGATTTTGTCAATGGCTTTTCTAATAGCTTTTTTCTTTTTTTTAAGAGAATGGTGAGAACATGAGTTTTGACAGATCAGAGAATAGACTGGTCCCAAGAGCTCACTATTAGATCAGGCAGAGGAAAGAAGGCTTCATCTTAAGATGAAGACATCATCGCACTACATACTCTTGGGTCGAAGTTTAGGTTTAATTATTAGCTTTTCATAGTTGTGTGCAGGCAGCGATGGAAGATTCTTCAGCCAGTTATGATTGATTTGCAGCAGCAGCAGTAGATGATGTTGATCTTGTAGTAGGAAGTAGCCCATCCAGTCATACAAAATTATCATTAAACAGGACAGGGGAATCGTCGTGATAGGAAGACTCTAAACTAAAGCTGGCCACATGTAAGATAGTAAGACAGCATGAGAAAAACTCCACCATAAAACTATGCAGTGGCATAACTTTAGAGTCCGATGGGCCCAGATGCAAGATTTCCGCTCACACAGGGTTAATGGCAGCGGTAACGGCCCGCGGTGTAACGCACTCCGTTACCGCTGCTATTAACCCTGTGTGTCCTTACTATTAATGCTGCCTATGCAGCATCAATAGTAAAAATAGGTCATGTTAAAAATAATAATAAAAAAAAAAAAACCTGCTATACTCATCCTCTGCCGCCTTTCCCGCTCCTCGCCACGCTCCCGGGACCGCTCCATTGCAAGCGGCAGCTTCCGGTCCCAGGGCTGTTGTGCGACAAGGACCTGCCGTGACGTCACGATCATGTGACCGTGAGATCATCATAGGTCCTGCTCACACCAGACCTGGAACCACCGGAAGCTGTCGCTTGCAATGGAGCGGTCCCGGGAGCGTGGCGAGGAGCGGCAAAGGCGGCGGATGGTGAGTATAGCAGGACTTCCAACGGGCCTTCGGAAGGTGAGTATATGGTTTGTTTGTTTTTTAAGTCTCTATACTACGTGGCTCTGTGCTGGGCAATATACTACGTGGCTGGGCAATATACTACTTGGCTCTGTGCTGTATACTATGTGGTTGGACAATATACTACGTGGCTGGGCAATATACTACGTGGCTCTGCTATATACTATGTGGCTGGGCAATATACTGTGTCACTGGGCAATATACAACGTGGCTGGGCAATATACTACATGATTGGGCAATATACCGTACTACGTGGCTCTGCTATATACTATGTTGCTGGGCAATATACTACGTCACTGGGCAATATACAACGTGGCTGGGCAATATACTACGTGACTGGGCAACATAGTACGTGACTGGGCAGTATACTACGTGGCTGCGCAATATACTATGTGACTGGGCAATATACTACGTGGCTGGGCAATATACTACGTGGCTGGGCAATATACTACGTGACTGGGCAATATACTACGTGACTGGGCAATATACTACGTCGCTGGACAATATACTACGTGACTGGGCAGTATACTACGTGACTGGGCAATATACTACATGACTGGGCAATATACTACGTAACTGGGCAATATACTACGTGACTGGGCAATATAGTACGTGGCTGGGCAATATACTACGTGGCTGGGCAATATACTACATCGTTGGGCAATATACTACATCGCTGGGCAATATACTGTGTGACAGGGCAATATACTACGTAACTGGCCAATATACTACGTCGCTGGGCAATATACTACGTGGACATGCAGATTCTAGAATACCCGATGCATTAGAATCGGGCCACCATCTAGTATATATATATATGTATATATATATATATATATACATATATATATATATCCCCCATCCTGGAATGTATGTTCCCTATCCTAGTATATATTCCCCGTGCTGGTATACAGGTGCATCTTACTAAATTAGAATATCATCAAAAACTTTCTGTTAATGTTGATTATGGCTTACAGCCAATGAAAACCCAAAAGTCAATATCTCAGTAAATTATAATACTTTATAACACCAGCTTGAAAAAAATGATTTTAAAATTCAAAATGTTGGCCTACTGAAATGTACAGTATGTTCAGTAAATGCACAATGCTTGGTTGAGGCTCCTTTAGCATCAATTACTGCATCAATGCGGCGTGGCATGGAGACGATCATCCTGTGGCACTGCTGAGGTGTTATGGAAGCCCAGGTTGCTTTGATAGCAGCCTTCAGCTCGTCTCCATTGTTGAGTCTGGTGTCTCTCATCTGTCTGTAATGACTTTATATAATTTGAGTTTCACTTTTTGTATTGAAGAACTGAATTAAATTAACTTTTTGATGATATTCTAAATTTGTGAGATGCACCTGTATATATCCCTCATCCTGGTATGTATATGCCCCATCCTGGAATGTATGTTCCCTATCCTGGTATATATCCCCATTCCTGGTGTATGTCCCCACTCTGCCGCTGATCTTTAATGCATAGAAAAAAATAATTGATTCTAGTAGCCTTCCCTCCGCAACCCCCCCCCCCATCCTTTTCTGGAGTCGGCAGCTGACTTCAGCGTGCAAGTGATGGGAGTGCATGACGTCGCTGCCGTGCGCCCCAAGTCACCTGCACTTCAACATCAGCTGCTGCCTTTGATTGGCAGCATGTGTTGCAGTGCAGAGACATGGAGAGTCTCTGCACCACAATGCACTTCAGCTGAATGTGTGTCCGAGGACGCACATCCAGTTCAAGTTTGCGCTGGTGTCGACGGGCCCTCACCTGCTCGGGTCCAGTTGCGACCTTTGCAACCATGATTGTTGCATCTCTGATGCAGGTTTTCTGCTTCTAATAGGTAAATTAGGTTTCTTGAGGGTTTTTTTCATTGTCTTTGTTATTTATCATGCAGTTTATAATACAGTTTTGTCTCTGGTGTGTCATGTTTTAAATAAAGCTGCGTTTTTGATACTTCCTGATATTTGGCTTTGACAAAACTTTATTAATAGTCATTTGTGGATTGCGTGCACTTTTTACTTGCGGATTTTCAAGCACAGGTCTATGGGTAAAGTCAGCTCATAAAACTCAGTCAAGAGAAATTGACTTGTTGCGATTTTTCAGAGGAGATATTTCCACAATTTAGGGAATAAATAATAATTAGTTGCACAGTTTCTCTGACGGTAAGGCCTCATTTAGAAGTCAGTTTTTCTCATACAAGTGCTATCTGGGTTTTTGTGTACCTGTCATATTCTATGAGGCTATTCACATGTCCTATGCTTTCTTTGGACCTAGTGGTCCATGCAAAATCGCGGCAGCATGTCCAATATTGATCTGAGTGTTGGATCAAAACCATCAATAAAGTGTATGGATCTGACAGCATGCAACCCATATGCTGTCCATTTTTTTGACAGACTGATTGATAGGAGAAGGTGGAGAAACTTTTTTTTCTCATCAGTGAAAAACTAATGAAACGCTTACCAAACTCTGATAAAACTCTGATCCAAATCGCTGTCTAAACTTAAACCAATTTTCTCCTGGGAGAAAATCACTGATGTCTGAATGAGGCCTTGGTGGTAAAGTGGAGAGCACATAGATTGCACTTGGATGGTCCTTAATTTCACAGCCAAAAGACTTGTTTGGGTAATTTTTGTTTTCTAAAGGCTCATACAGATGTCAGTTTTTCATGTACGGGTGCGATCCATTTTTTTTCAAGGATAGCACTCATTCTTGTAATACACTATAGGGCTGTGCACATGTCCGATTTTTTTATTAGGCCAAGAGACCCATGAAAAATATTGGGGGCATGTCAGCGTCAGATCAAAATTGGCAATGCAATTCTATAGGCTTGTGAATGGCCTGTAAGAGAAGATGGAGAATTTTTTTTCTCAAAGTAGGAGAAAAACTGATGACACTTGAACCACACTTTGATCAAGCTCTAATCAGACTCAAAATAGTCTGATATTTTTCTTACGTGAGAAAAATGGATGTCTGAATGAAGCCTAACATAGTCCAATAAAGAATGTCTACCTGATTTTCTTTTGTCAACATATGGTCTGCAAATAAACCCGGATAGGTGATGAGCCCCATAGGCTCATCATAGTGATTAAGGTGTGTTCTATCCATGAAAAACAGACGTCTGAATATGAGGCTCAAGTCGAAGTCGCATTTGATTTTCGGTTTATGATAAACAAGTCAAGTGCCACCCAAAATGTGTCAGGTTGAGAAGTTGTGTTGTGTGCACATTATGTCGCGGGTCAGTGCAAACAGACTGACAATCATTACCTGCAATACTGTAAACTAATATTACGATCCACACGTTGTGAAGTCATTGTTGCTGTGTAGCCGTAGCCTAAATGTGCATCTGGTATATTACATGTGCCAAGGCAGACCCAAACCAAGGAGAACAGAACTCTGATATGACTTTTGTGAAAAATGAGATGTTTTAATTTTTTTTCTCACGTTTGAAGTCAGTAGAAATCCTGTGATAGCAAAAGATTATTTCCTTTGACCCCAATTGCTAACAAGTCATTGAAAAAGTGGCTGTCGGCCATGAAAGGGGCTCGTTTTCAATATCATCTCACGAAGATGTCGGTATCATCTTTACAAGACAATGCAGGACAATACTTTAGTATCGAGGGACAAAATGTAAAGTGAACAGTAATTGCCTAAAGTGGCGCTCCTCCAGGGTGTCCGGAGTGTCTCATGATCTCCGCCACAATATTTACAGAGGATTAGCTCCACGCTGGGCCAAGGATTATTTGAAAAAGTAATCACGCATCCGGCCGGTGCGTGACAATGGTGGACAATAAAACAATTTATGATATCATACTGAGAATCTTTACCGATGAGGCGCAAATTTTGGATGTGGAATAAGAAATAAAAGCTGTCTGGGGTGCACACCGGCTCCGCCACTTGTGGATGGGAGCATAAATTGGGTGCTGGATTAAGTGCTATTTAGTGGATGAGAGCACAGGTAGGAGACATGAGGTTCCTCACTTATATATTTTGATGATCCCTCATGTCTTATCTTCCGTATAGAAAAATATACTCCTTTTATACAAACCAAAGTTCTTAAGCTTTTTTTAGCTTTGCAATTTCCATAAAATTAATTTACAGAGGTGATATAATAAGTCGCAAGCAATTAAATTACATGGGACTGCAGGTAGCACTTCTATTGCACAAAAGAAGGTGTGCATTGACACATTCGTCACTGTAGCATTCGCTGGTGTGATAAATTTACTTTCTTCATTCTCACAAGCAACTTTCGAAAATTCCTATCCGTTCAGCTTCCACAAAATATAGCCATCAACTTTATTCTGACTTCAAATTGTTCAGTGGTTTGGAAGTTTGAGGGTCTAGAAACTGTAAATAAAAGGTAGAAGAGTGGAAAATCATTGGAAAAAGAGTACACTAAGGAACAAATACAACATAAGCCCTCCTAAAGAGCAGCTAATATTTCTAAAATCTCCGCAAAATCACAGTACTAAAACACTGTGATTTTGCCTCAATTTAAAGTGCAATGGTTTGTTTGCAATGTATGTATTTGGGTGAAAAGAAGGAGTTCTAAGAAAATATAGTGAGAAAATCCAGAGCAAGTGGGTCATTAAAATAGAAAATAATTTAAAAAACAGAGCAGATAGACTGCCAAATGAAAAGGAACATAAAACTGATATATTAAAGAGAACCAGTCATACCCAAACCGGGTCCATAGCATTAAAATGGATGATAATAGAGTTCAGAAAATGTAATTATCTGAAAAGCCCTATGCCTCTTAAAGGAATACATAAAGGCATCAAGTACATCAAACGATGTGTGAAGAGTCCAGTGGGTGGTCCCAATCTCCTCAGCCCTGGTTTGATTGATGCATCATTAAACACCAGTAACAGCACAGTGTGTAGATGAAGCCAAGGCCAGTACAATTCTTATCATTTTGCATGTACTGGATGCCTCTTACATATTCTGGCTTGTGGAAGTTAAATTAAGGGTCTGCATGAGTTCTTTATAGTCCGAGTCCACCCACATGACTCTTTACTTACCCACCAATATGACTCTTCACTTACCAACCCTCATAACTCTTCAATTATCCACCTTCATGACTCTTCCCTTACCCACCCACATTATTCTTTACTTGTCCACCTTCGTGACTGTTTACTTGCCCACCCACATGACTCTTCCCTTACCCACCCACATGACTCTTCCCTTACCCACCCAGATGATTCTCCACTTACCCACCCACATGACTCTTCCCTTACCCACCCACATGATTTTTCACTTACCCACCTTCATAACTGTTCACTTGTCCACCCACATGACTCTTCCCTTACCCACCCACATGATTCTTCACTTACCCACCTTCATGACTGTTCACTTGTCCACCCACATGACTCTTCCCTTACCCACCCACATGATTCTTCACTTACCCACCTTCATGACTGTTCACTTGTCCACCCACATGACTCTTCCCTTACCCACCCACATGATTCTTCACTTACCCACCTTCATGACTGTTCACTTGCCCACCCACATGACTCTTCCCTTACCCACTCACATGATTCTTCACTTACCAACCTTTATGACTGTTCACTTACCCACTCACATGACTCTTCCCTTACCCCCCTCATGATTCTTCACTTACCCACCCACATGACTCTTCCCTTACCCACTCACATGATTCTTCATTTACCAACCTTTATGACTGTTCACTTACCCACTCACATGACTCTTCCTTTACCCCCCTCATGATTCTTCACTCTCACTTCCATTATTTTTCCATTAATTTTCCAAGTTTTAGAGAGTGACATCTTTAAAAAGTTATTATTATCCTCTGTAACACTATTGCAGTCGTATATGATGACAATTTCATTTTATGGAACATTAGTAAAAGTGATGGAGCGTTGGAAACCCTTTAAGTCATTATCCTTATGCCTTTGCAGTTTTTTACAGTGTAGGCCTCAAGCACTTGCGTATAAAAGTGGCCTCTTTTTTTTCTCTTTCGGGATCCAATGATACTTCTCCAAACAATGAATAAGTCCTTTTCATGGAGGTAAACCTAAAATAAGCACCATCTCTGTTGGAAGGTATACTGTACATCATCCTAGGGCAACCCATGAGGAACATGGAGGTCTACCTGGAACGTTCTGGTTACGGAACACTGGAAATCATTTATTCTAGAACAGTAGTCCTAGCTTGTTCTTCTCCAGCTGTTGAAAAAGTATAACTCCAATCATGTCTCTGACTATTAAGTCATGTTGTAGCTTGGAGACAACTGTGATTGTGACTATCCTGATATTTATCTTATGTGTTTCATCACTTTCTACGGGATTCATCAAAAGCGATTTGTCAATGGTAAATTATATAGACTTTTGAGATTTTTGTTTTTACCTGATGTAAACGCCGCTGTCCCCCTAAATCTGGCATTGCTTTTCTTTTATTATTCTTTTATTATTGCGCCTTTATGTTCCCAAGATATGACCCCCCCTCTTTCCTTGTATATAAATCTAGGTTTTTTTTTATCTAACTGGGCATGGTCACCAAGAAGACTCCTATAAATGAGATCACACATACTTAACTATTATGTAAAAAAATCTACAGGGAAGGGAGGATCATAGAGGAATGGAGAGGCACAGAACCAAAACAAAACCAGCATCAGATTCTGGAGAACGGCGGCATTTACTCCAGGTAAAAAATATGTATTTATGGCAACTGACAGAACCTCTTTAAATCAGTCAGAAATGTCTATATAGTTTAACATTAACTATCACTTACTATCATTTTTTTACCTTGTGCAAATGCAGCTGTTCTCCTGAATCCAGTGTTGTTTTTGTTTTGTTCCAGCGCCCCTCCATTCTTGAGATATGGCCCCCCTCTTCCCAATATATAAATGTAATATTTTATAGCCAAGTAGGCTTGGTCATCAGTAGGTGGCTTAAGGACCACACCCAGTTGGATAAAACCACTAGATTTACTTACAGTGAAGAATGGACCATATCTCAGGAATGAAGAGGCATAGAAATAAAAGAAAAACAACACCAGATTCAGGAGAACAACGACATTTACACCAATTTATTTATTTTTTTACATATTTATGGTAAGTGACAGGGTTTTTTTAATGACAAATAAGGTGTTAATTATTTCATAATTGTTGTAAAAGCTGTAGAGACGATAACAGCAAACAGGCCTCTTACCCGGGGTGTGAAGACTTATCATGCCAGCTACTTAAAGACCCGATAAAAGCCATTCATCTTACTTTTTAATACCTTTCCTGTGTACAGAGCATGTGGAGACCACGGTATCGCCTTTATGCTTTTCCTCTTGGTCTTCATCCATGGATTGAATACGTTTTATCTAACCAAATGCTAATACACGAGGGCACTGTTTGTAGTTGACCGCAGTATATATATATATGTGTGATACGATCTCCCATGGTACCCTGCCGTCCCAGCCTTGGTATTTTGTGGTGTTTATCGCATTTTATGTTCTCAGTTTAGATCCCTAACGAGATGTGCGGTTCGGTGCCCGGCTGATCTCTGCGTGTGTGTGTGCCATTCTCTGATGTTATACAAGCTTTCATTTCTCTTTGCCCTTTTCCCGTGACCTTTTGTTCCTCTTTCTGTAGCCGGTGAAATCTCCTTTCTGTGTGTACATTGCCGTATTAATATATTTGAACATTTCTCACCTCTTCCCATGTCTCGTCATTCTCAGCGCCGCATGTATTAATTATGAGGCCTCTATATAGGCCATTCACGGTTAGCTGCCACTCTCTCTACTCATTGCATGAAACCGGTCAGAATCTTGTGATCTGTGAACTTTGAAATGTCTGACCGCTTGATTTCACACATTATTTCTTATTAGATGACGTCCCACCGTACTTCAAGACCGAGCCGGTACGCACTCAAGTCCACCTGGAGGGGAATCGCCTTGTCCTTACCTGCATGGCGGAGGGGAGCTGGCCTCTCGAATTTAAATGGCTTCATGACCACAAAGAGCTTACCAAATTCTCACTGGAATACAGGTATGTTATTGAGATATAGGTGCCCATGTACCGAGGTCCGATACCAGCACCCAGCGATTTGGGGTAATTGTCGGGGCCCTCGGTGCCTGCGGGAAACACTCTGCCCAGGTTTCTGCTCATACGGCATGGGATCAGGAACCAAGCTAACTCCATTCAGCAGAGGTGCTGTGTTATACAACCGCCACCTGAGTCTAAGTGCTATGATCGACCCTGGTTCCAAGTGCTGTACTTCTTTCTTTTATCATGACAATGGTATTTGAGAAGATGAAAATTGGAGAAGGTATCCCTTCGGACACCAGTCAGCCCCCTCAACGTGATTGCTGGGTACCAATGGTATTGTGATGGCAGTTAGGAGCCCAACTGATTGCCCCTGAGTCTTCCGCGTTAGTATACCTATGAAGCACAACTTGCGACTGGGCATAATAGAGGATTGGTCATTAATTTTACAATGCACTGCAATAATACAGTATTACAGGGTATTGTACAAGTGATCACGTGATTGCAAATTCATGTCCCATCAGGGGAACATTGAAAAAAAAAAGTAAAATTAGAAAATTGTAAAAAATAATATGTGTATCAACATTTCTGGAAGACTAAAAATGCATGTTGGCCCATGAGCGAAAGAATCACAATGGTACTCCTATGTTGACATTTCTATGTGTTTGACCCTTGCTGATGTATTTGCTGTAGACTATAATAAGAAAAATATGCTATTGTTATTGCTTGAATTTTAGACATTTTATAGAGAGCTTTACAGATTTTTTCAATATCTTTTAAACAATGGTAGGGATCTACCACCACAGTAGTGTTTATTTAACTGTTCTAACCACCGAGTCACCATATTGCCTCAACTTCATTGTCATTGATGGCGACCTTTTTATGTTCAACCTACATCTGAACTTGATGCTCCCACAAGACCCCCTAGAAATGCTAATTTTTTTGTGTATCCACATACATTTGGAGTCTTTGTTCACAGTCAAAAAATGGGATGCTTGGGAAATATATATTGTTAAAAACCTGCTTAACAATTATAAGAGTTGCTCCCTTCAAGATTCTTTATTGGGAGTTTCTATATCAATATACTTATAGGGAACCTGTCACCCCGTTTTTTGAGATTGAGCTATAAATACTGTTAAATAGGGCCTGCGCTGTGTGTTCCTATAGTGTATGTAGTGTACCCCGATTCCCTATGTATGCTGAGAAATAACTTACCAAAGTCGCCGTTTTCGCCTGTCAATCAGGCTGGTCAGGTCGGGAGGGCGTGGTGACATCGCTGGTTCTTCCTCAGCTTTACGTTGGTGGCGTAGTGGTGAAGACACAGCGCGCGATCTGCGCTGTCATCCCTTTCGTCGGTGGGGGCGGCCATCTTCCTGGGGCCGCGCGTGTGCAGATCGAGTGCTCTGCTGCACGGGGCTTCAGGAAAATGGCCGCGGGATGCCGCGCGTGCGCATTAGAGATCGCGGCGGCCATTTTCCCAAAGCCGAGTTTGCATCTCGGCTTTGGGAAAATGGCCGCCGCGATCTCTAATGCGCACGCGCGGCATCCCGCGGCCATTTTCCTGAAGCCCCGTGCAGCAGAGCACTCGATCTGCGCACGCGCGGCCCCAGGAAGATGGCCGCCCCCACCGACGAAAGGGATGACAGCGCAGATCGCGCGCTGTGTCTTCACCACTACGCCACTACGCCACCAACGTAAAGCTGAGGAAGAACCAGCGATGTCACCACGCCCTCCCGACCTGACCAGCCTGATTGACAGGCGAAAACGGCGACTTTGGTAAGTTATTTCTCAGCATACATAGGGAATCGGGGTACACTACATACACTATAGGAACACACAGCGCAGGCCCTATTTAACAGTATTTATAGCTCAATCTCAAAAAACGGGGTGACAGGTTCCCTTTATTAACATCTTGGATAGTTAAATAGGAAACCTTAAAGAGGACCTTTCACTACTGTAAATGTTTACATGTTGAACTGGACACACAATGCAATAGTGGCTGCAGAGTGGAATAAAACTATTTCCTTTTTTTTTCTTAATTTCACCTCTTTGTTGGGGAGATATTAGCAATTAAAGTATTGGCACCTAATAAGTTAAATTTATTTAAGTCTAAGTGAGTGATATCAGATAGCAACTCATACATGGAGAAGAGAAATATGCTCCCAAGTGAAAACTATCTGGTAAAACCCACTTTGAAGTTAACTTGTTATTGCCAATATTGACTGCTAATATCTCCACAACAGAGAAGAGAAATTAAAACCAAACAAAACATTTTATTCCTCTCTGCAACCACTATTACATTGTGTGTCCAGCTCAACATTTGGTGAAAGTTTCTCTTTAAGCCCTACCCTTACTGTGTGGGAATACCCACTTGATATAAACCCCATCCTGCTTTTCTGAAAATTAGCATGATTGTTTTCCAAAAATTTGGGCTAGTCCTGCACAAAATCTGCAGAGTTGGCAAGTCTTTATAAGAGATTAGAATTAGGACATGTGAGGTGAGGCATTTCAAAGGTTCTCTGTTTTTAGAAAACCCATGTCTCCCAGGTATAGGTTTTTTGTTTCTTTAAACTCTTCTTTTCTTACGCTTCCCGGGTCTAGCACTGAATCTACGCCTCTGCTCCCTATATCTGTTATTGTCTGCAACTCTGATGTCATGTTGACAGCGCTGCAGCCAATCAATGAGCGTATCTCATCTGCCCAAGTAGATGGCAGGAGCTGCTCAAAGCCGCTGAGTTCAATTATTGGTTGAGGGGCTCTCGACCTGACGTCAGCACTGCGGACAATAACAGACATCGGTAGCAGAGGCGGAGACTCAACACTGGACCGGCGGAGGGTGAATAAAGCCAGCTTTTTTTTTTTCAAACTGCAGATGAGGACAGGGGTTTTCTGAAATTGGAAAACCTCTTCAAAGTAACATGTGCTTTGAGTTTTCAAATTGTAGTCCTGGAACATCTGCTTCTGACTTCCATGTGTTAGATGGTGGGTTGCCTTGCAACTTTTATGCCTCGTGGACTATTGCAAATTTACTTTTTTGGGCTCAGAATAACATATTCCAGGTCAACATGCTAATCCTCCATCCAGGGGGACAGCTGTAGTGTGTGCCGAGGGGTCTTAGAGGTCCAACAAATGTTAGAAAGAGGAAATATAGACCAGCTCACCCGTGATGCATAAACCAAGCCTCGGGAGCACGGACCCTCTGTGTCCAGGCGTGTAAAGTCCAAAAAAGAAGAGAATGTCCAGCTTCACCGAATCCGTAAAAAAGAGTTTTCTTTATTCACAAACTTTAAACATGGAGGATACAGACCTCAGCACGATCCATATGGCTAAGAATCTCAACGCGTTTCTGGAGACTAAACTCCATTAATCATGACATGTCATGATTAAGGGACGTTAGTCTCCAGAAACGCGTTGAGATTCTTACCCATATGGTTCGTGCTCAAGTTTGTATCCTGAACCATATGGGTAAGAATCTCAACACGTTTCTGGAGACTAAGCTCCCTTAATCATGACATGAATATAAACCCCATCCTGCTTTTCTGAAATTTAGCATGGCATGTCATGATTAAGGGACCTTAGTCTCCAGAAACGCGTTGAGATTCTTTCCCATATGGTTCGTGCTGAAGTTTGTATCCTCCATGTTTAAAGTTTGTGAATAAAGAAAACTCTTTTTTACAGATTCGGTGAAGCTGGACATTCTCTTCTTTTTTGTATCTTACAAATGTTGCATTGGTTGAAGAATCGGCACACTTTCTGTTCCTCCTCCCTCCGAGTCCTGATGCTACCTGCTATAACCTTGGCTGAATATTTGGAACGATTTATCATTCTGAAAGCCATTTGTTAGCATGGTAAACAGATTGTAACATTAGTTCTGCATTACGGATTAATAGACGTCGTTGTTTTCGCAAGCATTTGTTTTTCAGAGACCTTTGATACCCGACTTTCTTTTCGAGAATATTGTGAGCTATTATGCGCGGCCTCGTGTCTCTGTGTTACATACATTGTTACACAAGACATCCATATACTTGTAATTGACCTCATATTTGTAATGACTTTGAAATGGCAATCTCTGGAGAAGGAAAAAAACCCGCACATATGCCTCGGCAAATTACAAGTATTAATGCTAACGCCTGTCACCTCCGTCTTACCGCACATCGCTCTGCGTGACAAGTTGAATTATATTGACTTTCCAGAGGAAAAAATAAATAAAAAATGCCCTGCAATGCTTGGAATATAAAGTGTATTGTATTCACTGCGCCTAACTTGTTGACAGCATTTGGTCAAGGCTAATTCTGAGTATAATTGCAAAAGTCTAAGGAATGCGGCTGCAATGGATGGCGATAATCAGAAAGCCATATGCTCAGCAACATCAGTGCCATGGAATTTTATTTTGCAGCACAATCGCAGCCTGAAATACCCCGGTGATGGAATGGAATCACAAGCTTTTCATTTTTTTTCCAATGGAGGAGTGAGTAATTGTAGCTTTGATGTAAAGTCCCGAGGTATTAGCTAGAAGAAAAGGTTACAGACTGACGTTCCCTCCATTGATATTAGTTGAAAGGAATTTTCTTGTGAATGAGCAGGTTTCAATCTCTTCGGTCATTTATAAGGTTCAACCAAAAATATTTTGGTCGCCTCCACCTATTTTATAGTAGGAAAAGCAGAGACTCAAGTGCGGGCACTCAGATTATTCTCATGCCATTTTGGACAAGCCAAAGAGAGTTATTACCTCTCAACAAAGTAAATGTTGCAAGCGCAAAGGAACAATGTAAAAACAAGCAAAAAGAGGCTGCAGCACTAGACAAGCACAGAAAATGTGGCTATGTACACCAACAATGTTTTTTTTCTGCAGCCAAAACTTGCTCTTTTGCACTGAAAAATTTGTGTTAAAAAATTTAGGCTTTGCTGCTTTTTCTGTTGCATTTTGTTTGCTGCGTTTTTCGGGTGCAGATTACACATGTAGGTATTTGATAAAATTAATTTTATTCAGCATAAATGCAGAAAAACCTACTGTATTGGCTGCATCTTTTGTAGCATTTTTGCACTCTCGTGGTCTCCTATGGGTGAAAAAATGCTGTAAAAAGACTGAAAGAATTAACATGTAGCAGAGATTAAAAAACTATTAAATTCTCAAATTCAGTCAGTCAAAATAAAGACAAGCGTGTGCATGAGAGTTCTGAAATCCAAGTTATTTTCTTGGTACTGTAAAATGCACCTTCTTTTCGGAAGAAAAAAAAAAGATATGAGAAAAGAAAAAAATAAATGTACAGAAGTAAATGTTCTTTTGTTTCCTCCCCTGACCAGGAGATGTGGTATGATCAGACTATGAACTGGAGCATCTCTGCATGGACAGACACAAATATTACACAGTACACAGCAGGAACGCATGTATAAGATTATTTCAGCACAGGAACATTATTTCACTGCCTGCTTTGAAAGAAAGAAATAAAGAAAGAGAAATAGAGAAAGAAAGAACGAATCAGCTGTGATTTTCTGCTGTCCTGTCTGTATACTCTCTTTTGCTTCCCCCCTGACCAGGAGATGTGGTATGATCAGATCATGAACTGGAGCATCTCTGCATGGTCAGACACAGATATTACACAGTACAGCAGGGACATATGTATAAGATTATTTCAGCACAGCAGCATTTTTTTAAACACATCCAATTGTGGAAATTATTATTATTCCAAGATGTATTTATTAAAATGTTGATTAAAATTAATTTTGTTAGTGGGAAAACCCCTTTAATATCTTCAGATGAAGTGACACTGAGAGCTGCTCAAAAAAAGAAAGATTTCTAGGCCCAGAACAAACATGCTAATGTCATATACTGTATGACAGAGAGCAAGATGTCAACATGGAGTCAACAAAACTTAGTTATAGCGACTGGACAGAGCAGTAATACATGTAAGTTTGGAAAGGTATTTTCAAGGCATATGGCTTCTTCGAGTGGGTTAGAATTGTCTGGTGAAAAGTTCCCTTCACATAGCACACTGTTCCACGGCCTCCTGGCATCCTGTTTGCCAGGGGGTGGTCGCTCCTAATTGATTGACAGTCCGTTGGCCCAAACTCTATACTCTCTCCCATGCTCTCTTTGCTTCTGCAACATTGGGCTAGAGCAGGTGCACTGAAGTTGGCCAGATCTGAATAGCTTCAGAGCAGCGCTCACAAGCTCTATAAAAAAAAAAGAACTAGCAAGCACTGCTCTCCTTGCCTAGGAGACAATAGTGGAGGAAAGTAACATTGGCGCAAAATGTTAACAAATCATTTGTTCCTGAGAATAGTAGGGTTTTTAAAAACAAGAGACAACTCTCCATCTTCAGTTGCCAATTTTGCCAAAATAACTACAAAAACCTGAACATTATCCAGGTTATTCTCATGCGGTAGTGTGATAAAGTACAGGAATAATGCCATTACCAGCCAAACTAATGGCACTCTGCCAGTGTAAGCTTTTTGGATCTGCAAACAGCAAAACAATTACCGTAGAAATAATTAAAAGGAGGTCTTTTCCAGAAAGACCTCCACCCTTGTAGACAGACTTTTGTGGTATTGCAGTTCACTTGAATGGAGCTCAGCTGCAATACCAAATTTAACCCATGAACAAGAGAGGCGCTGTTTCTGGAAAAAAAGAAACAGATTATTCTAGACATCAATATTTTCTTGTACTAAAAATGGCAACCATGACATACATGATGTTAGCCATGCTAAAAAAATGTTAACAGGCAGCGCATGGCTGCTGAGTTTAGGCCGTATACAGTGAATTTTCACAGACAGCTGTTCATAATATAACGAGATGTCATGGATCACAATGAGATTTCACAGACAGACGCTCTATCACAAGGAATTTTTTTTTCTGGCATAAGCTATTATATTTCACAAGTAACAGTGGCAAATGAAATCCTTAGTTGACCTCAATGTATGTATAAATAGTTGGATGCACTTGAAAAAAAAGAATTGATAAAAGAATTGTCGAGCCAGTTGAGAAGTGTCACAAGTTCACAGAGATCTCAAAGACTCAGCGTGCCGGCATGTTCCCTCTTCTCCCATTATTATTGCTTTTTCCATTTTAAGTTAAAGAGGCTGATAAAAAAAAAGCACAAAACAAAACATGGCTGCCTTCTTCCAAAAATAACAATGCAACTGCAATACCAGATATGACCTATGGGCAGATGTGGCATTGTTTCTACAGGAAAGCAAAAAATGTTCTAGTCCTGTAAAAGTTTAATGTCACACAGGCAGTAGAGTTGGTGTGAATCGATTTTCAGCTGACTAACTGCCATATTAAGAGCTGGCAAAGAATTTAATAAATGGCGCTATAACAATAAATAATAATAATAATAATATTTTTTTTACTCCAGTATCGAGAAATTGGCATCAACCTCATAGGGGTTTGCTTCTCTGGAAATATGTAGAACTTGATGGACCTGAAACATTGTAAGTTATTTAACTCTTCAAATACTACCCCTTATATACAAAAACCTAGTTTGGATTAATGACGTGATTCCAACCAGAGACAAACGTAAAAGAAGAAACAACGCTTCCTAGAGCATCTTCTCATGGTTATAGATCATGTTCCCTACTGTTTTCTCTCTGGGTTTGTATCTCCTCACCTGTGATAGCATTGGTATATACAGTATATCTGTTATTGTCCCTGTTTCTTGGATGCAAATTACTTTTTTAATAATTTGAGAGTGGAGGTAGAGTGAAGAAGAAGAACCTTGAAGTTAGGTCCTGAAGATAGAGTTAGGTTATTTTGTATATGCATTAAGAGGTCAAAAACTCTGGTGCCACCTATTGGAAGTAAAATGGTATGGTCGATAAGTCTCCTTATACCAACTTGTTCCTAACCAACAGGAGAAACATTAGCCCTTAACCCCCTGTCAAAGACCTCTCACCCAGCTAAACTGATTCTCCTGCTTTGCACTGATCAGGAGATAACACCCTGAAACTTTTGTCTGCAAATGAAATTTCTGGTTTGGCTTCAGGGTTCCTGATCTCTTAATATTTGAAGAGGCTACTTGCATTTATAAATTTCCAAGGTAGCATTGCATGGCCTGTAAGTATCCTTACACCAACTTGTGTAGATCACAGGGAGAAACGTTAACACTTAGACTTAATTTCATATGAATTGCCAAGATGAAAAGACTGGTACAGTTGCCAAATATGTTGACGTCCATTGTTAATATATAATCCTTCAACTCCATCTCTTGAAACGTTCTTCCAGCAGTACCCCACCAGCCAATTTCTCTCTTTCTCCACCCTTATTCCGTCTCCAGGAATGTCCCTTGTTGTGAATTCTGTGGCAGAGTTCACTCCTGTGGTCACAAGTGGTACTTCGGCTGATTCTCTCTGGGATCTTCCGTTTGTGGAGGAAAGTGGTACTGCAGCTTCTGAGTTTCCTCCCTCAGGTGATCTGGTGAGCTCGTTAGCTTCTTCTCTACTTAACTCCACCTGATGCTTTGATTTATGCTTCCTGTCAATGTTTCAGTGTGGGACTTGTTTTTTCCCTGGATCATTCCTGTGGCCTGCTGCTCTGCAAAGCTAAGTTTTGCTTATGTTTTTTTTGTTGCTATTTTTCTGTCCAGCTTGCTTTATTGGTTTTTCTCGCCTGCTGGAAGCTCTGAGACGCAGAGGGACCACCTCCGTACCGTTAGTCGGTACGGAGGGTCTTTTTGTCCCCTCTGCGTGGTTTTTTATAGGTTTTTGTGCTGACCGCAAAGTTATCTTCCCTATCCTCGTTCTGTTCAGCTAGTCGGGCCTCACTTTGCTAAATCTGTTTCATCTCTATGTTTGTGTTTTCATCTTACTCACAGTCATTATATGTGGGGGGCTGCCTTTTCCTTTGGGGAATTTCTCTGAGGCAAGGTAGGCTTATTTTTCTATCTTCAGGATTAGCTAGTTTCTCAGGCTGTGACGAGGCGCCTAGGTTCTGGTCAGGAGCGCTCCACGGCTACCTTTAGTGGGGTTTGATAGGCTTAGGGATTGCGGTCTGCAGAGTTCCCACGTCTCAGAGCTCGTTCTATTATTTGGGGTTATTGTCAGTTCACTGTATGTGCTCTGACCTCCATGTCCATTGTGATTCTGAATTGCCTTTCATAACAGTACAGGAAGCCAAAAGTGCTAATGATTCTCAATAGAGGGAAAAAAGAAGTTCTGAGACCATTTTTTTTTCTTTGCACTGTGTTTTGTCTTTTTTTTCCCCTAGACATTTGGGTGGTTCAGGACACAGGTGTAGCAATGGACATTAAAGGTCTGTCTTCATGTGTGGATCAGCTCACGGCAAGAGTTCAAAATATTCAAGATTTTGTGGTCCAGAATTCTTTGCTTGAACCGAGAATTCCTATTCCAGATTTGTTTTTTGGAGATAGAACTAAATTTCTGAGTTTCAAAAATAATTGTAAACTATTTCTGGCTTTGAAACCTCGCTCTTCTGGTGACCCAATTCAACTGGTTAGGATCGTCATTTCTTTTTTGCGCGGCGACCCTCAGGACTGGGCGTTTTCTCTTGCGTCAGGAGATCCTGCATTGAGTAATATCGATGCATTTTTCCTGGCGCTTGGGTTGCTGTACGATGAGCCTAATTCAGTGGATCAGGCAGAAAAAAATTTGCTGGCTCTTTGTCAGGCTCAGGATGAGATAGAGGTATATTGTCAGAAATTTAGAAAGTGGTCAGTGCTCACTCAATGGAATGAATCTGCGCTGGCAGCAATATTCAGAAAGGGTCTCTCTGAAGCCCTTAAGGATGTCATGGTGGGATTTCCTATGCCTGCTGGTTTGAATGAGTCTATGTCTTTGGCCATTCAGATCGGTCGACGCTTGCGTGAGCGTAAACCTGTGCACCATTTGGCGGTATTACCTGAGCTTAAACCTGAGCCTATGCAGTGTGATAGGACCTTGACCAGAGTTGAACGGCAAGAACATAGACGTCTGAATGGTCTGTGTTTCTACTGTGGTGATTCCACTCATGCTATCTCTGATTGTCCTAAGCGCACTAAGCGGTTCGCTAGGTCTGCCACCATTGGTACTGTACAGTCAAAATTTCTTCTGTCCGTTACCTTGATCTGCTCTTTGTCATCATATTCTGTCATGGCATTTGTGGATTCAGGCGCTGCCCTGAATTTGATGGACTTGGAATATGCTAAGCGTTGTGGGTTTTTCTTGGAGCCCTTGCAGTGTCCTATTCCATTGAGAGGAATTGATGCTACGCCTTTGGCCAAGAATAAGCCTCAATACTGGACCCAGCTGACCATGTGCATGGCTCCTGCACATCAGGAGGTTATTCGCTTTCTGGTGTTGCATAATCTGCATGATGTGGTCGTGTTGGGGTTGCCATGGCTACAAGCCCATAATCCAGTATTAGATTGGAAATCCATGTCGGTGTCCAGCTGGGGTTGTCAGGGGGTACATGGTGATGTTCCATTTCTGTCAATTTCGTCATCCACTCCTTCTGAGGTCCCAGAGTTCTTGTCTGATTACCGGGATGTATTTGATGAGCCCAAGTCCTATACCCTACCTCCGCATAGGGATTGTGATTGTGCTATCAATTTGATTCCTGGTAGTAAATTCCCAAAAGGTCGATTGTTTAATTTGTCCGTGCCTGAGCACACCGCTATGCGCAGTTATGTGAAGGAATCCCTGGAGAAGGGGCATATTCGCCCATCATCGTCGCCATTAGGAGCAGGGTTCTTTTTTGTAGCCAAGAACTATGGTTCGCTGAGACCTTGTATAGATTACCGCCTTCTTAATAAGATCACGGTTAAATTTCAGTACCCCTTGCCATTGTTATCTGATCTGTTTGCTCGGATTAAGGGGGCTAGTTGGTTCACAAAGATAGATCTTCGTGGTGCGTATAATCTGGTGCGAATTAAGCAAGGTGATGAATGGAAAACTGCATTTAATATGCCCGAGGGTCATTTTGAGTATCTCGTGATGCCGTTCGGACTTGCCAATGCTCCATCAGTGTTTCAGTCCTTTATGCATGACATCTTCCGAGAGTACCTGGATAAATTCCTGATTGTGTACTTGGATGACATTTTGATCTTCTCGGATGATTGGGAGTCTCATGTGAAGTAGGTCAGAACAGTTTTTCAGGTCCTGCGTGCTAATTCTTTGTTTGTGAAGGGATCAAAGTGTCTCTTTGGTGTGCAGAAGGTTTCATTTTTGGGGTTCATCTTTTCCCCTTCTACTATCGAGATGGATCCTGTTAAGGTCCAAGCCATCCATGATTGGACTCAGCCGACATCTCTGAAAAGTCTGCAAAAGTTCCTGGGCTTTGCTAATTTTTATCGTCGCTTCATCTGCAATTTTTCTAGTATTGCTAAACCATTGACCGATTTGACCAAGAAGGGTGCTGATGTGGTCAATTGGTCTTCTGCTGCTGTGAAAGCTTTTCAAGAGTTGAAGCGTCGTTTTTCTTCTGCCCCTGTGTTGTGTCAACCAGATGTTTCTCTTCCGTTCCAGGTCGAGGTTGATGCTTCTGAGATTGGAGCAGGGGCTGTTTTGTCGCAGAGAGGTTCTGGTTGCTCAGTGATGAAACCATGCGCTTTCTTTTCCAGGAAGTTTTCGCCTGCTGAGCGTAATTATGATGTGGGCAACCGAGAGTTGCTGGCCATGAAGTGGGCATTCGAGGAGTGGCGTCATTGGCTTGAAGGAGCTAAGCATCGTGTGGTGGTATTGACTGATCATAAGAACTTGACTTATCTCGAGTCTGCCAAGCGCTTGAATCCTAGACAAGCTCGTTGGTCATTGTTTTTTGCCCGTTTTGACTTTGTGATTTCGTACCTTCCGGGCTCTAAAAATGTGAAGGCGGATGCTCTGTCTAGGAGTTTTGTACCCGACTCTCCGGGTTTATCTGAGCCGGCGGGTATCCTCAAGGAAGGAGTAATTGTGTCTGCCATCTCCCCTGATTTGCGGCGGGTGCTGCAAAAATTTCAGGCTAATAAACCTGATCGTTGCCCAGCAGAGAAACTGTTTGTCCCTGATAGGTGGACGAATAGAGTTATCTCTGAACTTCATTGTTCGGTGTTGGCTGGTCATCCTGGAATCTTTGGTACCAGAGAGTTAGTGGCTAGATCCTTTTGGTGGCCCTCTCTGTCGCGGGATGTGCGTGCTTTTGTGCAGTCCTGTGGGATTTGTGCTCGGGCTATGCCCTGCTGTTCTCGTGCCAGTGGGTTGCTTTTGCCCTTGCCGGTCCCGAAGAGGCCTTGGACACATATCTCTATGGATTTTATTTCTGACCTTCCCGTTTCTCAAAAGATGTCAGTCATTTGGGTGGTCTGTGATCGCTTTTCTAAGATGGTCCATCTGGTACCCTTGTCTAAATTGCCTTCCTCCTCTGATTTGGTGCCTTTGTTCTTCCAGCATGTGGTTCGTTTGCATGGCATTCTAGAGAATATTGTTTCTGACAGAGGTTCCCAGTTTGTTTCGAGGTTTTGGCGAGCCTTTTGTGGTAGGATGGGCATTGACTTGTCTTTTTCCTCGGCTTTCCATCCTCAGACTAATGGCCAGACCGAGCGAACCAATCAGACCTTGGAAACATATCTGAGGTGCTTTGTTTCTGCTGATCAGGATGACTGGGTGTCCTTTTTGCCTTTGGCTGAGTTCGCCCTTAATAATCGGGCCAGCTTGGCTACCTTGGTTTCACCGTTTTTCTGCAATTCTGGGTTCCATCCTCGTTTCTCTTCTGGACAGGTTGAGTCTTCGGACTGTCCTGGTGTGGATACTGTGGTGGACAGGTTGCAGCAGATTTGGACTCAGGTAGTGGACAATTTGACCTTGTCCCAGGAGAAGGCTCAACTTTTCGCTAATCGCAGACGCCGTGTGGGTCCCCGACTTCGTGTTGGGGATCTGGTTTGGTTATCTTCTCGTCATATTCCTATGAAGGTTTCCTCTCCTAAGTTTATACCTCGTTTTATTCGTCCGTATAGGATTTCTGAGGTTCTTAATCCTGTGTCTTTTCGTCTGACCCTTCCAGATTCTTTTTCCATTCATAACGTATTCCATAGGTCATTGTTGCGGAGATACGTGGCACCTATGGTTCCATCTGTTGAGCCTCCTGCCCCGGTTTTGGTGGAGGGGGAATTGGAGTATATTGTGGAGAAGATTTTGGATTCTCGTGTTTCAAGACGGAAACTCCAGTATCTGGTTAAATGGAAGGGTTATGCTCAGGAGGATAATTCCTGGGTTTTTGCCTCTGATGTCCATGCTCCCGATCTTGTTCGTGCCTTTCATGTGGCTCATCCTGGTCGGCCTGGGGGCTCTGGTGAGGGTTCGGTGACCCCTCCTCAAGGGGGGGGGTACTGTTGTGAATTCTGTGGCAGAGTTCACTCCTGTGGTCACAAGTGGTACTTCGGCTGATTCTCTCTGGGATCTTCCGTTTGTGGAGGAAAGTGGTACTGCAGGTTCTGAGTTTCCTCCCTCAGGTGATCTGGTGAGCTCGTTAGCTTCTTCTCTACTTAACTCCACCTGATGCTTTGATTTATGCTTCCTGTCAATGTTTCAGTGTGGGACTTGTTTTTTCCCTGGATCATTCCTGTGGCCTGCTGCTCTGCAAAGCTAAGTTTTGCTTATGTTTTTTTTGTTGCTATTTTTCTGTCCAGCTTGCTTTATTGGTTTTTCTCGCCTGCTGGAAGCTCTGAGACGCAGAGGGACCACCTCCGTACCGTTAGTC
Source organism: Ranitomeya imitator (assembly GCF_032444005.1). Lineage (NCBI taxonomy): Eukaryota > Metazoa > Chordata > Amphibia > Anura > Dendrobatidae > Ranitomeya > Ranitomeya imitator. Next base: position 413,588,122 of record NC_091283.1, on the reverse strand, counting down.
GGTACGGAGGGTCTTTTTGTCCCCTCTGCGTGGTTTTTTATAGGTTTTTGTGCTGACCGCAAAGTTATCTTCCCTATCCTCGTTCTGTTCAGCTAGTCGGGCCTCACTTTGCTAAATCTGTTTCATCTCTATGTTTGTGTTTTCATCTTACTCACAGTCATTACATGTGGGGGGCTGCCTTTTCCTTTGGGGAATTTCTCTGAGGCAAGGTAGGCTTATTTTTCTATCTTCAGGATTAGCTAGTTTCTCAGGCTGTGACGAGGCGCCTAGGTTCTGGTCAGGAGCGCTCCACGGCTACCTTTAGTGTGGTTTGATAGGCTTAGGGATTGCGGTCTGCAGAGTTCCCACGTCTCAGAGCTCGTTCTATTATTTTGGGTTATTGTCAGTTCACTGTATGTGCTCTGACCTCCATGTCCATTGTGATTCTGAATTGCCTTTCATAACAGTCCCTCCAGCTGTGTATCACCAACGAACTTCTTCTCTCTATCTCCTCCCGATCTTCATCTCCAGATATGTCCTTCTAGCAGCTACTCACCAACCAATTTGTTCCCTTTTATCCACCCTTCTGCCTTCAGGAACGTCCTTCAAGCAGCATCTGACCAACCAACTTCTTCTTCTATTTATCTCCTCCCTAACTCTATCTTCAGAATCAACCTTCTAACAGCATGCCACCAACCAATTTCTATTGCGACTGTCTATATTTCAAGGAATGTCCTAACAGTAGTACTTCACCAACCAACTTTTTCTTTCTGCGTTTCTCTATCTTCATTCATGTTAGTTTATATAAATGTCTCCATGGTCTTTGGGAATGGTGACCCGTTGCTGTCCACCAAGTTTATAGTGGACAAAGATTGAGATCAAAGATGTATAACGTAATAGACACAGACAGGACTAGATTGCTTGACATGAAATCCAGCTTCTATCGGGGATATCTCAACAATTTGGAATCCAGTAAAAATAAAGATCAATAGCGCAATGATGTTTTGCAGCATGTCGGATTATGGCAGACAGTGTTCTGTTTTCACATTGAATTGTTCTACATCTGAGCATAGAGACCATAGAGGAACTTTTCTGTGCTGAGTCTGACAAATACAACCCAGGATAAATGTCCTATTGATTTCAAAGTGAGTCTTGTCTTTGATGAAATTGAAATTAATTTTCCTCTGGATCCCTCTCGATGGGAAGACCTTATGAAGCGATGTCACAGCGAGTGGGTGCAGACACAAGCAGTCTTCTCTTATAAAGGTTCCCACATGACGAGAAACAAGCTATTGAACAAGCCAATCTGTTTCCTGAACCAACTTAAAACACCCTGCTGTAATAATTTCATTTTCTTCTGCCGTGTCGTTCATCTGTCTGACTAGAGCAGCACAAATCCCGTCACTTCTCTCAAGCAGAAAAGTGCAGATCTGGGAGAAATCGAAAACAAGCAAAATAGATTGACTCCTCACCTTGAGCTTTCCTAGTCATGTGTTATGTACACTACTGCAAAAATACGCTGTATTTTATTATTATGCTTAAGTGACTGCAGACCTAGGAGGATTTACCAAACGTTAATCACCTGCCCTGGATGTCATCTAGAGTAGACACATCTAGGAGTCACCTCTTTTCAGCTCATATTTTCATCTGCTTCCAAATTAAGGAGTCTACATTTTCCAGTTATGTACTGCATATGAGTCCATCACATTATGTGTAGGGTTGGTGATAAATACATGATTGTTCGAAGTCTCAACACGATAACGGAAGTTCCAAGCCAGTTGGGTGGAACAAGTAACCGGTGGAAGTCCTACCAATTACAAGGATGGAAGTCAAGAACCCTCAGTCTGGGACATGTAGTCTTTGAGGATCTCAGCTGTGAGACCCTTAACAATCATGGGTTTATCATCTGTCCTGTGTACTGTAGATAAGTTTTTAAAGGTTTTTTAATGGGCGACCCCTTGAATGGCTTAAGTTGGGAAACATTATTACAGAGCAGTGTTTTTAAACTCAACCCTGAAAGACAAATTTTGTGAATATCACATCTAGTTATGTATGCTAAGGAGCCTCAATACCATGCACAATAGATTGTGGACAGCTTTTTTCCTTCTAGAGAAGAATTACAATAACTACAAGTAGTATTCAACCCCCTGCAGATTTAGCAGGTTTAATAAGATGCAAATAAGTTAGAGCCTTCAAACTTCAAACAAGAGCAGGATTTATTAACAGATGCATAAATCTTACAAACCAAAAAGTTTTGTTGCTCAGTTAAATTTTTATAAATTTTAAACATAAAAGTGTGGGTCAATTATTATTCAACCCCTAGGTTTAATATTTTGTGGAATAACCTTTGTTTGCAATTACAGCTAATAATCGTCTTTTATAAGACCTGATCAGGCGGGCACAGGTCTCTGGAGTTATCTTGGCCCACTCCTCCATGTAGATCTTCTCCAATTTATCTAAGTTCTTTGGGTGTCTCATGTGGACTTTAATCTTGAGCTCCTTCCACAAGTTTTCAATTGGGTTAAGGTCAGGAGACTGACTAGTCCACTGCAACACCTTGATTTTTTGCCTCTTGAACCAGGCCTTGGTTTTCTTGGCTGTGTGCTTTGGGCCGTTGTCTTGTTGGAAGATGAAATGATGACCCATCTTAAGATCCTTGATGGAGGAGCGGAGGTTCTTGGCCAAAATCTCCAGGTAGGCCGTGCTATCCATCTCCCCATGGATGCGGACCAGATGGCCAGGCCCCTTGGCTGAGAAACAGCCCCACAGCATGATGCTGCCACCACCATGTTTGACTGTAGGGATGGTATTCTTGGGGTCGTATGCAGTGCCATCCAGTCTCCAAACGTCACATGTGTGGTTGGCACCAAAGATCTCGATCTTGGTCTCATCAGACCAGAGAACCTTGAACCAGTCAGTCTCAGAGTCCTCCAAGTGATCATGAGCAAACTGTAGACGAGCCTTGACATGACGCTTTGAAAGTAAAGGTACCTTACGGGCTCGTCTGGAACGGAGACCATTGCGGTGGAGTACGTTACTTATGGTATTGACTGAAACCAATGTCCCCACTGCCATGAGATCTTCCCGGAGTTCCTTCCTTGTTGTCCTTGGGTTAGCCTTGACTCTTCAGACAAGCCTGGCCTCGGCACGGGAGGAAACTTTCAAAGGCTGTCCAGGCCGTGGAAGGCTAACAGTAGTTCCATAAGCCTTCCACTTCCGGATGATGCTCCCAACAGTGGAGGCAGGTAGGCCCAACTCCTTGGAAAGGGTTTTGTAACCCTTTCCAGCCTTGTGACCCTCCACGATCTTGTCTCTGATGGCCTTGGAATGCTCCTTTGTCTTTCCCATGTTGACCATGTATGAGTGCTGTTCACAAGTTTGGGGAGGGTCTTAAATAGTCAGAAAAGGCTGGAAAAGAAGAGATAATTAATCCAAACATGTGAAGCTCATTGTTCTTTGTGCCTGAACTAGTTCTTAATACTTTAGGGGAACCAAACAGAATTCTGGTGGGTTGAGGGGTTGAATAATAAATGACCCTCTGAAAAGACTTTTCACAATTTAAAAAAAAATAAACAAAGAAATAACATTCTTTTTTGCTGCAGTGCATTTCACACTTCCAGGCTGATCTACAGTCCAAATGTCACAATGCCAAGTTAATTCCAAATGTGTAAACCTGCTAAATCTGCAGGGGGTTGAATACTACTTGTAGGCACTGTATAACAAACCTGTCAACATTATTTTGCTAAGTAAACTATTGGCATTGTCAGGATAACAGTGTTAACCCCTTACCGGCATCGGACGTACTATACTGTCCGATGCCGGCTCCCCTGCTTTGATGCAGGGCTCCGCGGTGAGCTCGCATCAAAGCCGGGACATGTCAGCTGTTTTGAACAGCTGACATGTGCCCGTAATAGGCGCGGGCAGAATCGCGATCTGCCCGCACCTATTAACTAGTTAAATGCCGCTGTCAAACGCAGACAGCGGCATTTAACTACCGCTTCCGGCCGGGCGGCCGGAAATGACGTCATCGCCGACCCCCGTCACATGATCGGGGGTCGGCGATGCTTGTATATTGTAACCATAGAGGTCCTAGAGACCTCTATGGTTACTGATGACCGGTGGCTGTGAGCGCCACCATGTGGTCGGCGCTCACAGCACACCTCCATTTCTGCTACATAGCAGCGATCAGCAGATCGCTGCTATGTAGCAGAGCCGATCGCGTTGTGCCTGCTTCTAGCCTCCCATGGAGGCTATTGAAGCATGGCAAAAGTTAAAAAAAAAAGTTAAAAAAAATGTGAAAAAAATAAAAAAAACATAAAAGTTTAAATCACCCCCCTTTCGCCCCAATCAAAATAAATCAATAAAAAAAATATCAAATCTACGCATATTTGGTATCGCCGCGCTCCGAATCGCCCGATTTATCAATTAAAAAAAAGTATTAACCTGATCGCTAAACAGCGTAGCGGGAAAAAAATTCGAAACGCCAGAATTACGTTTTTTTGGTCGCCGCGACATTGCATTAAAATGCAATAACGGGCGATCAAAAGAACGTATCTGCACCGAAATGCTATCATTAAAAACGTCATCTCGGCACGCAAAAAATAAGCCCTCAACCGACCCCAGATCATGAAAAATGGAGACGCTACAAGTATCGGAAAATGGCGCACTTTTTTTTTTTTTTTTTTTTTTTAGCAAAGTTTGGAATTTTTTTTCACCACTTAGATAAAAAATAACCTAGTCATGTTAGGTGTCTATGAACTCGTACTGACCTGGAGAATCATAATGGCAGGTCAGTTTTAGCATTTAGTGAACCTAGCAAAAAAGCCAAACAAAAAACCAGTGTGGGATTGCACTTTTTTTGCAATTTCACCGCACTTGGAATTTTTTTCCCGTTTTCTAGTACACGACATGCTAAAACCAATGATGTCGTTCAAAAGTACAACTCATCCCGCAAAAAATAAGCCCTCACATGGCCAAATTGACGGAAAAATAAAAAAGTTATGGCTCTGGGAAGGAGGGGAGCGAAAAACGAACACGGAAAAACGAAAAATCCCCTGGTCATGAAGGGGTTAAACTGATTAAAATAATATCTGGGGTGAAGAAATCCATCTTGTAGTTCTTGTGTAATACCATTTAGAAGTTTTTAGTTAATGAGATGCCTGTACTCCCAGGTGGAACTCTAGGTAGAGTCTTATTTTCCTGCTCTAGGCCAGAGAAACCAAGGAGAGACCTGCCCACAGGCCCACCCCAAAGCACAAATGTGTTCCTCATCAAAGAGAGAGAGCCAGACTGTACTTCAGGGCGGGCCTGTGGGCAGGTCTTTCCTTGGTTTCTCTGGCTTAGAGCAGGAAGATAAGACTCTGCCTACAGTTCCACCCTGGAGCACGAGCAAATCATTAAAGGGAGGGTGCCGTGATTTTAGTTTTTGTATATTATATAATCAATTATTTTTAATACAAAAGTAAATGTAGTACTTTAATACTTTTTTATTTATTCATTTTTACTTTTGCCACTGGAGGCCGCCATTTTCATTAGTGTGGGTGTAAGTGTCTGGGCACGACACTTGCACACCTCACTTACGGCAGCCATGGGCATAGGAGCCAACAGTCGGACTCCGACCGCTCCTCCTGCCTCTCAGCTGTGACTTGGGCACGCCCACTGGGCTGCTACGTCACAGCTGTGAGAGGAGATCGCGGCCATTTTGTTTTTTTCCTCTGTCATCGCACACACAGCTCAGTGTGTGCGATCATAGCAGGAGCTGCCAGGGAGAAGCTGCTGCTGGGAGCGAGGTTCGGGGTGAGTATCTGCAGCCAGGAGCTGTGATTGCAGCCTGTACTTAGTATTACAGCATAGGCTGCAATCACTGCTCACTGCCGACCTGTTCAGAGCACAGCAGGGAGATCGTCACACTGCTCTGCCCTGAACATGACTCAGCACTTCCTGGGAGATGACTGAAGGTAAGTACAGAGTTTTTATTTTCTTATGCATCTACCACTGCTACCTGTCCCTATATACCACTGCTACCAGCCCTTATATACCACTGCTACCTGCCCCTATATACCACTGCTACCTGCTCCTATATACCACTGCTACCAGCCCCTATATACCACTGCTACCAGCCCTTATATACCACTGCTACCTGCCCCTATATACCACTGCTACCTGCCCCTATATACCACTGCTACCTGTCCCTATATACCACTGCTAGCTGCCCCTATATACCACTGCTACCTGCTTCTATATACCACTGCTACCAGCCCTTATATACCACTGCTACCTGTCCCTATATATCACTGCTACCAGCCCCTATATACCACTGCTACCAGCCCTTATATACCACTGCTACCTGCCCCTATATACCACTGCTACATGCCCCTATATACCTCTGCTACCTGCCCCTATATACCACTGCTACCTGCCCCTATATACCACTGCTACTAGCCCCTATATACCACTGCTACTAGCCCCTATATACCACTGCTACCTGCCCCTATATACCACTGCTACATGCCCCTATATACCTCTGCTACCTGCCCCTATATACCACTGCTACCTGCCCCTATATACCACTGCTACTAGCCCCTATATACCACTGCTAGCAGCCACTATATACCACTGCTACTAGCCCCTATATACCACTGCTGATAGCCCCTATATACCACTGCTACTAGCCCCTATATACCACTGCTACATGCCCCTATATACCTCTGCTACCTGCCCTTATATACCACTGCTACCTGCTCCTATATACCACTGCTACCTGCTCCTATATACCACTGCTACCTGCCCCTATATACCACTGCTACCTGCCCCTATATACCACTGCTACTAGCCCCTATATACCACTGCTACCAGCCACTATATACCACTGCTACTAGCCCCTATATACCACTGCTACTAGCCCCTATATACCACTGCTACTAGCCCCTATATACCACTGCTACCTGCTCCTATATACCACTGCTACCTGCCCCTATATACCACTGCTACTAGCCCCTATATACCACTGCTACCAGCCACTATATACCACTGCTACTAGCCCCTATATACCACTGCTACTAGCCCCTATATACCACTGCTACTAGCCCCTATATACCACTGCTACTAGCCCCTATATACCACTGCTACCAGCCACTATATACCACTGCTACTAGCCCCTATATACCACTGCTACTAGCCCCTATATACCACTGCTACTAGCCACTATATACCTCTGCTACTAGCCCCTATATACCACTGCTACCAGCCACTATATACCACCGCTACCAGCCACTATATACCACTGCTACCAGCCCCTATATACCACTGCTACCAGCCACTATATACCACTGCTAACAGCCACTATATACCACCGCTACCAGCCACTATATACCACCGCTACTAGCCCCTATATACCACTGCTACCTGCCCCTATATACCACTGCTACCTGCCCCTATATACCACTGCTACCAGCCACTATATACCACTGCTACCAGCCACTATATACCACTGCTACCAGCCACTATATACCACTGCTACCAGCCACTATATACCACTGCTACCAGCCACTATATACCACTGCTACCTGCCCCTATATATCACCGCTACCTGCCCCTGTATACCACCGCTACCTGCCTCTGTATACCACCGCTACCTGCCTCTGTATACCACCGCTACCTGCCTCTGTATACCACCGCTACCTGCCTCTGTATACCACTGCTGCCTGCCTCTATATACCATCTGCCACTGCTGCCTGTCTCTATATACCATCTACCACTGCTGCCTGCCTCTATATACCATCTACGACTGCTGCCTGCCTCTATATACCATCTACGACTGCTGCCTGCCTCTATATACCACCTACCACTGCTGCCTGCCTCTATATACCATCTACCACTGCTGCCTGCCTCTATATACCATCTACAACTGCTGCCTGCCTCTATATACCATCTACCACTGCTGCCTGCCTCTATATACCATCTACGACTGCTGCCTGCCTCTATATACCACCTACCACTGCTGCCTGCCTCTATATACCATATACCACTGCTGCCTGCCTCTATATACCATCTACGACTGCTGCCTGCCTCTATATACCATCTACCACTGCTACCTCTGTCCTGTGTAGCTAATCTAGTCTTGTGTAGCTAATCCTGTCCTGTGTACAGTATCACACAGGACAGGATTAGATACATGGCTCAGCAGTCAGTATCTAATCCTCTCCTATGCACTCCTCTCCCCCCTGCGTGTCTTTCCCCATTGTGGTTTATTATTTTTGTTGTGGGAGATGAGGGAGTCGAGGATTATGCGTTCGGTATGGTATAAAAAAGATTAATAAAGGACTTTATTCTGGCCGAGTCTTTATTTACAATACATGTGAGATCTATGTGGCGGCATTATGGGTGATCTATATGGCGGTATTATGTGAGAAGCATATGGTGGTATGTGAGAACACTGGCGGTATTATGTGTGATCTATATGGTGGTATGTGAGAACACTGGCGGTATTATGTGTGATCTATATGGCGGTATTATGTGAGAACACTGGCGGTATTATGTCTGATCTATATGGCGGTATGTGAGAACACTGGCGGTATTATGTGTGATCTATATGGTGGTATTATGTGAGAACTGTATGACAGTATTGTGTGATCTATTTGATAGTATTGTGTGTGATCTATATGGCGGTATTATGCGAGAACACTATGGCAGTATTATCTTCAGAAAGCGGACCCATTCTATGGTGGTTCTGGCTGAGCACCTGCACGCGGGTCTGGGGTAATAGAGGGTAAAGCATGACCTCCACTTAGGTGCAGTCAGGGCTAGTGAGGCAGCTGAAGAGAGGGGTCTCATTTTTATCGTTACTATATGGCTACATTTCCTTCCCAGCGTCACCCCGGACTGCGCCTGTCGCCTCGCTTTCACACATTGCCAGGACAGGATGGAGAGGACAGGATCTGAGGAGGGGAATGGGGTCTGTATGCAAAGTCTTGATCAGACCAGGCCATCAATCCGCAGAAATGTTTCCTGGATTTCTGTGGAGCAGACGGTCCATCCATGTGTATAAAAGACAGCGCTCTATGTACAATCCCTGGCTGCTCCGCGCACCAAACAGGGGGCCCCTATAGACCAGCACACTGCTCTCCTGAAATACTCTGTGCTGCTGTCACCCTGCTCCCTCCACCACATATCTCCCAGAATCCTTTTGCTGCCTGCCATCCTTGGTGACTGTCTACTTGTCAGTATAAGGCTGCCTTCACACTATCAGTATTTGGTCAGTATTTTACCTCAGTATTTGTAGCCAAAACCAGGAGTGGGTGATAAATGCAGAAGTGGTGCAGATGTTTCTATTATACTTTTCCTCTAATTGTTCCACTCCTGGTTTTGGCTTACAAATACTGAAGTAAAATACTGACCAAATACTGATAGTGTGACGGCAGCCATACTCTGCAGTCACCAACAAAATGGCTGCTCACTGGGTTCCTGAATATCATCCTCTCTAATCCCTTAGCAAACACCCAGAAGGAGAGGAGAGGAGACATCACACACGTCAGCAGACTCCGCCCATAATTACTGCAGTGCTGTAATGTGAGCTAGTTGTCCACTAGGTTTTTCTGAAATTTGAGCAGCTGCTCCCCCTAGTGTTGAAAAGTGGAAATTCCAAAACTTTTCAAATTATTTTTCATATTTTACTAAATTATAAACAAATGATAATATTTTTTAAGAAAATGTAATCATTAATTCTTTACATTTTTACAATTTCTGAAAAAAAATTTTTTTTGATGGCACCTTCCCTTTAAGTGAAAACTAACACTGATTACACAAGAACCACAAAACAGATTTCTTCACCTCAGGTATCATTTTAACATGTTTAACAGTGGCAACATGACAATGCCTGTAGTTTACTTAGCAAAATCCTGCTAACGATTTGCTTTAAGTTTCATGTTTAACAGACATTTGTGTGGAAAATGGTACATTCAAGATTTCCTTAATGAAAACCAGTACCTCACCCTCCCTCCTGGTGAAAGGTCCCCAAAAAGGTTTTCTCCATTTTACAACTATTTTTCAATTAAACCACATCTCTAAAAATCTAAAATTTGATTTACTATAAAATAATAACTTTTCCACATGCATTTTTGGCTTGGCTTTTGATACATTATTTATCGTGGCAAAGAGATAAACTCAACCATCTCATAACCTGCATGGATCGAGACAGTGCCTGGACCAGGTGATTTGTATTCCCATCAATAGGGACATCAGGAACGTTAACATTGCTGGCCTAACCTTAAGATAAGTCAGCAATGCCCGATTGGTAGGGACTCAACACCCGGCATCCCCGTCGATCAGCTGTTGTTGGGGGAGGCTGGAACTGGTGGTCAAAGCTGCAGAGAACAGCTCAGTCAACTATAAAGTGTCCACGGCATTGCGGCCTCTGACATTATCTATGCATTTTTTTATGGTTTTTAAATAATATATTAAATAAACATTTATTTTTTTTACGGCACATATACTCTGTTTCCTATTGTGAGTTTTCAAAATACTATTCTATAGAGTTGTGCATATTCCCTCAAATTTTAGGGGGCAGATGTACAGTTCCCAGCCATGGCCACTATTCCATCGATGGAGCTGCGCTGCTCCATAACTGACTAGTTCCGTTCACCTCCGATACTTGGAACAGTTGAGTGTCACAACCCCGCAGATCAGACCTATAACTATGTGTAAAAAAAAAAAAACAGCTCACCAATGCTCTTGGTGTGTAGAAGCATGGACTGCATGGGACCAAATGTCAGGACGCACAAGAAAAAGTGTATCATGCTTTATAAAAATTTCAAGTTTATTGAGAAAAAATATTACAAATTTCCATATCGTTCTGTAGCAAGCAACGCATTTTTGAACGTCAAGCTGCATTGTTTGCCAAAGCTGCTAAGGATAGGTCATCAATGTTAAACTTCTGTACCAGCCCTTTCATGGCAAGGATTCTGTTCAAGAGCTAAATTCCGTTAAGGACAGAGCTATTATTTTCCTTTTAATTCTTTAGACTATTAAGCCAAGAGTCCAACCCCACCCCTTCATCTACCTCCTGCTGCCATACTTAAAAGGGGTTGTCCAGTTTTGAGGTTCTATGTGACTGCATATTCTCCAGCTGGCGCCGGGTGCAGATGGTTATGTGACTGCAATTATGTGGGTTGCATACCTCTAGTTACATTCCAACTAGACACGTCCTGCTTCACTTAAGTCTCTTGTATTGGGTGAGGGAGTCCATGTCTAGTTGGCACATGACCACATGTATGCAAATCAAATGTTTGCAGTCAAGCGCCCACCTGCTCCTGGCTCAGGCACCGAAGGATCGTCACAGACTTGAGCCCCAAACCTGGACAATAATTTGAAGGTGATAGATTGCTTCTGGGTTTTGCTATAATGTTGCTAAAAAAATGAGTTCCATTGCATAAATCATAAAAAAAAAACCAGTCAGTTCATTTCTGATCTTCGAAAGGCGAAATGCTGCTCGCAAGTCTGAGGACATAATTGACAGACTATACATTAGAACAAAGAGAATCTTAAGTTCATAGTTTTCTGCCTTGGAAAGTCACCAGCTCTGCATGATGCAAGAAATATGTTTTGTTGTCAGCAATTCTATTCAGACCCATGTTTTCGCAGGTCTCTCTTCACTGGGGTGGGAATTGAAAGAAATAGTGTAAAACATGCTGAGCGCTAATTACATTGGAAATCATGGATTGTGTGAACCTCCATTAATTTGATTTTCCATGTTGTGATCTTTAAAGGGACCTTTATCTGTATGTACGAAGAATTGTCTGAATATCCTAGGCAAATGTGAGAAGACATAGAAAGAAACCATTTTTACACAACAGAGATCGTTACATCGCTGAAATTTTATCTCTTATTAGATGAACCTGACATATAAAGGGCTATTATCTCTTATGTTGTTCCCAGTGAGACTAACAATATAGTTATTCTTCCTGTGCCCATACTTATTAGATTAATATTAATTGATTTCAGCAAGACTGCCAACCATCTAATATGCATGACAGCCTCTTGACTCCTATGACAGCATCTTAGAAGACGAGAAGGATTGAGCAGTTGATTTTCAACATGCCTGATCCTTATGTTCTCAGCAAAGGTGTAGCTGGGGGTGAAATATCCCCTAGAAAAGTAACCACGCTTACACTACTATATAATTGATGAACTGTGCTTGGATAGGTTATCAATGTCTGATCGGTCTGACACCCGGCACCCCCGCTAGTCAGCTGCTATTGGAGCCGGTGGTGACCTCCGCCGGGCAGAAATACTCACTTGCGGAGCAGGCCTTTTACTAATGGTGGTCAGGTCACCACAGGAAACTACACATCCACCTCCTATTCAAATCAATAAGAGGCAGATGTTCAAGATGGCCAGCTCTGTGAGTACTTAATGACTGATGGGTGGGTGTCGGACCCTGACCGATCAATGAAAAAGTAAGGGACAATCTCCACTCCTTACCTGCGCACTTAACATTTAGTAATGTCCCCTGAGTCACCAATGTACAGTAATAATGTCCTCTAAGTCTCCCATGTACAGTAATAATGTCCCCTGAGTCCCCCTTAATATACATCAATAATGTTCCCTAAGTCCCCCCCATGTACAGTCATAATGTCTCCTGTGTGCTCCCATGTACAGTGCTAATGTCCTGAACCCCCACATATACATCTTCCTTATACATGGTATGATGCCCCCACACATGTCTTGTACACAGTATCAAACTCCCACAGCTCCTCTATACACAATATTATGCCTCCACAGCTCTCCTATACACAGTATGACGTCCCCACAACTCCACTAAACACAATTTTATGCCTCCACAGCTCCTCTATACACAACATTATGTCCCAATAGCTGCACTATACACCATATTATGCCTCTACAGCTTCCCTATATTCAATATGATAACCTTACAGCTCCATTATGCAGTGTGATGCCCCACAACTCTGCTATACACAGTATGATGGGCCCACAGCTCCCGTATACACAATATTATTTCCTGAAACAGGAAGTTAACCCTAACCCCCAAAAGATCCAGTGATTATGTGTGAAAATTGCAAGATTTCTATTTTTTATTTTTAACACAAATTGTAATTTAGAGAAAAAGCATTACCAATGACAAAATAATAACACTAGAACCTGTTGGTGCAGTGAGTGCCATTTTCTGGTAGAATATGTCCTCTTTGCTGAATGTGATCAGGTAATCCCTCAGTAATTTCACTTGCGTACGTTTTTACTTGCTTCACTTGCTTAGTCAATAGTAGTATGAAAAATTTGACAATGCTATGCAAATAATTGTACCATAAAATTGAATTTCATTGTAAAAAGTCCACATTAGACAAAATCTTCAAATTGGCTGTAAAATATAGAAGCCACCAGTGCGGTTTTGCTTGTTCACATGCTGGAACATTAGTTGATGAACACGCATGGTTGTAAAGCTGTGTGACTGTTCTGTTCCTGAGATTATACCCTGGCCTTTTGCAGGGTTTTGGGTGAATGGCTACTGTCTTGCTTCTTTGCCTTTCGAAACAAAGCACAGGCTCCCGCTTTTGCATGATAAATGGCTTACAGAATATTTCCTTCTCTCCACTGTTCATGCTCTATAGATCAGTTATATATGCACCAGAGGGAAAATGCCAGAATGTTAACAAAAATATCAAGTCTACTCTTTGGGGATTTTATATTGTTATAAACAAAGTTCTTAAGGGTTGAACAAAATTGGGTTTGATGGAGAAGGGTCAGGACATAATGGATTAACGTCAGACCGGTGCCAAAAATCTGCATGTATTAGGTTATCAAACACTGGAAGCCAACAGAATCAGTTGCTGAGTCCAGGATACAGCCCATTTCTTCGCCACCTTGTTATATTGTGCTCACGTCTTGGGCATTGCTTGCTTCTTCTTTTTGGATTGGAGATGACGGTCTATTTGGGGTTCAATTTGCTGCCAAGTTCAATATGCCTATCTCAAAGCAACGCTCACATTTGAAACTTTACAAATTTACAGAGATTTTTCATTCTAAAAAAATATTTTGAGAAAATATAATTGCGTATTAGTTGAAATTGTAGGTGGTGCTTTTTTATTTGGACAAGTCTTAAAGTGGTTGTTCACAATCGAAAAAACTTGTCTGATTTTATCTACGGGTTGTGTCTGGTACAGCTGCTCTGGTGGACAATTGTGGACAATTGTTGGGCTATTTCTTGAAAAAGAAACCATGTTTTCAAAATCGTGTGCAACCCATCCTTGTGACATTTAGTGAGACATGTCAACATTGTTTGGCAACCATGAGCTGTAGACCTTCCGAATGCAATGTCTTAGGTGGCTGATGGGCTTGGTGATAAACTGTAACCTCCTTAAGTGATTTAATTACTTCTGTATCTCCAACGTAGCGTTGGGTCTAAAAAGTCATTATGTTTTTCAGAAATGTCTTAATGATACCATTTCAGATCAATGAATTTTCCAAGATTACCAAATATGGTGTTGGATATATTAGCACACTTCTCACACTTTTGTTTTGATCTAAAGTTGAGGGATCCAAATTTGTTTGGCTCCATGGGTGGGGTTTGCCAATTTGTTGGTCCCACCAATATGATCTTATTATGAGAATGTGCTTCAAAATTGCCTATCAAAATGGGAATTTGGGCTGGAAACTTTCAGATAGGTCGTATATTCACCTACTGGATAACCTTTGTTAGCCATGAGTGGAATTTCTTTTTTTCTTCCAGAAGAAAGCTCATTTGTGTATTTTTTTCCATGAAGCATTGCAAGTAAGACTTTCTATTCCATTGTTTTGATGCAAGAATGGTCACAGTGTCTAAAAAATAATATTACACAGCTACCACTGTCAATCAGTGGCTGCAGTGGTGAAATGTTGGTCACTAATTGGCCTGCAGATGTCATGTGCAGAGAACACACTTGACATATACAAAAAATGCAAATTAGCTCTCATGGAGGGAAAAAATGGTTCCTAGAGGCCAGTTGAATAGTTGCTCTGTTAGTCAATGTACAACCTCTCTGAAAGTTCTAGGGAAAGTACCTGAATTATCACCCAGATTAGCAAGTGGGCACCTACTTTTTTCTATTTAAAGAGCAGACTGGGCCCTGTAAAATGGAATTGGGTTGGATAACCGACCTTAAGTATTATTGGCAATGCTTCTTGGGAAAAAAATGAAAAAATATCTCACTGGTGCCACCTAGTAGCAGTTGCTTCCTTCTACATTACACTATAACTATCTCGTCTCTAGGAAGATGGCTTTCTTTCCAGCTTTCCAGAAGAACTAATTTGCGCTTATGTCAGACCAAACTCATAAATTTCCCAGGAATGGGCTTAATTTCTAGAGCACATCTGTTGTTTTTTGGATTACTTCATTAACTTTCTTGCTTACCTGCAGATTTTTTTTTTATCGAGGGTATTATCAATCTCCAGTACATAATTGTTAAAAACATGTGCCTAATTTGTTGTGATTCTCTAGTCGATCTAAAGGGTTGAACCCATACGTTGGATGCCGATGAAAGACAAAGTGCGGTGGTTCCCCTGTTTTCTTGGAGAGGAACGTGTCGTGTCTAGAGGCATTTAACAAAACAGAGAGTACTAAAACCAAGCGATGAAAGGAGAAGACACATTTTAAATAACTTATCGATGTGTTTGCGTCTTTATAAGGATTTAATCAGCCATAAAGTGTAAGATTTCACTTTTTTCCCCCCTCTCGCCCGGCTTTAGCTAATGATAGCTACATAATTCCACTGCATGAGGGGACTACCAGAGAGTGCAGCGTCTGCAGATTTTCCAAGGAAAGGGAGGTTTTATAAAGAGTTTTATCACTTCGAATGATTGTATCTAGCTGCCTGTGGAACATAAAAAAGATATTTAACTTTGAAGCGCAGCGAGCATGCGTTTTCGAGGTACCAGCCATTGGAAGTTAACCTTTAAAATACCCCAAAAAGCATCAGTTATGCTTTGGGAATGGTACATGGTAAAGAGCCCGCAGACTTGTTGGGGTTAACGGTGTTGACAAGCTGGAGGAGTAGGGATTTATCAAATGCATGGGGCAATTATAGAAGAAATGAATACACAGGTGATTAGCAAACATCAAAAGTGTGGATTAATGGCTTGGCTGCTGCTGCAAAGAACGAATATCCTTTTGTTACCCAGATAAGAACATCAAATAAAGCCAGAGAGGGACCGAGAGTCTCAGATGTTCTTAAGAAGACACACGTGTGCTTGTTCTTGTGCGTGCTGTGCAATATGTGGGAAACGGCATTGACATATTATCCCAATATATAATGACAGAGATCACAACTGGGTCTTTAAAAATTCATTAAAAGCCAGTTACACACACTTACATATGCCTCCTCCCTCCATTCATTCCCATGCCAGCAGGTAGTTTTTTTCGCATTTGGGTTCCAAGGATGTATTGGGCCAGCGCACAATTATTTGAGATATGATGTAGTTATAAGTTACAAAAAAACATTATATTCCCATTCCCCGAACAAAGTCCTGTTGCCAGCTATCTCCAAGAGAATATTTTAGATTTTAAAAACCTTTCTTTACTGATCTTTGTGGTTTGTTAGACCTTATGATGGATTCAGTGGGTTACACCAATATAAACCCTATATCTAAAGCCAGCTTTTAAAACATCAGAAATTTTACGGTTTCCGGGGGGCTTTTTTGTTTTTTTTTATTTTCAACTTTATTGGATTTTTTTTTTACATATCTTTTTGTTTGACTTTTTCATTGTACTTTTTTTCATTCTCTTTTTTTTTCCTATAGATGAACCTACTTGAAAGCACATATTAAAGAGGTTGTTCACTACGTGGACAGCCCATTTTGAATCCCAATGTTTGCTCCTACTAAAGTAGTAACACTTATACTCACCTCCGGTGAAGGGGTCGTTCTAGTGGTGTCAGTGTTGGCTCTCCCGGGGATTGCTCACATTGTTATGTCACGTGATCATTGCGGCCGATCAGCACTGGCTTCACTCTTCTTTCTTACCGATGTAGTTGTCACCTGGAGGAAGTGAGAGGGCAACAGCTCTGACTTCCTCGGGATATCTTAATATGTCTAGAGCCTCAGGAGAGCCAGTGCCGACACTGCTGGAACAGCTTCGGCACGTGGAAGCGTGTTTAACGCGAAACGGCCGTCGTCCTTTTACTTGCACTGTCCCTTCTCTGATTACCTTGTCCATGAACATATATTGGAAATAAAGGACTAAGGTTTCTTCGTCACATAACGGAAGTGTTGCTGCTTTCTTCTTCATTTGGACATACCAAATGTAAGCTGCTTTTGAAAAAAAAAAAAAGCCAGGGACCAAAAATTGGCCTAAAATAAGTTTTTAGTGTTTTTCTATATTTTCTTATTAACTTACATCCAGGAAAGAAATATATCTTGGTACCGTGTTAGCCAGTGGATAGAAAAATATTTAGAATTGAGAGTCCTCAGTGGTTGATACCTTTTAATGGCTAACTAAAAAGATGGTAACAAATTGCAAGCTTTCGAGACTACACAGGTCTCTTCATCAGGCAAAGACTAAAACAAATTCTGAAGAATCACATATTTATGCACAACATAGTATAGAAAAAAAAAAAAAAGGGAAAAAAAAAAAAAACCATGGATAAGCCAGGTGACATGAAGCAGAATTACCATGGGTGATAAACAGTTACGTCCATAAATATTGGGCCAATTCTCAGATAAGGATTGTTTTATTGTCCTGTGATTAGGGTCTCTGTTGTAATGACCCTTCATGGTCTGAGGGGCAAGTTCCTTAGTTGATGTAAAAAGACATAAATCCATGTGGCACATTCATTCCTGCATTAAGAGTGTCAAAGGTCATCATCAGTTTATATTCCCAGACTCTCCTGTCTTTCTGCGATTTGAAGTTTCCTTTCAATACAAGTAATTTCATGTCCATAATGTTATGATTTGGGAGACAGAAATGTATTGCCACCGGTAGATCCATTCTTTTTTCTCTTATTGTATGGCGATGGGAGTTCATTCTTGTTAACAAGAACTCCCATCGCCATACAATAAGAGAAAAAAGAATGGATCTACCGGTGGCAATACATTTCTGTCTCCCAAATCATAACATTATGGACATGAAATTACTTGTATTGAAAGGAAACTTCAAATCGCAGAAAGACAGGAGAGTCTGGGAATATAAACTGATGATGACCTTTGACACTCTTAATGCAGGAATGAATGTGTCACATGGATTTATGTCTTTTTACATCAACTAAGGAACTTGCCCCTTAGACCATGAAGGGTCATTACAACAGAGACCCTAATCACAGGACAATAAAACAATCCTTATCTAAGAATTGGCCCAATATTTATGGACGTAACTGTTTATCACCCATGGTAATTCTGCTTCATGTCACCTGGCTTATCCATGGTTTTTTTTTTTTCCCTTTTTTTTTTTTTTTCTATACTATGTTGTGCATAAATATGTGATTCTTCAGAATTTGTTTTAGTCTTTGCCTGATGAAGAGACCTGTGTAGTCTCGAAAGCTTGCAATTTGTTACCATCTTTTTAGTTAGCCATTAAAAGGTATCAACCACTGAGGACTCTCAATTCTAAATATTTAACTTACATCCAACATCTGCCTACAGCAACAACAAACAAAGAGTAAAACAAGGTTAACTTAAAATTGATGTAAAAAAAAAAGCCCATAAAAAAATTTTCTTTCTGCAAAATTGAAGCCGAATATGACTATGATGAAAGTATGGTTTTACTGGGATAAAATATGCATTGTCCGAAAAACTGAGGCTCTCAGGTTGTCACAAATATAGGCTGGAGGACCAATTTTATTCTTTCCTGCTTTGGTCCTTCAGCCAAATTCCAGCTACGGAAAGACAACCTCTGGCTTAAAGTAAAATTGTACACCGCCAAGATGAGCATCGCTTTTTTGACTGTAACCTCTGCCTGCGTTATTGCCTGGGGATGAAATTGAAACTGGCATGCATTGCGTATTGACATTTTCTATAAAACAGCAATTGCTAATGTTCCCCTGAATCTTCTTGAATATGGTGTCGGAGTCTGACCCCTTGTTCTAACACTTCCTGATATGAGTTTTACCGCTATTGATTTGTTACAATTTTATACCAAATTCTTGCATGTCACCTCCGAGCTATACATATTACCACCGAGGTATTGCTAAAAATGACTATTTAATCTTATATGCCATGTACAATGTAAACATAATATCCCTTCAGGGGTTCTCTGAAACATCCTTTGTAAATTTTAGAAAGATCCCTCGGGAGACTTGTGCGTTCACTTTCCCCATAGAAGAAAATCTAGCATTTCTCAAAAAAAAAAAATAAGTAAGAAGAGGTAGATGGAAAAACATTGCTGAGTCTGCAGACATTTATAATGATACAACTAGAGGAATTCTCTGAAACAGGTTTTTTGGCATAAGGATCAGCAATACTTTTTTTTATTTTCCTACTGTTCTTCGTTTATATTTTTCTATGATGTACTTGACAGCAAGAAAAAACTTTTACCTATTGCATTTCAGTAAGGCTGTATCACCTGCTATATTGCACCCATTTTGCTCCAGAAGTAAAAAAAAAAAAAAGTAACTTTGTCAATTGTCTTCGTTAAAAATGTCCAACTGTTTTGTGCCTGTAGCTATTATGCAGACTAATGCATCGCCATGGTAACAGACTACAAAGAAACCTTGTGTAGTCTGATCATGCAATTACATTAGCTTTCATTTGTCCCCTGGACAATGTTGGTACATTAGCAGGAAATAAATAGTCATGAAAGGATGTTTGAGTGTCAGGGTCAAATGACATAAGGTTTATTTGTTTGATACCATAAATAAATTAAACTCATATGACTTAAGGTACCTTCACACTAAACGATATCGCTAGCGATCCGTGACGTTGTGGCGTCCTCGCTAGCGATATCGTTCAGTTTGACACGCAGCAGCGATCAGAATCCTGCTGTGATGTCGTTGGTCGGGGTAGAAGGCCAGACCTTTCTTTGGTCGCTGGCTCTCCCGCTGACATCACTGAATCGGCGTGTGTGACACCGATTCAGCGATGTCTTCGCTGGTAACCAGGGTAAACATCGGGTTACTAAGCGCAGGGCCGCGCTTAGTAACCCGATGTTTACCCTGGATACCATCCTAAAAGTTAAAAAAACAAACGCTTCATACTTACCTACCGCTGTCTGTCCCTCGGCGCTGTGCTTTCCTGCACTCACTGTGAGCACAGCGGCCGGAAAGCAGAGCGGTGACGTCACCGCTCTGCTTTCCGGCCGCTGTGCTCACAGCCAGGGCAGAGAAGCAGAGCGCCGAGGACAGACAGCGGTAGGTAAGTATGTAGTGTTTGTTTTTTTTACTTTTAGGATGGTATCCAGGGTAAACATTTGGTTACTAAGCGTGGCCCTGCGCTTAGTAACCCGATGTTTACCCTGGTTACCGGCATCGTTGGTCGCTGGAGAGCTGTCTGTGTGACAGCTCTCCAGCGACCAAACAGCGACGCTGCAGCGATCCGGATCGTTGTCTGGATCGCTGCAGCGTCGTTTAGTGTGAAGGTACCTTAAAACAGGTGTGAGGGGAAGGGTATATTATATGTCACAAAATGTGTGCTGTAAAAGATTGGGGCGCATACAACATGGGCACAGCTGCATATAACAGAGTATAAGACATGACAAAACTGATAATTGCTATAACATATGTCTATATATAAATGTCGAGATAGACATACTGTATATATTATAACAATTATCAGTTTTGTCATGTCTTATACTCTGTTATATACAGCTTTGCCCCTGTTGTATGCTCTCCAGTCTGTTATCCTTTTAATTAATAAAACATATCTCATTCATTAATTTGGACTGGTATATATTCTTTTTCCTCCTCTCTTATTTGATACCAAGTAGATGCATAAGACTGATTTACGGTTGTAGATACCAAACCGATTTGAAGGAAAATTCCCATCTCAGACAGGAATAACTATCTACAGTGGGTACGGAAAGTATTTAGACCCTTAAAATGTTCACTCTTTGTTTCATTGCAGCCATTTGTCTTGCTAAAATCTGACCATTCTGTGTCCAGTAACTGATCAATATTTCTGCATTGATGACAATTTATTTTCTTAACCTAAACCACATTTTGGAGGGTTTCAGCTTTTAAAAGAATAATTTATACAACCGATGGATGAATTTAACGTCAGGTTATAAGCTTTTATTTACATAACATGGATAAGCGACATAACTTCTGTCAGGGAGTGTAATGTATGGAGCAATATATGGGGCCACTATACTGTATGGAGCACTGGGCAACCATTGAGAAAATGTAGGTAATTTTGTTAAAGTTGTGGCTCTTTGTCTTTTGGTTGTAAAATCATGGCGTGTCATCCCATCCATTGTGTAGCACTAAGTGCACAAATTTTCCCAAAATTAACTACACATTTAAAAGAATAAAGAATGGTTTCAGGTCCACAAACTAAACATGATGTAGACAGAATTGCACATGTATTACGGTTCTTAAATGGGCTTTCCATTTTCAATTTTCTTTTATTTTCGTACATGACCTTTGGTGCCTTTAAACAAACACAGTTCTTGTTCCAAATACGTGTTTTTTCCCCTTATCTTTATATGATTCTTATTTATTTTCCTTGCCCTTGGATAGGATAGAAATCTGCTGTCTATATTACAAGCTCAGACGTTCAGCTAGCTTAGAAGTAATATGTTGTGGTCATAGCAGCTTAAATCAACAAGTAAGAACCCAAATTTATAAGATTTAGTATTTGAAAAAAATATATAGTGATATATAAAGAAAAAAGAACCAGGATAACGTGTTCAGAGTAAATAGGGTCAAAGTGTAAATACAGTTTGGGGGTATGATTGAATAAACGTATAAAAGTGACTCATAAAGCAATACAAATTCCCGTTAAGACACAATGTTTTCAAGGTGACCTTGAATCTTCAATAATCCTTTCCAGTATTGTCCTATACTTTTAGCTCTGAGCCCTTTGGTTCCATACAATGATCCAGTATCCCGGAAAATGATGTCCTACAGCACATCACAACCCTAAAAATAGTGCTTGTTTCCATCCAAGGTCCATATGTAGCAGGGTAAAAGCTCAAATGATCCTGAACAATCAGAGTATCTACAGCTTACCTGGACGTTCTGACCATTAGGTTGACATGAAAGTAAATGAACTGATTCATTGGAGTAATTTTCCAAAAGGACTTAAAAATGGCAGCGTGCACTTGTATCCTCCGTTTTGCAGATGAGTCAGTGCTTATTTTAATGGTGGCAGAGCCCTGTGTCTGTCCATCGTGCAGACGAGTGCACTAGGCTACACGCTTTCTCCAGTCACGCTCCACAATGTGCAAAATTGACTAATCTGAGAATGCAACATTCGTGTGAAACAGTCTATTACGTCTATTACGTCGACGATCCATTAAAGTCTTGTGCAGATCTCTGTGCAAATGGGTGCGGTCTCGGACTGCAATGCGTTAGTCTGGCCTGGCCGTGAGGCTCTCAACCAGACCATGAAAGCTTCATTTATTTATATGAGGCTGCGGCCAATCTGTCTATTGGAGTCCGAGATCTGACCGATTTGCATGAATGTCTGCATGAACCCTTAGGGCTTTTAGGGCTTTGTCATATAGTCCTAGTTTCTGGGGGGCAGCTAATTTTAAAACTCCCACTTCTTTTTGTAAGTCCCCCTTCATACATCCTGGTGATTACTATGCTGGAAAAACCTGTACCCGTGAGTTCCGTGGTCCGTATCCATGTGACATCCGTGTGCATGTATGGGACATCCATGTGTCCATGTGCTGTCAGTGTCCGTATGCTATCAGTGTGCTGTCAATGTGCTGTCAGTGTGACACATGTGGAATGAAATGCAGAGCATAGAAATTAAAGAGTTTTATGTATTAACCCCTTTTGATCTCGGACGGGATAGTACGTCCGAGGTCAGATCCCCTGCTTTGATGCGGGCTCCGGCGGTGAGCCCGCATCAAAGCCGGGACCTGTCAGCTGCTTCAAAAGGCTTCCACCATCAATGCAAGGTATTACATTGAACTTTGGGACCAATTGAAGGCAGCTCTGAAGGCCAAAAAGTGAGGCAAGCTGTCCAAAGGAATCTTGTTCTTGAAGACAACGCCTCGGCAGACACTGCACAAGCGACCATGGCAAAACTAGCGGAGCTGGGCTTCCAGCTGGTTGACCACCCACCTTATTCACCAGATCTAGCTCCCTCCGACTATCGTCTGTTTGAAAACCTGAAGAAACACCTCAAGGGTACCAAATTTCACACCATTTCTGATGCCATGGCTGTTACGGATGCCTGTTTTGAGGCAAAACCAAAATCCTTCTTTTTGCAAGGCGTATAGAACTTGGAATACCGATATAAGAAGTGTGTTGACATCATTGGAGAGTATGTGGAATAAATGTAAAGTTTCATCATCCTGTCTCATTTCTTTCTGGGTAAAGCCAATGACTTATGAGCAGCCCCTCGTAATACCAAACTTAGTGTGGGAAAAATATATTGTACTATAGACTTGTAGCCCCACAAATAAAAAAACTCTCTTAAAAATATCAAGAAAAAAAAAGAAAACTGCAGAATTTCTTTTGTAAAATTGCTGTGTGAAGCCAGCTTAAAGGGAACCTGTCAACAGGTTTTGGTATGTAATCTGAGATCAGTGTAACAAGGTGGCACGGGGTGGTAGTCGTGGGCAAGTCTACTGAGTCACAGTCAGTGAACACCCCAGCACCTTGCACATGGAGGGATGGGTACTCACAGTGTCTGCTGGAATTCTGGTCCATGAAGCACCACGGAGTCGCAGTTCTTTCCCAACGTTTGAACTTTTAATAATTCATTAACCCATTGCCAAATTAAAATTTTTACAAGTACGGATTTTTCAGAAAAGGGCGTCCCAATATTCAATTAAAAATGACAATGACATGATTTCCTACTTTGAAAACATTCATTTTACAAACACAACACAAAAAATTGGACTTAATTTTAAAAATTATAAAATCTTAGTTGCTAGAAGCTAAAGATTAGGTGTCCCAAAAAAAGGACATTGGTAGATAATGGGTTAAATGCGATAACAACTCCTCAGTTGTCCCTATTCAAAGATGTTTGCTTCCTCGGCAATAGCAGCAGCAGAAGCAATAACTCCTAATCGGCTCCTGGGAGCTAACAGTCTCTGGAGGGCACCTCATCAGTCCTAGTGCCCATTCTTTTTGCCCGACAGTCCTGTGGCAATCCTTTCCTCAGCTGAGGGTCCTATCTGTTGTGAATTCTGCTCTTGGGCTCCCTCCGGTGGTTATGAGTGGTAGTGCTGCGGTAGTTGGATCGCAGCATTTATCAGGTGTATCCATTTTTTGCAATTTGGGCTGGGCTATTTAACCCCTTCATGACCCAGCCTATTTTGACCTTAATGACCTGGCCGTTTTTTGCAATTCTGACCAGTGTCCCTTTATGAGGTAATAACTCAGGAACGCTTCAACGGATCCTAGCGGTTCTGAGATTGTTTTTTCATGACATATTGGGCTTCATGTTAGTGGTAAATTTAGGTCAATAAATTCTGCGTTTATTTGTGATAAAAATGGAAATTTGGCGAAAATTTTGAAAATTTCGCAATTTTCACATTTTGAATTTTTATTCTGTTAAACCAGAGAGTTATGTGACACAAAATAGTTAATAAATAACATTTCCCACATGTCTACTTTACACCAGCACAATTTTGGAAACAAAATTTTTTTTTGCTAGGGAGTTATAAGAGTTAAAATTTGACCAGCGATTTCTCATTTTTACAACGAAATTTACAAAACCATTTTTTTTAGGGACCACCTCACATTTGAAGTCAGTTTGAGGGGTCTATATGGCTGAAAATACCCAAAAGTGACACCATTCTAAAAAATGCACCCCTCAAGGTGCTCAAAACCACATTCAAGAAGTTTTTTAACCCTTCAGGTGCTTCACGGCAGCAGAAGCAACATGGAAGGAAAAAATGAACATTTAACTTTTTAGTCACAAAAATTATCTTTTAGCAACATTTTTTTTATTTTCCCAATGGTACAAGGAGAAACTGAACCACGAAAGTTGTTGTCCAATTTGTCCTGAGTACGCTGATACCTCATATGTGGGGGTAAACCACTGTTTGGGCGCACGGCAGGGCTTGGAAGGGAAGGAGCGCCATTTGACTTTTTGAATCAAAAATTGGCTCCACTCTTTAGCGGACACCATGTCACGTTTGGAGAGCCCCCGTGTGCCTAAAAATTGGAGCTCCCCCACACGTGACCCCATTTTGGAAACTAGACGCCCCAAGGAACTTATCTAGATGCATAGTGAGAACTTTGAACCCCCGGGGGCTTCACAAATTGATCCGTAAAAATGAAAAAGTACTTTTTTTTCACAAAAAAATTCTTTTAGCCTCAATTTTTTTCATTTTCACATGGGCAACAGGATAAAATGGATCCTAAAATTTGTTGGGCAATTTCTCATGAGTACACCGATACCTCACATGTGGGGGTAAACCACTGTTTGGGCACATGGTAAGGTTCGGAAGGGAAGGAGCGCCATTTGACTTTTTGAATGAAAAATTATCTCCATCGTTAGCGGACACCATGTCGTGTTTGGAGAGCCCCCGTGTGCCTAAACATTGGAGCTCCCCCACAAATGACCCCATTTTGGAAACTAGACCCCCCAAGGAACTTATCTAGATGCATATTGAGCACTTTAAACCCTCAGGTGCTTCACAAATTGATCTGTAAAAATGAAAAAGTACTTTTTTTTTCACAAAAAAATTCTTTTCGCCTCAGTTTTTCATTTTCACATGGGCAATAGGATAAAATGAATCCTAAAATTTGTTGGGCAATTTCTCCCGAGTACGCCGATACCTCATATGTGGGGGTAAACCACTGTTTGGGCACACGGCAGGGCTCGGAAGGGAAGGCGCGCCATTTGACTTTTTGAATGGAAAATTAGCTCCAATTGTTAGCGGACACCATGTCGCGTTTAGAGAGCCC
Source organism: Ranitomeya imitator (assembly GCF_032444005.1). Lineage (NCBI taxonomy): Eukaryota > Metazoa > Chordata > Amphibia > Anura > Dendrobatidae > Ranitomeya > Ranitomeya imitator. The sequence continues at coordinate 413,562,134 of NC_091283.1, read as the reverse complement.
CTGTGTGCCTATGCATTGGAGCTCCCCCACAAGTGACCCCATTTTGGAAACTAGACCCCCCAAGGAACTTATCTAGATGCATATTGAGCACTTTAAACCCCCAGGTGCTTCACAGAAGTTTATAATGCAGAGCCATGAAAATAAAAAATAATTTTTCTTTCCTCAAAAATGATTTTTAGCCTGGAATTTCCTATTTTGCCAAGGGTAATAGGAGAAATTGGACCGCAAATGTTGTTGTCCAGTTTGTCCTGAGTACGCTGATACCCCATATGTGGGGGTAAACCACTGTTTGGGCGCACGGCAGGGCTCGGAAGGGAAGGCACGCCAATTGGTTTTTTAAATGGAAAATTAGCTCCAATCATTAGCGGACACCATGTCACGTTTGGAGAGCCCCTGTGTGCCTAAACATTGGAGATCCCCCACATATGACCCCATTTTGGAAACTAGACCCCCAAAGGAACTAATCTAGATGTGTGGTGAGGACTTTGAACTTCCAAGTGCTTCACAGAAGTTTATAACGCAGAGCCATGAAAATAAAATAAAAATTTTATTTTCTCTAAAATGATTTTTTAGCCTGCAATTTATTATTTTCCCAAGGGTAACAGGAGAAATTTGACCCCAAAAGTTGTTGTACAGTTTCTCCTGAGTACGCTGATACCCCATATGTGGGGGTAAACCACAGTTTGGGCACATGTCGGGGCTCGGAAGTCAAGTAGTGACATTTTGAAATGCAGACTTTGATGGAATGCTCTGCGGGCGTTACGTTGCGTTTGCAGAGCCCCTGATGTGGCTAAACAGTAGAAACCCCCCACAAGTGACCCCATTTTAGAAACTAGACCCCGAAAGGAACTTATCTAGATGTGAGGTGAGCACTTTGAACCCCCAAGTGCTTCACAGAAGTTTATAACACAGAGCAGTGAAAATAATAAATACGTTTTCTTTCCTCAAAAATAATTTTTTAGCCCAGAATTTTTTATTTTCCCAAGGGTTACAGGAGAAATTGGACCCCAAAAGTTGTTGTCCAGTTTCTCCTGAGTACGCTGATACCCCATATGTGGGGGTAAACCACTGTTTGGGCACACGTCGGGGCTCAGAAGGGAAGTAGTGACTTTTGAAATGCAGACTTTGATGGAATGGTCTGCGGGCGTCACGTTGCGTTTGCAGAGCCCCTGGTGTGCCTAAACAGTAGAAACCCCCCACAAGTGACCCCATTTTGGAAACTAGACCCCCCAAGGAACTTATCTAGATATGTGGTGAGCACTTTGAACCCCCAAGTGCTTCACAGACGTTTACAACGCAGAGCCATGAAAATAAAAAATCATTTTTCTTTCCTCAAAAATGATGTTTTAGCAAGCAATTTTTTATTTTCTCAAGGGTAACAGGAGAAATTGGACCCCAGTAATTGTTGCCCAGTTTGTCCTGAGTACGCTGATACCCCATATGTGGGGGTAAACCACTGTTTGGGCACATGTCGGGGCTCGGAAGTCAAGTAGTGACGTTTTGAAATGCAGACTTTGATGGAATGGTCTGCGGGCGTCACGTTGCGTTTGCAGAGCCCCTGGTGTGCCTAAACAGTAGAAACCCCCCACAAGTGACCCCATTTTGGAAACTAGACCCCCCAAGGAACTTATCTAGATATGTGGTGAGCACTTTGAACCCCCAAGTGCTTCACAGACGTTTACAACGCAGAGCCGTGAAAATAAAAAATCATTTTTCTTTCCTCAAAAATGATGTTTTAGCAAGCAATTTTTTATTTTCTCAAGGGTAACAGGAGAAATTGGACCCCAGTAATTGTTGCCCAGTTTGTCCTGAGTACACTGATACCCCATATGTGGGGGTAAACCACTGTTTGGGCACACGTCGGGGCTCGGAAGGGAAGGAGCACCATTTGACTTTTTGAATAAAAGATTGGCTGGAATCAATGGTGGCGCCATGTTGCGTTTGGAGACCCCCTGATGTGCCTAAACAGTGGAAACCCCTCAATTCTAACGCCAACACACCCCTAACCCTTATCCCAACTGTAGCCGTAACCCTAACCATAACCCTAACCGCAACACACCCCTAACCACAACCCTAACCCCAACACACCCCTAACCCTAACCACAACCCTAATTCCAACCCAACCCTAACCCTAAGGCTATGTACCCACGTTGCGGATTCGTGTGAGATTTTTCCGCACCATTTTTGAAAAATCCGCGGGTAAAAGGCACTGCGTTTTACCTGCGGATTTACTGCGGATTTCACCTGCGGATTCCTATTGAGGAATAGGTGTAAAACGCTGCGGAATCCGCACAAAGAATTGACATGCTGCGGAAAATACAACGCAGCGTTTCCGTGCGGTATTTTCCGCACCATGGGCACAGCGGATTTGGTTTTCCATAGGTTTACATGGTACTGTAAACCTGATGGAACACTGCTGCGGATCCGCAGCGGCCAATCCGCTGCGGATCCGCAGCCAAATCCGCACCGTGTGCACATAGCCTAATTCTAAAGGTATGTGCACACGCTTCGGAAAACGCTGCGGATCCGCAGCAGTTTCCCATGAGTTTACATTTCAATGTAAACCTATGGGAAACAAAAATCGCTGTACACATGCTGCGGAAAAACTGCACGGAAACGCAGCGGTTTACATTCCGCAGCATGTCACTTCTTTCTGCGGATTTCACAGCGGTTTTACAACTGCTCCAATAGAAAATCGCAGTTGTAAAACCGCAGTGAAATGCGCAGAAAAACCGCGGTAAATCTGCCATAAATCCGCAGCGGTTTAGCACTGCGGATTTATCAAATCCGCTGCGGAAAAATCCGCAGAGGACCAGAATACGTGTGCACATACCGAAACCCTAACCCTAACCCTACCCCTACCCCTAACCCTAACCCTACCCCTAACCCTACCCCTAACCCTAACCCTAACCCTAGTTCTAACTCCAACCTTAGTGAAAAAAAAAAAAAATTCTTTATTTTATTATTGTCCCTATCTATGGGGGACAAATGGGGGGGGTCATTTACTGTTTTTTTTATTTTGACCACTGTGATAGATTATATCACAGTGATCAAAATTCACATTGGAACGAATCTGCCGGCCGGCAGATTCGGCGGGCGCACTGCGCATGCGCCCGCCATTTTGGAACATGGCGGCGCCCGGGGAGGAAGACGGACGGACCCCGCCAGGATCGGTAAGTATAAGGGGGGGAGATCAGGGCACAGGGGGGGGAGATCAGGGCACGGGGGGGCGTCGGAGCACGGGGGGGAGGGATCGGAGCATGGGGGAGAGTGATCGGTGTGCGGGCGGGTGGATCGGTGTGCAGGGGGGGTGGATCGGTGTGCAGGGGGGGTGGATCGGAGCACGGGGGGATCGGAGTGCGGGGGGGTTTGATTGGAGCACAGGGGGGTGTGATTGGAGCACGGGGGGAGCGGACAGGAGGACGGGGGAGCGGAGCACAGGACGGAGGGGAGCGGGCCATAGATCGGGGGGCTGGGGGGGGGGCGATCGGTGGGGTGGGGTGGGGGCACATTAGTATTTCCAGCCATGGCCGATGATATTGCAGCATCGGCCATGGCTGGATTGTAATATTTCACCATTTTTTTAGGTGAAATATTACAAATCGCTCTGATTGGCAGTTTCACTTTCAACAGCCAATCAGAGCGATCGTAGCCACGAGGGGGTGAAGCCACCCCCCCTGGGCTAAACTACCACTCCCCCTGTCCCTGCAGATCGGGTGAAATGGGAGTTAACCCTTTCACCCGATCTGCAGGGACGCGATCTTTCTGTGACACAGCATATGCGTCACACGTCGGATTGGCACCGACTTTCATGACGCATACGCTGTGTCACAGGTCGGGAAGGGGTTAAGTCCTGCTTTATCCTTTAGTCAGTGCCAGTTGTCCATTTTTTTTGGAGGATTCTCATCCATACTTGGTCTCTCCTGGTCTGCTGTTCATTTCTTCAAAGATAAGTTCTGGCCTTGTTTTTGCTGTCCACCTGCTGTGGACCTTATAGTCTGTGCATTTTCTTGTTTTGTTTTGTCCAGCTTTGTCTGTGAAGGATTTTTTGCAGCCTAGCTTTGTCTCTGGAGATGCAGATATACCCTCCATGTCTTTAGTCAGATGTGGTGTTTTGTATTTTCTGTGGTGGATATTTTCTAGTGTTTTAATACTGACCGCATAGTACTCTGTCCTATTCTTCCTCTTTAGCTAGTATGGCCTCCTATGCTAAATCCTGATTTCATGTCTGCGTATGTTATTTCCCTCTCCTTTCACAGTCAATATTTGTGGGCGGCTGTCTATCCTTTGGGGATTTTCTCTGAGGCAAGATAGTTTTCCCGTTTCTGTCTTTAGGGGTAGTTAGTTCTTAGGCTGTGTCGAGGGGTCTAGGGAGTGTTAGGTACCCCCCACGGCTACTTCTAGTTGCGCTGCTAGTTCAGGGTTTGCGGTCAGTAAAAGTACCACCTTCTCCAGAGTACGTCTCATGCTGCTCCTAGGCCACCAGATCATAACAGTACAACTGGCCAACAATGAGTTAAATGCATCTCAGAAGAAGGGAAGGAAGCACTTGAGCCATTTTTTTTCTCCAGTCTATTCTGTGTTCTCTTCTTTCTTAATCTCTGGGTGGCTACGGAACCTAGTATTAACATGAATGTTCAGGAGTTAGTTTCTCGGGTGGATCAGCTTGCTGCTAGGGTACAGGGTATTTCAGATTTTATTATTCAGACTCCTGCCTTAGAACCTAAGATTCCCACTCCTGATTCATTTTTTGGTGACAGATCCAAATTTTTGAGTTTCAAAAATAATTGTATACTGTTTTTTGCATTGAGACCCGTTCTTCTGGTGATCCCATTCAGCAGGCTAAAATCATCATATCCTTGCTGCGTGGTGACCCACAGGATTGGGCATTTTCCCTGGAATCTGGCAATCCTGCTTTGCTTAATGTTGATTCTTTCTTTCAAGCATTGGGGTTATTGTATGATGAGCCTAATTCTGTGGATTAAGCTGAGAAGATCTTGTTGGCCCTGTGTCAGGGTCAAGAAGCGGCAGAATCGTATTGCCAGAAATTTAGAAAATGGTCTGTACTGACTAAATGGAATGAGGATGCCTTGGTGGCAATTTTCAGAAAGGGTCTTTCTGAATCCGTTAAAGATGTTATGGTGGGGTTCCCCACGCCTGCTGGTCTGAGTGATTCTATGTCTCTGGCCATTCAGATTGATCAGCGCTTGTGCGAGCGCAGAGTTGTGCACACTGTGGCGTTGTCCTCCAAGAGGAGCCCTGAGCCTATGCAGTGTGATAGGATTTTGTCTAGAGCTGAACGACAAGGATTTAGGCGTCAGAATAGGTTGTGTTTTTACTGTGGCGATTCTGCTCATGTTATTTCTGATTGCCCTAAGCGTACAAAGAGAATCGCTAGTTCTGTTACCATCAGTACTGTACAACCAAATTTCTGTTATCTGTGACCTTGATCTGCTCATTATTGTCATTTTCTGTCATGGCATTTGTGGATTCAGGCGCCGCTCTGAATTTAATGGACTTAGAATTTGCCAGACGTTGTGGTTTCCCCTTTCAGCCTTTGCAGAACCCTATTCCTTTAAGGGGGATTGATGCTACACTGTTGGCTAAAAATAAACCTCAGTTTTGGACACAGCTGACCATGCGCATGGCGCCAGCCCATCAGAAAGACTGTCGTTTTCTGGTGTTGCATAATTTGCATGATGATATTGTGCTGGGTTTTCCATGGTTACAGCTACATAATCCGGTGTTAGATTGGAAATCCATGTCTGTGACTAGTTGGGGTTGTCAGGGGGTTCATGGTCACGTTCCTTTGATGTCGATTTCCTTTTCCCCTCTTCTGAAATTCCTGAGTTTTTGTCAGATTTCCAGGATGTATTCGATGAGCCTAAATCCAGTTCCCTTCCACCACATAGGGACTATGATTGTGCTATTGACTTGATTCCAGGTTGTAAGTTCCCTAAGGTTCTGTGCCAGAACATGCCGACATGCGGAGCTATATTAAGGAGTCTTTGGAGAAGGGGCATATTCGGCCATCTTCTTCACCATTGGGAGCAGGGTTTTTTTTGTTGCCAAGAAGGATGGCTCCTTGAGACCGTGTATTGATTATCGCCTCTTGAATAAGATCACGGCCAAATTTCAATACCCTTTGCCTTTGCTTACTGATTTGTTTGCTAGGATTAAGGGGGCTAGCTGGTTTACTAAGATTGACCTTCGAGGGGCATATAATCTTATTCGTATTAAACAGGGTGACGAGTGGAAAACTGCATTTAATATGCCCGAAGGCCATTTTGAATACCTAGTGATGCGATTCGGACTCTCTAATGCCCCATCTGTGTTCCAGTCCTTCATGCATGATCTCTTTCGGAGTTATCTTGATAAGTTCATGGTTGTATATTTGGATGATATTTTGATTTTTTCTGATGATTGGGAGTCTCATGTGAAACAGGTCAGGATGGTATTTCAGATCCTCCGTGATAATGCTTTGTTTGTGAAGGGGTCGAAGTGCCTCTTTGGAGTGCAGAGGGTTTATTTTTTGGGCTTCATTTATTCTCCCTCATCTATAGAAATGGATCTGGTTAAGGTTCAGGCCATTCATGATTGGATTCAGCCCACATCTGTGAAGAGCCTTCAGAAATTCTTGGGCTTTGCTAATTTTTATCGTCGTTTCATTGCCAACTTCTCCAGTGTGGTTAAACCTCTGACCGATTTGACAAAGAAAGGCGCTGATGTGATGAATTGGTCCTCTGCAGCTGTTTCTGCCTTTCAGGAGCTTAAACGCCGATTTACTTCTGCCCCTGTGTTGCGTCAGCCAGATGTTTCTCTTCCATTTCAGGTTGAGGTTGACGCGTCTGAGATTGGGGCAGGGGCCGTTTTGTCTCAGAGGAATTCTGATGGTTCCTTGATGAAACCGTGTGCCTTCTTTTCTCGGAAGTTTTCGCCTGCGGAACGCAATTATGATGTCGGCAATCGTGAGTTGTTGGCTATGAAGTGGGCATTTGAGGAGTGGCGTCATTGGCTTGAGGGGGCCAAGCACCATATTGTGGTCTTGACCGATCATAAGAATCTGATTTACCTCGAGTCTGCCAAACGACTGAATCCTAGACAGGCTCGATGGTCCCTGTTTTTCTCCCGTTTAGATTTTGTGGTCTCGTACCTTCCTGGTACTAAGAATGTTAAGGCGGATGCCCTCTCTAGGAGTTTTTTTCCTGATTCCCCTGGGGTTCTTGAGCCGGTCGGCATTCTGAAGGAAGGGGTGATTCTTTCTGCCATCTCCCCTGATTTACGACGGCTTCTTCAGGAATTTCAGGCTAATAAACCTGGCCGCTGTCCAGTGGGGAAACTGTTTGTTCCTGATAGATGGACTAGTAAAGTGATTTCTGAGGTTCATTGTTCTGTGTTGGCTGGCCATCCTGGGATTTTTGGTACCAGAGATTTGGTTGGTAGGTCCTTTTGGTGGCCTTCTTTGTCGCGGGATGTGCGTTCTTTTGTGCAGTCCTGTGGGATTTGTGTGCGGGCTAAGCCTTGCTGTTCCCACGCTAGTGGGTTGCTTCTGCCTTTGCCGTTCCCTGAGAGACCTTGGACGCATATTTCTATGGATTTTATTTCAGATCTTCCAGTTTCCCAGAGGATGTCGGTTATCTGGGTGGTTTGTGACCAGTTTTCTAAGATGGTTCATTTGGTACCTTTGCCTAAATTGCCTTCCTCTTCTGATTTGGTTCCGGTGTTTTTTCAGCATGTGGTTCGTTTGCATGGCATCCCGGAGAATATTGTGTCCGATAGAGGTTCCCAGTTTGTTTCTAGGTTTTGGCAGGCCTTTTGTGCTAGGCTGGGCATTGATTTGTCTTTTTCTTCCGCATTTCATCCTCAGACAAATGGCCAGACGGAGCGAACTAATCAGACTTTGGAAACTTATTTGAGATGCTTTGTGTCTTCTGATCAGGATGATTGGGTGGCGTTCTTGCCATTGGCCGAGTTTGCCCTTAATAATCGGGCTAGTTCTGCTACCTTGGTTTCGCCTTTTTTTTGTAATTTTGGTTTTCATCCTCGTTTTTCTTCAGGGCAGGTTGAGCCTTTTGATTGTCCTGGTGTGGATTCAGTGGTTGACAGGCTGCAGCGGATTTGGGCTCATGTGGTGGACAATTTGGTGTTGTCTCAGGAGGAGGCTCAGCGTTTTGCTAACCGTCGTTGGTGTGTTGGTTCCCGGCTTCGGGTTGGGGATTTGGTCTGGTTGTCTTCCCGTCATGTTCCTATGAAGGTTTCTTCCCCTAAGTTCAAGCCTCGGTTTATTGATCCTTATAGGATTTCTGAGATTATCAATCCGGTGTCTTTTCGTTTGGCCCTTCCAGCCTCTTTTTCCATCCATAATGTGTTCCATAGATCTTTGTTGCGGAAGTATGTGGTGCCCGTTGTTCCCTCTGCTGATCCTCCGGCCCCGGTGTTGATTGATGGGGAGTTGGAGTATGTGGTTGAGAAGATTTTGGATTCTCATTTTTCGAGGCGAAAGCTTCAGTATCTGGTCAAATGGAAGGGTTATGGCCAGGAGGATAATTCTTGGGTTGTTGCCTCCGATGTTCATGCTGACGATTTGGTTCGTGCCTTTCATTTGGCTCGTCCTGATCGGCCTGGGGGTTCTGGTGAGGGTTCGGTGACCCCTCCTCAAGGGGGGGGTACTGTTGTGAATTCTGCTCTTGGGCTCCCTCCGGTGGTTATGAGTGGTAGTGCTGCGGTAGTTGGATCGCAGCATTTATCAGGTGTATCCATTTTTTGCAATTTGGGCTGGGCTATTTAAGTCCTGCTTTATCCTTTAGTCAGTGCCAGTTGTCCATTGTTTTTGGAGGATTCTCATCCATACTTGGTCTCTCCTGGTCTACTGTTCATTTCTTCAAAGATAAGTTCTGACCTTGTTTTTGCTGTCCACCTGCTGTGGACCTTATAGTCTGTGCATTTTCTTGTTTTGTTTTGTCCAGCTTTGTCTGTGAAGGATTTTTTGCAGCCTAGCTTTGTCTCTGGAGATGCAGATATACCCTCCATGTCTTTAGTCAGATGTGGTGTTTTGTATTTTCTGTGGTGGATATTTTCTAGTGTTTTAATACTGACCGCATAGTACTCTGTCCTATTCTTCCTTTTTAGCTAGTATGGCCTCCTATGCTAAATCCTGATTTCATGTCTGCGTATGTTATTTCCCTCTCCTTTCACAGTCAATATTTGTGGGCGGCTGTCTATCCTTTGGGGATTTTCTCTGAGGCAAGATAGTTTTCCTGTTTCTGTCTTTAGGGGTAGTTAGTTCTTAGGCTGTGTCGAGGGGTCTAGGGAGTGTTAGGTACCCCCCACAGCTACTTCTAGTTGCGCTGCTAGTTCAGGGTTTGCGGTCAGTAAAGGTATCACCTTCTCCAGAGTACGTCTCATGCTGCTCCTAGGCCACCAGATCATAACACCTATCTATCCCAAACGCGGACACACGCATTCCCCAGACCGAGGTCCCTTCTGTCCCAAATACATAGTAACATAGTAACATAGTTAGTAAGGCCGAAAAAAGACATTTGTCCATCCAGTTCAGCCTATATTCCATCATAATAAATACCCAGATCTACGTCCTTCTACAGAACCTAATAATTGTATGATACAATATTGTTCTGCTCCAGGAAGACATCCAGGCCTCTCTTGAACCCCTCGACTGAGTTCGCCATCACCACCTCCTCAGGCAAGCAATTCCAGATTCTCACTGCCCTAACAGTAAAGAATCCTCTTCTATGTTGGTGGAAAAACCTTCTCTCCTCCAGACGCAAAGAATGCCCCCTTGTGCCCGTCACCTTCCTTGGTATAAACAGATCCTCAGCGAGATATTTGTATTGTCCCCTTATATACTTATACATGGTTATTAGATCGCCCCTCAGTTGTCTTTTTTCTAGACTAAATAATCCTAATTTCGCTAATCTATCTGGGTATTGTAGTTCTCCCATCCCCTTTATTAATTTTGTTGCCCTCCTTTGTACTCTCTCTAGTTCCATTATATCCTTCCTGAGCACCGGTGCCCAAAACTGGACACAGTACTCCATGTGCGGTCTAACTAGGGATTTGTACAGAGGCAGTATAATGCTCTCATCATGTGTATCCAGACCTCTTTTAATGCACCCCATGATCCTGTTTGCCTTGGCAGCTGCTGCCTGGCACTGGCTGCTCCAGGTAAGTTTATCATTAACTAGGATCCCCAAGTCCTTCTCCCTGTCAGATTTACCCAGTGGTTTCCCGTTCAGTGTGTAATGGTGATATTGATTCCCTCTTCCCATGTGTATAACCTTACATTTATCATTGTTAAACCTCATCTGCCACCTTTCAGCCCAAGTTTCCAACTTATCCAGATCCATCTGTAGCAGAATACTATCTTCTCTTGTATTAACTGCTTTACATAGTTTTGTATCATCTGCAAATATCGATATTTTACTGTGTAAACCTTCTACCAGATCATTAATGAATATGTTGAAGAGAACAGGTCCCAATACTGACCCCTGCGGTACCCCACTGGTCACAGCGACCCAGTTAGAGACTATACCATTTATAACCACCCTCTGCTTTCTATCACTAAGCCAGTTACTAACCCATTTACACACATTTTCCCCCAGACCAAGCATTCTCATTTTGTGTACCAACCTCTTGTGCGGCACGGTATCAAACGCTTTGGAAAAATCGAGATATACCACGTCCAATGACTCACCGTGGTCCAGTCTATAGCTTACCTCTTCATAAAAACTGATTAGATTGGTTTGACAGGAGCGATTTCTCATAAACCCATGCTGATATGGAGTTAAACAGTTATTCTCATTGAGATAATCCAGAATAACATCCCTCAGAAACCCTTCAAATATTTTACCAACAATAGAGGTTAGACTTACTGGCCTATAATTTCCAGGTTCACTTTTAGAGCCCTTTTTGAATATTGGCACCACATTTGCTATGCGCCAGTCCTGCGGAACAGACCCTGTCGCTATAGAGTCACTAAAAATAAGAAATAATGGTTTATCTATTACATTACTTAGTTCTCTTAGTACTCACAAATGGGGACACACATCCTGCCTTGGACAGTCCTGCCCAGCCTCTGCTGAGGGAACATACACTTCCTGTTCCTTTTGAGGCTGCAAGTCCAGTCCACCGAATTAACTCTTACTATCCCTAATGTTATCATGTTCATTACAACGCAGTAAAGACAATACAAGATAGATAATAGAAGAGTATCACACATTACACATGGTATTAATAAAACAGTAAAACATAGGCAAACTTCAGGGCACTGCATAGGGCACACATGCCCGGCATACAGGAGAGAGGGAGCACTGAGGGTCCCCGCCACCTCCTTACACCAGCATGATTGGGGCTGAGAGCCTGATTCCAGCGATGTATCACTTACTTTGCTGCAGATCTATCAGAGCTCAGAATGCTGATTGGCTGCTTTCTGTGTACATTGTATAGTGACAGGAAGCTGCCAATCAGTGGTGGGGGCGTGGTTCGATGAGGAGGCACGAGACATCTAGTCCTGTAGTGATAACCTCCTGCTGAGTAAACACTGATTGTACTGAAGCAAAACCACATCCTAGTAAATGACACATCACTGGAATCAGGCTCTCAGCCCCATAACGTGCTGTTGACTGATTAAATTTAATGCTAGCTGAATATATATCTGCAGGTATAAGTGTGGTTTTTACCAAGGCTGAGGTTGTAATGGTGAAATGTAGCTATAAACATAAAGTGTGAGCAGCGGAGACTTTCTGTAGGAGATACATAGCGCTCAGTGCATTGCTTGATCTGATCGCTCACTCCTCCTTGATTTATATAATCCTCATAATCATTTTATGGCGGCTCTAAAGCTCCTTTCCGTGATTGACAAACCAATTAGCTAAACAGGCGACCTTTTCACTCACAAGCCTTTTGGGCAGAGCGTTGGATGGAAATCTAGAGAACGATAGCGAAATGGAGAAACTCGCTGCTGGTTGTGTGTATCCTCTCTTGTCATATGTGATCTTACACTATTTAAGCTTCTATTCTCGCGGCTTATTAATGATGCTATTGTGAATGTGAAAAGAGCTGATCTGCACTGCGAGGACCTCATTAGAAAGAACGTTGCTGCTTCTTCTCAGTATTACCCAAAACAGGGCAAACTGATGAGAAACTCGGATGGAACAAAGAGCAAATTTATTTGCAACTTTTTTTTTCTTATCTTAAAGGGGTTGTCCTGTGAAAATAAGTTATTACCTGTAAACAGTATAGATGATTGGGGGGCCGTCTGCTGGTGTGATCGGCAGAACAGAGAATTTTTGTATTCTCGTTACAGAATGGAGCGGAAGGATAGGTGACAACTTATTGATTAGTAGGGTCTGATCACTGGGATGTGCACGGATCGGTGGCATGGGGAACTTCTATGTATGCTAGAATGGAGCAGCAGGTCATGCTTTACCACTGCTCTATTGGGGCTGCCACGCAGGGCTTTTCCTGCAGCCCTTTAAAATGAACCAAGGGGCAGTTGGGCATCTGTTCTTAAAAGGGCATGAAAATTCCCCTTTCTGCCAAATGGTGCAGATCAGCAAGTCACCACATATCCTTTGTATATGTCATAACTTGTTTTTACCGGACAACCCCTACAAGTGAGACTCTTGCTGCAAAATTACCAAATTAGGTTTCCGCAGGTATTGGTCAGGAAAAATTACTGCTTGTCCATGTTTAGCAGTGAAGCTAAACTGAGAGATGAACTAGGTGGCTTTCTCCAAAGAATCAAGGTCCTAAATATCATTAGTTCTATGAAAGGTCACCCCAGTAGCATAACCTGCAGCTCATGGGCCCCAATGGAAAATCTCCAACTGGATCTCAAATTATCACAATTCTTTAATTGGGCCCCAAATGAATCCAAGGGAACTTTAAGGACCCCTGTGCTCCAAGGCACAGGTGCGACTGAACCCCTTGTAGCAAAAATGCTTACGCACCTGGGTCATCCTTATGTTATTCCAATACATGGATGTCGATTGCATGACCACTAGTATTGTATGGATGGAAAAGCATGTTGATAATGGCGTTTCATAGACTGAAATGTATTGGTATAAAATGCACAATCTTGTAATAAAAGATGCCTGTCTCCTAATAAATTTTGCAAATAGTCTTTTTACAGAAGAAGAGGAAAAGTTGTCTAGTTACACCTATCAGAAGTAGCAATCCTAGAATTCAATATGGAGTCATTATTGCTACATCCAATAGGTGGCACTGTTCTCTTCCTCTATGAAGGCTATATGCATATTATTTCCCACAGAACATTGCATGGCCTATAAGTCTCCCCATGTGCGCTTGAGCATCTCCTTAAAGAGAAACTTTACCCCCCAGACTCCTAATAAATTTGTCACATTTTAATCTGTTTTATAGAGGTCTCCATTATTTTTCAAGTTAATGCTAATGAGCCCAAGGGGGTGAGAGAAAACAAAAAACTGCTCACCTCCTCGATTTCCACCACTTATACATGTTTCTTCCCAACATCAGCATCCAGTGGGGAGCATCATGTGACAGTTGCAACCAGTCAGCAGACTCTAATTGCCTGCAGCAATTACTTGTCACTCCCCTCTTACCCACGATGTCGGTGGCAGGAGATTTGCAGGGGAGAAACAGTAGAGAGTGCGCAAGAATTGGTGGTGATCTATGAGGTGAGTATGTATTTTCCTACAGTGCCATGGGCCCTTAAGATTTCCTTGTGTAGTAGCTGAGAACCCCTTTAAAGGGAATTTAACATGTAAAAAATGTTATTAACGTGCAAATATAGGGTTAATCTGTAGGTCAATAGTGTTTTGATACCATGCAGCCATCACACTGAGAGCCCCGCTGCCAGGAGAAAACTTTATTGCTCCCGGCAGCCTCGGGCTTTCAGTCATAGTGGTGCAGCCGTCACGGCTTAAGTCACCGCTCAGTGCATTGAGAGTGGTGTCTGTAACTGTGCCACCAGCACTGACTGACAGCTGGCTCAGCATTAGGCTGTCAGTCAGTGCGGAGGCGTGGTGGAGTAGGGCTCATTTCCTCCTGGCAGCGGGGCTCTCAATGCAGGTGCCGCATGGCTTCATAACGCTATTAACCTGTAAATTATCCCCAAATCTGCTAGTTAGTAGCGGTTTTTACATGACAGGTTCCGTTTAAAGCCAGAAAATGACATCTATGAAAACTAGATACTGGTGTAGATTGCCAATTTTTGCTCCTTCCTCTGTCATTAAACTTACAGGGTTATTATCATCTTCTTTAACCCCTTCGCGACATGCGCCGTACTAGTACTGCGCTGCCGGCACTGCATTAGTGCCAGCAGCAGTACTAGTACGGCGCACCGATCACCGCGGTCTCGCGCTGAGCGCCGCGGTGATCGGGTGCGGGTGTGAGCTGTATACGACAGCTGACACCCCGCAGCAATGCCCACGATCGGCGCTATCGCCGATCGCGGGCATTTAACCCCTCTGATGCCGCTGTCAGTAGTGACAGCGGCATAGAGGGGGATCGCGCAGGGACGGGGGCTCCCTGCGCTCTCCCACCGGAGCAACACAATGAGATCGCGTTGCTCCGGTGACCCGGAAGGAGTCCCCGGATCCAAGATGGCCGCCGGACTCCTTCCGGGTCATGAAGTGACCTGGCTAGCCGGCGCCTGCTCAGAGCAGGCGCTGGAAAGCCAGCTAAGCTGCCTTTCAGATCGTTGATCTGACAGTGTGCTATGCACAGTGTCAGATCAACGATCTGATCTAATACAGAGATGTCCCACCCTGGGACAATGTTAGAAAGTAAAAAAAAAAAAATAGAATGTGTAAAAAAAAAAAAAAAAAAATCCCCAAATAAAAAAAAAAAAACATTTCCCAATAAATCCATTTATTTATGTAAAAAAAAAAAAAAACAATAAATGTACACATATTTGGTATCTCCGCGTCCGTAACGACCCGCTCTATAAAACTATCCCACTAGTTAACCCCTTCAGTGAACACCGCAAAAAAAAAAAAAAAACAAGGCAAAAAACAACGCTTTATTATCATACAGGCGAACAAAAAGTGGAATAAGACGCGATCAAAACGACGGATATAAATAACCATGGTACCGCTGAAAACGTCATCTTGTCCCGCAAAAAAAAAAGCCGCCATACAGCATCATCAGCAGAAAAATAAAAAAGTTATAGCTCTCAGAATAATGCGATGCAAAAACAATTATTTTTTTATATAAAATAGTTTTTATTGTGTAAAAGCGCCAAAACATAAAAAAAATTACATAAATGAGGTATCGCTGTAATCGTACTGACCCGAAGAATAAAACTGCTTTATCCATTTTACCACACGTGGAACGGTATAAACGCCCCCCCCTAAAAGAAATTCAGGAATTGCTGGTTTTTGTTCATTCCGCCTCCCAAAAATCGGAATAAAAAGCGATCAAAAAATGTCATCTGCCCGAAAATGTTACCAATAAAAACGTCAACTCGTCCCACAAAAAACAAGACCTCATATGACTCTGTGGGCCAAAATATGGATAAATTATAGCTCTCAAAATGTGGTGATGCAAAAACTATTTTTTGCAATAAAAAGCGTCATTTAGTGTGTGACAGCTGCCAATCATAAAAATCCGCCAAAAAAACGCTATAAAAGTAAATCAAACCCCCCTTCATCACCCCCTTAGTTAGGGAAAAATAATAAAATGTAAAAAAATGTATTTATTTCCATTTTCCCATTAGTGCTAGGGTTAGTGCTAGGGTTAGGGCTAGGGTTAGGGCTAGGGTTAGGGCTAGGGCTAGGGTTAGGGTTAGGGCTAGGGTTAGGGTTGGGGTTAGGGTTTCAGTTATAATTGGGGGTTTCCACTGTTTAGGCACATCAGGGGGCGTCCGATCTCAATTCCAGCCAATTCTGCTTTGAAAAAGTAAAACAGTGCTCCTTCCCTTCCGAGTTCTCCTGTGTGCCCAAACAGTGGTTCCCCCCAACATATGGGGTATCAGCATTCTCAGGACAAGTTGGACAACAACTTTTGGGGTCCAATTTGTCCTGTTACCCTTGGGAAAATAAAAACATAGTGGATAAAATATCATTTTCGTGGAAAAAAAAATATTTTTTATTTTCACGGCTCTGCATTATAAACTGTAGTGAAACACTTGTTGGTTCAAAGCTCTCACAACACATCTAGATAAGTTCCTTGGGGGGTCTAGTTTCCAATATGGGGTCACTTGTGGGGGGTTTCTACTGTTTAGGTACATCAGGGGCTCTGCAAATGCAACATGACGCCTGCAGACCAATCCATCTAAGTCTGCATTTCAAATGGCGCTCCTTCCCTTCCGAGCTCTGCCGTGCACCCAAACAGTGGTTCCCCCCAACATATGGGGTATCAGCGTTCTCAGGACAAGTTGGACAACAACTTTTGGGGTCCAATTTGTCCTGTTACCCTTGGGAAAATAAAAACATAGGGGATAAAATATCATTTTCGTGGAAAAAAAAATATTTTTTATTTTCACAGCTCTGCGTTATAAACTGTAGTGAAACACTTGTTGGTTCAAAGCTCTCACAACACATCTAGATAAGTTCCTTGGGGGGTCTAGTTTCCAATATGGGGTCACTTGTGGGGGGTTTCTACTGTTTAGGTACATCAGGGGCTCTGCAAATGCAACATGACGCCTGCAGACCAATCCATCTAAGTCTGCATTTCAAATGGCGCTCCTTCCCTTCCGAGCTCTGCCGTTCACCCAAACAGTGGTTCCCCCCAACATATGGGGTATCAGCGTTCTCAGGACAAGTTGGACAACAACTTTTGGGGTCCAATTTGTCCTGTTACCCTTGGGAAAATAAAAACATAGGGGATAAAATATCATTTTCGTGGAAAAAAAAATATTTTTTATTTTCACGGCTCTGCGTTATAAACTGTAGTGAAACACTTGTTGGTTCAAAGCTCTCACAACACATCTAGATAAGTTCCTTGGGGGGTCTAGTTTCCAATATGGGGTCACTTGTGGGGGGTTTCTACTGTTTAGGTACATCAGGGGCTCTGCAAATGCAACATGACGCCTACAGACCAATCCATCTAAGTCTGCATTTCAAATGGCGCTCCTTCCCTTCCGAGCTCTGCCGTGCACCCAAACAGTGGTTCCCCCCAACATATGGGGTATCAGCGTTCTCAGGACAAGTTGGACAACAACTTTTGGGGTCCAATTTGTCCTGTTACCCTTGGGAAAATAAAAACATAGGGGATAAAATATCATTTTCGTGGAAAAAAATATATTTTTTATTTTCACGGCTCTGCGTTATAAACTGTAGTGAAACACTTGTTGGTTCAAAGCTCTCACAACACATCTAGATAAGTTCCTTGGGGGGTCTAGTTTCCAATATGGGGTCACTTGTGGGGGGTTTCTACTGTTTAGGTACATCAGGGGCTCTGCAAATGCAACATGACACCTGCAGTCCATTCCATCTAAGTCTGCATTTCAAACGGTGCTCCTTCCCTTCCGAGCTCTGCCATGCACTCAAACGGTGGTTCCCCCCCACATGTGGGGTATCAGCGTACTCAGGACAAATTGGACAATAACATTTGTGGTCCAATTTATCCTGTTACCCTTGGGAAAAAAAAATTGCGGGCTAAAACATCATTTTGTGGAAAGAAAAAATGATTTTTTAATTTTCACAATGCTACATTCTAAACTTTAGTGAAACAATTGGGGGTTAAAAGTGCTCACCACACATCTAGATAAGTTCCTTAGGGGGTCTTCTTTCCAAAATGGGGTCACTTGTGGGGGGTTTCCACTGTTAAGGCACGTCAGGGACTCTCCAAATGCGACATGGCGTCCGATCTCAATTCCAGCCAATTTTGCATTGAAAAGTCAAATGGCACTCCTTCCCTTCCGAGCTCTGCCATGCGCTCAAACAGTGGTTTATCCCCATATATGAAGTATCGACGTACTCAGGACAAATTGCACAACAACTTTTGGGGTCCAATTTATCCTTTTACCCTTGGGAAAATAAAAAATTTGGGGCAAAAAGATAATTTTTTGTGAAAATTAATAAAAAAAATTTTTTTACGGCTCTACATTATAAACTTCTGTGAAGCACTTGGAGGTTCAAAGTGCTCACCACACATCTAGATTAGTTCCTTAGGGGGTCTACTTTCCAAAATGGTGTCACTTGTGGGGGTTTCTACTGTTTAGGCACATCAGGGGCTCTCCAATCGTGACATGGGCTCCGATCTCAATTCCAGCAAATCTTGCATTGAAAAGTCAAATGGCACTCCTTCCCTTCCGAGCTCTGCCATGTGCCCAAACAGTGGTTTACCCCCACATATGGGGTATCGGCGTACTCAGGACAAATTGTACAACGACTTTTGTGGTCCAATTTCTCCTGTTACCCTTGGTAAAATGAAACAAATTGGACCTGAAGTAAAAATGTTGTGAAAAAAAAGTTAAATGTTCAATTTTTTTAAACATTCAAAAAATTCCTGTGAAGCACCTGAAGGGTTAATAAACTTTTTGAATGTGGTTTTGAGTACCTTGAGGGGTGCAGTTTTTAGAATGGTGTCACTTTTGGGCATTTTCTGTCATATAGACCCCTCAAAGTCACTTCAAGTGTGAGGTGGTCCGTAAAAAAATGGTTTTGCAAATTTTGTTGCAAAAATGAGAAATCGCTGGTCAACTTTTAACCCTTATAACGTCCTAACAAAAAAAAATTATGTTTCCAAAATTGTGCTGATGTAAAGCAGACATGTGGGAATTGTTGCTTATTAACTATATTATGTGATATAACTCTCTAATTTAAGGGCATAAAAACTAAGAGTTTGAAAATTGCTAAATTTTCATAATTTCCGACAAATTTTTGTTTTTTTCACAAATAAATGCAAGTCATATCGAATAAGTTTTACCACTATCATGAAGTACAATATGTCACGAGAAAACAGTGTCAGAATCACCAGGATCCGTTGAAGCGTTTCAGAGTTATGACCTCATAAAGTGACAGTGGTCAGAATTGTAAAAATTGGCCCTGTCACTTAGGTGAAAACAGGCTTTGGGGTGAAGGGGTTAATGGTGCAATTAGCAAAATGCTTGTGTAAAAACAAGCAACTTGGCAACTTGCTTGTTAAAAAAATCAAAGATCAGATGGAATTTTAATATTGTTAGAGAACTACTTTAATAAATGAGTCAGATTGCTAATAATTTTTTCCTCCCACTTAATCTCATCTACTTTGAAAAGTGGAGAGAAAAGTTTAGAAATTTAGTGTAAAAAGGATGTGTGTCAAAATAATGTTGAAAATGAATTGATATTTTATGTTGGACTGCTTAGTTCCTATTAGAGTCATGGCTTCCAGCTAGAACGTGAGACATTCTTTATTCATGCTACATTATTACCCATAACCTTTTGTTGGTCATAAATGATTTACAAAATTGAGTAAGAATTACTGGAAAGGTTTGGAGTCCCCCTTCTCATTTCTTTCAGGCTGGGTTGGTCATTAGCCTTCACGCACAGAAAACTCATTCGTCTTTCCAATTTTTAATTGAAGTACATTAAACGTGATCTTCCCCTTCTATATCAAAAGAATCCTACTGGCGGGTTTAGAACATTCCCCCTGTGATCACATGATCCTATAACCTCTTGATATTTTACACCACTGGCAAAAAGATGGAGGGAAAAAAATCAAAAAGTGAATAAAATCACAGTGGATTTGTATGTGAGGTGGAAAGATCAGCTACTGTTTAACCCCTTAGTGACAGAGCCAATTTGGTACTTAATGACCGAGCCAATTTTTGCAATTCTGACCACTGTCACTTTATGAGGTTATAACTCTGGAACGCTTCAACGGATCCCGCTGATTCTGAGATTGTTTTTTCGTGACATATTGTACTTCATGTTAGTGGTAACATTTCTTCGATATTACTTGTGATTATTTATGAAAAAAACAGAAATATGGCGAAAATTTTTAAAATTTTGCCATTTTCAAACTTTGTATTTTTATGCCCTTAAATCAGAGAGATATGTCATGAAAAATAGTTAATAAATAACATTTCCCACATGTCTACTTTACATCAGCACAATTTTGGAAACAAAATTTTTTTTTGTTAGGGAGTTATAAGGGTTAAAATTTGACCAGCAATTTCACATTTTTACAAAACCATTTTTTTTAGGGACTTATTTGAAGTCATTTTGAGGGGTCTATATGATAGAAAATAATGAAGCGTGACACCATTCTAAAAACTGCACCCCTCAAGGTTCTCAAAACCACATTCAAGAAGTTTATTAACCCTTTACGTTCTTCACAGGAACTGAAACAATGTGGAAGGAAAAAATGAACATTTAACTTTTTTTTCCAAACATCTTAATTCAGAACCATTTTTTTTATTTTCACATGTGTAAAAACAGAAATGTAACCATAAATTTTGTTATGCAATTTCTCCTGAATACGCCAATACCCCATATGTGGGGGTAAACCACTTTTTGGGCGCACCGCAGAACTTGGAAGTGAAGGAGCGCCGTTTGACTTTTTCAATACAGAATTGGTTGGAATTGAGATCGGACGCCATGTCACGTTTAGAGAGCCCCTGATGTACCTAAACAGTGGAAACTCCCCACAAGTGACACCATTTTGGAAACTAGACCCCTTAAGGAACTTATCTAGATGTGTGGTGAGCACTTTGAACCCCCAAGTGCTTCACGGAAGTTTATAACGTAGAGCCGTGAAAATAAAAAATCGCTTTTGTTTACACAAAAATGATTTTTTCGCCCACAAATTCTTATTTTCACAAGGGTAACAGGAGAAATTAGACAACAAAAGTTGTTGTGCGATTTCTCCTGAATACGTCGATACCCCATATGTGAGGGTAAACAACTGTTAGGGCGCACCGCAGAGCTTGGAAGAGAAGGAGTGCCGTTTGACTTTTTCAATGTAGAATTGTCTGGAATTGAGATCGGACGCCATGTTGCGTTTGCAGAGCCCCTGGTGTGCCTACACAGTGGAAACCCCCCACAAGTGACACCATTTTGGAAACTAGACCCCTTAAGGAACTTATCTAGATGTGTGGTGAGCACTTTGAACCCCCATGTGCTTCACAGAAGTTTATAACGTAGAGCCGTGAAAATAAAAAATCATATTTTTTCTACAAAAATGATCTTTTTGCCCCCAAATTTTTATTTTCACAAGGGTAACAGGAGAAATTAGACCACAAAAGTTGTTGTGCGATTTCTCCGGAGTACGTCGATACCCAATATGTGGGGGTAAACCACTGTTTGGGCGCACCGCAGAGCTTGGAAGAGAAGGAGTGCCGTTTTACTTTTTCAATGTAGAATTGTCTGGAATTGAGATCGGACGCCATGTCGCGTTTGGAGAGCCCCTGATGTGCCTAAACAGTAGTAACCCCCCACAAGTGACCCCATTTTGGAAACTAGACCCCCCATGGAACTTATCTAGATGTGTGGTGAGAACTTTGAATGCCCAAGTGCTTCACAGAAGTTTAGAATGCAGAGTCGTGAAAATAAAAAATATTTTTTTTTCCACAAAAAAGATTTTTTAGCCCCCAAGTTTTTATTTTCACAAGGGTAACAAGAGAAATTGGACCCCAAAAGTTGTTGTCCAATTTGTCCTGAGTATGCTGGTACCCCATATGTGGGGGTAAACCACTGTTTGGGCGTACGGCAGAGCTCAGAAGGGAGGGAGCACCATTTGACTTTTTGAGCGCAAAATTGGCTGTCGTGTTTGGAGAACCCCTGATGTACCTAAACAGTGGAAACCCCCCAATTCTAGCTCCAACCCTAACCCCAACACACCCCTAACCCTAATCCCAACCTGATCCATAATCCTAATCACTAACCCTAACGATAATCACAACCCTTACCCCAAAACAACCCTAATGTCAACCCTAACCATAACCCTAATCAAAACCCTAAATCCAACACACCCCTAATCCTAATCTCAACCCTAACCTCAAACCTAACCCTAATCCCAATACACCCCTAATCACAACCCTAACCTTAACCCTAATCCCAAACCTTACCCTAATCCCAAGCGTAACCCTAATGCCAACCCTAACCCTAATACCAACCCTAATCCAAACCCTAACCCTAATCCCAACTCTAACCCTAACTTTAGCCCCAACCCTAGCCCTAACTTTAGCCCCAACCCTAACCCTAGCCCTAAGGCTACTTTCACACTTGCGTCGTTTGGCATCCGTCGCAATCCGTCGTTTTGGACAAGAAACGGATCCTGCAAATGTGCCCGCAGGATGCGTTTTTTTGCCCATAGACTTGTATTGCCGACGGATCGTCGCGTCCGTCGTGCACTGGATCAGTGTTTTGGCGGACCGTCAGCACAAAAAAAGTTCAATGTAACGTTTTTTTGTACGTCGCATCCGCCATTTCTGACCGCGCATGCGTGGCCGTAACTCCGCCCCCTCCTCCCCAGGACATAGATTGGGCAGCTGATGTGTTGAAAAACTACATCCGCTGCCCACGTTGTGCACAATTTTCACAACGTGTGTCGGTATGTCGGGCCGATGCATTGCGACGGCCCCGTACTGACATAGTAACATAGTAACATAGTTAGTAAGGCCGAAAAAAGACATTTGTCCATCCAGTTCAGCCTATATTCCATCATAATAAATACCCAGATCTACGTCCTTCTACAGAACCTAATAATTGTATGATACAATATTGTTCTGCTCCAGGAAGACATCAAGGCCTCTCTTGAACCCCTCGACTGAGTTCGCCATCACCACCTCCTCAGGCAAGCAATTCCAGATTCTCACTGCCCTAACAGTAAAGAATCCTCTTCTATGTTGGTGGAAAAACCTTCTCTCCTCCAGACGCAAAGAATGCCCCCTTGTGCCCGTCACCTTCCTTGGTATAAACAGATCCTCAGCGAGATATTTGTATTGTCCCCTTATATACTTATACATGGTTATTAGATCGCCCCTCAGTCGTCTTTTTTCTAGACTAAATAATCCTAATTTCGCTAATCTATCTGGGTATTGTAGTTCTCCCATCCCCTTTATTAATTTTGTTGCCCTCCTTTGTACTCTCTCTAGTTCCATTATATCCTTCCTGAGCACCGGTGCCCAAAACTGGACACAGTACTCCATGTGCGGTCTAACTAGGGATTTGTACAGAGGCAGTATAATGCTCTCATCATGTGTATCCAGACCTCTTTTAATGCACCCCATGATCCTGTTTGCCTTGGCAGCTGCTGCCTGGCACTGGCTGCTCCAGGTAAGTTTATCATTAACTAGGATCCCCAAGTCCTTCTCCCTGTCAGATTTACCCAGTGGTTTCCCGTTCAGTGTGTAATGGTGATATTGATTCCCTCTTCCCATGTGTATAACCTTACATTTATCATTGTTAAACCTCATCTGCCACCTTTCAGCCCAAGTTTCCAACTTATCCAGATCCATCTGTAGCAGAATACTATCTTCTCTTGTATTAACTGCTTTACATAGTTTTGTATCATCTGCAAATATCGATATTTTACTGTGTAAACCTTCTACCAGATCATTAATGAATATGTTGAAGAGAACAGGTCCCAATACTGACCCCTGCGGTACCCCACTGGTCACAGCGACCCAGTTAGAGACTATACCATTTATAACCACCCTCTGCTTTCTATCACTAAGCCAGTTACTAACCCATTTACACACATTTTCCCCCAGACCAAGCATTCTCATTTTGTGTACCAACCTCTTGTGCGGCACGGTATCAAACGCTTTGGAAAAATCGAGATATACCACGTCCAATGACTCACCGTGGTCCAGCCTATAGCTTACCTCTTCATAAAAACTGATTAGATTGGTTTGACAGGAGCGATTTCTCACGTAAGTGTGAAAGAAGCCTAACCCTAAATTTAGCGCCAACCCTAACTCTAAATTTAGCCCCAACCCTAACCCTAAATTTAGCCCCAAGCCTAACCCTAACCCTAGCCCTAACCCTACCCCTAACCCTAGCCCTAACCCTAACCCTAATTTTAGCCCCAACTGCTCTTCTCCTGCCGGCCAGCAGATGGAGACAGATGGCGGGCGCACTGCGCATGCGCCCGCCATTTTCTTTTCCCCAGAAGACGCCTGCGGCCAGGAGGAGCAGCAGGAGGACCCAGGGACACCGGTAAGTATGATAGGGTCCCCGAATCCCCCTATTCCTCTGTCCTCTGATGTGCGATCACATCAGAGGACAGAGAATTACACTTAGCTTTTTTTTTTTTTTTTGCGGTCGCCGGTAAACAGTTAATTACCGGCGATCGCAAAACAGGGGTCGGTAAAACCGACCCCGATCATGCTCTTTGGGGTCTCGGCTACCCCCGGCAGCCGAGACCCCAAAGATTCTCCCGGGGCCAGCCGGCGGGCGCCATTTTGAAGATGGCGGCGCCCACCGGGAGCCACGAGGAGCATCGGGGGAGATAGGTGAGTATCGGGGGGGCGATCGGGGACCCCTTTTCTCCCCTTTTTTCTGTCCTCTGATGTGCGATCACATCGGAGGACAGAGAAATTAAAAAGAAATCGCGTTTTGTTTTTTTTTGCGATCGCCGGTAAACGGTTAATTACCGGCGATCGCAAAAGCGGGGTGGGTAAAAAACCCCCCGAATCATGTTCTCTGGGGTCTCGGCTACCCCCGGCAGCTGAGACCCCGGAGAAAATCCGACTCTGGGGGGTGCTATTTACTTTTTCCACAGCGCCGTTAATTAACGGCGCTGTGGTTTAAGTACCCTTAGCGGCCGCCGTTAAAAGGCGTATCGGCGGTCGCTAAGGGGTTAACAGATCACAGGTTATTTTGATGAAAACATTGGGACCCATGGCTACAGAAAGGCGCCTGATTTTTCTAAGCATCATGGGAGATTGCATTTCGGTAAGAAGAGTGGAGTCAAAGGTTTCGCACTCGCTGCCCAACTGCTCTGTGCATGAAGGAAAGTCCTTAAAACCCATGTGAAGTCAAATGTTATGGGCTTAGTCTTACTTGGTCAATGGCTTAGCCGATTAGATGTAATGTATATATACAGTATATACAGTACAGACCAAAAATTTGGACACACCTTCTCATTTAAAGATTTTTCTGTATTTTCATGACTATGAAAATTGTAATTTCACACTGAAGGCATCATAACTATGAATTAACGTATGTGGCATTATATACTTAACAAAAAAGTGTGAAACAACTGAAAATATGTCTTATATTCTAGGTTCTTCAAAGAAGCCACCTTTTGGTTTGATGACTGCTTTGCACACTCTTGGCATTCTCTTGATGAGCTTCAAGAGGTAGTCACCGGGAATGGTTTTCACTTCACAGATGTGCCCTGTCAGGTTTAATAAGTGGGATTTCTTGCCTTATAAATGGGGTTGAGACCAACAGTTGTGTTGAGCAGAACAGTTGTGTTGAGCAGTGGTGGATGCACAGCTGATAGTCCTACTGAATAGACTGTTAGAATTTGTATTATGGCAAGAAAAAAGCAGCTAAGTAAAGGAAAACGAGTGGCCATCATTACTTTAAGAAATGAAGTCCAGTCTGTCCAAAAAATTGGGAAAACTTTGAAAGTGTCCCCGAGTGCAGTTGCAAAAACCATCAAGCGCTACAAAGAAACTGGCTCACATAAGGACAGCCCCAGGAAAGGAATACCAAGAGTCACCTCTGCTTCTGAGGATGTTTATCCAAGTCAACAGCCTCAGAAATCGCAGGTTAACAGCAGCTCAGTTTAGAGACCAGGTCAATGCCACACAGGGTTCTAGCAGCAGACACAAATCTACAACAACTGTTAAGATGAGACTTTGTGCAGCAGGCCTTCATGGTAAAATAGCTGCTAGGAAACCACTGCTAAGGACAGGCGACAAGCAGAAGAAACTTGTTTGGGCTAAAGAACACAAGGAATGGTCATTAGACCAGTGGAAATCTGTGCTTTGGTCTGATGAGTCAAAATTTGAGATCTTTTTTTTCCAACCACCGTGTCTTTGTGCGACACAGAAAAGGTGAACGGATGGACTCTACATGCCTGGTTCCCACAGTGAAGCATGGAGGAGGAGGTGTAGGGGTGCTTTGCTGGTGACACTGTTGGGGATTTATTCAAAACTAGCTGAAGAGCCGGCGTTGCCTGGGCATAGTAAATATCTGTGGTTAGTTATAGCACCTCACTTCTCTTATTTTCCCATCACGCCTCTCATTTTCCCCCTCACATCTCTCATTTTCTCCCTAAAACCTCTCATTTTCTCCCTCAAACCTCTCATTTTCTCCCTCACACCTCTCATTTTTCTCCTCACTCCTCTTATTTTCCCCCTCCGCTCATTCCCCCCTCACTCCTCTCTTTCCCCCCTAACACTTGTCATTTCGACCTCAAATCTGTCATTTTCCGATCACTCCACTATTTTCCCTCATTCTTCTCATTTTGCACTCACACCTTTTCATTTTCACCTCACACCTCTCATTTTCCCCTCGGTATATACATGTTTGTCATCTCCCTTATACATAGTATACACCTGTATGTCATCTCCTGTATATAGTACATACCTGTATGTCATCTCCTCTGTATATAGTATATACCTGTATGTCATCTCCCCTGTAAATTGTATACACCTGCTGTATGTCATCTCCTCCTGTGTATAGTATATACCTGTATGTCATCTCTTCTGTATATAGTATACTAGCTATTGAACCCATTCTACGCCCGGGTGGCGAGCATTTATATTGGTATATGGTCTCCATCCTGGTATGTGCTGCTCCATCCTGCGTCCCCATCCTGTCATGTGCTGCTCCATCCTGCGCCCCCATCCTGTCATGTGCTGCACCCATCCTGCGCCCCCATTCTGACATGTGCTGCTCCATCCTGCGCCCCATTCTGTTATGTGCTGTTCCCATCCTGCGCCCCCGTTCTGTCATGTGCTGCTCCCATCCTGCGCCTCCCTTCTGTCATTTGCTGCTCCCATCCTGCGCCCCCAACCTGTCATGTGCTGTTCCCATCCTGTGCCCCTATTCTGTCATTTGCTGCTCCCATCCTGCACCCCCATTCTGTCATGTGCTACTCCCATCCTGCGCCCCCGTTCTGTCATGTGCTGCTTCCATCCTGCACCCCCGTTCTGTCATGTGCTGCTGCCATCCTGCACCCCTGTTCTGTCATGTGCTGCTCCCATCCTGCTCCCCCGTTCTGTCATGTGCTGCTCCCATCCTGTGCCACCATTCTTTAATTTGCTGCTCCCATCCATATGCCCCATACGCTGCTCCATAAGATGCTCCATAGTATATGCCCCGTATCAGGTGGCGTAAGTAACAAATAGCTGTGGCATGAAGTGCCACAGCCTCATGCCACAGCAATTTGTTACTTGCGCCACCTGATTCCTTTCCGCCGCCATTTTCTTGGTCCTCCTGCTGGCGGAATCGGCGCCTGCGCAGTCCGCGCTTTCCGGAGCCATTTTCTTGAAGACACACTGCAGTCTTCAAGAAAATGGCGCCGGAAAGCGCAGACTGCGCAGGCGCCGATTTCGGCAGCAGGACCAAGAAAAACACTGCAGTCTTCAAGAGAATGGTGCCGTAAAGCGTGGACTGCGCAGGCGCCGATTCCGGCAGCAGGACCAAGAAAATGGCGGCGGAAAGGAATCAGGTGGCATAAGTAACAAACTGCTGTGGCATGAAGTGCCACAGCTTCATGCCACAGCAATTTGTTACTTACGCCATTCCTTTCCGCCCATTTTCTTCGTCCTCCTGCTGCCGTGTGTCTTCAAGAAAATGGCGCCGGAAAGCGCAGACTGCGCAGGCACCGATCCTGGCAGCAGGAATCGGCGCTTGCGCAGTCCGCGCTTTCCGGTGCCATTTTCTTGAAGACACACTGCAGTGCGCAGGCGCCGATTCCGGCAGCAGGACATAGGAATCAGGTGGCGTAAGTAACAAATTGCTGTGTGTCTGCAGGTGTGTCTTCAAGAAAATGGTGCCGGAAAGCGCGGACTGCGCAGGCGCCGATTCCGGCAGCAGGAGGACGAAGAAAATGGGCGGAAAGGAATGGCGTAAGTAACAAATTGCTGTGGCATGAAGCTGTGGCACCACATGCCACAGCAATTTGTTACTTACGCCACCTGATTCCTATGTCCTGCTGCCGGAATCGGCGCCTGCGCACTGCAGTGTGTCTTCAAGAAAATGGCACTGGAAAGCGCGGACTGCGCAGGCGCCGATTCCGGCAGCAGGAGGACGAAGAAAGTGGGCGGAAAGGAATGGCGTAAGTAACAAATTGGTGTGGCATGAAGTGCCACAGCATAATCAGGGCGCAAATATGTGCACGGTGTCCCCTGCTCCCGACCCCCTGCTCCCGGCAGTTCGCGCCTTCCGGCGCCATTTTTTTTTCCTGACACTCTATAATGTAACGCTAGGAGCGTCGCGCCTGCGCAGTCTATAAAGGCTTCGGACAGAGTGACACTCCCAGCGTTATATTATAGATACCTGTATGTCATCTCCTCCTATAAATAGTATTTACCTGTATGTCATCTCCCCTGTATATAGTATGTACAGTGCCTTGCGAAAGTATTCGGCCCCCTTGAACTTTTCAACCTTTTCCCACATATCATGCTTCAAACATAAAGACACCAAATGTAAATTTTTGGTGAAGAATAAACAGCAAGTGGAACACAATTGTGAAGTTGAATGAAATTTATTGCTTATTTTAAATTTTTGTGGAAATTCAAAAACTGAAAAGTGGGGCGTGCAATATTATTCGGCCCCTTTACTTTCAGTGCAGCAAACTCACTCCAGTTCATTGTGGATCTCTGAATGATCCAATGTTGTCCTAAATGGTAATGACGATAAATATAATCCACCTGTGTGTAATCAAGTCTCCGTATAAATGCACCTGCTCTGTGATTGTCTCAGCGTTCTGTTTGAAGCACAGAGAGCATCATGAAGATCAAGGAACACAACAGGCAGGTCCTTGATACTGTTGTGGAGAGGTTCAAAGCTGGATTTGGATACAAAATGATTTCCAAAATTTTAAACATCCCAAGGAGCACTGTGTAAGCGATCATATTGAATTGGAAGGAGTATCATACCACTGCCAATCTACCAAGACCCGGCTGTCCCTCTAAACTTTCATCTCAAACAAGGAGAAGACTAATCAGAGATGCAGCCAAGAGGCCCATGATCACTCTGGATGAACTGCAGAGATCTACAGCTGAGGTGGGACAGTCTGTCCAAACGACAACAATCAGTCGTACACTGCACAAATCTGGCCTTTATGGAAGAGTGGCAAGAAGAAAGCCATTTCTCAAAGATATCCATAAAAAGTGTCGTTTAAAGTTTGCAACAAACCACCTGGGAGAGACACCAAACATGTGGAAGAAGGTGCTCAGGTCAGATGAATCCAAAATTGAACTTTTTGGCAACAATGCCAAACAATTTGTTTGGACATAAGGGCAACACAGCTCATCACCCTGAACACACCATCCCCACTGTCAATCATGGTGGTGGCAGCATCATGGCTTGGGCCTGCTTTTCTTCATAAGGGACAGGGAAGATGGCTAAAATTGATGGAAAGATGGATGGAGCCAAATACAGGACCATTCTTGAAGAAAACCTGTTGGAGTCTGCAAAAGACCTGAGACTGGGACGGAGATTTGTCTTCCAACAAGACAATGATCCCAAACATAAAGCAAAATCTACAATGGAATGGTTCAAAAATAAACGTATCCAGGTCTTAGAATGGCCAAGTCAAAGTCCAGACCTCAATCCAATTGAGAATCTGTGGAGAGAGCTGAAAACTGCTGTTCACAAACAATCTCCATCAAACCTCACTGAGCTCGAGCTGTTTGCCAATGATGAATGAGCAAGAATTTCAGTCTTTCGATGTACAAAACTGATAGAAACATACCCCAAGCTACTTGCAGCTGTAATCACAGTAAATGGTGGCGCAACAAAGTATTAAGTTAAAGGGGCCGAATAATATTGCACGCCTCACTTTTTGAAGTTTTTGACTTTCCACAAAAAATTAAAATAACCAATAAATTTTGTTCAACTTCACAATTGTGTTCCACTTGTTGTTGATTCTTCACCAAAAATTTACATTTGGTATCTTTATGTTTGAAGCATGATATGTGGGGGAAAAGGTTGAAAAGTTCAAGGGGGGCGAATACTTTTGCAAGGCACTGTACCTGCTGTATGTCATCTCCTCCTGTGTATACCTGTGTGTCATCTCCTCCTGTATATAGTATATACCTGTATGTCATCTCCTTCTGTATATACTATATACCTGTGTGTCATCTCCTCTTATATATAGTATATACCTGTATGTCATCTCCTTCTGTATATAGTATATACCTGTGTGTCATCTCCTCCTGTGTATAGTATATACCTGTATGTCATCTCCTCTTATATATAGTATATACCTGTATGTCATCTCCTCCTGTATATAGTATATACCTGTAAGTCATCTTCTCCTGTATATAGTATATACCTGTGTGTCATCTGCTCCTGTATATAGTATATACCTGTGTGTCATCTCCTCTTATATATAGTATATACCTGTATGTCATCTCCTCCTGTATATAGTGTATACCTGTAAGTCATCTCCTCCTGTATATAGTATATACCTGTGTGTCATCTCCCCTGAATATAGTATATACATGTATGTCATCTCCTCCTGTATATAGTATATATCTGTGTGTCATCTCCTCCTGTATTAGACCTCGTTCACACATTATTTGGTCAGTATTTTTACCTCAGTATTTGTAAGCTAAATTAGCAGCCTGATAAATACCCAGCCAACAGGAAGCCCTCCCCCCTGGCAGTATACATGAGCTCACACATACACATAATAGACAGGTCATGTGACTGACAGCTGCCGTATTTCCTATATGGTACATTTGTTGCTTTTGCAATTTGTCTGCTTATTAATCAGATTTTTATTTTTGAAGGATAATACCAGACTTGTGTGTGTTTTAGGGCGAGTTTCATGGGTCAAGTTGTGTGTGTTGAGTTGCGTGTGGCGACATGCATGTAGCGACTTTTGCGACATCAGTTTTGTGTGATGACATGCATGTAGCAACTTTTTGTCGAGTTGCATGTGACAGGTTAGTGTAGCAAGTTGTGTGCAGCAAGTTTTGCGCATGATGAGTTTTGCGCGTGGCGAGTTTTATGTGTGGTGTGTTTTGAGTAGGTGCAAGTTTTGTGTGAGGCAACGTTTGCATGTGTTGCAACTTTTGTGTATGTGGCAATTTTTCCACGTGTGCAAGTTTTGCATGTGTCATGAGGTGAGTTTTGCGCATGTGGCAAGTTTTGCGTGAGCCCAGTTTTGCATGTGGCGAATTTTGCGCATGGCGAGTTGTGAGTGGCGACTTTTGTGTTTCAACTTTTATGTGGCGAGGATGGTGTATATGTGGTGAAATGTGTGCTGAGGGTGGTATATGTGTTCAAGCACGTGGTAGTGTGTGGCGCATTTTGTGTGTGTGTTCATATCCCCGTGTGTGGTGAGTATCCCATGTCGGGGCCCCACCTTAGCAACTGTACGGTATATACTCTTTGGCGCCATCGCTCTCATTCTTTAAGCCCCCCCTTGTTCACATCTGGCAGCTGTGAATTTGCCTCCAACACTTTTCCTTTCACTTTTTCCCCATTATGTAGATAGGGGCAAAATTGTTTGGTGAATTGGAAAGCGCAGGGTTAAAATTTCGCCTGACAATATAGCCTATGACGCTCTTAGGGTCCAGATGCGTGACTGTGCAAAATTTTGTGGCTGTAGCTGCGATGGTGCAGATGCCAATCCTGGACACACACACATTCACATATATATATATATATATATATATACTCTGGACTTTAATGCCTGAATGGCGTGGCAACGTTTCGGATGTGTTATCCTTTGTCAATCCTTTGTGCTGCTTTTCCTTTTTTTTTTTTTGAGTTTATTACTTTTTGACCATTGGATTGCTGGTCGGGAGAGCTCTGCATGCCTTGTAAGGTAGTAATTTGATGCTGTTCCAATTATATAATATATAATGTACAGAGCAATGAGGACCACCGTGGTGAAAAGTAATAATCCCTTGGGAAATTAAATGGCCATTGTGTTTCAGGATGGGTCACAGATTTCATCATTCTTCTCAGGAAGGAGTTGCTTTACCACCTGCAAAGCAAAGTGGGGGAAGGGAGGTGACAACTGCACAGAATCCATTTCTTGCATGGAAAAGAAGTTCTCATATTTCTAGGCAGGGTTGTCTATACAATAATTGTTTTGAGAGGGGGAGCTAGATACATTAAAAGAATCGTCCAAGTTTGGGGCTCAAATCTGCAGTCACGCTATGTGACTTCAGATTTGTTAATCCTCACATCGCATGTAGTCAGGATTCTCTGGTGCTGGTGCCTGTGGTTGTGTGACCGCAAGTGTGAGATTTGCATACTTCCAGCCACATTCCAACTAGACGTGTCCAGCCATGCTCAATTCACCTGTATTGACCTAGGCTGCACACGTCTAGTCAGCAAGTGACTGCATGTATCCAAATTATATAATTGTGCTCATGTGCACGCTATGTGAGGATTCACATGTCTGCAGTCAGATAGAGTGACTGCAGACTTGAACCCCAAGCTTGGACAACCCCATTAAGAACAATATTTTCTTTAAGACCCTTTTCTGACCTTCACAACACATCTTTTATTTGGCAGATAGCCCATATTGAAAACACTATACTTGTACAGCTCAGATGCATACTTTTAACTAAGATTAATAAAAAAAAGTACAATATAGAAAAAAAATTGATTGAAAAAAAAAATCCCAAGTGAAAAAAACACCTTTTCCCTATGCATAATGCCTAAAACGACTAGAAATAAACTAAAACCCCAAACTACACATAGTTTATCACTGCATTTACGGCAATCTGAATTATAAAATGACTATTAGTTATCCCATTAAAAAAGTTAGAATTGTTGTTCTTGTTTTTTTCCACTGATCAAAACATACAGTAATCAATAAGTTGTCTGTATTCTACAATGGCACCAAAGAAAGAAAACTACAAGTCCTGCAAAATGCAATCCTATATACTGCTCCATCGACGACTAAATAATAAAATGTTATTGGTTTTTGAATGCGACAACAGAAAAGGAACAATTTTGTAAATAAAACAATGTTTCTCTTGCGCAAAAGTAGAAAAACGTTAAACAATAATATAACTATTTGTTATTGTCGTGATTCTAACAGCCGGCAGAGTAGAGTTATCACGTCATTCATACAGCACCGTGAGCGTCATATAACAAAGCCCTCGGAAAAAAAGCTTATGGCTCTCAGAATACGGGGATAAAAGTAATATTAGGATAAAAAGAAGTGAAACTCTGCTGCACTCTTTTATAACCAGAGATTACATATAGCAAGAAAGTTCCATTTTACAGTGAATTTCCATAAAGATCTGGGATAATAACTTGTAGAGGACGGATCACATCTCTACGGTGCATTAGATAAAATTTGCATTTTTGCCAGAGGTAATTATCTGTTCTGTTGTCATCTCTTCAAAGCAAATTACTGGTGGGTCGCATCTGGCCTTAGGGTCACTGGTTGGATATCAATGTTTTCAAATTAGTACTATTAAAAGAGAATTATGACCAGCGCTGCGAGAATTTCTCCACTCCGAAAAACAGAACATTGGAAAACTCGGGAAAAAATGGTCTTTTTTAGATGTACATTTTCACATGTTTTTAGTGGATGTTTTCATTGTAATCTATGTGTGTTAGGTTCCTATCTTGGTTGGACTGGGTTCTACTCACTTCATCTAAAGGTGCCACGCTCTGCTGAGCTCCTTGTGGGGTTTTACACGTTGCTCAGCATGTCTTAGTGTCATCAATTTCCTAGGCCTCCTAGAGGGGTTGTCCACTACATCCACTACTCGGACAACCCCTTCTCAATCACTATGTTCCCCCTTTATAAAGTAATAACACCTATACTCACCTCCATTGCCAGCGCTTTTCCAACAGTGTCAGCACTGGCTCTCCCACGTAACATTGTTTTGGTCCTGCAGCTAATCAGAGGCCAACTCACTCTCCACGCCGTTGGACAAAGCAGACATCTGGAGGAAGTGAGAGCTGAGGCTAGTGCTCCTAGTTTGGGCAGTTCTTTCAAAATATAAGAGAGGATGACTTTGCTTTTGATCCCAACCAAGTCTAAAGCAACCTCGTACACCAATATTGATGGGTTCGGCCAACAGTGTAATACGTATGTTGACCCCGCACTATTGATTGTTGGGGGAAATAAAGATCCAGCATGTCGAAGTTTGGACTGCCAATTCTTATGTTCTACTGGAGATTAGCCACAGGCAGACATGTCTAGCAGTGACTTTCTCACAGAGATAAAAAAAAGGTAACTTTCCTCCTTCTGAATAGTGACATGCCTGGCATGCCAGTGTAAGTCGACTTATAAGCCATGCAATTTTCTGGAAAACTAAATATTCAAATTGTCTCTTCAGAGTGGAAACGAACTAGCACTCTTGTTGGAAGTAGCATTCCAGAAAGTCAATATCAACCATTTAATGAGCTTTGCAAGGCAAATTGCACATTTTTTTCTTAGAGAATAATTGGATGGCTTTTAAGTCTCCTCACACAGGCATGTCATTCTCCACAAGGAGAAGCATTAGCTGTTAAACTCCAGTCAACTGTCCCTCTTACAGCCAAATCAGGTCTCATACTTTGCACTGATGAGGGGCAACACCTTGAAAAGGGTCGATATTAACTTTTAGGATTGTTACTTCCAATAAGTGGCAGTAGAGTTCTAATCCTCTTTCTCACCAAAGAGGCAATTTGTATTTCTCACAGAGCACAATTGGCTAAATCATCGTCTGCCAGGTAATGTGTATGGAGGGCATAAGAGCAGAAAGCCTAAGTACATGAGGTTATTACAAGCCCTATTCTGAAGTTAGAAATAGGATGGTAGAGAAACTCTTTTATTTCTTTAGTTCCTAAAGAATATATCAAAGAGACTTTTGTAAACCAGAGTGGATAACTATGAACACATTGGAGACTATAAGACCTGAACCGATAACTGCAGCGCATGCTACAGGACCATATTTTCTCCTAGTTTGATCGGACTTTATTATCTTGTCAGAGTCTAGACCTACCATCTGATATTCTTCTTTTCTGATCCAGTCCATCTCTGCCTGGCTGCAGTCACACAAACCCTCGAAGAGTTCTCTAGGCTGCCTTCAGTCCTCTGTGTCTCCTAACAGATCAATTTATAAAAGTCTTCAAAATGGAAGTTTCTGAAAATGAAGCTCAAAACTAATCGCCACTCGGTGGCATTTTTTAATGAACCCGCTGATGGTTTCTTGCTGGAGCTGTGAATCTGTGATAAATCACTTCATCCCTCTTTTTTTCCTTTGTTATAGCTGCCATTTCAGACGCTTTGCAACTAACACCTTCCTTTTTTTTTTAGAGCTGGAGTGACGCAGCATTTGAGGGGTTAATTTAGTTGACAGGCGGTGACTCTCCTAGTTGTTTCACTATGACATGCGATAAATCCTCACCACTACTAAGACTGGGGGGGGGGGTGAATAAAAGAGCACTTACCATTCTCTAGAGGCTGAGGATGTGAGAGGTACTGAAGGGACTAATTGAGGCTCCTATTAGGCTTTGAAAATGCTCAGTGTTTGATGTTTTTATGGGGTGGCGCCTACCACCCCCTCCTTTCCTTTCTCCCTACCGTATGAGCTGTGTTCCTATGACAGCTCCCGCTGTTTGTTATGGCTCATTATAATAGACTGGGACTATTGCAAGTGTAAAACCGTCAGCGTAATTCAATGTATTTATTTTCCCGGTTACAATGTCCCTTGTCATGGTGTCTGGCATGTCTCCGGATAGAGAAGAAGATGTGTGTGATACCAAGAGGAGCTTTCTTGCGATATCTATGGAATCAAACAAGAGAAGGAGAAATGGATAATCTGGATTTTCTCTCAATCATTTGGATCTATGGAATGGATATAAGGAACATAAGAGCTATGGTATTGCATATATAAAGTATATTACCAGCTTTGTCATCACCTTATAATGCCTCAATCCAAAGCTAGTTCCTACAGAAACCAACTGTCATTGATCCAGGCTTTCCATGGAGTAGACTTCTCCATGAAAATCTCATCCGGTAAGACTACTGTATGTGCTGAAAAATGCTATTGTCCCCACACCCATTTGGAAGCCCCAAAACTGTGGCGTGGGTGTTTTTGCTAACTGGAAGTGTACCAGGCACTACTATTCCATACAGAAGCATTTAATAAAAAATTACATTTGCACCTTTTTTAAGTCACTTTTTGGCTTCTATTTCTTTATGAACTGATGGATTTTGCAACATATTAATCAAAATGGAAGCCCAATATTTGAGGAATTGGAGCAAATTATCACAGGATAGTCTTCGAGTGCACAAAAAAAAAAGCAATAAGACATATTTTTTTTTGTGAAAAATTGCAATTGATGAATTAGCCAAAAACATCTGGATACTGAAAGCTGCATACTTAAGCCGATCAAAATAAAAAAACAAAGCAAACTAAAACCTAGAAGAAACCAAGTAGGGTTACCGTAACTTAGAAAAAGCAAAAATGAAATAATAAATAAATTGAACTTGATGGACCCATGTCTTTTTCAACCTATACAACTATGTAATAAAGCACAAATAAAAAACATCTAAGGGCTAGAATAATTATTGCATTTGTGCCTTGTTTTTATCTAGTTTTTTGTGTTTTTCGCCTACTTTGTGTCATACCAAGTTCTTCCTTTAATCTGAGCCTTTATTAAAGTCTATTTTCCCATGTGAACTTTTTTCTCCATATGTTTGTGACTTTTTAATAGGTTGCAACATTTTTTTTGCTCAAATATACTTCAATCCCTTCTGCAGTCATTTTATGTACATCTGAATTTTTGGTGTAATTTTGCAACATTTTAAAGGATTGTAAAGAAGCACGTTGGTTTACAGCTGGGGTCGTGGGTTCAAATCCCACCAAGGATAACATCTGCAAAGAGTTTGTATGTTCTCCCCGTGTTTGCGTGGGTTTCCTCTGGGTTCTCCGATTTCCTCCCACACTCCAAAGACATACTGATAGGGAATTTAGATTATGAGCCCCAGTGGGGACAGTGATGATGCCTCTAAAGCGCCGTAGAATATAATGACGCTATATAGGTGAAATACATAAAATTGCTCTAAAGTGCACAAAAAAAGATATAAATATATATATATATATATACATCCTATATACAGTACATTGCTACAATCTGGTATCTACATTGTAATAACTCCTAGCTGTCATCTTTATGACTTTGATTATTCACACTAGGAAAAGTGTTAGATGTACGATAATTAGATTTCTCACTACAAGTGTGAATTACTATGTAAGGAGATATTGGCCTACGTTCCCCCTTGAAGAACAAGTGTAATGTTCTATTGTGTAATGTGAATTGTGACTTGGGCTAATTATGTTAATGTTGTGTGCTTCCTGACAGTAGGGAAAGTTAGAGTTAATGGTTGGGATAGCCCACAGTGAGAGGGGTTAGGCACAAGGGACAGAGATGGTTTTCTGTTAGACAGGGCCCAGTGTGCATAGAGAGCAGACCTAAGGTCTAATGTGAGGTGAGCAGAGCCATATGATGTGGGTGTCCCTAACATGAGAGGAGACCCAGATAAAAGAGAGATTCCAGCGGAAAGCGGAAGAGAAATGACAGAAGGAACGGAGTGATCGATCAGTGAGGGGTCCTGGGTCAAGACGTCTAGCAGTAAGGCCCAGAGTTTATAACTCACTGAGGTATCGGGCGTAGATGGGACAGAGTATGTAAGACGAAGAGGGTGCCCCGGCCGGGAGTTTCAGAGTGTCAGAGACAGAGAAGATAAGTACCGGCTATACTGGCACTATAATTCCCTAGAAGGGAAAGAAGACGCAGACCCACGGGTTGACAATAGGGCTCTTGCTAAGTGGACTGTACTACTGATCTGGGCTGTGGTGAATTAGAGAGGAGCATTGAAGGTAGAGGACAAGTGAGTGAGAAGGAAAGAAATGAAACTGCGTGTGGAAAATGCTCCATATTGTGAAGGAAACATTCATCAAGTTATGTACTCGCTATCTACTGTATATAATCTCCCTCAAGTTATCTTTGAGTGAAAAGTTTTGACTGGTGGACTCCCTCATTGGACTGTCAAACATCTGGTCCGGGACCGGGACAACTGAAGTCATCAGTTACATGCGGCATCAACGGGCATGGCAAACCCCATACCACAAGTCCACACACCCAGCCAGGACCCTCACTGTTGTGAATTCTGTGGCCAATCTCCCTCCTGTGGTCATGAGTGGTACTGCGGCTGGTTCTGTCTATAAGCTTCCTTTGGTGGATGAGAGTGGTACTGCGGCTTCTGAGTTTCCTTCCTCAGGTGATGAGGTTAAGTCGTTAGGTGCTGCTCTATTTAACTCCACCTGGTGCTTTGATCCTGGCCTCCAGTCAATGTTCTAGTATTGGTCTTGCTTCCTCCTGGATCGTTCCTGTGGCCTCTTTATCCTGCATAAGCTAAGTTCTGCTTGTGTTGTTTTTTTGCTATATTTTCTGTCCAGCTTGCTATATTGGTTTTTCTTGCTAGCTGGAAGCTCTGAGACGCAGAGGGAGCACCTCCGTACCGTTAGTCGGTGCGGAGGGTCTTTTTGCCCCTCTGCGTGGTTGTTTGTAGGTTTTTGTGTTGACCGCAAAGCTATCTTTCCTATCCTCGGTCTATTCAGTAAGTCGGGCCTCACTTTGCTAAATCTATTTCATCTCTGTGTTTGTATTTCATCTTTACTCACAGTCATTATATGTGGGGGGCTGCCTTTTCCTTTGGGGAATTTCTCTGAGGCAAGGTAGGCTTATTTTTCTTTCTTCAGGACTAGTTAGTTTCTCAGGCTGTGCCGAGTTGCATAGGGAGTGTTAGGCGCAATCCACGGCTAACTCTAGTGTGGTGTGTTAGGATTAGGGATTGCGGTCAGCAGAGTTCCCACGTCTCAGAGCTCGTCCTTGTTTTTTGGTAATTGTCAGGTCACTTTGTGTGCTCTGTATCTCAATGTCCATTGTGGTTCTAAATTACCTGCTCATAACAGTACTGGAGGCCCAAAGTACTAATGCTTCTCAATAGAGGGAAAAGAGAAGTTCTGAGACCATTTTTTTTTTCTTTGCACTGTGTTCTGTCTTTCTTTTCCCCTTTACATCAGGGTGATTCAGAACACAGGTGTGGACATGAACATTCAAGGTCTGTTCTCTTTGATGGATAATCTCGCTATAAATGTACAGAATATTCAAGATTTAGTGGTTCAGAATCCTATGTTGGAACCTAAGATTCCTATTCCTGAGTTATTTTCTGGCGATAGAGCAAAGTTTTTGAATTTTAAAAATAATTGTAAACTATTTCTGGCTCTGAAACCCCGCTCCTCTGGTGATCCAGTTCAACAAGTTAAGATCATTATTTCTTTATTACGTGGCGACCCTCAAGACTGGGCATTTTCCCTTGCGCCAGGAGATCCTGCATTATGTAATATTGATGCGTTTTTTCTGGCGCTCGGATTGCTGTACGACGAACCCAATTCAGTGGATCAGGCAGAGAAAAATTTGCTGGCTCTGTGTCAGGGTCAGGATGAGATAGAGATTTATTGTCAGAAGTTTAGAAAGTGGTCTGTGCTCACTCAATGGAATAACTGTGCGCTGGCAGCTATTTTCAGAAAGGGTCTCTCTGAAGCCCTTAAAGATGTCATGGTGGGATTTCCTATGCCTGCTGGTCTGAATGAGTCTATGTCTTTGGCCATTCAGATCGGTCGACGCTTGCGCGAGCGTAAATCTGTGCACCATTTGGCGGTATTATCTGAGCATGAACCTGAGCCTATGCAGTGCGATAGGACTTGGACCAGAGCTGAAAGGCAAGAACACAGACGTCAGAATGGGCTGTGTTTCTACTGTGGTGATTCCACTCATGCTATCTCCGATTGTCCTAAGCGCACTAAGCGGTTCACTAGGTCTGCCACCATTGGTACGGTACAGTCGAAATTTCTTTTGTCCGTTACTTTGAGCTGCTCTTTGTCTTCCTATTCTGTCATGGCATTTGTGGATTCAGGCGCTGCCCTGAATTTGATGGACTTGGAGTATGCTAGGCGCTGTGGGTTTGTCTTGGAGCCCTTGCAGTGTCCTATTCCATTGAGAGGAATTGATGCTACGCCTTTGGCCAAGAATAAGCCTCAGTATTGGACCCAGCTGACCATGTGCATGGCTCCTGCGCACCGGGAGGATATTCGCTTTCTGGTGTTGCATAATCTGCATGATGTGGTCGTGTTGGGGTTGCCATGGCTACAAGTCCATAACCCAGTATTAGATTGGAAATCAATGTCTGTGTCCAGCTGGGGTTGTCAGGGGGTACATGGTGATGTTCCATTTCTGTCTATCTCATCATCCACCCCTTCTGAGGTCCCAGAGTTCTTGTCTGATTACCGGGATGTATTCGATGAGCCCAAGTCCAATGCCCTACCTCCGCATAGGGATTGTGATTGTGCTATCGATTTGATTCCTGGTAGTAAGTTTCCTAAGGGTCGACTGTTTAATTTATCTGTACCTGAGCACGCCGCTATGCGGAGTTACGTGAAGGAGTCTTTGGAGAAGGGTCATATTCGCACGTCATCGTTGCCATTGGGAGCGGGTTTCTTTTTTGTGGCCAAGAAGGATGGTTCGCTGAGACCTTGTATTGATTACCGCCTTCTAAATAAAATTACGGTCAAATTTCAGTACCCCTTGCCGCTGCTGTCTGATTTGTTTGCTCAGATTAAGGGGGCTAGTTGGTTCACCAAGATAGATCTTCGTGGTGCGTATAATCTTGTGCGTATCAAACGGGGTGATGAATGGAAAACAGCATTTAATACGCAAGAAGGCCATTTTGAGTACCTGGTTATGCCATTCGGACTTTCTAATGCTCCATCAGTGTTTCAGTCTTTTATGCATGACATCTTCCGAGAGTACCTGGATAAATTCCTGATTGTATACTTGGATGATATTGTGGTCTTCTCGGATGATTGGGAGTCTCATGTGAAGCAGGTCAGAATGGTGTTCCAGGTCCTGCGTGCTAATTCTTTGTTTGTGAAGGGGTCAAAGTGTCTCTTTGGTGTTCAGAAGATTTCATTTTTGGGGTTCATTTTTTCTCCTTCTACTATCGAGATGGACCCTGTAAAAGTTCAGGCCATTTATGATTGGACTCAGCCAACATCTCTGAAGAGTCTGCAGAAGTTCCTGGGCTTTGCTAATTTTTATCGTCGCTTCATCGCTAATTTTTCTAGCATTGCTAAACCGTTGACTGATTTAAACCAAGAAGGGTGCTGATGTGGTCAATTGGTCTTCTGCTGCTGTGGAAGCTTTTCAGGAGTTGAAGCGACGTTTTTCTTCTGCCCCTGTGTTGTGCCAGCCAGATGTTTCGCTTCCGTTCCAGGTTGAGGTTGATGCTTCCGAGATTGGAGCAGGGGCTGTTTTGTCGCAGAGAGGTTCTGATTGCTCGGTGATGAAACCATGCGCCTTCTTTTCCAGGAAATTTTCGCCTGCTGAGCGAAATTATGATGTTGGCAATCGAGAGTTGCTAGCCATGAAGTGGGCATTCGAGGAGTGGCGTCATTGGCTTGAAGGAGCTAAGCATCGCGTGGTGGTCTTGACTGATCACAAAAACTTGACTTATCTCGAGTCTGCCAAACGGTTGAATCCTAGACAGGCTCGTTGGTCGCTGTTTTTCTCCCGTTTTGACTTTGTGATTTCGTACCTTCCGGGCTCTAAAAATGTGAAGGCGGATGCCCTGTCTAGGAGTTTTGTGCCCGATTCTCCGGGTTTGTCTGAACCGGCGGGTATTCTCAAAGAGGGGGTAATTTTGTCTGCCATCTCCCCTGATGTGCGGCGGGTGCTGCAAAAATTTCAGGCTAATAGACCTGACCGTTGCCCAGCGGAGAAACTGTTTGTCCTTGATAGGTGGACGAATAAAGTTATCTCTGAGGTTCATTGTTCGGTGTTGGCTGGTCATCCTGGAATCTTTGGTACCAGAGAGTTGGTGGCTAGATCCTTTTGGTGGCCGTCTCTGTCGCGGGATGTGCGTTCTTTTGTGCAGTCCTGTGGGATTTGTGCTCGGGCTAAGCCCTGCTGTTCTCGTGCCAGTGGGTTGCTTTTGCCCTTGCCGGTCCCGAAGAGGCCTTGGACGCATATCTCTATGGATTTTATTTCGGATCTCCCCGTCTCTCAAAGAATGTCGGTCATTTGGGTGGTTTGTGATCGCTTCTCTAAGATGGTCCATTTGGTACCCTTGTCTAAATTGCCTTCCTCCTCTGATTTGGTGCCATTGTTTTTTCAGCATGTGGTTCGTTTGCATGGCATTCCAGAGAACATCGTTTCTGACAGAGGTTCCCAGTTTGTTTCGAGGTTTTGGCGAGCCTTTTGTGCTAGCATGGGCATTGATTTGTCTTTTTCCTCGGCTTTCCATCCTCAGACAAATGGCCAGACTGAACGAACCAATCAGACCTTGGAAACATATCTGAGATGTTTTGTTTCTGCTGATCAGGATGATTGGGTGTCCTTTTTGCCTTTGGCTGAGTTCGCCCTTAATAATCGGGCCAGCTCGGCTACTTTGGTTTCGCCGTTTTTCTGCAATTCTGGGTTCCACCCTCGTTTCTCTTCAGGGCAGGTTGAGTCTTCGGACTGTCCTGGTGTGGATACTGTGGTGGATAGGTTGCAGCAGATTTGGACTCATGTAGTGGACAATCTGACTTTGTCCCAGGAGAAGGCTCAATGTTTCGCTAACCGCAGGCGCTGTGTGGGTCCCCGACTTCGTGTTGGGGATTTGGTTTGGTTGTCATCTCGTTATATTCCTATGAAGGTTTCCTCTCCTAAATTTAAGCCTCGTTTCATTGGTCCATATAGGATTTCTGAGGTTCTTAATCCTGTGTCTTTTCGTTTGACTCTTCCGGCTTCTTTTTCCATCCATAACGTGTTCCATAGGTCATTGTTGCGGAGATACGTGGCACCTGTGGTTCCATCTATTGATCCTCCTGCTCCGGTTTTGGTTGAAGGGGAATTGGAGTATATTGTGGAGAAGATTTTGGATTCTCGTGTTTCGAGACGGAAACTCCAGTATCTGGTTAAGTGGAAAGGTTATGGTCAGGAAGATAATTCCTGGGTCTTTGCCTCTGATGTCCATGCTGCCGATCTGGTTCGTGCCTTTCATGTGGCTCATCCTGGTCGGCCTGGTGGCTCTGGTGAGGGTTCGGTGACCCCTCCTCAAGGGGGCGGTACTGTTGTGAATTCTGTGGCCAAGCTCCCTCCTGTGGTCATGAGTGGTACTGCGGCTGGTTCTGTCTATAAGCTTCCTTTGGTGGATGAGAGTGGTACTGTGGCTTCTGAGTTTCCTTCCTCAGGTGATGAGGTTAAGTCGTTAGGTGCTGCTCTATTTAACTCCACCTGGTGCTTTGATCCTGGCCTCCAGTCAATGTTTTAGTATTGGTCTTGCTTCCTCCTGGATCGTTCCTGTGGCCTCTTTATCCTGCATAAGCTAAGTTCTGCTTGTGTTATTTTTTTGCTATATTTTCTGTCCAGCTTGCTATATTGGTTTTTCTTGCTAGCTGGAAGCTCTGAGACGCAGAGGGAGCACCTCCGTACCGTTAGTCGGTGCGGAGGGTCTTTTTGCCCCTCTGCGTGGTTGTTTGTAGGTTTTTGTGTTGACCGCAAAGCTATCTTTCCTATCCTCGGTCTACTCAGTAAGTCGGGCCTCACTTTGCTAAATCTATTTCATCTCTGTGTTTGTATTTCATCTTTACTCACAGTCATTATATGTGGGGGGCTTCCTTTTCCTTTGGGGAATTTCTCTGAGGCAAGGTAGGCTTATTTTTCTTTCTTCAGGACTAGTTAGTTTCTCAGGCTGTGCCGAGTTGCATAGGGAGCGTTAGACGCAATCCACGGCTACCTCTAGTGTGGTGTGTTAGGATTAGGGATTGCGGTCAGCAGAGTTCCCACGTCTCAGAGCTCGTCCTTGTTTTTTGGTAATTGTCAGTTCACTTTGTGTGCTCTGTATCTCAATGTCCATTGTGGTTCTAAATTACCTGCTCATAACACCTCACCTTCATGTAACATGAAGGAGAGACTGAACACACTGCAGCTAGAAATGTATCATGGAAAATGACAAATATTTA
Organism: Ranitomeya imitator; assembly: GCF_032444005.1. Taxonomy (NCBI): domain Eukaryota; kingdom Metazoa; phylum Chordata; class Amphibia; order Anura; family Dendrobatidae; genus Ranitomeya; species Ranitomeya imitator. The sequence continues at coordinate 413,518,039 of NC_091283.1, read as the reverse complement.
TATGTATACTTTTTTCAAGGCCTATTATCATTGGTATCCTATAGTGATTTCATCAGTGTCAGATTCCGCTCTTTTTAATGCTGACAGAACCATGATGTTTTTAATATGTACTGTAAAAACAGCGATGGCTTCTTTATATTTAAGAAGTTGTTTGCAACAGTTTTTTTTATAATAAAGGGAAATATGTGTGTAAAACAAAAAGCACATATGGACACCTATCGGACCCCTACTGCACCATTGCTTGAGCCACCCTCCAGTCTCCTGGCCTCCTCTTTGGTCAGCGGGGCATCACATGAATGCTATGGCCACCGATCAGTTGCATCCTTCACATTCCGTTTGAGCCAGAAAGCAGATTGCTTCTTCCTACTCTCTCAGACGGAATGTGAAGGTTGCAGCCAGTCAGATGTGGAAGAGGGAGCCAGGAGACCGTCCAGGTACACAAGCAGTGGTGCGTCTGGACGAGCGTGGTTTTAGTAACCCCATGGGTCCAAAAGAATATTATGGATAACCCCTTTATGTTTCATAACATGGCAGAAAACCTCTTTAACGGTAGGTGGAGAAAAGGTAGAATTGTTTACTCAAATCCAAGACAAAATCTTTGATTCTAAGTCCATGTTCACATGTTCAGTATTTGGTCAGTATTTTACATTAGTATTTGTAAGCCAAAACCAGGAGTGGGTGATAAATACAGAAGTGGTGACGTGTTTCTGTTATACTTTTTCTCTGATTGTTCCACTCCTGGTTTTGGCTTACAAGGGTCAGATCAAAATCAGCATTACAAGTCAATGGGTCCTTGAAAGAAAATCGTACCATACTTGGATGACATGAAAGTGCCATCCAATTTTCACGGACTTTCAGACAGCTGACACTTGTGCCGCACTCTGATCATACTCTGATCAGAGTGTGATCAGAACAATTGGTCCATTTTTCTCGTACACGGAAAAAAAAGACGTCTGAATGAGCCCTAATAGTTCAAGCAATGCAGGTGGGAATTTATGAAAACTAGTCTTAAACACTGTACATGTAAAGCTGCTGTGGAACGGTGCATTTTTTCCTTAAAGTTGACTCTTTATGGATAGAGATGACTGAACCCGGGAAAAAGGAGGAGAGGGAGAGAAAGGGGAAGAGGGAGACATTGAGTCCCCATTGACTTCTATGGGGTTCGGGTACAGTTCTGGTACCCGAATCTAACTTTTAACTAAAGTTCGGTCGTACCCGACAAACCCGAACTTACACGGGTCCAATCATCCCTGTTTATGGGTCGTCTGAAAAAATGAATATAAAAAAATGCAGTTGCGCTAAGTGCATAATCCCATTGTTTCTGTGCTAAAAAATACATTAAAATCCACTGGGTCTAATCTGCACAAAAAAAAACAAATAAAAAAGGGTAAAATGCAGAAAAAAATATGTCGCAATAATCAGAGCAGATTGCGTGTTTTGGTGCATTTTGGCACTTGGGAACACAGTTGTAGAAAAACATGGATGCTTTTTTGTAAAAACAGCACCACACCGGTGCTAATCTGTAATACCAAACACAACCTGAAGGCAGGTGTGGTGCTGTTTCTGAAAGAAAACAGTCCTGTTTTTCTAATTATGTACCACTCGTTTTGAATGTTTGCACATCCATTGATAGGAAAAACAAATGTCGCCCATCTATGTGATTGAGGTGCATTCACTTTTTTGAAGCTTTATATTACTGAGCCAGATATGGCGAGAGACACTGACATGACACGGCTGAGGGGTTAATTTGATGGAGGCAGCATTAAGAATGGAGAGGGATTTGGAGACAAGATGCGAGGTTAGGGACAGATGAGGTATTAGGCCGGCGCTGGATGGTAGTTGTAGCTTTTATATAAAGATCTGAGGAATAACGGGAATGAACATAGCGCATCATTAGTGGCCAGTTACACGCTGCTTAAACTTGCTGGCTAATTACATTCAGGAGAAGTTTTAATAAGTGTCTGGGTTATAGAAAGCTGACATACACTCACAGGACAGCTTAATTATCTGGAAAAGATAGAATGGTGGCAGCCAGAATTGTCTACGCTCCTCCATAAGCCGAGACCTCTCGCTCTTAACCCTATCGATGCCAGGAACCTCATGTGTGGGATTAGTAACAGGAGCCGTACACCTGACATTCATTTTGCTATTAGCGATTCTAAACAGAGCAGATAGTGACGCTCCCGTGTCACCATTAACCCCCCTCTCCTATTATAGCCTTTATCCTCATGTAACTATTGAGAGCTGACTAATTGTTAAATGGCACGATGAAAAAAATGGCACCCATAAAGAAGATCTGCCGTCACCAAGCAGGGGGCTCTGCTATGCATGATGACAAGTAGCTGCTTACATGTCGCACCTATATGTCAGACCACCACCGCTTAGTAGTGCTCCACACGTCTCATTGTAAGTGGTCGCTGTACTTGATCAGACAGCTTGATCTCATTTTGTATGTGATGTGATAAATAGACAAACTGTAAATCACTTTTATATATAAATTGTGTTATCTTACCCACAAAAAATCATTCCAACGTGCCGACCACGTGTCTTCCTTCTGTGTAACTGGTGTCAGGTGTAATCCACCTCTAGCAGCAGACACCAAGATGGACTACAGGAAGTGAGGGTGGTTCTTTGTCTCTCTACAGGAAGTGGGTGTGGTCTCTCTACAGGAAGTGGGTGTGGTCTCTCTACAGGAAGAGAGGATGGGTCTTTGTCTCTACAGGAAGTGGGGCAGGTTTTTGTCTCTACAGGAAGTGGGGCAGGTTTTTGTCTCTCTACAGGAAGTGGAGCAGGTCTTTGTCTCTCTACAGGAAGTGGGGCAGGTCTTTGTCTCTCTACAGGAAGTGGGGCAGGTCTTTGTCTCTGTACAGGAAGTGGGGCTAGTCTTTGTCTCTCTACAGGAAGTGGGGAGGGTCTTTGTCTCTCTACAGGAAGTGGAGCGACTCTTTGTCTCATGTTTCCATCTCATAACCTGAGACCTCAAACAGGTGTCTCCCTTTTCTGCTGATCCACCATATGTGTCACTACAAGTATATGCATAACACAGGATCATAATACTCAAAAGTCACACATATGATCAGTTGCTGAACAGCACAGCACAGCTCCATCAATGGCATAATGTCCGTGGCCAGGAATTGTAGATCCAGCCTTATTCAAATGAATGCGGGTGGACCTGCAGTACCTTGCTGCGGTCACTATGCTATTAATGGAGCAGTGCTGTTCCGCTCGGCAATTAAGCACACCCAGCGGCCACCGGCACCAGAACCAGAGCTGATCGCACCTCCACCGATCTAGTATAGATTACCTATTCTAAGGATGAGTGTTGTGAATTCTGTGTCTGAATTCACTCCTGTGGTCACAAGTGGTACTGCAGCTTCTGAGCTTCCTCCCTCAGGTGTTCTGGTGAGCTCGTTAACTGCTTCATTACTTAACTCCGCCTGATGCTGCTATCCTTGCTCCTTGTCAATGTTTCAGTGTTGGATCTGAGCTTCTCCTGATTGTTCCTGTGACCTGCTGCTCTGTATAGCTAAGTGCTTTTTGCTTTTTTGTTGCTTTTTTTCTGTCCAGCTTGTCTTTTGTTTTGCTGGAAGCTCTGAGATGCAAAGGGTGTACCGCCGTGCCGTTAGTTCGGCACGGTGGGGTTTTTTTGCCCCCTTTGCGTGGTTTTGCTTTAGGGTTTTTTGTAGACTGCAAAGTTCGCTTTACTGTCCTCGCTCTGTCCTAGAATATCGGGCCCCACTTTGCTGAATCTATTTCATCCCTACGTTTTGTCTTTTCATCTTACTCACAGTCATTATATGTGGGGGGCTGCCTTTTCCTTTGGGGAATTTCTCTGGGGCAAGTCAGGCCTATTTTTCTATCTTCAGGCTAGCTAGTTTCTTAGGCTGTGCCGAGTTGCCTAGGTAGTTGTTAGGCGCAATCCACAGCCGCTTTTAGTTGTGTTTAGGATAGGATCAGGTGTGCAGTCTACAGAGTTTCCACGTCTCAGAGCTCGTTCTTGTATTTTTGGGTATTTGTCAGATCACTGTGTGCGCTCTGATCGCTAAGCACACTGTGTTTCTGGATTGCCTTCATAACACCTGTCATTAGCAAACATAACAGTACAAGGAGCCAACTAATGATTCTCAATAGAGGGAAAGAAAAAGTTCTGACATCATTTTTTTTTTTTTTCTGCTCTGTGTTCACTTTTTTTTTTTCCCCTAGACATTTGGGTGATTCTGGACACAGGTGTGGACATGGATATTCAGGGTCTGTGCTCTTCAATGGATAATCTCGTTATAAATGTACAAAAGATTCAAGATACTATTGATCAGAAATCTATGTTAGAACCAAGAATTCCTATTCCTGATTTGTTTTTTGGAGATAGAACTAAGTTTCTAAGTTTCAAAAATAATTGTAAGCTATTTCTGGCCTTGAAACCTCATTCTTCTGGTAATCCTATTCAACAGGTTTTGATTATTATTTCTTTTTTGCGCGGCGACCCTCAAGACTGGGCATTTTCTCTTGCGCCAGGAGACCCTGCATTGAGTAGTGTCGATGCGTTTTTCCTGGCGCTCGGATTGCTGTACGATGAGCCTAATTCAGTGGATCAGGCTGAGAAAAATTTGCTGGCTTTGTGCCAGGGTCAGGATGATATAGAAGTATATTGTCAGAAATTTAGGAAATGGTCAGTACTCACTCAGTGGAATGAATCCGCGCTGGCAGCTTTGTTCAGAAAGGGTCTCTCTGAGGCTCTTAAGGATGTCATGGTGGGATTTCCTATGCCCGCTGGTTTGAATGAGTCTTTGTCTTTGGCCATTCAGATCGGTCGACGCTTGCGCGAGCGTAAATCTGTGCACCATTTGGCGGTACTGCCTGAGGTTAAACCTGAGCCTATGCTGTGCGATAGGACTATGACTAGAGTTGAACGGCAGGAATACAGACGTCTGAATGGTCTGTGTTTCTACTGTGGTGATTCCACTCATGCTATTTCTGATTGTCCTAAGCGCACTAAGTGGTCCGCTAGGTCTGCCGTCATTGGTACTGTACAGTCCAAATTCCTTCTGTCCATTACCTTGATATGCTCTTTGTCGTCGTTTTCTGTCATGGCGTTTGTGGATTCGGGCGCTGCCCTGAATCTGATGGATTTGGATTATGCTAAACGTTGTGGGTTTTTCTTGGAGCCTTTGCGGTGTCCTATTCCATTGAGAGGAATTGATGCTACACCTTTGGCCAAGAATAAACCTCAATACTGGGCCCAGCTGACCATGTGCATGGCTCCTGCACATCAGGAAGTTATTCGCTTTCTGGTGTTGCATAATCTGCATGATGTGGTCGTGTTGGGGTTGCCATGGCTACAAACCCATAATCCAGTATTGGATTGGAATTCCATGTCGGTATCCAGCTGGGGTTGTCGGGGTACATGGTGATGTTCCATTTTTGTCGATTTCGTCATCCACCCCTTCTGAGGTCCCAGAGTTCTTGTCTGATTATCAGGATGTATTTGAAGAGCCCAAGTCCGATGCTCTACCTCCGCATAGGGATTGTGATTGTGCTATCAATTTGATTCCTGGTAGTAAATTCCCTAAAGGTCGATTATTTAATTTATCCGTGCCCGAACACGCCGCTATGCGCAGTTATGTGAAGGAATCCCTGGAGAAGGGACATATTCGCCCATCGTCATCACCACTGGGAGCAGGGTTCTTCTTTGTAGCCAAGAAGGATGGTTCGCTGAGACCGTGTATTGATTACCGCCTTCTTAATAAGATCACTGTTAAATTTCAGTATCCCTTGCCATTGTTATCTGACTTGTTTGCTCGGATTAAGGGGGCTAGTTGGTTCACTAAGATAGATCTTCGTGGTGCGTATAATCTGGTGAGAATCAGGCAAGGAGATGAATGGAAAACTGCATTCAATACGCCCGAGGGTCATTTTGAGTATCTAGTGATGCCGTTCGGACTTGCCAATGCTCCATCTGTGTTTCAGTCTTTTATGCATGACATCTTCCGTGAGTATCTGGATAAATTCCTGATTGTTTACTTGGATGACATTTTGATCTTCTCAGATGATTGGGAGTCTCATGTGAAGCAGGTCAGAATGGTTTTTCAGGTCCTGCGTGCTAACTCTTTGTTTGTGAAGGGATCAAAGTGTCTCTTCGGTGTGCAGAAAGTTTCATTTTTGGGGTTCATCTTTACCCCTTCTACTATCGAGATGGATCCAGTTAAGGTCCAAGCCATCCAGGATTGGATTCAGCCGACATCTCTGAAAAGTCTGCAAAAGTTCCTGGGCTTTGCTAATTTTTATCGTCGCTTCATCTGTAATTTTTCTAGCATTGCCAAACCATTGACCGATTTGACCAAGAAGGGTGCTGATTTGGTTAATTGGTCTTCTGCTGCTGTGGAAGCTTTTCAGGAGTTGAAGCGTCGTTTTTGTTCTGCCCCTGTGTTGTGTCAGCCAGATGTTTCTCTTCCGTTCCAGGTCGAGGTTGATGCTTCTGAGATTGGAGCAGGGGCGGTTTTGTCACAGAGAGGTTCTGATTGCTCAGTGATGAAACCATGTGCTTTCTTTTCCAGGAAGTTTTCGCCCGCTGAGCGTAATTATGATGTGGGCAATCGAGAGTTGCTGGCCATGAAGTGGGCATTCGAGGAGTGGCGTCATTGGCTTGAAGGAGCTAAGCATCGCGTGGTGGTATTGACTGATCATAAGAACTTGACTTATCTCGAGTCTGCCAAGCGCTTGAATCCTAGACAGGCCCGTTGGTCGTTATTTTTTGCCCGCTTCGACTTTGTGATTTCGTACCTTCCGGGCTCTAAAAATGTGAAGGCGGATGCTCTGTCTAGGAGTTTTGTGCCCGACTCTCCGGGTTTATCTGAGCCAGCGGGTATCCTCAAGGAAGGAGTCATTGTGTCTGCCATCTCCCCTGATTTGCGGCGGGTGCTGCAAAAATTTCAGGCGAATAAACCTGATCGTTGTCCAGCAGAGAAACTGTTCGTCCCTGATAGGTGGACTAATAAACTTATCTCTGAACTTCATTGTTCGGTGTTGGCTGGTCATCCTGGAATCTTTGGTACCAGAGAGTTAGTGGCTAGATCCTTCTGGTGGCCATCTCTGTCACGGGATGTACGTACTTTTGTGCAGTCCTGTGGGATTTGTGCTAGGGCTAAGCCCTGCTGTTCTCGTGCCAGTGGGTTGCTTTTGCCCTTGCCGGTCCCAAAGAGGCCTTGGACACATATTTCGATGGATTTCATTTCTGACCTTCCCGTTTCTCAAAAGATGTCAGTCATTTGGGTGGTCTGTGATCGCTTTTCTAAAATGGTCCATCTGGTGCCCTTGGCTAAATTGCCTTCCTCCTCTGATTTGGTACCTTTGTTCTTTCAGCATGTGGTTCGGTTGCATGGCATTCCTGAGAATATTGTTTCTGACAGAGGTTCCCAGTTTGTTTCAAGGTTTTGGCGAGCCTTTTGTGGTAGGATGGGCATTGACCTATCCTTTTCCTCGGCTTTCCATCCTCAGACTAATGGCCAGACCGAACGAACCAATCAGACCTTGGAAACATATCTGAGATGTTTTGTTTCTGCAGACCAGGATGATTGGGTGTCCTTTTTGCCGTTGGCTGAGTTCGCCCTTAATAATCGGGCCAGCTCGGCTACCTTGGTTTCTCCATTTTTTTGCAATTCTGGGTTCCATCCTCGTTTCTCTTCAGGACAGGTTGAGTCTTCGGACTGTCCTGGTGTGGATTCTGTGGTGGATAGGTTGCAGCAGATCTGGACTCAGGTAGTGGACAATTTGATCTTGTCCCAGGAGAAAGCTCAACTTTTCGCTAATCGCAGACGCCGTGTGGGTCCCCGACTTCGTGTTGGGGATCTGGTTTGGTTATCTTCTCGTCATATTCCTATGAAGGTTTCCTCTCCTAAATTTAAACCTCGTTTTATTGGTCCATATAGGATTTCTGAGGTTCTCAATCCTGTGTCTTTTCGTTTGACCCTCCCAGACTCCTTTTCCATACATAATGTATTCCATAGGTCGTTGTTGCGGAGATACGTGGCACCTATGGTTCCATCTGTTGAGCCTCCTGCCCCGGTTTTGGTGAAGGGGGAATTGGAGTATATTGTGGAGAAGATTTTGGATTCTCGTGTTTCTAGACGGAAACTCCAGTATCTGGTTAAATGGAAGGGTTATGCTCAGGAAGATAATTCCTGGGTTTTTGCCTCTGATGTTCATGCTTCCGATCTTGTTCGTGCCTTTCATGCGGCTCATCCTGGTCGGCCTGGGGGCTCTGGTGAGGGTTCGGTGACCCCTCCTCAAGGGGGGGGGTACTGTTGTGAATTCTGTGTCTGAATTCACTCCTGTGGTCACAAGTGGTACTGCAGCTTCTGAGCTTCCTCCCTCAGGTGTTCTGGTGAGCTCGTTAACTGCTTCATTACTTAACTCCGCCTGATGCTGCTATCCTTGCTCCTTGTCAATGTTTCAGTGTTGGATCTGAGCTTCTCCTGATTGTTCCTGTGACCTGCTGCTCTGTATAGCTAAGTGCTTTTTACTTTTTTGTTGCTTTTTTTCTGTCCAGCTTGTCTTTTGTTTTGCTGGAAGCTCTGAGACGCAAAGGGTGTACCGCCGTGCCGTTAGTTCGGCACAGTGGGTTTTTTTTGCCCCCTTTGCGTGGTTTTGCTTTAGGGTTTTTTGTAGACTGCAAAGTTCGCTTTACTGTCCTCGCTCTGTCCTAGAATATCGGGCCCCACTTTGCTGAATCTATTTCATCCCTACGTTTTGTCTTTTCATCTTACTCACAGTCATTATATGTGGGGGGCTGCCTTTTCCTTTGGGGAATTTCTCTGGGGCAAGTCAGGCCTATTTTTCTATCTTCAGGCTAGCTAGTTTCTTAGGCTGTGCCGAGTTGCCTAGGTAGTTGTTAGGCGCAATCCACAGCCGCTTTTAGTTGTGTTTAGGATAGGATCAGGTGTGCAGTCTACAGAGTTTCCACGTCTCAGAGCTCGTTCTTGTATTTTTGGGTATTTGTCAGATCACTGTGTGCGCTCTGATCGCTAAGCACACTGTGTTTCTGGATTGCCTTCATAACACCTGTCATTAGCAAACATAACAGATGAGCCATCAGTTATTAGTACTGAACAACCCCTTTAACATTTCTATTTTTGAAAGTAATCTTACATTGCAGCATTTTTTCCACATCTGCCTAAACCTTTTGCAGAGTGCTGTATAAAGTGTTGCGTACATGTGTGTGCAGCAGAGTGTACATAATGTGTGTGTTTAACCCAAGATAAAAGCAAAACTAGCCTATACCCTACAGCAAGGAAATAAGTAAACAGTAATAGTACATGTAAATAACTAAGGGTGCTTAGTGAACGCTATTTTGATTAAAAAAAAGAATAACAGCCATCCCACCGCGACAAGGTGTACCTATCGGGGCTGTGCTAATCTGACTCTTACCATGTGTCAGCCAACCTCAATGTGAACAAGAGCAGAGCAGGACAGGGTCCTGACTGAGACACCCATGTATGGGAAGCTATAGAGATGACATACTAAGCTTAGTAAGGGGAGACACTCCTACTGTTTGTACAAAGTACAAGAAATTACAGCAAAACCAAGGAAGTGAGCCGGACTATAAACTGGAATATGTGCCATGTATAAGAGTACGTTCACACTGTGGCCATTTAATAGACAAAACCCAAGAGAAAAACAAAAATGAGTGTGCTGTAAAGCTAATTGTGTGTAATACGCATGCTGACAAGAAACGTTAACCGCATTAGGGTATGTGCACACATTGCGGATTTGCCTGTGGAATTTTTTGCGCGGATTCTTCCTCTCTTGGCAGAAAACACAGTTGAAAATTCGCATGTTTTTTAATGCGTTTTTTTATGTGGATTTGATGCAGATTTTCATGTTTTTTTTAATGCGGATTTGTATGCATTTTTGTAAGCTAAATAAAGATCTATTATTTAACAACAACAAAAAAAGAACTCTGATGTAATTTCTTTGTCCAACCTCTTCTTTTGCATACTCCATTGAAGACCATAATATATTTACATATCATGTTCAAATATAATGTTTACACACAAAACAAATATAAGTGAATATAGTGTATATAGATAAATCTATCTATAGATAGATATACAGTAGATAGATCTATATACGATACATCTATAGATAGATAATACCAAGCATGATGTTTAGTAATAAACATAATAAAATTGTATATAAAGAGTTAAATAAAGACACACACACACACAAAATCTGCATTAGGCCAGGGTCACATTTGCAAGAAACTTGCACGAGTCTGGCACCACAGTACCCGGCACTGCCGCCGGCACTCAGACCGGAGCATTCAGCTGCATAGAAATACATGCAGCCGCACACGCCGGGCCCGAGTGCCGCTGGCAGTGTCAGGTATTGAGGTGCGAGACTTGTGCGAGTTTCTCGCAAGTGTGATCCCGGCCATAAATGCAATATCTGTTTAATTAAAAAAAGGGAACAAAATGGCATGGGCTCCTGTGCAATTTTCCAAATCAGAAAGGAAAAGCCAGCAACAGGGGGTCATTGTTTATAGCCTAGAAAGGGGGTAATACCCATGGAGATTCCCAGGCTATTAATATCAGCTCACAGCTGTATATTTAACCTTTACTGGCTATTAAAATAGGGAGGTCCACATAAAATATGACATGGTGTCCCCCTGTAATTAATAACCAGAAAAAGCTATGCAGACAGCTACGGGCTGATATTAATAGCCTAGGAAGGGGTCATGGATATTGGCCCCCCTGGCTACAAACACCAGCTCTCAGCCACCCCAGAAATGATGCATCTCTAAGATGCACCAATTCCAGCACTTAACCTCTCTCTTCTCACTTGCCCTGTAGCAGTGGCAAATGGGGTAATAGTTGTGAGGTTAATGTCACCTTTGTATTGTAAGGTGACATCAAGCCTGGCTTAATAATGGATAGGTGTCAATAAGACACCTATCTATTGCTAATCCTATAAAGCCAGATATATATATATATACAGTGGGGCAAAAAAGTATTTAGTCAGTCAGCAAAAGTGCAACTTCCACCACTTAAAAAGATGAGAGGCGTCTGTAATTTACATCATAGGTAGACCTCAACTATGGGAGACAAACTGAGAAAAAAAAATCCAGAATATCACATTGTCTGTTTTTTTAATATTTTATTTGCATATTATGGTGGAAAATAAGTATTTGGTCAGAAACAAAATTTCATCTCAATACTTTGTAATATATCCTTTGTTGGCAATGACAGAGGTCAAACGTTTTCTGTAAGTCTTCAAACTGTTGTTGGTATGTTGGCCCATTCCTCCATGCAGATCTCCTCTAGAGCAGTGATGTTTTTGGCTTTTCGCTTGGCAACACTGACTTTCAACTCCCTCCAAGGGTTTTCTATAGGGTTGAGATCTGGAGACTGGCTAGGCCACTCCAGGACCTTGAAATGCTTCTTACGAAGCCACTCCTTCATTGCCCTGGCGGTGTGCTTTGGATCATTGTCATGTTGAAAGACCCAGCCACGTTTCATCTTCAATGCCCTTGCTGATGGAAGGAGGTTTGCACTCAAAATCTCACGATACATGGCCCCATTCATTCTTTCATGTACCCAGATCAGTCGTCCTGGCCCCTTTGCAGAGAAACAGCCCCAAAGCATGATGTTTCCACCACCATGCTTTACAGTAGGTATGGTGTTTGATGGATGCAACTCAGTATTCTTTTTCCTCCAAACACGACAAGTTGTGTTTCTACCAAACAGTTCCAGTTTGGTTTCATCAGACCATAGGACATTCTCCCAAAACTCCTCTGGAACATCCAAATGCTCTCTAGCAAACTTCAGACGGGCCCGGACATGTACTGGCTTAAGCAGTGGGACACGTCTGGCACTGCAGGATCTGAGTCCATGGTGGCGTAGTGTGTTACTTATGGTAGGCCTTGTTACATTGGTCCCAGCTCTCTGCAGTTCATTCACTAGGTCCCCCCGCGTGTTTCTGGGATTTTTGCTCACCGTTCTTGTGATCATTCTGACCCCACGGGGTGGGATTTTGCGTGGAGCCCCAGATCGAGGGAGATTATCAGTGGTCTTGTATGTCTTCCATTTTCTAATTATTGCTCCCACTGTTGATTTCTTCACTCCAAGCTGGTTGGCTATTGCAGATTCAGTCTTCCCAGCCTGGTGCAGGGCTACAATTTTGTTTCTGGTGTCCTTTGACAGCTCTTTGGTCTTCACCATAGTGGAGTTTGGAGTCAGACTGTTTGAGGGTGTGCACAGGTGTCTTTTTATACTGATAACAAGTTTAAACAGGTGCCATTACTACAGGTAATGAGTGGAGGAAAGAGGAGACTCTTAAAGAAGAAATTACAGGTCTGTGAGAGCCAGAAATCTTGATTGTTTGTTTCTGACCAAATACTTATTTTCCACCATAATATGCAAATAAATTGTTAAAAAAACAGACAATGTGATTTTCTGGATTTTTTTTTCTCAGTTTGTCTCCCATAGTTGAGGTCTACCTATGATGTAAATTACAGACGCCTCTCATCTTTTTAAGTGGTGGAACTTGCACTATTGCTGACTGACTAAATATTTTTTTGCCCCACTGTATATATATATATATATATATATATATATATATAGACACAGCCAGACAATAAAGACACAGCCATAATAAAGTATTTTAATGAAATAAAACACTAAACAGTTTGCCATCTTTATTATATTCCTAATTCCTGCGACGCCCTTGATCTCCTGTAATAAAAATAAAATAATAAACCAATAGTATACTCCCTATTCCGATGTAATCCATTTAATAACGGGTGTCCCACGACGATCTCAGGAGATGTGACCTCTCTACAGGGGTCTCTGATGACACACTGACCGGAGATAATACTCCGGTCAGTGTGCCACACTCACTTTACGACACTACCGCTGCGTGAGAATTTTCTCACGCAGTGGTGCTGCAAGTGACAGTATGAACTCCGGTGACCTCTAGGCGGCGGAGTGATACAGTGCGGGAGGATCACTTCCGGTCACTGTACACTGGAGCCCCTATAGAATGGTCACATCTCCCGATGTGACAGCTCTACACGGGAGATTGTCTTGGGACACTCTTTATTAAATGGATTACATCACAGCAGCGAGTATACAGTTGGTTTATTATTTTATTTTTATTACAGGAGATCGAGAGTGTCGGGGATTAGCTGTTTGGTAAGTATGTACTGTAGGTGTTTTTTTTTACTATTCAACGCACTAGCCGGATGATGGGACTACTACTGTCCCATCATCGGCTAATGCTGTCACTGTTCTATGTGACAGCAGACATAGCCAGCTGGGACTTTTTACACCTGCGGTTTTGCTGCGTATTTGACTGACTCAGTGGAAGTCAAAGGGTGAAGAAATGCTGCAGATCCGCACAAGAATTGACATGCTGCGGTAAATAAAATTCTGCGAATCCGCGCGAATTTTTACGCAGCATGTGCATGCCAATTCTGTAATTCCCATTGACTAACATTGGTTATGCACTACACTGGAATTCAATGCTGCGGATCCGCATCTAAATCCGCAATGTGTGCACATAGCCTTAAAGTTAGTGATATTAAAGTTTTAATTAGTTGGAAATATGTGAAATATGTGTCTGAAACATATGGTACCTCTGATTTTGAGATCACTGGCTATATTTTTATGCCTGTACCGCTGAGTAACAAATGAAGCCCCTCTTAGCACTTGATCTCGTCTTGAAAATATGCTGCCCCCTACAGTTTCCTTACAGTTAATGCACTCCAATTAGGCTGCAACAAGCGTTGCCCGCTGCAAACAGCAGAGAGCTATTTATTCTACTTTCCATTGTATTACTCATCTCAGTTTCCAGGGTAGTGACTTCTCCGCCGAGCGCTCTGTACTCGTACGCATCACGTTCTTTTTTTTTTTTTGCTTTGTACAAGTAATGGCATTAATTGATGTCGTTCTCTTTCATGTAGCCATTACCTTAGAAACTGGGATATGACAGAAGGAAATCTTGTATGCAGCTGCAGCCGACTTTTCTGCTACAACCTATATCTGGCTGATAGCTGAAAGCCACCTGTAGGGGGCAGCCTGCCTCTAGAGTGCCCGGCCACCATGGAGACAGCAGAATCCGCCACTATCCCCATTCAGGAGCTTAGTATTCGAGTCACTGGTGAATCAGCGGGGTTAATGTCCTAATACTTTTATGCAATATGCATAACAATACATTACAGAATTCTGCGCAAGTGGCTAATGCAATAAGCCTTCCAGGATTTGATGCCTCACACAATACATTTATATTAATATCCTGCACATTAATCCCCTATTTTCAGATAACCCCTGAGTGCAGATTAACCCATTCATTGCCAAAAAAAAGGCGACCGTGAATTTTGCCGAATCGTAATCGGCACTGACAAGAAAGGGGTTGTATGTGTCATTCGGTAAATTGATTTGGAACCTTCTTGTCTCATAGCAGAGATGTCGCCATATGACTCCCTTCCAGGACATCAGTAGATTTATGAGCTAAAGAGATTGTATGTTTTTTTTTACTTAACATTATTTTAGAAAAAATGTTCTTTAACAAAAAGAGCCCCATTTATCATTTCCGTTTCTCTTTTTAAGTTACATTTCTTTTTTCGTCCTCTTTTTGTTTTGGGTCTTTTTTGCACCAAATTCTTCAAAGTGGCATAGTTCAGGAACTTTGTGAAATATCGATGTTTTCTTATTTTTTACGTTAACTTTTTTTTTGTAAATTTTTAGTGGAAAAGTCATGAGTTACGTAAAAAAAAAAAATTGTGAAAAAACTCCAGATGTGCATAAAATCACTCCAGAGGGGTATATTCGAGCACATTTGTGCAAACTTTTGAAACTTAGAAAAAAAAAAAGTCGCAATGGATGAATCAACTGAAAACATCTGGTACCCCCCAACCCTGTGTACAGTGGTGAAAATAAAAACAAACAGGTGATCACATGACATAGATTAAAAAAAGGCACGCATTGAAAGAAGAATATGGTGGCAATGAAAAGCAGGTGAAAAACACAAAAAACTAGATGAAAAAAAGCACAAATTCCACAATGACATGGGCCACTAAGCTGCCAAACTGAAAGTGGTCTGTAACTTAGGGTCAATTTATGTGGTAGAGTATAGATGGGGTGAGGGGTCCGCTATCGGGGTTGGACCCTTCTGGACTATTTTGCAGTTACATTACTCATGTCGTTACACTCGGCTATTTGCAACCACATGATTCTTCCTCTATTCTTTTCTGGGGCTTCCTGAGACATTTTGTATGGCACATTGTGCTTCCAGCCTCTTGCCTTGTATGGATCGTCACAGTGGCATCTCAAAGTTGCAGAGGAAATTGGCACATGGATGCTGCAGATGTGAGTTGCATGCAGAGTGAAGACCCTATACTGTGCCTGTGTGTCATACTGCCTTTTTGCTGGTAGTTGGAATGGGTGGGCTTCGAAGGGAGGTGTCCTGGGTGTTGGCTAGTAAAACCTCCAAATAGTGATTGCATAATCAAAACCACCAGTCACATGATAGGAGCTCAAAACAGCAAAATAGGTGTATAGGTGGTGTTGGGAGAACATAAGAAAGGCATTAAGGACTTTTTGGTAATACAGTGACCAAACCCTTTATCATGGACCTGCTATGGCCTCAGTCCCATACTTGTTTTTTAAAAAGAACCTTCACTTTTTCAAAACAATTTACTTAAATACATAATAAAAATCTTTGAACTCCCCTGATTCTGCTGCTGTTTTCCATTTTATACTGTGTCGCACCATTGCAAAGATATTCACATTTGTTACTTCTGGAGCACACTATGTGAAATATCCGCATGTAGACCAACTGGGCGTTTTTTCAGAGTTTTTTCTGGGTGGAGTGTACTTTCACCCCTCTCTCCCACACACTGCCAATCACAACTCAGTATCTCATCTTGCCGTCTATCAGTCTCAGAGACCGTTGAACTGTAATTGGCTGTATTTGAGAGAGATGGGTAAAAGCACACGCCCCCAGAAAAGACTGAAGAAAGTTGAAAATCTAGCTTTTTTTCCAAAATGTAGGCACCTATCAAACCATTATGAAGAACAATGTGAGACTTTGGGGGTCAGTACCTTCATTTTCCAAATAGGAAATACATCGATTCCAAAGTTTACTTTATTTTTTTTCCATTGATCCTTATATATTATTTCTAAACACTCTTTTTCGGTGATTACTTTGTATCTCCGTTCATATTGCACCCACACACAAATGATACACCATTTGAAAGGTAAACTTTCCCCATTCAGCAAGAAAATGGCCAAACAAACCACACATCCACGATGTGATCACAAAATACAGTTTAAACATTAATTTTCATAAGCCTGCAGTTAGGAAAAATGACCTGCAGATGGCACCACACTACCACAAAACACACTGCTTACAGACATCACAAACAAATCCTACCTAATTCAGGGCTTTCCAGCTTGCCGAACTCGTTGTCTAGCCGATTTCAGGCACATTGGAGGATTGCACACTTCACTGCAGGTGAGTCATATATGCAAACACATTTGTAAACATGCACTGCCTATTCAATTGCACACTTGCTCCGTTTATACTCCACCGACATACACAAATGATACACCGTTTCAAAGGTCAAATTACCTGCAGGTGGCATTTGCCTTGGATTTGCCTTGCCATGCACTGCTTTTTCGGTGATTACTTGGCTCCACACACACAAATAATACACCATTTGAAAGGTAAACTTGCCCCCTTCAGCAAGAAAAGACACAAACAAACCACACATTCACGATTTGATCAACACATACAGTTTAAACATTAATTTTCAGAAACCTGCAGAAAAAAAACAATAACCTGCAGGTGGCACCACAACCTCAAGACATTTTTTTAGCCTCGCCCTCTACTTATCAAACCAATTTATTGTATTACCAATCTACATATATAAATACTTCTCTGTGTTCATCATCTCATTAAATACATTAACATTTGACCAGCTTGATTTTCCTGAACTTGCCTGCGCCCCCGACAACCAATGTGCAAAAATTTTGCACGGGCCAACTATTCTTATTAAATTTGGAAACTACAATAAAATAACAATGTCACAAAAGAGCAGCCACTTTTTGTGCAACATTGTCATGCCATACTCAAATGTCAGGTTAAAGAAGTGCTCCCGTTATATTTTTATCGGCTAAACCAGTGTGAATGTATAAGTAGTGTAGATGTATTAATAAACTCACTCATTGCCATCTACACTGGTTTCCAGCGCCGCTTTGGTCCTCTTATTGGTCATGTTATTGATGTTACGACTCTCTGGATCACACTGGGGTCTATGTGTGAGCCTGAAATAAGTAAGTCTATAGGGACTTATATTGAAAAGTGGCTTTTGGGTCACACAGAAACCTCAGTGTTATCCGGCATGTCAGAATAGAAACTGATGAAGACAGCGATCAGTGAGTGTATTAATGCACTTATACCACATATACATTTGTGCAGGTATTTAGGCCATACATTTGCTTTAATGTGTTGCACTCATCCAATGTTTGTGGCTTGCTGCTTCATTACCAATCGTGCCACATCGAAATGTTTGAGCCCTCTATGCTCTTTCTTTCCAGGAAAAAAAAAATCCAAATGCCATTCTTATTATTATCCTATATTAATTGGAGTAAATAAAGATATAAGAAAAAAGCTTCAATTGAAAAATGCGAGAGGTTAACAGACAACAATAAGATCGTGCTATAAATATGGCTCACGCACCCAGCTGTCAAAAATGATCACATTTGCATTAGGCACAATGAGGCCTTAATTACCGATTATGTGCGTGGGATTAGTTAATAGTCGACTTTGAAAGGAAGAACGAATCAGCCTTATAATTTGCGATCTGGAAACACAGCGACTGTTTATAGCCAAATTCCATTTTCTTATGTCATATTATATATACTGTATGTTTTTACTCTTGAGCTCGGCTGCTCCAAAATGGAAGGAGGCACGTAAGCAAACTCTTCGGAGATGAGCACAACCAAACATTTACATTAGTGATACAGGGAACACTTAATTGGATAATTGCCTGTTAATTGGAGAAATCCTGAAAGTTTGGCATGGCGGCAGCCCAAAGGATTGAACTGCTCACAGATGCTCCATTTACCATTAAGATACCTATTTCATGCACCCGGCACAGAAATCTTGTACACTTTAATACACATTTTTTGTGTTTTTTTCCCTTTCAACTTTTACCGCAAGTACATGCAGAATAGAAGAACAAGGGTTAATTGATTATCCACAACATGTCAGCCTGGTAATAACCAGCTTGTTTGATTCCCCTAATTTACGTTGTGCCTCAAACAAGCTCAATTTTACATCCAATAAAACAGCATCTGATTTAACAACTCCTTCATTTAGAAAAGATCAACAGCTGTGGGGAATCCAAACCGTGGCTGATTCACCTTCCAGCGCTGCAAAGATAAAGATGTTAGGAGAATATATAAACCAGGGGAGGATTGATGGCACATTCTGCATGCTACCGGCATATACTTATGTGTGACCTTATGCAGCGGCCACTGGTCCTCTGTCAACGTGAAGCCATTTATATGTATTTATTCTTATGAATGGAGAGATATATCGGAGTCAGGTAGCTGCAAGAAAATGCCCTCATTTTTAGGAAGAGACATGGACATTAATGCTTGTTCTACTCCTTCGCTGGATCCAGAAAAGTCCCAATTGGCAAATTTGCAGTAGAATTTATTCAAGATGGTAGTAAATTGAAAAAAAATTGAAGGCTTGGGTAAAATGTGTACCCTGCTTATCTTTGCTCATACATGGCCACTTCCTCTCTATTAGTAACTCTCGAGTTTGGGGTACAAGTGCCAACTATACCGAAATGTATGAAATTTATAGTATCAAGTTTGGAAGTAGTGTTCACAATATCGTAGGACATGATTTGATCTAATCCTTGCTTGATCTTGCATGTATGGACTCCAACATTTTTCTGGACATATGTTCTCAGTGGGACCTGTAAAAATAAATAGATATCTACTCAGTTTTGACTGAGGGACATTCACACGCTAAAGGGCTGCCCATACACATAAAATAAAAGTTGTCCAAAATGGCCAATTTTGACAATTTGGGCAGCAGTCAATTGCAAATTTTATGCAAACAAATATTCACAATGGCTCACTATTAGTGATGAGCGAACGTGCTCAGATATCGTGTTATCTGAGCATGTTCGATGTTATCCGAGTATCTTGGGCGTGCTCGGATAATAAGTTTGAGTCCCCACAGCTGCATGTTTTGCAACTGTTAGACCGCCGCAACACATAAAGGGATTGCTTGTTGGTTATCTACAATGCCTACAAGTAGTATTCAACCCCCTGCAGGTTTAGCAGGTTTAACCCCTTCCCGACCCATGACGCCACGTAGGCGTCATGAAAGTCGGTGCCAATCCGACCCATGACGCCTATGTGGCGTCATGGAAAGATCGCGTCCCTGCAGGCCGGGTGAAAGGGTTAACTCCCATTTCACCCGATCTGCAGGGACAGGGGGAGTGGTAGTTTAGCCCAGGGGGGGTGGCTTCACCCCCTCGTGGCTACGATCGCTCTGATTGGCTGTTGAAAGTGAAACTGCCAATCAGAGCGATTTGTAATATTTCACCTATTATAACTGGTGAAATATTACAATCCAGCCATGGCCGATGCTGCAATACCATCGGCCATGGCTGGAAATACTAATGTGCCCCCACCCCACCCCTCCGATCGCCCCCCCAGCCCTCCGATCTGCCCGGTACACTGCCCCGCTCCCCTCCGTCCTGTGCTCCGCTCCCCCCGTGCTCTTGTCCGCTCACCCCCGTGCTCCAATCACCCCCCCGTGCTCCAATCACCCCCCCTGCACTCCGATCCACCCCCCCGGTGCTCCGTTCCACCCCCCCGTGCTCCGTTCCAGCCCCCCCGTGCTCCGTTCCACGCCCCCCGTGCTCCATTCCACCCCTCCCGCGCTCCGATTCCCCCCCGTGCTCCGATCCCCCCCCCCCGTGGTCCCCCCCACCCCATCATACTTACCGATCCAGCCGGGGTCCCGTCCGTCTTCTCCCTGGGCGCCGCCATCTTCCAAAATGGCGGGCGCATGCGCAGTGCGCCCGCCGAATCTGCCGGCTGGCAGATTCGTTCCAAAGTGCATTTTGATCACTGAGATAGATTATATCTCAGTGATCAAAAAAAAAAAAAAATAATAAATGAACCCCCCCCCTTTGTCACCCCCATAGGTAGGGACAATAAAAAAATAAAGAATTTTTTTTTTTCCACTAATGTTAGAATAGGGTTAGGGTTAGGGGTAGGGTTAGGGTTAGGGTTAGGGGTAGGGTTAGGGGTAGGGTTAGGGGTAGGGTTAGGGTTAGGGGTAGGGTTAGGGCTAGGGGTAGGGTTAGGGGTAGGGTTAGGGTTAGGGTTTCGGTATGTGCACACCTATTCTGGTCCTCTGCGGATTTTTCCGCTGCGGATTTGATAAATCCGCAGTGCTAAACCGCTGCGGATTTATGGCGGATTTACCGCGTTTTTTTCTGCGCATTTCACTGCGGTTTTACAACTGCGATTTTCTATTGGAGCAGTTGTAAAACCGCTGCGGAATCCGCACAAAGAAGTGACATGCTGCGGAATGTAAACCGCTGCGTTTCCGTGCAGTTTTTCCGCAGCATGTGTACAGCGATTTTTGTTTCCCGTAGGTTTACATTGAACTGTAAACTCATGGGAAACTGCTGCGGATCCGCAGCGTTTTCCGCAGCGTGTGCACATACCTTTAGAATTAGGCTATGTGCACACGGTGCGGATTTGGCTGCGGATCTGCAGCGGATTGGCCGCTGCGGATTCGCAGCAGTGTTCCATCAGGTTTACAGTACCATGTAAACCTATGGAAAACCAAATCCGCTGTGCCCATGGTGCGGAAAATACCGCGCGGAAACGCTGCGTTGTATTTTCCACAGCATGTCAATTCTTTGTGCGGATTCCGCAGCGTTTTACACCTGTTCCTCAATAGGAATCCGCAGGTGAAATCCGCACAAAAAACACTGGAAATCCGCGGAAAATCCGCAGGTAAAACGCAGTGCCTTTTACCCGCGGATTTTTCAAAAATGGTGCGGAAATATCTCACACGAATCCGCAACGTGGGCACATAGCCTTAGGGTTAGGGTTGGAATTAGGGTTGTGGTTAGGGGTGTGTTGGGGTTAGGGTTGGGATTAGGGTTACGGGTGTGTTGGGGTTAGGGTTGTGATTAGGGTTATGGCTACAGTTGGGATTAGGGTTAGGGGTGTGTTGGGGTTAGTGTTGGAGTTAGAATTGAGGGGTTACCACTGTTTAGGCACATCAGGGGTCTCCAAACGCAACATGGCGCCACCATTGATTCCAGCCAATCTCGTATTCAAAAAGTCAAATGGTGCTCCCTCACTTCCGAGCCCTGACGTGTGCCCAAACAGTGGTTTACCCCCACATATGGGGTACCAGCATACTCAGGACAAACTGCGCAACAATTACTGGGGTCCAATTTCTCCTGTTACCCTTGTGAATCTAAAAAAATGCTTGCTAAAACATAATTTTTGAGGAAAGAAAAATGATTTTTTATTTTCACGGCTCTGCGTTGTAAACGTCTGTGAAGCACTTGGGGGTTCAAAGTGCTCACCACATATCTAGATAAGTTCCTTGGGGGGTCTAGTTTCTAAAATGGGGTCACTTGTGGGGGTTTCTACTGTTTAGGCACACCAGGGGCTCTGCAAACGCAACGTGACACCCGCAGACCATTCCATCAAAGTCTGCATTTCAAAAGTCACTACTTCCCTTCTGAGCCCCGACGTGTGCCCAAACAGTAGTTTACCCCCACTCATGGGGTATCAGCATACTCAGGAGAAACTGGACAACAACTTTTGGGGTCCAATTTCTCCTGTAACCCTTGGGAAAATAAAAAATTCTGGGCTAAATAATTATTTTTGAGGAAAGAAAACGTATTTATTATTTTCACGGCTCTGCATTATAAACTTCTATGAAGCACTTGGGGGTTCAAAGTGCTCACCACACATCTAGATAAGTTCCTTTCGGGGTCTAGTTTCCAAAATGGGGTCACTTGTGGGGGGTTTCTACTGTTTAGGCACATCAGGGGCTCTGCAAACGCAACGTGACGCCCGCAGAGCATTCCATCAAAGTCTGCATTTCAAAACGTCACTACTTCAATTCCAAGCCCCGGCATGTGCCCAAACAGTAGTTTACCCCCACATATGGGGTATCACCGTACTCAGGAGAAACTGGACAACAAATATTAGGGTCAAATTTCTCCTGTTACCCTTGGGAAAATTAAAAAATTCTGGGCTAAATAATTATTTTTGAGGAAAGAAAACGTATTTATTATTTTCACGGCTCTGCATTATAAACTTCTATGAAGCGCTTGGGGGTTCAAAGTGCTCACCACACATCTAGATAAGTTCCTTTCGGGGTCTAGTTTCCAAAATGGGGTCACTTGTGGGGGGTTTCTACTGTTAAGCCACATCAGGGGCTCTGCAAACGCAACGTGACGCCCACAGAGCATTCTATCAAAGTCTGCATTTCAAAACGTCACTACTTCACTTCCGAGCCTCGGCATGTGCCCAAACAGTGGTTTACCCCCACATATGGGGTATCAGCGTACTCAGGAGAAATTGGACAACAACTTTTGGGGTCCAATTTCTTCTGTAACTCTTGGGAAAATAAAAAATTCTGGGCTAAATAATTATTTTTGAGGAAAGAAAACGTATTTATTATTTTCACGGCTCTGCATTATAAACTTCTATGAAGCACTTGGGGGTTCAAAGTGCTCACCACACATCTAGATAAGTTCCTTTGGGGGTCTAGTTTCCAAAATGGGGTCACTTGTGGGGGGTTTCTACTGTTAAGCCACATCAGGGGCTCTGCAAACGCAACGTGACGCCCACAGAGCATTCCATCAAAGTCTGCATTTCAAAACGTCACTACTTCACTTCCGAGCCCCGGCATGTGCCCAAACAGTCATTTACCCCCACATATGGGGTATCAGCATACTCAGGAGAAACTGTACAACAACTTTTGGGGTCAAATTTCTCCTGTTACCCTTGGGAAAATAAAAAATTGCAGGCTAAAAGATCATTTTTGAGAAAATATTTTTTTTTTTTATTTTCATGGCTCTGCGTTATAAACTTCTGTGAAGCACTTGGGGGATCAAAGTCCTCACCACACATCTAGATTAGTTCCTTTGGGGGTCTAGTTTCCAAAATGGGGTCATGTCTGGGGGATCTCCAATGTTTAGGCACACAGGGGCTCTCCAAACGTGACATGGTGTCCGCTAATGATTGGAGCTAATTTTCCTTTTAAAAAGCCAAATGGCGTGCCATCCCTTCCGAGCCCTGCCGTGCGCCCAAACAGTGGTTTACCCCCACATATGGGGTATCAGCGTACTCAGGACAAACTGGACAACAATATTTGTGGTCCAATTTCTCCTATTATCCTTGGCAAAATAGGAAATTCCAGGCTAAAAAATCATTTTTGAGGAAAGAAAAATTATTTTTTATTTTCATGGCTCTGCGTTATAAACTTCTGTGAAGCACCTGGGGGTTTAAAGTGCTCAATATGCATCTAGATAAGTTCATTGGGGGGTCTAGTTTCCAAAATGGGGTCACTTGTGGGGGAGCTCCAATGTTTAGGCACACAGGTGCTCTCCAAACGCGACATGGTGTCCGCTAACAATTGGAGCTAATTTTCCATTCAAAAAGTCAAATGGCGCGCCTTCCCTTCCGAGCCTTACCATGTGCCCAAACAGTGGTTTACCCCCACATATGAGGTATCGACGTACTCGGGAGAAATTGCCCAACAAATTTTATGATCCATTTTATCCTACTGCCCATGTGAAAATGAAAAAATTGAGGCGAAAAGAATTTTTTTGTGAAAAAAAAGTACTTTTTCATTTTTACAGATCAATTTGTGAAGCACCTGAGGGTTTAAAGTGCTCACTAGGCATCTAAATAAGTTCCTTGGGGGGTCTAGTTTCCAAAATGGGGTCACTTGTGGGGGAGCGCCAATGTTTAGGCACACAGGAGCTATCCAAACGCGACATGGTGTCCGCTAACGATGGAAATAATTTTTCATTCAAAAAGTCAAATGGCGCTCCTTCCCTTCCGAGCCTTACCATGTGCCCAAACAGTGGTTTACCCCCACATGTGAGGTATTGTTGTACTCTGGAGAAATTGCCCAACACATTTTAGGATCCATTTTATCCTGTTGCCCATGTAAAAATGAAAAAATTTAGGCTAAAAGAATTTTTTTGTGAAAAAAAAGTACTTTTTCATTTTTACGGATCAATTTGTGAAGCACCTGGGGGTTCAAACTGCTCACTATGCATCTAGATAAGTTCCTTGGGGCGTCTAGTTTCCAAAATGGGGTCACTTGTGGGGGAACTCCAATTTTTAGGCACACAGGGGCTCTCCAAACGTGACATGGTGTCCGCTAAAGAGTGGAGCCAATTTTTAATTCAAAAAGTCAAATGGCGCTCCTTCCCTTCCAAGCCCTGCCGTGCGCCCAAACAGTGGTTTACCCCCACATATGAGGTATCAGCGTACTCAGGACAAATTGGACAACAACTTTCGTGGTTCAGTTTCTCCTTTTACCATTGGGAAAATAAAAAAATTGTTGCTAAAAGATAATATTTGTGACTAAAAAGTTAAATGTTCATTTTTTCCTTCCATGTTGCTTCTGCTGCTGTGAAGCACCTGAAGGGTTAATAATCTTCTTGAATGTGGTTTTGAGTACCTTGAGGGGTGCAGTTTTTAGAATGGTGTCACTTTTGGGTATTTTCAGCCATATAGACCCCTCAAACTGACTTCAAATGTGAGGTGGTCCCTAAAAAAAATGGTTTTGTAAATTTCGTTGTAAAAATGACAAATCGCTGGTCAAATTTTAACCCTTATAACTTCCTAACAAAAAAAAAATTTTGTTTCCAAAATTGTGCTGATGTAAAGTAAACATGTGGGAAATGTTATTTATTAACTATTTTGTGTCACATATCTCTCTGGTTTAACAGAATAAAAATTCAAAATGTGAAAATTGCGAAATTTTCAAAATTTTCGCCAAATTTCCGTTTTTATCACAAATAAACGCAGAATTTATTGACCTAAATTTACCACTAACATGAAGCCCAATATGTCACGAAAAAACAATCTCAGAACCGCTAGGATCCGTTGAAGCGTTCCTGAGTTATTACCTCATAAAGGGACACTGGTCAGAATTGCAAAAAACGGCAAGGTCTTTAAGGTCAAAATAGGCTGGGTCATGAAGGGGTTAATAAGATGCAAATAAGTTAGAGCCTTCAAACTTCAAACAAGAGCAGGATTTATTAACAGATGCATAAATCTTACAAACCAAAAAGTTTTGTTGCTCAGTTAAATTTTTATAAATTTTAAACATAAAAGTGTGGGTCAATTATTATTCAACCCCTAGGTTTAATATTTTGTGGAATAACCTTTCTTTGCAATTACAGCTAATAATCGTCTTTTATAAGACCTGATCAGGCCGGCACAGGTCTCTGGAGTTATCTTGGCCCACTCCTCCATGCAGATCATCTCCAAGTTATCTAGGTTCTTTGGGTGTCTCATGTGGACTTTAATCTTGAGCTCCTTCCACAAGTTTTCAATTGGGTTAAGGTCAGGAGACTGACTAGGCCACTGCAACACCTTGATTTTTTGCCTCTTGAACCAGGCCTTGGTTTTCTTGGCTGTGTGCTTTGGGTCGTTGTCTTGTTGGAAGATGAAATGATGACCCATCTTAAGATCCTTGATGGAGGAGCGGAGGTTCTTGGCCAAAATCTCCAGGTAGGCCGTGCTATCCATCTTCCCATGGATGCGGACCAGATGGCCAGGCCCCTTGGCTGAGAAACAGCCCCACAGCATGATGCTGTCACCACCACGCTTGACTTTAGGGATGGTATTCTTGGGGTCGTATGCAGTGCCATCCAGTCTCCAAACGTCACGTGTGTGGTTGGCACCAAAGATCTCGATCTTGGTCTCATCAGACCAGAGAACCTTGAACCAGTCAGTCTCAGAGTCCTCCAAGTGATCATGAGCAAACTGTAAACGAGCCTTGACATGACGCTTTGAAAGTAAAGGTACCTTACTGGCTCGTCTGGAACGGAGACCATTGCGGTGGAGTACGTTACTTATGGTATTGACTGCAACCAATGTCCCCACTGCCATGAGATCTTCCCGGAGCTCCTTCCTTGTTGTCCTTGGGTTAGCCTTGACTCTTCGGACAAGCCTGGCCTCGGCACGGGAGGAAACTTTCAAAGGCTGTCCAGGCCGTGGAAGGCTAACAGTAGTTCCATAAGCCTTCCACTTCCGGATGATGCCCCCAACAGTGGAGACAGGTAGGCCCAACTCCTTGGAAAGGGTTTTGTACCCCTTGCAAGCCTTGTGACCCTCCACGATCTTGTCTCTGATGGCCTTGGAATGCTCCTTTGTCTTTCCCATGTTGACCATGTATGAGTGCTGTTCACAAGTTTGGGGAGGGTCTTAAATAGTCAGAAAAGGCTGGAAAAAGAGATAATTAATCCAAACATGTGAAGCTCATTGTTCTTTGTGCCTGAACTACTTCTTAATACTTTAGGGGAACCAAACAGAATTCTGGTGGGTTGAGGGGTTGAATAATAAATGACCCTCTGAAAAGACTTTTCACAATTTAAAAAAAAAATAAACAAAGAAATAACATTCTTTTTTGCTGCAGTGCATTTCACACTTCCAGGCTGATCTACAGTCCAAATGTCACAATGCCAAGTTAATTCCAAATGTGTAAACCTGCTAAATCTGCAGGGGGTTGAATACTACTTGTAGGCACTGTATCTGTCATCTATCTACAGACACACCTTTTAATCATTAGACTCAGGTGGTATATTAAGTCCCACTGCCACTGGCGTATAACATCCAGCTCCTCAGTGTGTAACATCCAGTCACTCACTCACCCCGGTGTATCACATCCTGCCCTTCACCCCCGGTGCACAGCATCTGGCCCCTCGCAACCGGTGTATAACATCGGTCACCTTGCTCCCCATATATAAGATTCAGTATAACAGTATAACACCTGTCCAACCGTTACAGATCGGGGCCACCGAGCGATGAGGAGCAGAGAGCAGAAAAGTCACCAACGCTCTGCTGACTCAATAACTGCTGAGTCAAGACCTCCTCCGGTATTAACATCAGAACAAACAAAGCAACCCTGCCTGGAGCTTCATAGCCAATCATCTGCATGCACCCTTCCATCACCAAGCACATGGCCTGATTCAATACAAGTGAATTGGGAGGTCAGAAAAGGTCTTGTAGTGTAATATGGAGGTGTCCCCATAAATTCAGTCTTCATTACCTTCTTCCCTCCCCATTCCTTCATCCATTTCTTTCTTTATTTCTTTCTTATCTCTCTCTTTCTTCCTTGCTTTTTTCTTTTTCCCTCTTTCATGCTTTTTCTCTTTTCTTTCCTTTCTTGGGGACCTGGATACTTAGTGTAACTATGATGTTTTTTTCCTGGTGCCTGGGCTTTTCGACATGTAGTTTATTTAATTTGGTGATCGATTGGATATTTTCTGCTTTTCTTCTTTGCCTTGGTTAATGTAGCATAAACTGTATCTCTCTAATGTCTAGTAATAAATAACAGAATGGACTGAAAACTGCAGATTCAACACTGCTACAATCAACTGTTCACTGCAGCCTAATCCGTCACAGACTTGTTCCTGCTCAGGAGCCATCTGGCAAAGAGAAAGGGTCTAGCATCACCCCATGTTCTTTATTCCCCATCCCAAGAGTATGGTCCAAGTCTAAACTCGTTAGCTTTTAATTAGCACCTTCCCCCGGCTGAATACACTGGCTGCTTGCCACATAACTCACCATTGAAATTCAACTGGATGTTAATTTTTGTTCCTTCACCTTCTCGCCATTTTCATATTGTAGAGAAGGTGTCAATGAATTTCAGTCAGGGACTATAGGCTTTTCATTTGGCAGGTAAAAAGTAAAAGTAGGAGATATTGAATGTAAATTCTCCAGGAGTCTACTCTTTATGTTCTCATCCATTTTCATAAGTGAATATGCAATATGATGACACAAAGGAAGGGATGAATGAAGGAAAGATAGGATGGATGAAGAGAAGGGAGGGAGAAGGTAAGGCAAGTAGAGAAGGAGTGAAGCTGAATTTACGAGAAGGTCAAACGTGAGATGGAAAGGATGAAGAAGGATTGAGTGGGAGGTAGGTAGGTACAGTAGGTGCATTGGAGAGAGGATAAAAAATTGGATGCGGGTGGTTGGAAGGAGGAAAATGATGGGGAAAGGGAGAAAGAGAGACAGAGGAAGGAAGGCAAGAAAGATGGATGGATTGATAAGAGCGTGAAACATGAGATTGGAGATAAATTGAAGGGATGGACAGAAGGAAGATAGTTGTAAAGAGGAAGGAAAGATGGGAAGAAGACAGGATGGATGGACAGAGACAGAGAAATGAAGGACAGACGGTAGGTAGGTCACAGACATGGGATAAAGAAAGAAAGAATCGGAGAAGGTAAGGAAGTGTCGAAGGAAGCATGAAGGGGCTAAGGCTAGATGGGACAAAGGGATAAGAGGTCGGTTGGATGTAAGACAGGAAGAAAATAAGGTGGATCGGTTGGAAGAAGAAGGTAGGATCAGAGAGAAGGAGGGAGGAAAAGAGCAATGCAGGATGGATGGAGAGACAGAGATAGGAAGAATGAATTTGAGGACAGAGAGAGAAGGAAACACAATACACCAGTAGGTCATATTAAAGACGGTAAAGAGTTTGGAGAGAAGGAGGTTAGGTAGAACAAATAGATGGGGACACGGTGAAATAGAAAGAGTGATTGACTAAAATCAAGTAGGTTGGGTGGGTGGGAGAGATGGATGTATGGAAGTATACTGGCTGGGTTGGATGCAACGTTAAGAAGGAAGAAGTGAGCAAAGAAGGAAGGACAAAGTGAATGACGAGATAGAGGGAGAAAGGAAGCGTACTTCTGGGATCAGTGGAGGCAGAGTTGACATCACCACCAAGCACACCTGGGCAAGTGCTGAGGCACTGGGCAAATGGGGGGCCCCCTCACCATCGGGGACACCAGCACACTATGGGCCTGGTGAGTCTGGGGAGCCCAGTGCCATTGCTGGCACTGCCTCCCCTCAAATACTCCCCTCTCCCTATTCCCTGCTGCTCTGGTCTCTGCTGCTCCAGTCTTTTCAGAATCCTCTGAATCTCCGTGACGTCTCAGGAGCTATATATGAGGCCCATTTTACTATATGAAGCAATATATGGGGTCCATAATGCTGTATGGAGCAAAATATTGGGCCCATAATATTGTATGGAGCAATATGTGGGGCCTATAATATTGTACAGAGCAGTATATGGGGTCGATTATACTGTATGGAGCACTATGTGGTGCCATTATACTGTATGGTGCTATATATGTGGCCCATTATACTGTATGAAGGACTGTGTGGTGCCCATAATACTGTTTGGAGGGCTATATGGTTCCCATAATACTGTATGGAGGACTATTTGGTGCCCATAATATTGTATGGAGGACTATACTGTGCAGTCTAAAATGAAAAGTCTGCAGTCACTCTGTATGACTGCAGACTTTTGCATCCCTCCAGGACACTTGCTGTGTGTGGCGAGGATTTGCTGGTTACTGAGTTATAGTAAAATTTACAATAGACATCACTCATGTAATATAAGAAGTACCGTAAGTGAAATCTTTGGCATTGTACTATACCTATATTTCTTATCTGTGCTGTCATGGTTGTGGACAGGGTTCCTTCCCTGTCCTCTTGGGGTTAAATTGTATAGCCTCCTTCTGGTTTGGGGAGGGCCATATGTACACCAGTCATCTGGGGTTCCTTGTCAGTGATACATCTGGCTTGGCTGTGTGTCTGACCCCCTGGTGTGCTTGCATACTGTTTAGTAAGGTTGCTTTCTTGTGTATGACTCTGTCTGTTTTCTCATTCTGTGCTTTGCCTTGTGACTCTGTGCAAATTGTCTGTTTCTGGCTCTGACCTTCGGCTTGGTACTCTAACTTCCCTCCTGTCTGCCCCGTTTGTACTGCACTTCTATCTTCGGCTCCCCGACCTTTTTGCTACGTCCCGACCATGCTTACGTATCACCCTTTTGGCACTTCATCGACCTCCCGGCTTGACTTCATCGACCTCCCGGCACGTTCTGACTACTTTCTATAACACGTGCACAGACTCCTGCTGTAAGTCTGCAGCAGGGCTCTTGATATGTGCATCATGAATTGTGGTATCTGTTAAAGGGGCCCACTGAGAATCTTTCACCCGGGGCTCATGAAAACCTGAAGCCAGCCCTGGGTTGGGGGTCCCTACATTACATCACATTAATGACTTCATACATACTGGCTAATTCTATGATATCAGTATTGTTTCACTGCATTATTCTCACCACTTTGCTAGTGGTGTCATCAACACTACATGGTAAAGAATCCCAAAAATGTAATTTTATCACGTCAGATATAATGTAGCTCATTGTGATCAGATCTTAGCTTTGATGTGTCTCTTGCCAATTAGCCTAATGGACATTGATGATATATGATTGTTTTTTTTACTTTGAAATGGTTCTTTAACTCCAAAAGGAAGAAGCAGATTGTGGATCTGACAGTCGTTGAGTTCCCTTCAATGGTGAACTTGACTAAATAGAGCTGTCTGTTCCTTTTCATCGAACAGCTTGGTTGCCACTCACTGTGAGTACTGACAAAGATGATTTTTACTTCTGTGTTTCTAAATGTATTGAGAAGAAGAAAACAAAAGTCAAATACCATCCAATAAAAAGGATCACGGTCGTGCAGCTTTCATGTAGTGTAAGTGTAAGTGCAAGCTAGGAGCCACATATCATAAAAAGGTTTTAACTTTTTACTTATGTCTAATTTATGTGATGCTACAGGCTTTTTGCCAAAGTCACTACTATGGTGCAGACTCGGGGCAAATGCCCAAGGCATGGATAATCTGTGCACTGTAGAATAACAGTAGAATAACAAAATACCTGCAAGCAAAACCCTGAAGGAACAAAAGGAATGGACTTAGAAGGCATTGCATGTAGAAGACTTCCTAAGATATCTTTTCTTTGGAAAAGTCTTACGATTCTCAGGGTTCTTCGCAGATGCCTAAGATCCTATTTCATGGTTGTACATGTACAGGTAGACCTCTTTGGTTATTCTGGCTTTTTACCTTTTGAGAAAATTTGAAATTGTAGGACATCCTAAACTGAATTTGGGTTTTCTGTTCCCTAATGAGGCATTTCCATTGAACCCTACTGTGAATCTAAAGACACCAGGAACAGATCAAATTCTTTTTGCAGTTGGAGCATAGAAAGTGGTAGCACTGTATATTTCAGGTTACAATTGATTTTTCTAATTTTATGAGAACCATCCCAGACGGATTAGAACCTGATGGGTGGTTTGAGTTTGGCTGATATCATTAGTCATGTTTCTAGCCTAAATATTGGGTCAGACATTGCTTTACAAGTAGCGCAAGAGAGACAGGTTACTTAGAGTACGTCTGCAACAGAGCTATTATATTTAAAGGGAGTAATGAGATGTGTAGTGGGATCACAAGTGGTTGATCATTTTGCATTAACGTCTGCATTGAAGTCTAAGAAACCACTGGGTGCAAATTTGGTCAACATGATTAATATCTTGGGATAAGATGGAGAATGGTATGAAGTAAGGCTGCCAAGCTGTCTTTGCCAATTTCAAGCAGCGCAGGCAAGTCTTATCTAACAGAGCACTGCTAAGTGAACAGCATGACAACTGCAGTCTTTTAAAACAAAGTTGCCTGGCAGCACATCCCTGTCTCAGATCTTCAGGTGGAGACTCTCTTTGATGTATACCTTCCATCTGTGTGAATGTGGCAGCAGTCTTGATCCTCGAAAACTACTGACTGCGCTAAGTGGGAGACTCAGAGTGCAGTTTAAACATATATTTGTGCATGGATTCATTAGCACCATTGTGAAGATTTTGGTATGTGCCACTTCTCAAAGGGGTCCTTAATTCTGAAGCTCTCTCACAATCCTTCCCTATGCTTTTGAGTGACTACTGTGGTGTTAAACCTAGAGAAATCAAAAGCATACTCATGCCTCTATGCATGCTTTTATTAATTGCATAACCTTTTAGATTTTGGCACATTCTGCTCCCCCAAGTGCCCCGAAGCTGGTCCCTGATGCTGAAGTGCTCTTTGCACTCAACATCCCTTCCCTCTGCTTTTGAGTGATTGTTGTGGTGTCCAACCTGGAAAAATAAAAACCATACCCATACCTCTGATTGTGGTTATATTATCAGCAAACCATTTATATTTTTGCATATGCTGCTCCCCCAAGTGCCCCAAAGCCGGTCTCTGATATTAAAGCGTTCTTTGTTCTCCGCAACCCTCCCCTCTGCTTTTCAGTGACTGTTATGGTGTTCAACCTAGACAAATCAAGAGCATACTCATACTTCTGTATATGGTTTTATTAATTGCATAACCCTTCAGATTTTGGTGCATACTGCTCCCTCAAGTGTACTCATAGGTGGACTCTGTTGCTGAACTGTACTTCCCGATCCACAGCCCTCTCCTCTACTTTTTAGTGAATCCTGTCACGTCAAACCAGGAGATATCAAGAGCAGAAAGGAGGGGATTTAGCTGCTTCTTAGGTGCCCTCCCTAGCCCTGTGCAGAGTCAGAACTGCTGACAGACTATATGCATGCATTACTTATTCACAGGTAGCATGTTACATCACAGTGTCTTGCTCTCTTTTGTATAGATATACAGTGCAATTATCTTTTGATGCACGACAGAGAGTATAAATGTGCAGCACTCCTGAAAGAGCTGCGTACACGGATAATTTCCCATGCAGGGCATGATTCGAGATAAATGTTGTGCCAACTCTACTGTGACCAAAATGAGCAACAGAGCACACCAAATGACATAAATCCGGTGGCGCCTCTTAGGTCACTGGAAAGGCTGGGTGTTATTTTTGTTGAGTGTTGGGCTAATGTGTTAAAAAGCTGTGTCAGATGTGAGAAGCTGTGGGGACGAGTCTGCGATGACATTCAGAAGGGAAACATATAATTTTCTTGATTTTCTTCCACCTCTTCTGGCCTGCTAGTTCCTGCTCAGTCCATATCCGTTTGCTGGCTCCTTCTCTTGAGGACTTTTCAACATTTCTTCATGATATGGTCAGTGCAAACATTTCATGAACAATGGATCTCTTTAGATAATGATATCTATGAACCTCCATACTGCTAAAAGTCCTTAGAAACAGGAAGACAGTCGGAAATTTCTATCCTATTAATTGGAAATGGGTTCATGGAGTTGAAAGGACTTTCCATGTGTGTTCATCAGTATCCAGTGTTGGATTGGGATGCCTGAGACATGACAAGTACTGATTCTGAGGGTCAATAGATCTAATTATACGGAACTAGTTTCTGTCCTGCTTGAAAGCTTTTATCAATGCACAGCCATACGAAAACTAATTCAAATAGATTAGCAGTCAAATAAGTTATCCAGCTCTTTATCACCTGATACCTTGATCACTGTTGGACCAAACAGGCTTTGCCATGGCTGGGCACTGTTAAATAGGGCTTATCCCACACACTGCATGAGCAATGGATTATCTTCGTTCTTTGAATTGATTATCATTCGTTCTTTGAATTGGTATTTCTAGACCCTAATAAGTTGTGAACCATTAAACATAGAAGCTGGTTTGGAACTATCCCCATTGTAAGGTGCCCAACTGGTATACCACTGAGCACATATATGTATCATAGGTTATACCTGTGTAAACTTCGCTTATATATGTAGGACTGGTAACCGATACTTAGTCATATGTAA
Source organism: Ranitomeya imitator (assembly GCF_032444005.1). Lineage (NCBI taxonomy): Eukaryota > Metazoa > Chordata > Amphibia > Anura > Dendrobatidae > Ranitomeya > Ranitomeya imitator. Next base: position 413,484,179 of record NC_091283.1, on the reverse strand, counting down.
CCAGAACATTTATTCCCCTTGCCTATTACTGTGCAGATTCCATTTGTGCTGCAAAGATATCTCTAACCCAACAAGGCATGGATTCCACAAGACCTCTGATGGTGTCCTGTGATATCTTGCGCAAAGGCAATAATAGCAGATCATATGAAGCCTGGTAATGCTGCCTATGTAGACCAGTGTTTATACAACATACCACTCATGATTTATTTGGATCTTGGCAAATCGGAGACAAGTCATCACCTTATAATCCTTACTAACATATGACCAGTATCTTCAGAATGATCCAGTTGGGTCTTCAGTCTTCACAATTACTCATCCACTCATGAACTGATTGTCTCATACATTCATTATTCTATTTTTTTCTTCTTCACAATTGTCGTTTCCAATGTTTGCAGTATAGGATAAAGTTTTATTCTCACTATATGGGCTTCAATTAGAAAATTCTGCTTGATTTGGGTAAACATCCACATATCATCTAAGAGTATACTCTATGGGTACACAGAGTTTCTTGGAGCCAAAAAAACCTGAAAAGTTGATAAAAAAATGCACATGATAACCTCTTTCTTTTAATATCTATTGTAAAATGACTACTAGTCATATTTTCTGTCTTTTGAGCGTTATTCTTTCAGTTCTGGTTTTGAAAAACGCCTTGTGGGGGAAAAAGTGCATGCCAATTCTTTGTAATGACACCTGATGTCAAGTGCTCCGAACTGGGCACTGTCCAATAAAGAAGGCTGCAAAAAACACTTACGGAAAAAAATTCAAAGATGCTTGGAAAATACTCAACTACTTTAAGAAGCACCTAAAAAAATTCTGGTGTTAGCAAAGATGTCTGAGGGTTTATGCACACAAAGTACTTTTCCAATAGTGCTTTTTATATTCCCAACAGTTGATTTCCATAAAATCCACAGAGAACACCATACCTTGGATAATAGTGATATGAGATGATTATTGCGTTTCCTAAATTCTTGCAGCTACCCAAAAGTGAACGATTTGGTGGACTTGCTACCAGTTTTGGAAGAGCCACCATAAAACTCTGTTCACATTTCGTCAGAGAAATACTCCCAGTATACACTTTACTAGTGACGTAAATCCATACTGCGGCATACAGCCGCCATTGACCGCAATATCAAGAAACACTGTGCAGTTTACTTTTTTGTGAGGTGGCCCAATGTACAGAAAACCATAGTCTGCTGTAGTTTCTTGTACAGCTTAAAAAAGCTATAATGGTCCTTATCACCCAAATGAAGGAAGAAATTACATTCTTTTAACGTTTGTTGGGTGAATGTGGTCTCAGGGCAGCTTTATCAGCACATGATGTGATGTGAATATAGGCTATAAGAGAAAAATTTAATTTAAAGAATAAACTTTTGTTTTTATTTAGTTATTGACCAGTCTTTGCAAAGCAATGCATTTTTGGAATGTATGTAGTTGTTTACCTTATGTTGCTTCATTTTCTCATAAGCGTCATGTTGAAAGGGCTGTTTGAACTGCCTTGTCCACGCACTTGGAGATGCTGTTTTGAACTGTAGGTCCAGCAGACATCTGTTTTCCTGTGTGAGCTTCTCTGCTCCCCTACCCGATACTCAGACAGGGAGAAAGTTTGTATTTAGGGTCTGAGCATGAGGAAGGAGAGCAGAGAAGCTCCTACAGAAGTACAGATAGTCCAGTTGACATCTAGTTCAAAACAGCATCACCAAGAGCGTGGACAAGGCAGTTCAAACAGCCATTTCAGCAAGAATAGGAAGCAAGATAAGGTAATGGAGTAAAAAACTAAGAGCCATAACTTTGCATAAACTGATTTTAATTTTAAAAAGTTGAGTTACTTTTTAAACATGTGGTAAAGGTATTATATTAACTCTACTGTTATAATTTTTCATCTGGAAAAAAAACCAGAAGAAACAAACGACTTGTCAGAAGAGCTTGTTTAACACTTTTTGCAATAATTCCCTCTTAACTGGAAAAACAATTACAATCTGTGTCATTTTACTAATCACTTCTAACGGGTGTTATAGACGAGAGCATTAATCGCGTCCCATCTATTACCTACCTACAGTCCTGTGTTGAGATGACCTTGAGTGACTTTGTACCGTGGAGGCGACATTGGAAAAGCCTGAGGTGTTGATGGTGACAATTTTCTAACTCTGTGACCGAACGCTGCCTGGGTGATCCTAAGGGCTTCACGCTGCCAACTCCATGACAGCTTGAGTTCCCAGGCTGCTCCCCCCTCTCCGCTGCTCCGTTCCCTGTTGGCATTCGAATCCCTGAAAGTGTCATAGGAAGCGGCTCAGAGTTTGCTTGTGCGACCTGCCTCTTTCATCCGAGAGCAATTTAACTTCTTTCTGTCACACTATGTCTCTCATGGAACTCTTAGGGGTCCGTCAATTAGGCTAATAGCCTCAGTCATTACTTATCCTTTGCCTCTTGAAAGAAGAATATTAACATTTCTCTGAATGAATTTATTTTCACTTTTGGGTATGAATAATATTAAGGTGATTAATGAAGCCACTTTTTATACAGTATAAATTACTCCATTTCTTTCCTTTCCTTATAAGATTTGAGTTGGGCCGCATTAGGACGCAATGTCGCCCACTCCAACTCTCATGAAGAGGATCGAGAGCTGTACGTTCAGGGCCAGGCCCCTAGCACTTGACCCCCATTTGCATGCATTTTAGATAAGGCATAGCTTTGGAAGGAAAGCACAGATCACTTAAAAGAAGGTCCAGATTTAATATGAATTACAGTGACCGAAAATAGATGTGTTTATGGTATAAAAACCCGCTGATTTCCTTTAAATTAGAAAGTTATGTCTTGTCCTTTTAAATACATTTTTTTCATTCTTGCACTTGGCCTGTGTTTCCTCAGATAGACTCGTATGATGACACATCCGATAGAAAACACAGTACTATACCACAATTATCATCAGCCGCTAAATTAATGGATCTTTAAATAGCCGCACAATGCAGAGAATGTTTTCCGTGTGGGGACTATTTGCAGAAAGGCTTAGCAACGTTGAAATAAACCAGGCAGACTTTTATGGGCTGAACAAGTATTAATGAGAAAGCAGTCATCGGATCACAGGGGAATGGTAACTTCACTGTTCCGATTTGGAATAACAGAACAGTTTTATTGATCTAACTTATAACTAGCTATATCTGGTGCCTGAGCTGTGCCTTTATCTAAAGCAAAATCTGACCATATCTACCTTTCACCTATAAGGCACCGTTTATAGTACTGCTGCGTTCAAGGGAGTCTTTCAACATATTCATTAATGATCTGGTAGAAGGTTTACACAGTAAAATATCGATATTTGCAGATGATACAAAACTATGTAAAGCAGTTAATACAAGAGAAGATAGTATTCTGCTACAGATGGATCTGGATAAGTTGGAAACTTGGGCTGAAAGGTGGCAGATGAGGTTTAACAATGATAAATGTAAGGTTATACACATGGGAAGAGGGAATCAATATCACCATTACACACTGAACGGGAAACCACTGGGTAAATCTGACAGGGAGAAGGACTTGGGGATCCTAGTTAATGATAAACTTACCTGGAGCAGCCAGTGCCAGGCAGCAGCTGCCAAGGCAAACAGGATCATGGGGTGCATTAAAAGAGGTCTGGATACACATGATGAGAGCATTATACTGCCTCTGTACAAATCCCTAGTTAGACCGCACATGGAGTACTGTGTCCAGTTTTGGGCACCGGTGCTCAGGAAGGATATAATGGAACTAGAGAGAGTACAAAGGAGGGCAACAAAATTAATAAAGGGGATGGGAGAACTACAATACCCAGATAGATTAGCGAAATTAGGATTATTTAGTCTAGAAAAAAGACGACTGAGGGGCGATCTAATAACCATGTATAAGTATATAAGGGGACAATACAAATATCTCGCTGAGGATCTGTTTATACCAAGGAAGGTGACGGGCACAAGGGGGCATTCTTTGCGTCTGGAGGAGAGAAGGTTTTTCCACCAACATAGAAGAGGATTCTTTACTGTTAGGGCAGTGAGAATCTGGAATTGCTTGCCTGAGGAGGTGGTGATGGCGAACTCAGTCGAGGGGTTCAAGAGAGGCCTGGATGTCTTCCTGGAGCAGAACAATAATGTATCATACAATTATTAGGTTCTGTAGAAGGACGTAGATCTGGGTATTTATTATAATGGAATATAGGCTGAACTGGATGGACAAATGTCTTTTTTCGGCCTTACTAACTATGTTACTATGTTACTATGTTACTATGTTTATGGTCAAGGGGGGTCTAGGCGATAAAGTTTCTCCTTGTGGATAATGCCAAGTTGGCATAATGAGACTTATCAACTAGGCAACACTCCTATGGGAACTTTCAGGGAGAAAGAGGAATTGAATTGTAGTGCCATTTATTAGATGTAGCCATTTGTATATTGAAATTACCTATGGAGCATTGCATGGTTTTTAAGTCTCCTCGCATTGAGTTAGTCACCTTAGACTTAGAGTATAACGACTATAATACTGTTCCTATATACAAGTATATAACTACTATAATACTGCCCCTATGTACAAGAATATAACTACTATAATACTGTCCCCTATGTACAAGAATATAATTACTACTAGATGGTGGCCCGATTCTAACGCATCGGGTATTCTAGAATATGCATGTCCATGTAACATATTGCCCAGCGACGTAGTATATTGCCCAGCGACGTAGTATATTGCCCAGCCCACGTGATATATTGCCCAGCGACGTACTATATTGCCCAGCGACGTAGTATATTGCCCAGTGACATAGTATATTGCCCAGTGACGTAGTATATAGCCCAGCCACGTAGTATATTGCCCAGTCACGTAGTATATTGTCCAGCCACGTAGTATATTGCCCAGTGACGTAGTATATTGCCCAGCGACGTAGTATATTGCCCAGCGACGTAGTATATTGCCCAATGACGTAGTATATTGCCCAGTGACGTAGTATATAGCCCACCCACGTAGTATATTGCCCAGTCACGTAGTATATTGTCCAGCCACGTAGTATATTGCCCAGCGACATACTATATTGCCCAGCGACGTAGTATATTGCCCAGCGACGTAGTATATTGCCCAGTGACGTAGTATATTGCCCGGCCACGTAGTATATAGCCCAGCCACGTAGTATATTGCCCAGTCCCGTAGTATATTGTCCAGCCACGTAGTATATTGCCCAGTGACGTAGTATATTGCACAGCCACGTAGTATATTGTCCAGCCACGTAGTATATTGTCCAGCCACGTAGTATATTGCCCAGTCACGTAGTATATTGCCCAGTCACGTAGTATACAGCACAGAGCCACATAGTATATTACACAGCGAAGTAGTATACAGCACAGAGCCACATAGTATATTGCCCAGTGACGTATATTGCCCAGTCACGTAGTATATAGCACAGAGCCACATAGTATATTGCACAGCGACGTAGTATACAGCACAGAGCCACGTAGTATATTGCACAGCGACGTAGTATACAGCACAGAGCCACGTAGTATATTGCCCAGTGACGTAGTATATTGCCCAGCCACGTAGTATATTGCCCAGCCACATAGTATATTGCCCAGTCACGTAGTATATTGCCCAGTCACGTAGTATATTGCCCAGCCACGTAGTATATTGCCCAGCTACGTAGTATATTGCCCAGTCACGTAGTATATTGCCCAGTCACGTAGTATATTGCCCAGTCACGTAGTATATTGCCCAGTCACGTAGTATATTGCCCAGCCACGTAGTATATTGTCCAGCCACGTAGTATATTCCCCAGTGACGTAGTATAGAGCACAGAGCCACGTAGTATATTGCATAGCGACATAGTATACAGCACAGCCACGTAGTATATTGCCCAGTCACGTATGTCACAGGTTAAAAAATAAAAATAAACATATTCACCTAACAATCCGAGGGCCCCTTGTAGTTTAACATACTCACCATTCTGGTCGCTGCTCCTCAGCGTCCCGTCTCTCCGCCTCCTGGGATCCAACAGCACTGTGCCGATGGGCGCGCGGCTGCCGCCATCTTCCGTTCCCAGGATGCTTTGCGAAATTACCCAGATGACCTAGCGTCTCGCGAGACCGCTAGGTCTTCTGGGTAATTTCGCAATGCATCGCTGGGAAAGGAAGATGGTGGCAGGCACGAGCGGACAACGGAGGGTGAGTATAGCAGGTTTTTTGGTTTTTTACTATTTTTAACATTACTTTTTTTACTATTGATGCCGCATAGGCAGCATCAATAATAAAAGGTTGGGGACACACAGGGTTAATAGCGGCGGTAATGGAGTGCGTTACCCGCGGCATAACGCGGTCCGTTACCGCCAGCATTAACCCTGTGTTAGCGGTGACCGGAGGGGAGTATGGAGCGGGCGCCGGGGACAGTGACTGCGGGGAGCATGGAGCGGAGCGCCGGGGACACTGCGGGGAGTATGGAGCGGAGCGCCGGGGACACTGACTGCGGGGAGCGGGGAGTATGGAGCGGAGCGTCGGGGACACTGACTGTGGGGAGCGGGGAGTATGGAGCGGAGCGCCGGGGACACTGACTGCGGGGAGCATGGAGCGGAGCGCCGGGGACACTGACTGCGGGGAGTAAGGAGCGGCCATTTTCTTCCGGACTGTGCCCGTCACTGATTGGTCACGGCAGCCATGACAGGCAGCTGACGAGACCAATCAGCGAATGGATAACCTTGACAGACGGAAGGACAGACAGACAGACGGAAGTGACCCTTAGACAATTATATCATAGATAATACTGCCCCCTATGTACAAGAATATAACTACTATAATACTCCCCTTATGTGCAAGATGTTTGGTTGGCAGATGGTAGCACTTATAAGTTTGGGTATGATATAGCAGAGGTAGTTGTGTGACTAAGTAGCTCATGCTGTGATTAATAGTCGGCATTGCTGAGGTACGTATACAATAATTTCCTATGTAAGCTCATATGATATTTAGCAAAATCTATAAATCTATATCTGACATTCGCTTTCATCTGTACCAGACACAATTATGAGGAACATGTGTAAAGCAGAATGATGATGTTTTAAATGAAGAGACTTCTAACTAGTAAGATAATGGTCAGAAGTCAGAACATTTACATATGAAATTCGCTGGCTGGTCGCACCAGGTGGATACGACTGACTTGTTTTTTTCTTGGTCAATCCAGATTGAACTCTTGTTCTTCACTTTTCTGTAATTCACACATTGGTGTTAATAAGTACTGGCTGGTAATAGGTTTTATCTGGCCTTGAAAATGGAAGAAATGTGCTCAAGCCTGAGTTGGTCGATGAAGACTATGACAGCAGGAAGGGCCACAGACTCTGCGGGGACCACTTCATAATGTTGGAGGTCAGAGGACCTCTCTAGGCGAGCTGTATGGTTCATTACAGAGGTGTGAGCGTCTTCAATTCTATAGCTTCAGTAATTTTGCCATTATCGCTAATCATTCCTATGGAGTAGAATTAGGAAGGGGGGGGGGGGGCACAAAGGCTTGTGACTTTAGGAGGAAGTGTTGCCATGGTAACCCCATTATATTTTTCCACCCCAGTTAAATTAGTGGAGAAATATAATTACTGGACTGTCAGTAGGAGAGGGAGGAGAGCAGCTCCCATGTGGGGAAGAAGGTCACTGTATGAGGTGGGGGGCAGTGGAAGCCGGTAATGGGGGCCAGGCCCTTTTCCCTCCTCTGCTGAGCTGGGGTCAGTATGTCTGGCAGTCACTTGGAGACCTATTAACTATTGCAGCACTGGAACTGCAGTACCATAACTTCTGAGCAGTATGCACAATGCATTTCTACATGGAAAATGCAGCAAGCACAACTGCAGCTCAAAGGAGCTCAGAAATGCCTCCAGCTGCAGCTGTAGTCCAAAATTTTGCAGAAATAAGTGTAATAATCTTGACTTAGATTGTAACCAGCATGAGTGAAAAATTTCTTCACAAGTCCAGAGAAAGTGACCAGAAAAAACACACAACAAATGTGCACCCATCATAGAGTTGAAAAAACCCACACTATTTTTACCTTTCCTGGCAATGAGTCCTTCCTGGACTGTGTACACCCAGCTTTCACTGATAATTTGTCACAACATGTGACCGATACAGCCGTGACATTTGACAGCTCTTAAAAGGGCTTCCACAGAATGTTTTTTTGCTAGCCATTCCACTGAGAAGGTTCCAGGGAATGGTCTGGTGTTCACCGTTTCATTCCTGTACAAGTATCTGGCCTTCACTGCCCCTCGGTTGCGTCCATGAAGTAGATGCTGGCCAGTGGAGCAAGTTGGCAGAGTATTGTCAATAAGACAGTCAAAACCAGAAGGATAGTACCAAGCAAAACTGCTCTGAATAAGGTCTGCTCACTGGCCTCCACCATTGATCGTACAAGCAAGACCTAGATTACACAAATTAATATACTGAATGAAGCTAGGCAGGAATCATGCTGCCTAGCAGAATCTGACTCTTTATAAGAATAATAGCAATGAATCATATCGATGTCCCCTTCACTATCAGAGCCACTTGTCTGAATCAGACTGAAGGAGTCAGACAGTTTATAACACTAATAAACAAACTCTGAATTTTTTTAATTATGCAAATTGTCTTTTCAGAGAGGAAGAGAGCTAGAACTCTAGTGCCACCTATTGGAAGGTAGCAATCCTACAAGTCAATGTTGACTTTAACGAGCCTGGTCACATGACTTAGGATAATAGCCAAACCAGAATCTCAATTTGCAGACACTGTTTCGGGGTACTGCCCCTCATCAGTGCAAAGCGGAGATCTGGTTTGGCTGTGTGAGAGGCGTCAGACCGTTATCCAAGAAGTATCGTTTCTCCTGAGGAGATCGACATGCTAAGCATGCCGAGATGAGAAGACTTAAAGCGGCAATGCTCCTCTAGGTAATATGCTAATTAGGCAAATTGTCTCTTCAGAGAGGATGAGAGCTAGAACTCGAGTGCCCCTCGTCAGTGCAAAGCGGAGATCTGGTTTGGCTGTGTGAGAGGTTTCAGACCGTTATCCAAAAAGTATCATTTCTCCTTGCTTTGCACTGACGAGGGGCAGTACCCCGAAACACAGTGTCTGCAAATTTGGCTATTATCCTAAGTCATGTGACAAGGCTCGTTAAAGGGTCAACATTGACTTGTAGGATTGCTACCTTCCAATAGGTGGCATAGGATTGCTACCTTCCAATAGGTGGCACTCGAGTTCTAGCTCTCTTCCTCTCTGAAGAGACAATTTGGATTTTTTTAAGCATTGATAGGATTCAAAACTCATAGAGTGACTGCAGGCTTGAAGTTTTAGCGCCGACAACCTGTGAAGAATATGGGGGATATCATTTCATGCCAATCAACTATATCATACCCGGACTGAGATTATGGACCCCCTCAAAATGGATAAATTCACACTTCCAGTAGTCTAGCTGGTACCAAGATCTTTCTGTCAGGATGAACCCCCTGCTGGGAGTCCATGCTGTGTAACTGATTCAATCAAATTCCCAATCAAATGGGGGCCGTACTTTCATAAGAAGATTATGGAGTTACTAGATGATGGCCCGATTCTAACACATCGGGTATTCTACAATATATATTTATGTATGTATATAGCAGCCACATTGTATATAACACAGGCCACATAGTATATAGGAGCCATGTAGTATATAGCAGACAAATACTACGTGGCCTGTGCTATATACTATGTGGCTGCTATATACATACATATTGTAGAATACTCGATTCGTTAATACAGGCCACGCAATATATAACAGTGGCCACGCAGTATATAACACAGCCACGTACTATATAACACAGCCCACGCAGTATATAGCAGCCACGCAGTATATAACACAGGCGACGTAGTATATAACACAGGCCATGCAGTATATAACACTGGCCACGTAGTATATAGCACAGCCCACGCAGTATATATCAGCCACATAGTATATAACACTGCCCACGCAGTATATAGCAGCCCCGTAGTATATAACACTGCTCACGCAGTACATAACACAGCCCACATAGTATATAACAGTGCCTATGTAGTATACTGTATAACACAGCCACGTACTATATAACACAGCCCACGCAGTACATAGCAGCCACGCAGTATATAACACAGGCGACGTAGTATATAACACAGGCCACGCAGTATATAGCAGCCGCCAGTATATAACACAGCCCACGCAGTATATAGCAGCCGCGTAGTATATAACACTGCCCACGCAGTATATAGCAGCCACGTAGTATATAACACTGCCCATGCAGTATATAACAGTGGGCACGTAATATGTAGCACAGCCCACGCAGTACATAACACAGCCCACATAGTATATAACACTGCCTATGTAGTATATAGCAGCCACGCGATATCTAACACAGCCCACGTAGTATACAGCAGCGTGGCCACCATATCCCTGTTAAAAAAATAATTAAAATAAAAAATAGTTATTTACTCACCCCCTGGAATCCACCGAAGCTCCGGCGATACGCGCGCGGCTGCCGCCATCTTCCGTTCCCAGGATGCATTGTGAAATTACCCAGATGACTTAGCAGTCTCGCGAGACCGCTAAGTCTTCTAGGTAATTTCGCAATGCATTGCCGGGAATGGAAGATGGCGGCAGGCGCGAGTGCAGCGCCCCAGAGTCCTGGTTCATTGCAGTAATGTTATTCTTCCACCAGGGGGAGTGATGTTACGTCTGAAGGCAATTAAGGAGATCTGCTGTCCAGGTATCACAGCCACACACACACTTCATACGCCAGTCCACCAGGGGGAGCTAAGGGTTTTATTAGGCCACTCCTCACATAGGGTAAAACTGGGGGGTTGGTTAGGAAGTTAGTCAGAGAGTGAGTCAGAGAAAGAGGGAGGCAGAATGAGAAGGAGGAGAGGAGAGTTCCTGGCTGGGGACCGACGAGGAAAGGTCTCCCGGTCGAGCTGGCTGGGGTGATCCCTGGTCAGATCCAGACTGAAGTCTGAGGAGGAGAGAAAGAAGGACACAGAGCTGCGCCTGCAACCCATGCGGCAGCATCCTAAGAAAGGACACGAAAGGAATTGTGCTGTAGTGAGTGAGAAAAGAAGTCATAGCAACAGGAGTGAAACATCAGTGGGAGACCAGCTAGGAGCAGGCTGCCTCCATCTGAAGCGCAGATCCGGGGGCCAGAATACCGAGGGAGTAAAGAGCTCTATGCCGTTACTTCAGAGACTGGCAGGGCAGTTGATTCCAAGTTGGCTGTCCAACCTTTATGCCTAAGAAGACACAGTGGCAACTTGTGGGGGTCGGGGCGTCTCTAGGGTCCCTATAAACAAGCCTCAGGCCATCAGTCAAACGGGTTTTGTCCTATCCGTACCATCTGGGGGACAGAGAGAAGTAACAACAGTGAGGACCTTATGGAAGCTTATGCAAGTAGGGACCTACTACGTTACTGTGCGCAAGGGGAAGGCTATTGAATTCCTCCTGGACAAGGGGACTCTGGATTTGCCTTCAGACCGGCCGGATTCTGCCTACCCTGTGGTCCCTACTCTGGACTGTGGATGCTGAACCTTCAGTAAAAGGTAAAGAGACTGCAACCCTGTGTCCTCGTTATTCACTGAGCCTTGCACCATCCACCACCTACACTCTGGGAAGCCCTGGGGACATACTTCACCTGTGGGAAGGTATACCATCTAGCTGCCATAACATCACCCCAACGGACCACTAAGCAGCATCGGTCACCCTGACTGAGTACCACAGGTGGCGTCACGAACATTATTCTATACACTTCGTCCCCTTTTATTGGACGCCCCTCACAGGGCCACGGACCGGGTCAAGCCACCGTGACATGCACACCGAGTGCAGAAGAAGGGCCCAGATCCAAGTACCCCATTGCCCTGCTGTGGGGGCGATTCAACTACTTTGGCGTCCCGAACAGGATCTACTTAAGCCTGAAAAATCGGGTCATGTGTGCCTAGAAGCTGTGCCAGAATCATATCTGAACTGTTTGTGGTTAAAGACTGTGTACTGCCATTGCCGCCAAGATTCCCGCCAAAACCGCCGCCATTACCGCGCCACGAGGAGCGCTGGAGAAGAAGAAGGGCGTGGAGTTGTTGGTGTGAATGAACTGAGAAGCGCGAAAAACAATGGCCGCCCAGTCCAAATATTTCTGTACCTTGAGGACGTGTCAGTCAGCAGCCGAGATCTGCCTCCTGATCCTCAATGGTGGGCGGAGACAAAGAAAACGGAGCCGCCCACGGAGAAGAGAGCGGGAAAAAGATGAGGAAGTGAGCCACGTGGAGGACGACATGGCCAGCACTCTGAAGCCAGAGCGTGGGGTCGGAGCAGAGGACTCCCCTAGCTACCCGGAAGGGCACCGCAGCCAAACCTTCACCGCTAACTCCCTGCAGCTTGGAATGGAGGAGCTAATAGATCAACTCCTGCAGCTGCAGGTGAAGACTAAGGCCTCGTACCAGGTGGCACCTGCAGAAGACTCACCGGCGCTGACCTCACACCCTGCACCACTACCGGAGCCACTACCGACACCATCACGGACGCCGCCACCGGCAGAGCCAGTCGACATCCAGGACACCGTGGTGGCAGGTAGGAATGCTGATCCTGCCCTGGTGACTGAGGACCTGCTAGTAGGCCCTGTCACAGCACCACCTCCCCGCGGGGCTCACCGCCTTCAGCACCTCGAGCCCTGGGACCAGGCCACGGGTATGGAACAGTTCCTGAAGGCCCCAATTTCGCCCACCACCCTGCCGGGTGAGATCTATGCGGAGCAGACTGTGTACCGCTGGGTGAAGATTCACGGGGTTCCCTGGGGCTGAACGGAAAGTGGGGGAGACGGTGGAAGTCTGTTATGATAAGGTAATTCAGTACCGCAATGGACATAGAGGTCAGTGCACATACAGTGACCTGACAATAACCCAAAAACATTGAACAAGCTCTGAGACGTGGGAACTCTGCTGACCACAATCCCTAATCCTCTCCAACCACACTAGAGGTAGCCTTGGATTGCGCCTAACGCTCCCTATGCAACTCGGCACAGCCTGAGAAACTAGCTAGCCTGAAGATAGAAAATAAGCCTACCTTGCCTCAGAGAAATACCCCAAAGGAAAAGGCAGCCCCCACATATAATGACTGTGAGTTAAGATGAAAAGACAAACGTAGAGATGAAATAGATTTAGCAAAGTGAGGCCCGACTTTCTGAACAGAGCGAGGATAGGAAAGGTAACTTTGCGGTCAACACAAAACCCTACAAAAACCACGCAAAGGGGGCAAAAAGACCCTCCGTACCGAACTAACGGCATGGAGGTACACCCTCTGCGTCCCAGAGCTTCCAGCAAGCAGGAAAAAACAAATAGACAAGCTGGACAGAAAAAAACAGCAAACAAAATAGCAAAGCAGAACTTAGCTATGCAGAGCAGCAGGCAACAGGAACGATCCAGGAGGAAACAGGTCCAATACTAGAACATTGACTGGAGGCCAGGATCAAAGCACTAGGTGGAGTTAAATAGAGCAGCACCTAACGACTTCACCACATCACCTGAGGAAGGAAACTCAGAAGCCGCAGTACCACTTTCCTCCACCAACGGAAGCTCACAGAGACAATCAGCCGAAGTACCACTTGTGACCACAGGAGGGAGCTCTGCCACAGAATTCACAACAGTACCCCCCCCTTGAGGAGGGGTCACTAAACCCTCACCAGAGCCCCCAGGACGACCAGGATGAGCCATTTGAAAGGCACGAACAAGATCGGGAGCATGGACATCAGAGGCAAAGACCCAGGAATTATCTTCCTGAGCATAACCCTTCCACTTAACCAAATACTGGAGTTTCCGTCTTGAAACACGAGAATCCAAAATCTTCTCCACAATATACTCCAACTCCCCCTCCACCAAAACCTGGTCAGGAGGATCAACAGATGGAACCATAGGTGCCACGTATCTCCGCAACAATGACCTATGGAATACGTTATGTATGGAAAAAGAATCTGGAAGGGTCAGACGAAAAGACACAGGATTAAGAACCTCAGAAATCCTATACGGACCAATGAAACGAGGTTTAAACTTAGGAGAGGAAACCTTCATAGGAATATGACGAGAAGATAACCAAACCAAATCCCCAACACGAAGTCGGGTACCCACACAGCGTCTGCGATTAGCGAAACGTTGAGCCTTCTCCTGGGACAAGGTCAAATTGTCCACTACATGAGTCCAAATCTGCTGCAACCTGTCCACCACAGTATCCACACCAGGACAGTCCGAAGACTCAACCTGCCCTGAAGAGAAACGAGGATGGAACCCAGAGTTGCAGAAAAACGGCGAAACCAAGGTAGCCAAGCTGGCCCGATTATTAAGGGCGAACTCAGCCAAAGGCAAAAAGGACACCCAGTCATCCTGATCAGCAGAAACAAAGCATCTCAGATATGTTTCCAAAGTCTGATTGGTTCGTTCGGTCTGGCCATTAGTCTGAGGATGGAAAGCCGAGGAAAAAGACAAGTCAATGCCCATCCTACCACAAAAGGCTCGCCAAAACCTCGAAACAAACTGGGAACCTCTGTCAGAAACGATATTCTCTGGAATGCCATGTAAACGAACCACATGCTGGAAGAACAATGGCACCAAATCAGAGGAGGAAGGTAATTTAGACAAGGGTACCAAATGGACCATCTTAGAGAAGCGATCACAGACCACCCAAATGACTGACATCTTTTGAGAGACGGGAAGATCTGAAATAAAATCCATAGAGATATGTGTCCAAGGCCTCTTTGGGACCGGCAAGGGCAAAAGCAACCCACTGGCACGAGAACAGCAGGGCTTAGCCCGAGCACAAATCCCACAGGACTGCACAAAAGAACGCACATCCCGTGACAGAGATGGCCACCAAAAGGATCTAGCCACTAACTCTCTGGTACCAAAGATTCCAGGATGACCAGCCAACACCGAACAATGAACCTCAGAGATAACTTTATTCGTCCACCTATCAGGGACAAACAGTTTCTCCGCTGGGCAACGATCAGGTTTATTAGCCTGAAATTTTTGCAGCACCCGCCGCAAATCAGGGGAGATGGCAGACACAATTACTCCCTCTTTGAGGATACCCGCCGGCTCAGATAAACCCAGAGAGTCGGGCACAAAACTCCTAGACAGAGCATCCGCCTTCACATATTTAGAGACCGGAAGGTACGAAATCACAAAGTCAAAACGGGCAAAAAACAGCGACCAACGAGCCTGTCTAGGATTCAACCGCTTGGCAGACTCGAGATAAGTCAAGTTCTTATGATCAGTCAAGACCACCACGCGATGCTTAGCTCCTTCAAGCCAATGACGCCACTCCTCGAATGCCCACTTCATGGCCAGCAACTCTCGATTGCCCACATCATAATTTCGCTCAGCAGGCGAAAACTTCCTGGAAAAGAAGGCGCATGGTTTCATCACCGAGCAATCAGAACTTCTCTGCGACAAAACAGCCCCTGCTCCAATCTCAGAAGCATCAACCTCGACCTGGAATGGAAGCGAAACATCTGGTTGACACAACACAGGGGCAGAAGAAAAACGACGCTTCAACTCTTGAAAAGCTTCCACAGCAGCAGAAGACCAATTGACCACATCAGCACCCTTCTTGGTCAAATCGGTCAATGGTTTAGCAATACTAGAAAAATTGCAGATGAAGCGACGATAAAAATTAGCAAAGCCCAGGAACTTTTGCAGACTCTTCAGAGATGTCGGCTGAGTCCAATCATGGATGGCTTGGACCTTAACAGGGTCCATCTCGATAGTAGAAGGGGAAAAGATGAACCCCAAAAATGAAACCTTCTGAACACCAAAGAGACACTTTGATCCCTTCACAAACAAAGAATTAGCACGCAGGACCTGAAACACCGTTCTGACCTGCTTCACATGAGACTCTCAATCATCTGAGAAGATCAAAATGTCATCCAAGTACACAATCAGGAATTTATCCAGGTACTCTCGAAAGATGTCATGCATAAAGGACTGAAACACTGATGGAGCATTGGCAAGTCCGAATGGCATTACTAGATACTCAAAATGGCCCTCGGGCGTATTAAATGCAGTTTTCCATTCATCGCCTTGCTTAATACGCACAAGATTATACGCACCACGAAGATCTATCTTGGTGAACCAGCTAGCCCCCTTAATCCGAGCAAACAAATCAGATAACAACGGCAAGGGGTACTGAAATTTAACCATGATCTTATTTAGAAGGCGGTAATCTATACAAGGTATCAGCGAACCATCCTTCTTGGCTACAAAAAAGAACCCTGCTCCTAATGGCAACGATGACGGGCGAATATGCCCCTTCTCCAAGGACGCCTTCACATAACTCCGCATAGCGGCGTGCTCAGGCACAGATAAATTAAACAGTCGACCTTTTGGGAATTTACTACCAGGAACCAAATCGATAGCACAATCACAATCCCTATGCGGAGGTAGGGTATCGGACTTGGGCTCATCAAATACATCCCGGTAATCAGACAAGAACTCTGGAACCTCAGAAGGGGTGGATGACGATTTAGTCAGAAATGGGACATCACCATGTACCCCCTGACAACGCCAGCTGGACACAGACATGGATTTCCAATCTAATACTGGATTATGGACTTGTAGCCATGGCAACCCCAACACGACCACATCATGCAGATTATGCAACACCAGAAAGCGAATAACCTCCTGATGTGCAGGAGCCATGCACATGGTCAGCTGGGTCCAGTACTGAGGCTTATTCTTGGCCAAAGGCGTAGCATCAATTCCTCTCAATGGAATAGGACACTGCAAGGGCTCCAAGAAAAACCCACAACGCCTAGCATACTCCAAGTCCATCAAATTCAGGGCAGCGCCTGAATCCACAAATGCCATGACAGAATATGATGACAAAGAGCAGATCAAGGTAACGGACAGAAGAAATTTTGACTGTACCGTACCAATGGTGGCAGACCTAGCGAACCGCTTAGTGCGCTTAGGACAATCAGAGATAGCATGAGTGGAATCACCACAGTAGAAACACAGCCCATTCAGACGTCTGTGTTCTTGCCGTTCAACTCTGGTCAAAGTCCTATCACACTGCATAGGCTCAGGTTTAAGCTCAGGTAATACCGCCAAATGGTGCACAGATTTACGCTCACGCAAGCGTCGACCGATCTGAATGGCCAAAGACATAGACTCATTCAGACCAGCAGGCATAGGAAATTCCACCATGACATCTTTAAGGGCTTCAGAGAGACCCTTTCTGAAAATAGCTGCGAGCGCACCTTCATTCCATTGAGTGAGTACGGACCACTTTCTAAATTTCTGACAATATACCTCTATCTCATCCTGACCCTGACACAGAGCCAGCAAATTTTTCTCTGCCTGATCCACTGAATTAGGTTCATCGTACAGCAATCCGAGAGCCAGGAAAAACGCATCGATATTACTTAATGCAGGATCTCCTGATGCAAGAGAAAATGCCCAGTCCTGAGGGTCGCCACGTAAAAAAGAAATAATGATCCTAACTTGTTGAACTGGGTCTCCAGAGGAGCGAGGTTTCAAAGCTAGAAATAGTTTACAATTATTTTTGAAACTCAGAAATTTAGTTCTATCTCCAAAAAACAAATCAGGACTAGGAATTCTCGGTTCTAACATAGAATTCTGAACCACAAAGTCTTGAATATTTTGTACTCTTGCCGTGAGCTGATCCACACATGAAGACAGACCTTTAATGTCCATCGCTACACCTGTGTCCTGAACCACCCAAATGTCTAGGGGAAAAAAAAGGCAAAACACAGTGCAGAGAAAAAAAAATGGTCTCAGAACTTCTTTTTTCCCTCTATTGAGAATCATTAGTACTTTTGGCCTCGAGTACTGTTATGATAAGGTAATTCAGTACCGCAATGGACATAGAGGTCAGAGCACATACAGTGACCTGACAATAACCCAAAAACATTGAACGAGCTCTGAGACGTGGGAACTCTGCTGACCGCAATCCCTAATCCTCTCCAACCACACTAGAGGTAGCCGTGGATTGCGCCTAACGCTCCCTATGCAACTCGGCACAGCCTGAGAAACTAGCTAGCCTGAAGATAGAAAATAAGCCTACCTTGCCTCAGAGAAATACCCCAAAGGAAAAGGCAGCCCCCACATATAATGACTGTGAGTTAAGATGAAAAGACAAATGTAGAGATGAAATAGATTTAGCAAAGTGAGGCCCGACTTTCTGAACAGAGCGAGGATAGGAAAGGTAACTTTGCGGTCAACACAAAACCCTACAAAAACCACGCAAAGGGGGCAAAAAGACCCTCCGTACCGAACTAACGGCACAGAGGTACACCCTCTGCGTCCCAGAGCTTCCAGCAAGCAGGAAAAAACAAATAGACAAGCTGGACAGAAAAAAACAGCAAACAAAATAGCAAAGCAGAACTTAGCTATGCAGAGCAGCAGGCCACAGGAACGATCCAGGAGGAAACAGGTCCAATACTAGAACATTGACTGGAGGCCAGGATCAAAGCACTAGGTGGAGTTAAATAGAGCAGCACCTAACGACTTCACCACATCACCTGAGGAAGGAAACTCAGAAGCCGCAGTACCACTTTCCTCCACCAACGGAAGCTCACAGAGAGAATCAGCCGAAGTACCACTTGTGACCACAGGAGGGAGCTCTGCCACAGAATTCACAACAGAAGTCCTCAGCTAGGAGGAGTACCAGGCCCAATTCGCCCGAGAGTGGGAGAAGAAAGAGGTGGAATATCAGGCCCAACGTCAGGCTCATGACCAAAAGGACCTAGCAGTCAAGGCCCACAAGGACCGCAGCACTTACCAGGCCCCGGGTAAGCAGGGCAAAGTCATAGCCTTCAAGCTCCGGGGAGGTTGGGGCTTTATTAAAGAGCCTGGACTGTACGCGGAGGTGTTTGTTAATCGCCGGGATGTGGAGTCACATCTCCGGGAGGGACACCCTGACCGGGATCTTTACCCAGGAGACACCGTCACCTACACCAGACACTTCGGTGAGAAGGGCTGGTTTGCTCTAATTGTACACAAGAAGAGGGACCCTGTGGTGCACTCGGACAAGGCTCCAACCCAATCGACTCCTGTGGCGACAGTGCCACCTTGTGTCCAGACTTCCGCTGTCATGAAAACCACCATTGTCACCCCGACGTGTACCATCGTCAGGACCACCACCTGTACCGTTGCCACTACTACCACTGTGGTGGCCAAAGAGATGACTTCGGTGATGGTTTGTGCTCCAGCTGTTTCTAAACAGAAGACTGTGGGTATGCAAACCCCTGTCTGGAGTGAGGGAGCTCCCTATGTAGCACCTGGTAGCCGCCAGTATCCAGCCGGGCTACCTCGACCATTGCTACCTCCAGAACTTGAATAAACCTCGGAAAACTGCAACCTGTAAATAGTTCTTTTAAAACTTTAACTGTTCTTTTGCTCTAAAGGTACAGTACAGACCAAAAGTTTGGACACACCTTCTCATTTAAAGATTTTTCTGTATTTTCATGACTATAAAAATTGTACATTCACACTGAAGGCATCAAAACTATAAATTAACACATGTGGAATTATATACTTAACAAAAAAGTGTGAAACAACTGAAATTATGTCTTATATTCTAGGTTCTTCAAAGTAGCCACCTTTTGCTTTGATGACTGTTTTGCACTGTTTGGCATTCTCTTGATGAGCTTCAAGAGGTAGTCAGCCACAGACAGCTGTTTCGGGGTATTTGCCCCTCATTAGTGTGAGGAAACTGGCTATTACTAGACACTGCTCCTAATAGCCAGTTTTCCTTTTTGGATGCTGCCAACATGTGATGGTGTCTCCGCGGTGTTGAATGTTTTGATCTCCCCGAGGTCATTCATCCTTATGTTTATAGTCCTTTTACTAGGCACTGCTCCTAATAGCCAGTTTCCTACTCCACACTGATTGAGGG
Source organism: Ranitomeya imitator (assembly GCF_032444005.1). Lineage (NCBI taxonomy): Eukaryota > Metazoa > Chordata > Amphibia > Anura > Dendrobatidae > Ranitomeya > Ranitomeya imitator. Next base: position 413,464,289 of record NC_091283.1, on the reverse strand, counting down.
GCAAATACTCCGAAACAGCTGTCTGTGGATGGATACCATGTTTTGGCATAGGTGGTTTTCCTTTTTGGATGCTGCCCTTCCCGTGGTTGTTCCTTCCCGGTGAAAGACCTGGCTATTTATTGCTTGCGTTGAAAAAAGACTTGAGTTTTCCCTCTTAAAGGGAATGTTCATTTGTTGCACCTTGCTAAAGAGTGATAATGTTGCCTTAAGAAGTTAGATAGTCATAATGTTTTTACATAGTGATAGTATGTAGCTAAGTAATGATGTACTTTGAATAAAATTGAGGACAAAAGGAAGTTGGAAGAAAGATAAAGTCTAGCCCGTAGAGGGGGGTGAAACCTGTTCTGCATATACTGTAAATAAAGTGAACCAGTAGGGGTTAGTGAGTCCTCTGGAGAGCCTTAGATAGATGGTTAATAAACTTTGCACTTAGAGAAGAATAACGGTTTTATGAAAAGAATGTTAATTTATTGTTGTGAGATAGCACTTAGTAGATAATAGATAGAATACCTGTATGGGTAATTGTATTTCATAGTTAGATAATAATTGTTTAAGTAGCGCGCGCAATGTAAAATATGTTATTGTTTGCAACGTTCAAGTATTCTCACCTCTCATAAAGGGAAGCATAGTTAAATTAATTTGTTTACAGCATTTCAAAAATTTTGCATGTCTTTTGCTGATGTATTGTTGTTTTCTTTTTCCCAGTCCGGGAGTACTGGATTTAACAGGGGGTGGTGCAGCGCCCCAGAGTCCTGGTTCGTTGCAGTAATGTTATTCTTCCACCAGGGGGAGTGATGTTACGTCTGAAGGCAATGAAGGAGATCTGCGGTCCAGGTATCACAGCCACACACACTTCATACGCCAGTCCACCAGGGGGAGCTAAAGGTTCTTTCTATTAGGCCACTCCTCACATAGGGTAAAACTCGGGGGTTGGTTAGGAAGTTAGTCAGAGAGTGAGTCAGAGAAAGAGGGAGGCAGAACGAGAAGGAGGAGAGGAGAGTTCCTGGCTATGGAATGATGAGGAAAGGTCTCCCGGTCGAGCTGGCTGGGGTGATCCCTGGTCAGATCCAGAGTGAAGTCTGAGGAGGAGAGAAAGAAGGACACAGAGCTGCGCCTGCAACCTATGCGGCAGCATCCTAAGAAAGGACACGAAAGGAATTGTGCTGTAGTGAGTGAGAAAAGAAGTCATAGCAACAGGAGTGAAACATCAGTGGGAGACCAGCTAGAAGCAGGCTGCCTCCATCTGAAGCGCAGATCTGGGGGCCAGAATACCAAGGGAGTAAAGAGCTCTATGCTGTTACTTCAGAGACTGGCAGGGCAGTTGATTCCAAGTTGGCTGTCCGACCTTTATACCTAAGAAGACACAGTGGCAACTTATGGGGGTCGGGGCATCTCTAGGGTCCCTATAAACAAGCCTCAGGCCATCAGTCATATGGGTTTTCTCCTATCCGTACCATCTGGGGGACAGAGAGAAGTAACAACATTGAGTACCTTATGGTAGCTTATGCAAGTAGGGACCTACTACGTTACTGTGCGCAAGGGGAAGGCTATTGAATTCCTCCTGGACAAGGGGACTCTGGATTTGCCTTTAGACCGGCCGGACTCTGCCTACCCTGTGGTCCCTACTCTGGACTGTGGATGCTGAACCTTCAGTAAAAGGTAAAGAGACTGCAACCCTGTGTCCTCGTTATTCACTGCGCCTTGCACCATCCACCACCTACACTCTGGGAAGGCCTGGAGACATACTTCACCTGTGGGAAGGTATACCATCTAGCTGCCATAACATCACCCCAGCGGACCCCTAAGCAACACAGGTGGCGTCACAAACATTATTCTATACACTTCGACCCCTTTTATTGGTCGCCCCTCACAGGGCCACGGACTGGGTCAAGCCAACGTGACATCCCCACCGAGTGCAGAAGAAGGGCCCGGATCCGAGTACCCCATTGCCCTGCCATGGGGGCGATTCACGAGTGCATCGTCGGACGACGGAGGATGAGAATAGCAGGTTTTTTGTTTTTTTATTATTTTTAACATTACATTTTTTTACTATTGATGCCACATAGGCAGCATCAATAGTAAAAAGTTGGGGACCCACAGGGTTAATAGCAGCGGTTACGGAGTACGTTACCCGTGGCCTAATGCGGTCCATTATCGACGGCATTAACCCTGTGTGAGCGGTGACTGGAGGGGAGTATGCGGGCGCTGGGCACTGACTGCAGGGAGTAAGGAGCGGCCATTTTCTTCGGGACTGTGCCCGTCGCTGATTGGTCGTGGCTGTTTTGCCGTGACCAATCAGCGACTTGGATTTCCATGACAGACAGAGGCCGTGACCAATGAATATCCGTGACAGACAGACAGACAGAAGGACAGACAGAAAGACAGAAGTGACCCTTAGACAATTATATAGTAGATAGCACATTCTAGCCATATACCTGTTACATTTTGGAGATCTCAGGAAGAGACCGAATGCCTGCTGGGGTCTCGATCCGTTTTATCAATACAGGGTGGGGTGATACGTAGAATAGCTAGTAAAAGCCAGGTAGCGAAGCCGTGTTTGGTCTCCAAGAATAACGGGATTCCGGACGGTTCTGATAGCACCAGAACCTCTTTCGATATGACATTCAGCGAAGTTATGATTCATCATAGGTTTTGGAGTTTCAGGTGGGAAAGGGAGTGACCAACCAAGGGTTTAAGTACTACTTGTGTGATGCCATGTGGCCCTTTATTCACTTCTGAGGGAGGTCATGCTGTGTATCATGTTGGAGGAAACTTGAAACTGCTGGCACCTCAGCACCTCCCATTTGACTGCTAGCACCAAGGCCGTATATCAAGCCAGTAACTGACTTGTTTCATCTGCTTGTACTTAATTTACTACCTCCTGTATTTGCATATCTGTCCACTGTATATGTACTGTATATCTATTGTGTATATAGTGTTTTGTGTAGTGTGCCCTTAAAGCTATTATATATACAATTTTACCTTGGACTGCTCTTTTGTCTCGAGCCATGAATCCACACATCCGTGTTCTCAGTTTAACTTCATAAGCTACCAGGTCTGGTTTCTGGTCTAATTTAATTCTGTTAATGGACTGGGCTTATATCTAACGAGGAACTGTTGGCATTCCTACCGGACTGGCAAGGCTCTGTTTCACTGGTGCTATTGAAAGGGGTCTCTTAGCCTGTCAGGGTTGTGAGCAAGTGTTGTGCCATGCCACCAGATGTGTGGAAATCCTTCTCTCACTCCCCGTGCCTTCCTGTACCCGTGTGTTTAAAACTGTGGCAATGTGACTTATATATCCCCAGGCAGTGTGGAGTGTCATGTTGGTGAAAGTGAGGAGACTGTACCGCATGATCCCTCCGACATATTAGTGACGTCAGGCAGGGTTGCGAGATGCAGTTCTTCAAATATTGGTGTCAGCGATGGGATATGTGTGACTCTCCAGTATCATCCTTCACACAACCCCTTTACTCTAAAAGTCTGTGGTTGCTCTATGTGATTGTAGATTTGTTAATCCTTAAAGCATATGCACTATGCGCTGTGTGGAGTCCGTGGTGCCAGCATCGGGAGCTGTGGGCGCTAGGCTGCAAGTATGTCATATGCCTACGTGAGGTCACATGCCAACTAGGTGTGTCCGGCATAGCTCCATACACTTCCATTGAGCAAGGTCAGACACTTCTAGTCGGAATGTGGCTAGGAGTATGTGGTCAGGAGTTGTGTTTTCGCGGTGTAGCAAAAACACAGTGTGAACATAGCCTAAGGGAGCATGCTTTTCTAATGTAGCCACCATTTAAGATGTGTACACTACTAAAATTCTTCACAGGGAAAAAAATGAACTTTTTCATAATTTTTTCTACTTCTAGTGTGCTTGATACACTTGTAGAGATGTATAAATGGATGCCATCACATTACCCCTGTGAAACATACTATTGAGGTTTAAGGTGGAGACAATCCTTTGAGACACTATGAAGCCTTTGGTTATTTTTGTTTCATACTTGGTCCTCCAAGGATCATCGCCCAGTGTCCTGAAAAGGATGTGAGATCTCAAGTGTCCTGTGTAAACGAAACTATCAAATCTTTCTTTGTGCTACCACTGGCCATGGATAGATAAGAGATGAAATCTGATGGACAGGTCTTCAATATATCATAGCTAAATAGACTTAGATATGGCTTTGCTCTTTTAATACCTTTAGTTATCTGTGCAGTGCACATATTCTCTGCAGACTTGAATTTTCTTAGGTTACTCCATAAAATGGTAATGCGGGGTAGATTTCACGCAACATAGATCTGAAAACAGCCAAGATGTCGAAGGTTGCGGTAACTAGAGCGGGAAATGATATGTGGAGGATGCCTATGAAATGCATTTCTGACAGGTTAAGGGCAAGGTTATGCAGCGGACCCACTTTGCCTCTCACTCTCAAGGCTTGCTAGCTGCTTTGTGCTGAATTTGTACTTTCTGTAGATCTACAAGTGTAATAATTGCAAAAAAAGGAAAATGGGCTACCCAAATGTCATTAATCAGATGTGTTTCCTCTTCGATCCTGGCAGTTCACTTTCTTCCACAGTCAGTACTTCAGTGGTTCCAGACCCTCCCGGCTTCCACAGTTCCTGGGTTTAATCACATCTTCATAAAACTTCATTGTCATGATTAAATACTCATAAACGTAGCACTCTCGTATCACATCGCTAGTGTTTTGACATAAAAATGTGAACTGCTGCCCCAATAAAAGAGAAGGATGTGAGTAACGCAGCGTGAGTCCCAGACACAACATCCGAAGGGTCCTGGTCGGGGACATTTATTGCCAATTTAGGTCAAGTTTTGCATTAAGTCATATGAAGAAACCACTTTGTCGGAGTCATTGAATTATCTACAAGGAATGTGAGCATTGATCGACATGATTGGTTATCAAGATAATGTGTGCAAAACTGTAAAGCGCTGCGGAATATGTTAGCGCTATATAAAAATAAAGATTATTATTATTATTATCTGTTGCAAATTAGTTCTCATAACTGTCTCCCAAAAAAATTCCTCCTGGGAATGTTCATTGATTGACTTTTAGAATTGCTACATTCAATAGGTGGTATCAGAAATCAAGTCCCCTTCCTTCTGAAGAGGCTATTTTCATAATTAAATTATGGTACTATAAGAGCATTGCATGGCCTATAAGTCTCCTTACGCCAGTTTAGCACTTTCATTAAGCAGGCTCATTCTGCCTTTAACCCCTGTCAGACGGCTCTCACCTAAGCAAATCAGATCTCTTGCTTTGCACAGAAGAGGGGCAAACACCTTCAAACACGCCTCTGCAAATCGAGTTCCTGGTTTGGCTTCTTATCCTAAGTCATGTTGCAAGGCCTGTTAAAGGGTCAACATTGAGTTTTAAGATTGCTACAGTCAATAGGTGGCGTCTATTTAAATTCCCAGAGAAGCATTGCATGGTTAATAAGTCTCCTTACACCGGCTTCACATTCTTTGCAAGGAAAAACATTTCCCTTATATCCCATGGTTCTTCAGGCATTTTTTTGCATTGTGATTCTGTGTTTACAGCAGAGTGGACAATAGAAGTAGCTTTCTAACATGCTCCTCAGGAAAGATACAAAGTCTCTGCAGAAGGGGGGTAAGAAAGGACTATTAGCTGCCAGTGGGGGAAGGAGACAAATTCCATTGAAAGCACCATGGAAGACACACAAAAGCCAAAAAAATGTAAACGTAAATGTGTATTTATATAAAAACTACAAATTACTTTAACGCGGCATGTCAGGACTGTTAAAATAAAAATGACTCATGAGATAACCTATTTAAATTTTTATTTTATCCTGTAGCACATAATTTGGAAGGTAGAATAAAAGCTTGACATTATTGAAGAACATTAGTGTGGCTAACAATGGCATATAATGTTCCTCATGGGTGGGATTTAATCTTTGATTGTGACAAATCAGCAGCAATTTAGCTTTGATGGCTTTGTTCATGAGACTTATTTTCATTTTTATTCTGTCCTGTATCACAGGATTTAGAAGGTAGAATAAAAGCTTGAAATTATTGAAGAGCTCTGCAGTAGCAAGGCTAAAAATGTCTCACAATGTTTTTTAGGGGTGTGGCTTAATATTTGATTGTGACCAATTAGCAGCAACGTACTGTAGCTTTGCTGGCTTTGTCAACCTTGTATAGAGCCATTGATTTTAGAGAAAAAAACATAGGAATCCTTCTGGGCTTGAGGTTCTTCAGCAAATCCTAGTAACCAGAATCCTAAGACACGCTGAGTATGGACCAGAAGAGAGTATGAAAGGTGCTCCTCTCACTCCATGCATGATTCAGTTGGCTTCCTGACACCGACTTTACTGCTCTTCTGACCCCTTTGATGCACACTGACCAGGCTAAGAAGGCGTGAGCAAACGGCACTACCTTGGGGTTTTCCAGTCCTTTTCCAAAAACTTCCTCTGTAATCCATCTTTCTATGAATTGTGCCTTCTTCTATAACATAAACCATTGAACCCAGGCCTCGTACTTCATTTTAAATGACACCTGATGTTTAGGAACCTCTGTTACAGGTTGAGCATTGTTCCCACGTATTTCATAATAGCCGGATTCATCAATGAAATATTGCTCCAAAGATTTTTTAAGGATTTTTTATCACTCTAAAGTTTTGACGTTTTTATCAGAATCCAAGTTTTCTGACCTTTTTTACGTCTTTACATTTTATTCTTATAACGTTTTATCAAGCTCCACAGTTCTTCTGATTCTGTGAATATCTGTACCCCTGTCATACCTATCCGTACAGATGTACCATCTGATGGTCCCGGCGTTCAGTCTCCTCCCCAGTGTAGAAATAGCCCGGGTTATAAGAACATTATTATTCTCTAAACTTCTGCAGCACAAAATTTAACACAATCTTTTTTCTTTTCCACGATCCTGAACCTGTGAGGATCTTCTGCAGATAAAAATAAACATCAGAGAAGTCACTGCCGACAAGTCTAAGAGTTCATCTGGATATTTTATTTATAAGGAATTTTAAATGCATGGAGATGAAACTATCTCTAGATGAAAACCCAGGCGAAAAAATATATATTATTATAAAAATTAGTGGTGCGTATAGTCAGAGCAAACGTTATAAGGCAGCCGGGTGGGAAGCGAGAGGGGGTGGAGAATGGAGCAGTGGCAGCGGTATCTGCAGGGCATGAAAGTATAAGAAATAAGTTTCTGTATTACAAGTCTTCTCCGCTCTACAATATTGTTTTCACGGTTCTGGTACATCTAATGATATTTATCTGCAGGTTTATCTGTCTGTCTAGAGATATACAGAAACAAGCGACATCTTGACAAATTGACTGCTATTTTGTTAAAAATTGTGTTTTGGCAAATATGTTATATGAATAGTATGGCTTGCTAGGCTGGAGAAAATAACCAGCCAGTGTAAAAAATTATTTAATAAAAACTTGGAATTTATTTCTTCAAGTTATAAACATGTATCTAGTGAGATTCCGCAAACAGGAGATATAACTGTCACTTACGCATTTCAGGCACAACTGGCCCTTAATGATAGCGATTACAGATGGATATATTTTTTGCTGAAAAATCCGGCGTTTCAGATCAAATATAGTTTCAAGATCCAGGTAGGGATCATAACTGGAAAAGAAACTAGTCTAACACAGCCCCCGAGCTGCTACAGGTGATTGACAGGTCTCCCCTGTCAGTGTACATAGTACCTGTCAATTACTACTAGCAGCACTGGGGAGAGCAATTGTGCATCCAGGCTTTGAGTTATGCTGCCTGTGTGTCAGTATTCGAACCCAGCAGTTCTTCTGCACCAGGTGGCACCTCTTCCCTCTGAGCTAGTCAGCTTGCTGGACAGTTCCTTGCTAAACCAGATACTAGGACCTGTGTTGTTCCAGATGGTCTTCACCATGTGTTCCTGATTGTCTTCACTCCAAGTTCCTGATTGGCTCAACCCAGTGATCTACTGATTGCATACCCAACTGAAACCTGGCACTGCACTTCCTTCCTTTGCTAGATTATTGAGCCCCCTGCGTTTAGTCTAGTTTCTTTCCACCTGCTGGTCGACCTCAAGATTCTACTACTGCTCCGTGTACGGAACTCTGGCTATTTCCTGACTACGATTCCTGTTTATCCTCCCAACTACACTGCTGCTCCGTGTACCGATCTTTGGAGTTTCCCTGACTATGCTACCTGCTGGTGCTGCCCCTAATCATTGCAATATCACTACTCCAACTAAGGTCAGTCCATAATACTGTGATTTGGGCAGCATGGGACAGGTTCACTTTAAAAGGAACTTAACAGCTCTGAATCCACAGCTAATTACGGTATCTATTTCTAATAATATATTTCATATATTTATATCTATGTATTTACAATGGCTTGAAAAATATTCACCCCCTTGGCATTTTTCATGTTTTCCTCACAACCTGGAATTTCACTGATTGTTTTTTTGAAGGTTTGCATCAGTTCATGTAAAGAACATGCCTACAACATTTAGTTTTCTTTATATTGTGAAGCAAACAACAAATAGGTAAAAATAACTGAAAACTCCAGTGTGCATAACTATTAACCCCCTAAAGTCAGTACTTTGTAGAGCCTCCTTTTTCGGCAATTATAGTTGCAAGTCGCTTTGGATAGGTCTCCATGAATTTTCCACATCTTGTCACTGGGATTTTTGCCAATTCCTCAAGGCAAAACTGCTCCAGCTCCTTCATGTTAGATGGTTTTCTCTGGTGAACAGCAATCTTCAAGTCTAACCACAGAATTTCCATTGGATTAAAGTCTGGGCTCTGACTATGCCACTCCAAAACATTTACCTGTTCCCCTTAGACCACTCGAGTGTTACTTTAGCAGTATGATTTGGGTCATTGTCTTGTTGGAAGGTGAATCTTCATCCCAGTCCTGGGTTCAAATCCCACCAAGGACAACATCTGCAAGGAGTTTGTATGTTCTCCCTGTGTTTGCGTGGGTTTCCTCAGGGTATTCTGGTTTCCTCCCACATTCCAAAGACATACTGATAGGGAATTTAGATTGTGAGTCCCATCGGGGACAGCGATGATGTGTGCAAAAACTGTAAAGCGCTGCGGAATATTTTAGTGCTATATAAAAAAATAAAAAGAAAAGATCCCAGTCTCACATCACTGACAAAGACAGGTTTTGCTCAAGAAAATCCCTGTATTTCACATCAGACATGTTGTGCTCAACTTGAACCATTTTGTCTGCCCCTGCTGCTGAAAAATATCCCCATAGCTTGATGCTGCCACCACGTTTCACTGTGGGGATGGTGATCTTGGGGTGATGAATTATGTTGGCTTGATACCAGACATAACGTTTACCTTGGTGGCTAAAAAGTTCAATTTTGGTCTCATTTGACCACAGCACCTTCCTCCATACATTTGGGGAGTCTCCCATGTGTCTTTTGGCAAACTCAAAACAAGACTTACAATTTTTCTGTGTAAGTAAAGTTTTTTTCTGCCCACTTTTCCATAAAAACCACCTCCATGGAGTGTACAGCTTACTGTTGTCATATGGACAGATACCCCAGTCTCTGCTTGGGAACTCTGCAGCTCCTTCAGGGTTACCTTTGGTCTCTGTGCTGCATCTTTGATTAATCCCCTCCTTGCCCGGGCTGACAATTTTGGTGGGCTGCCCTCTCTTGGTAGGTTTGCTGTAGTACTATGTGCTTTCCATTTGATGATAATGGATTTGATGGTGCTTTGGTGAATCATCAGAGATGATAACCCAACCCTGACTTGTCCTTTCAATAACTTTGTCCCTGACTTGTTTGGAGATCTCCTTGGTCTTCATGGTGTTGTTTGGTTAGTGGTGCCTCTTGCTTAATGGTGTTGTAGCCTCTGTGGCCTTACAGAAAAGGTACAGTGTATATACTAAAAAACTATGTGACACTTAGATTGCACACAGGTGGACTTCCTTTTACTAAGCATGTGACTTATGAATGTAATTGCTTGCACCAAAAATGTTTATGGGCTTCAAAGAAAAAGGGGTGAATACATATGCACATGACAATGTTTAATTATTTGATCCCATAAGTTTAATTTATACCTATATTTTTCTCACTTCACTAACTTAGACTATTTAGTGATGATGCATCACAAACAAATTGGATGACAAAAAAAAAAATCTATCACTGAAAGAAGGCAGCACTCCAAAAAATTTCAAAAGAAAAAGTGGACTTTATTCAGCCCATAGCGTGGCGATGTTTTAGTTGCACAGAAACTTTATCAATCATTGGCCATATGGGTTGAATAAAGACCACTTTTCCTTTTGCAATGTTTTGGAGTGCTGCCTTCTTTTTATATTTTATGACTGGATTGTTGTTTGGGAGGCCTTGTACCCTTGAGAAAGGCTGAGAAATCTGCAGAAATGTTGCTGCTAATGGATCAGTAAAGCCATGGTTTTTCACTTTGATTTTTGGAGTTCTGTCTGTTTTTTTTCTGATTTTCTATTTTGGAGGGGGGTTTTTTGGTAGTGCTGCCAAATTTCCTTTAATTTAATTATCTATCTATCTATCTTTCTATCTATCTATACGAAAAATGAAGGCAGCATTCCAAAACTTTCAAGGTGAAAAAGTGATAAACTTTATTCAGCCCCACATGTCCTGGGCAACGTTTCGGCTCCTCCTCAGCCTTTGTCAAGCCTCAGGAGGAGCCGAAACGTTGCCCAGGACATGTGGGGCTGAATAAAGTTTATCACTTTTTCACCTTGAAAGTTTTGGAATGCTGCCTTCATTTTTCATCTGTCTAAATTGGGCAAGTATTGGACTTTTGCCTGGGAGGCCTGGCACCCGCCAGAATTTATTGTGCTGTTCCCTTTTTTCTGATCTATCTATCTATCTATCTGTCTGTCTGTCTGTCTGTCTGTCTAGCTATCTATCTATCCCATATTTATCTATCTATCTATCTATCTATCTATCTATCTATCTATCTATCTATGTCATATCTATCTATCCCATATCTATCTATCTATCTATCTATCTATCTATCTATCTGTCTGTCTGTCTGTCTATCTATCTATCCCATATTTATCTATCTATCTATCTATCTATCTATCTATCTATCTATCTATCTATCTATGTCATATCTATCTATCTATCTATCTATCTATCTATCTATCTATCTATCTATCTATCTATCTATCTATCTATCTATCTATCTATCCATCCATCCATCCATCTATCCAGGCTAGACTGGCCCACAGTGTAACAGGGGTATTCCCCTGTGGGCCCCTGTGCAGATCTGGGCCCCCAACCCCACTGTATGGGCAGTACTTGGTATAATTCACTTGATTCACTCTGTACAGAAAAAAGCAGCATATCATCATACATTAACCAAAAAGTTTATTATTATATCGATATACTGTAGGTAAATTTGTGAAGGAGGGTAGTGTAATATTTGTATGCAGGTGAAAAGTCTATCTATCCCATCTCTATCTATCTATCCCATATCTATCTATCTATCTATCTATCTATCTATCTATCTATCTATCTATCTATCTATCTATCTATCTATCTATCTATCCCATATATATCTATTATCCATCCATCCATCTATCATCTATCTATTTATATATCTGAGTAATTGGACCATAAAACAAATCTTTAAAAGGTTGCTGTCGTTTCAACGAACTTTGCATAAATCAATAATATAGGCTAAAATAAGCTTTGTAATATATCTGATTAGAGAAAAATACTTCTGTCTCCATTTATGAGCCACTTCTTCTCTTATCCCCTGCCTGTTGAACGCACTGTTCACTCAGAAATACAGCTAAAATCCATCCTGTTAAAGAAATGGTGGACTGTTAGGTCACTGGGGGATCAGATTATAGCTGTTTATTTAAGTCTATGGATAGGAGAAGGTGGGGTAAGAGTGATCAACAAAGTGAGAGAGAAAGACACAGTGCACATATAATTGTGCTGTTACTTTCAAGTAAGTTTAATCTAATCCCAGAGCTACATTCACATCTACACTGCTCAGTACTGTTATTTAATTTTCTCGCTTTTAAGTATTTTTTCTTATGCAGAGCTATATTCACAGCTACACTGCTCAGTAAAGCAATATAATGTTCTCTCTTTCAAGTGTTTTATCTCACTCCAGGCCTACATTCACAGCTACACTGCTCAGTAATGCTATATCATTTTCTTTCAAGTTTGGCCACATTCACATGCTCAGTATTTAATCAGTCTTTTACCTAAGTGTTTGTAATTCAAAACCGGGAGTAGAACAATCAGATAAAAAGTATAATAGGAACTCCTGCACCACTTCGGCATTTTTACCCATTCCTGGTTTTGGCTTACAAATACTGAGGTAAAAACTGACCAAATACTGAATATGTGAACATGACCTACCGTATATACTCGAGTATAAGCCGAGATTTTCACGGCTTATACTCGAGTCACGGTCGGCGGTGGGGTCGGCGGGTGAGGGGGAGAGAGTGTGTCGCATACTCACCTAGTCCCGGTGCTCCTGGCGCTCCCCCTACCCGTCCCACAGTTCTTTGGTGCCGCAGCTCTTCCCCTGTTCAGCAGTCACATGGTACCGCTCATTAAAGTTATGAATATGGACTCCACTCCCATAGGGGTGGAGCCGCATATTCATTTCTCTAATGAGCGGTAACGGTGAACGCTGACAGAGGAAGAGGCTGCGGCACCCGGAGACCAGCTGTCTGGGGGAAATAGCCAGGGACGCCGGTAGCAGGTAAGTATCTCATAGTTACCTGTCCGCGTTCCACCCGCCGGGCGCCGCTCCGTCATTGCATCCTCTTGCAGTGACTGTTCAGGTCAGAGGGCGCGATGACGCATATAGTGTGTGCGCCGCCCTCTGCCTGAACAGTCAGTGCGGAGAGACGCCGAGACGGGACGCTGAGGAGCTGCAAGCAAGAGTGGTGAGTATGTCATTTTTTTTTTATTGCAACAGCAGCAGCATTATATATTGCACTGATTTACGTGGAGCATCTATGGGGCAATAATCAACGGTGCAGAGCATTGTATATGGCACAGCTTTCTATGGAGCATCTATGGGGCCATACTGAACGGTGCAGAGCATTATATATGGCACAGCTTTATGTGGAGCATCTATGGGGCCATAATGAACGGTGCAGAGCATTATATATGGCACAGCTTTATGTGGAGCATCTATGGGGCCATACTGAATGGTGCAGAGCATTATACGTGGCACAGCTTTATATGGGGCCATAATATATGGCATCTATGGGGCCATAATGAACGGTATGGAGCATCTATATTTATTTTTGAAATTCACCGGTAGCTGCTGCATTTTCCACCCTAGGCTTATACTCGAGTCAATAAGTTTTCCCAGTTTTTTGTGGCAAAATTAGGGGGGTCGGCTTATACTCGAATATATACGGTAAGTGTTTTATTCACACCCCAGAGCTATAATCACAGCTACACTGCTCAGTAATGTTATATGATTCAAGGAATGAAGAAAAAATAAAGTGGCACTCACCCAATATTGCTGTATGAAAAATGTCCTCTTGCACCTCCCTTCCTACCAAGCCGCCTCTCCACCCGATGTCTGTGAGTGTATACTCTGAATAAAGGACATTTTTCATACAGCAATATTGGGTGAGTGCCACTTTATTTTTTCTTCATTCCTTGGATCTTCATTGCTTTTTTGTTGAGCACCACCCTAATGCTTTTGATTACCACATGCCACAGTGGTTCTAAATTGAGTCTCCATTTTCCAGCGCTGTTTGTTTGACAGTCTAGGCATACCCCACGTTATACCATATTCGTGGATGAAACACTTGGTGCCATTCTATCTTCACCTTTACATTAATGTTATATGATTTTTTTCTTTTCAAGTGTGTTTTTTCTCATGAAAGAGTTATATTCACAGCTACCCTGTTCGGTAAAGCTATATAATTTTCTCCATGCTGCTACTTTCTAGTATGTATTTTATCTAAACCCAGTGCTGGATTTGCACTCAATGCTTCTGTATAATATCCTTCTTGAGGGTATATTTATATATATATATTTAGAGATGGGAGAGCAGGAATCCCTCTTGGTGGTTCGTGGTGTGTATTGGAGACACCATAGCAGCTAGTCTCCACCAGAGGCGTATCTAGGGTTCTTGGCACCCAGGGCAAGAATTAATTTTGGCGCCCCCCCTTCCCTTCCCAAGGACATGCGATTTGCACACTTAGTCATGTACCCACGAGCCGCTCTCTCTAATGCTCTCAATATTCAGTGAATAAATGAGAAAAGCAGAAGAGAAGCTCGTTGTCATAGGACCATAAGTATGAAAATCGCATATGAGTGAAGTGTCCATGTGATGACTACTGGAACCTGCAGAGCTGAATCCTGACATCGCAGGCTTCTGAATTCTCACAACTAATGCACTGCACACTTTTAGGATTCTCCCTTGCCGGTGGACAGTCATGTCAGCACAAGTATGCGATTTGTACTGTAATAATAATAATAATAATCTTTATTTTTATATAGCGCTAACATATTCCGCAGCGCTTTACAGTTTTGCACACATTATCATCACTGTCCCCGATGGGGCTCACAATCTAGAATCCCTATCAGTATGTTTTTGGAATGTGGGAGGAAACTGGAGTGCCTGGAGGAAACCCATGCAAACACGGAGAGAACATACAAACTCTTTGCAGATATTGTCCTGGGTGGGATTAGAACCCAGGACCCCAGTGCTGCAAGGCTGCAGTGCTAACCACTGCGCCACCGTGCTGCCCATATACTTCTGACCACATTCCGACTAGACGTGCCCGGCCTCGCTCAGTTCATTTTCATTGAGTGATGCCACACATGTCTAGTCAGCATGGGACTGCATGTATGTAAATCACCAGCACAACAGATTCCTGACAGCGTGCAGTGCGCACTGTGAGAAGTCAGAAGTCTGCAGTCACAAAGAATGACTGCAGACTCATCACAAACCTGGACATTCCCTTTAATGCTCCTAACATAAATAAAAACATGAGAGTTAGTCAGTATCACAAATAACATTTACATCCAGGTACCTTATAGATTACGTAGTCTCTGGAGTCTTTCTCCTTCTTTTCTTCATCCTGTCCAGACCCCATGATGAGTTTTCTCATCCGCAGCTCGTCGCTGCAGACTTCTATCGTCTCCCCTCTTTTGCAGAAAATCTCCACACGATACCCTTAAAGATATAAGTGTCATTATAATGCTCCTGAAAAAAAATTGCCCCTCACTATATTGTCTGCACAAAATATGACCCCCACACTGTCCCTCTTATGGTACATGCTCTTCACACTGACCTCTCATTTCCATACCGACCCCCTCTTCACACTGCCCTCTCATACTGTGTCCCCCTATAGGGCTCAGTATTTATACTGTACTCTCATCACACTCACCCCTCCTTGGTATACTGTCCCCTCCTGGCTGTGCCCTTACACTGTCTCTCCATGCTACGCCCCCACTACTCAGTTTCTATTCTGTGCCCAATCACTTTTCTCCCCCCATACTGTCTCCTCACACTATTCCCCTCCCTCCTCATACTGTCTCCTCTCACATCCCCTGTGCTCACCATACTGTCTCCTTATATATTTGCCCCCTCACTTTCTACACTGCCTGCTCACCTGACTCCCCATTCTGTGCCTGCACACATCCCATCACCCTTACTCCCTGTACTCTGTCCACATACATTTTTCACATCGCTACTCATACTGTGTCCACATACACTTCCCCATTCGCTCCTCATACAGTCTGCACCAATCCCCATACTGTTACCTTAGATATGCCCCCATTCTCCAGTACTGTTTCCTCATACATGCCCCCAATTCCCCAGTACTGTTTCCTCATACATGCCCCCAATTCCCCCGTACTGTTTCCTCATACATGCCCCCCATTCTCCTGTACTGTTTCCTCATATATGCCCATTATTTTCCTCTACCCCACCCCATCATTACTCTCTTCACCACCTCCATCTTTGCCTTCTCCACCACCACTATCATGGCTTTCTCCCCCACCACCCCACAATTCCCTATTCCACAACCTCCATCATTTCCTCCTTCCCCAGCACTCCCATCATTGCCCATTTCACCACCTCCATCATTTCCTCCTTTGCCTTTTCCACCACATCCATCATTTTCTCTTCCCTCACATCCCCATCATTGCCCTTTCCAGCACCATCATCATTGTCCATTCCGCCGCCATCACCATACTTGCCCATTCCACCACCTCCATCATTTTCTCCCCCTCCAATATCATCAGTGTGCTTTCCACCACCACCATCCTTGTCCATTCTACCACCTCCATCATTTCTTCCCCCCTCATTATTGCCCTTTCCACCACCTCCATGATTTCCTCCTCCCCCACCACCATCATTGCCCATTCCAATTTCCACCTCCATCATTGCCTCCCCACCCCCATCATTGCCACCTCCATCATTGCCCATTCCACCACATCCATCATTTCCTCCTCCCCCTCCATCCCAATTATTGCTCTCTCCCCGTCAGCCCCATCATTGCCCTCGCCTTTCCTCCCTGTACACATACACACACAAAACCATTTATCTCTCTGCACATTAACCCGCAGCGCACATGCACACACACACACAAAACACCTCTCACCTATATATACACACACACAACACACACAGCACCTCTCACCTCTATATATACACACACAGCACTTCTCTATACAGACACACACACAACACACACACAGCACCTCTATATATTCACACACAACCTTTCACCTATCCACACGCTCTGCCACAGCATGTCATTACCTTCCTCTGACACAGCCGGCCCCTGAATGATGACGTCATCCAGCGGCACTGCCTGTCTGAGAGGAAGACGGGCAGGAAGACAGATCACTGCAGCTCCGCTGCTATTTTCTCTTGTAGCCATCAGAGCTGCAGAGATTTCTCCGTGCACGCAACCACCCTGTAGGGGCCCCCCTCCATCTCCGCCGGAACACATGCGGTATATCCGCACATGTTGGGAGCCGGCGCGCTGCAGCTTCTCTGTGCTGGCTGTCAGCTTGGCAGTCGGCACAGAGAACAGCCGACTCTCAATCCGGGGGGCGGAAGAATGCAGCCGCCGGGGGAGACATTGCGGACCGCCGCATTAGGCGGCCCAACTGCGCCCCCCTGCCGTCTGCACCCAGGGCACATGCCCCGGCGGCCCCCCCCCCCAGATACGCCACTGGTCTCCACCCACTAGCTCAGAGACAACTGAAAATTATAGATAGAGCCTGGAGAGGAGGGAACAGGTGAAAACGCAGGATACAAGTCATATAGTGTAATTTTTCATGTGCACAGATTACTCTCAAAAGCCACCTGAAACTGCAGAGACTATTTAATGATAGAGGACCCCCCAGAAAGACGGACCCTCACCAAAAAAATCTAATGTACAAAATGTTGTCATTGTGTTTCCACAGTCTTTTAACAGTGTTTGACCAGTTTTTTTTTCTGAATTACGAGGACTTTTATACCATCAGATGTCAATTTAGACAACATGTTATCTACAGTCTCTTATATATAATAGTCAGATCCTATTTTTCTTTAGCATAAAGGAAAAACAAAAAATCTGTGTGACTGATTTTATTGAAATTTTGTATTTGTTTAAGCAATTATGATTTGAATTTGCAGAGTATACACTATTCCTTAAAGTTTTTTTTATTACCGTATTTATTTTCAATAATTGGCCAATTAGTTATTTCCGTAGCCCACAGTTTACATGTAACTTTTTGGATTATTTTAAAAGCTTCAGTAAAAGATTCACAAACCCGATAAACAAGGATATAAACTCTGTGTGGTTGCAAGAAGAAGCTCGCCGTCACCATGGAAACCAAATTTAGGTGTAAGACGAAAAGGCAGCTGTATCTCTAGGTGAGCCAAAGGAAGGCATCAATAACAATAGGAGGACGCATGAGAAACGTGTAACCTCACAGGCGTTCTGGATAAGGATCAAATCTGAATGCAGACAGTCACATCAACCTCTAAGCACGCTGAATGTCGCAAATAGGAAAACATTTGTGTAAAATGAGGCAAGTATATCACCCAGCGGAAGACATTTAGGTGTTAATATCACCCTGGTGCAATGAGACTATAGCAATGTACTAGCAATGTATCATATAGTTTTTATGAAGAGTGGAATATATAAATATAATTTCTCTTTTTTTTGCTTCTTTTCCTAAGAACACAATAATATGAACAGTAAAAAAAATGTGTAAAATATTCCATAATAAAAAAAATATTCTTGACATATCAGAGCACTCATATACAAGTGTTATGTTCTGTGATATGTAAGTATTTGGCCACTAGAGGCATCATTAAATGAATTAAAGGGAATTTTTCCCTGGATATTTTAATGCCTCTTCCAATTGCCACTATTCATCTGGTTCTGGAACAGTTTTTCTTTTTCTTCTGTGCCCCTCTGTTCTAAAGTTATTCCTCTGGAAACAAAGAAGTAATTTTTCCCTTCAAGCAACTGAAACTTCTCCGTGGGCGTTCACTTTCTCTTTCTTGTCTGTGGGAGTTCACTTTCTCTCTTTTGACACTGGCCAATCAAAACATGGCCACACCCATAAAGACATTCTGTTGTATACACGAAGGTGATTGAAGAAAAATTTGCACCTTTATTTCCAGGGGGCATAACTTTGAAATGGAGACACTCAGAAAAATAAGAAAAACTGTTCCAGAATCAGTGAAGCAGCACAAATGGGAAGAGGTACTTAGTTTAAAATAATAAAATTCCCCTTAAAGCATATCTCTATTAGAATATAGGTCTATAGCCTTAAAGTTGTCTATGGTTCCCATGAAAATCACTGAGCCCTGCTGCTAAAAATGAATATCAGCTTCATCGTTGTACCCCATTGTCTACAAGTTTTGGGTCATAATGTTCATACACCAAATTTGTTCCCCTCTTTATGTATACAACAAATTTGTACTATTATCTAGGATTTGGGTAATAAATATTAGATTTGTTTTCACAAAACAGCCCCACATCTGTCCAGCTCAGTGTTTTGAATACAGATGAGTGGCAATACTATCCATTGCCTATGGGCAAAGATGGCACTGTTTTTGAGTAAGAAGGAGGTCCATTTTCCTAATTTCCTAATCTTAGAAATCCCCTTTAAATAAGTGAACCTGTTCTGTACTTTGCTCAGCCATACTTTGGCTCCTTACCAAGCATTACGTATAATATCTCCTGCTCCATTCATCATGGCTGTCAATAGTCTCTCTTTCTAAAGGCCAAAAAAGGGTCTACCGTCTGAAAATATAATGAGCTGGTGGTGAATATTATTATTATACTCGTATAGCCATCAGATGGCTCGTCTTGCTCACTGCTAGTGTTCCTGTGCACTCAGGAGCGTGAACGGCTGTAACCCTTTGAGTACCGCGATCAATGCTAATACAAAAAAGAGAGGCTAATTGGCGATTCTCTGTGACTCGATCAGGTCCATACCTGGTGTGGGCAGACAGCTCAAAAAATTGTCTGCCTGATCATAGTCTCTGATGCTAAGATATAGATTGGTTCGATCGTTATACAAGGTAATGGGGCAGATATGTATGCCAACCTGTAATATTGTAATATTGTAGTCACATTAAATAAATTATTATATTCTCTTTTAAATTACCGTATATACGCCACTTATGCAAAATGTATGATCAGGGTACACTTGTACAATAAAGAAAAAAACTGTAATATACGTATCTTTAAGTACATTTTTGCAAAAAAAAATTATGCAATTTAAACATTAAATATTATACAACTCATCCCACAAAAATATTGAAGAAAGCAAAAAAAAAAAAGTTATGACCGACGTAATGCAAATAGGAAAAGTAGTGACTGACGTAATGCAAATAGGAAAAGTAGAATAAATTGTTCTGATCATGGTCATCAAGGACTTAACTTACATAGGCTATTTCCTTTCTCCAAGCGCTGTCAGACTCCAGAGAATGGTAAATTGCGCTTCTTAGACATGTTTTTGTCATTTACATTTTCCCATTAGCACAGTTAGGGGTCCACCTCAAACTATAGTTGAATGTCAGTAGCAGGCATTTGATTATTCGCGTTTTGGGTGGTGCACCTACACTATACTTTAGGTTTGTGGTGAACATGGAGAATTTCAGAGCTTTGGATGTAATAGATCCATAATTGCTCTTGAATTTGCTCAGCTACTTATTTTAAGAACATCATTACAGGCATTGGATTTTAATTAAGTCAAAAAACAGTCGATTGATCCCTTATAGAAAGTGCAACTTAGGCATACTCGCCAACTTAGAAGAAGTTTGAGGAAAAGTTTTCTGCACAACTACAAACACTTCTAAGGTCACACCTATTTCACATTCTTGTTTACCCTCTGTGGTCTGACCAAAGGGCTCCATCTGAATATGAAGTAAGGAAACCTTCAGGAGCCATTGCATTTTGGGAATTTTGGTTTGGCCTTGGTGGCAATCTTTAGATTTTTTAATGATCTCCTTTTTCCATTTGCACTAAAATCACAATCGTACGATTACTGTAAAGAAATCACTAGAGATGGTGTGAATTAATGTACACAACCATGATTCATCAGTCACGACAGTAATTTCTGTAGGATGAATTGGAGTTGTGAGAATGGCCTCTTACCTGATGGCTCTCCTTTTGATTAGCTGGCCTGGTGTGACTTCATCGTGATGCACATGTGGCAGCAAAACAGGCTGGCTAATCAGAAGAAGAGCCATCATGGTTGCTGTCAGGCAGTTTTCAGGGCTCCCAAACTATGGCCTCAGATTACTTTTGAGGCCAGGCCATGCCAATCTATTCATACCAACTCAAGAACTCACTCATATAGAAGTGGACCCATAACTGAATATGTTTTTGGAACTTTAACCCCTTAGTGACAGAGCCAATTTGGTACTTAATGACCGAGCTAATTTTTACAATTTTGACCACTGTCACTTTATGAAGTTATCAACGTATTCCACTAATTCTGAGATTATTGGTTATAGTTCAGGCACCTCAACAGCTGTTTCATGTTGTCATAGGTTTCTTGCATGTAGACTGCAAAACCAACTGGAATTGAAGGTAGCACAATACAATTATGCAGCAAGATGGCTTTTAGGTTTGTTTTGCATGAATCGATGAAGAACCTCCATTCCTCTTGATTATGACTTATCTTGAAGGCTTCCATTAAACTGTTTGTTACATGTCACAAGATCGCCCTCCATGAAGAAGCATTGGACAAGATCTTTATCACAGTTGCGGAACAAAGAAATCTGAACATTGCCTGCTAGGAGATTCCACTACAATAGCCTGGAACCTAAGAGCAGCCTTACTTTTGGGAACATCAAAATCTTTAACAAGATCGTTTAGTTTACTTTATGTTATAAAGTACGGTTCAGTTGCTGACAGAAAGTCTGGGTCATGAGAGAAAGATGCTTCATGACAGCAAGTGCTGTCTTCTTCTTCACTTGACTCAACTGAAAAGGTTTCTGGTGCTTTTGGAACCGGCAGTTCTTAAGCATGTGGTACCGGGCATACTGAAGATGGAATGTTTGGATTCTCTCAAATCATTGGGACTGCAAAATGCATAGATTGCCTCTTCCCGTGTATCCACTGGGTAAGATGTTGTGAACATCTATTGTGTGGACCACATATGTGTGGACCACAATTCTTGTCCTGTCTCTTATTCTGCAGCCAAAATACAAGTTGTAGGCTTTCCTTATCAGGGTTGGAGAAACTCGCCTTTGTGACACATAAGTGACTTCTCCGCATATGTAGCAAAAACTATCCACTTTGGAAATGCAAAAATGAGGCATATCTGAAAAAAAACATATAGAAACATGTCAATATGGTAAGAAATTAAGCTAAAAAATCCTAAAACTGAATACCTTACACAGAGATCATTTATAAAAGTAGGTGATGCAACTGTGATTAGGATTTCGTTATCGGAGATGAGTTGGCGTTTTTTGATTGGTCACCCTATAGGCTACGGAAGGTTCAATAGACTAAATAGATGATGTAATAGACAAGCAACTAACAATGCAATAATAATGAGGAAATAATACATATGCAATTTTTCTATAAGCCTGTATGAAAGGTGTCATAAGTAATTACAACCTCATCTGGATCTTGGAAATTAGAGACAATCAGCAAATTTAAGTTTCTTATTAGTTCTCAGCTACCACAAAACTAGTTGAGTTCAATTGTTTTTGTCTCTGAACCAGTTTGGCTGTAGAACAGTGTAACTGATCATAAATGATTTCATGGGCACCATAACATAAAAATAATAATTGAGGTCCAAAAAAAAACAACCAGTTGATATGTTAAAAACATTGTTTTCCTAAATGGTTTACCGGCGGTGATAATGGCTCTGTCTATTCAAAGGGTCATATTGTAGTTCAGCTGTAAATGTGGATTGAATGAGCAAAGTTAAATAATGGAGTTGATACTTTACAAAACTGTTAAATGTGACTTGTGCATTGTGTTTTGTTTGTTCAAGAGCTGTGACCATGAATCTTCCCTTATTGCTTCGTGTCTATTTATCCTGTTACTTTAGCTATTTTCCTATTCATGCTGTTTTTCGCCTCCATAAGGGCATGTTCCACATTAATCTATGATGGCCACATCGCTTTTCATACTTCGATCTTTTTTTGTTTTATACCAATATTCCATATCTGTGAAGGCTAATTGCATGAATGTTTTTTTATTCATTTAGTGACGTCTACATAGGGCAAAACAATGTATCCAGAGCACATTATCATATATACGTCTGACAATGTCTATTATGGCACAATTAAGTAGGCTTGGGGTACATTTTGTAATCATTCTATTCTTCTTCTATGTCCTTGTATGAGAAAGATGGAAGAGCGCCAGAGTCAAATAGACCAGAGTCTAGAATATTGCAGTATCGCTCAGTCATTTCAGCTTGGTGAACTTTTATCTGTCCAGCAAGTTTACTTAGGAAGGAGCAAAAATGGCAAAACACTTCTCTAAATATGCTCTAAAGTACACTCTAGACTTGACAAATACACAATGATGTGACATGCAGGAAGTCTATCAACTACATCATTGCTTCTCAGCCCCGAAACATTACCTATAATTGTGATCAAATTAATTTATCAGCCACCCCCAGATCCTCATGTCTAGTAGTGGTGCTCACCTTCATGTTATCACCAACCCGCTAATCTTTAGGAACCATAGGGGTTGTCAGATTCACTTTATGATCCACTCCATGATCACCCACCCCCTTATCCTCAGGAACCATATTGGTTATCCTACTCATTTTATCACCCACCCCCTGATACTCAAGAACCATAGGTGTTGTCACATTCACTTTAATCACCCACCTCTTGATACCCAGAAACCATAGGTTTTGTCATATTCACTTTAATCACCTGCCTCTTGATACCCAGAAACCATAGGGATTGTCACATTCACTTTATCACCAATCTCTCTGATCCTCAGCATCCATAGGGATTGTCACATTCACTTTATCACCCACCTCCTGATACCCAGAAACCATAGGGATTGTCACATTCACTTTATCACCAATCTCTCTGATCCTCAGCAACTCCTTGATACTCAGAAACCATAGGGATTGTCACATTCACTTTGTCACCCACTCCCTGATACTCAGAAACCATAGGGGTTGTCACATTCAGTTTATCACACACACCCTGATCCTCAGGAACCATACTGGTTATCCTACTCATTTTAGAACCGACCCACTGATACTGAGGAACCATAGAGGTTGTCACATTCACTTTATCTCCCACTCCTTGATCCTCAGGAACTATAAGGGTTGTCACATTCACTTTATCACCAATCTCTCTGATACTCAGCATCCATAGGGATGGTCACATTCACTTTATCACCCACCTCCTGATACCCAGAAACCATAGGGATTGTCACATTCACTTTATCACCAATCTCTCTGATCCTCAGCAACTCCTTGATACTCAGAAACCATAGGGATTGTCACATTCACTTTGTCACCCACTCCCTGATACTCAGAAACCATAGGGGTTGTCACATTCAGTTTATCACACACACCCTGATCCTCAGGAACCATACTGGTTATCCTACTCATTTTAGAACCGACCCACTGATACTGAGGAACCATAGAGGTTGTCACATTCACTTTATCTCCCACTCCTTGATCCTCAGTTACTATAGGGGTTGTCACATTCACTTTATCACCCATCCCCTAATCCTTAGGAACTATAGGGGTTGTGACATTACTATATCACCCACCCTTTGATTCTCAGCAACCATTGAGAATGTCACATACACTGTATTTACCACTCTTTTCTTGATCCCCAGGGACCAATGGTCACATTCATTTGACTATCAACCCCTTGATCTACAGGAACCATTGCAGTGATTTTGTATACCATATATACTCGTGTATAAACCGACCCGAGTATAAGCCGAGCCCCCTAATTTTGCCACAAAAAACTGGGAAAACTTAATGACTCGAGTATAAGCCTAGGGTGGGAAATGCAGCAGCTACTGGTAAATGTCAAAAGTAAAAATAGATACCAGTAAACGTAAAATGAATTGAGACATCAGTAGGTTAAGTGTTTTTCAATATCCATATTGAATCAGGAGCCCCATATAATGCTCCATACAGTTTATAATGGGCCCCATAAGATGCTCCATATTAAAATATGCCCCATATAATCCTGCATAAAGGTTAATAATGGCCCCATAAGATGCTCCATAAACACATTTGCCCAATATAGTGCTGCACAAACCTTGATTATGGTCCCATAAGATGCCCCATACAGACACTTGCCCCATATACCATAATGCTCCACAAACGTTAATTATGGCCCCATACAGACACTTGCCCCATATAGTGCTGCACAAACGTTATGGCCCCATAGATGCTCCATACAAACCCTTGCCCCATATAGTGCTGCACAAAAGTTATGGCCCCATAGATGCTCCATACAAACACTTGCCCCATATAGTGCTGCACAAACGTTATGGCCCCATATAGTGCTGCACAAACGTTATGGCCCCATATAGTGCTGCACAAACATTATGGCCCCATATAGTGCTGCACAAACGTTATAGCTCCATATAGTGCTGCACAAATGTTATGGCCCCATATAGTGCTGCACAAACATTATGGCCCCATAGATGCTCCATACAAACACTTGCCCCATATAGTGCTGCATAAACGTTATGGCCCCATATAGTGCTGCACAAACCTTGATTATGGCCCCATAAGATGCTCCATACAGACACTTGCCCCATATACCGTAATGCTCCACAAACATTAATTATGGCCCCATACAGACACTTGCCCCATAAAGTGCTGCACAAACATTATGGCGCCATAGATGCTCCATACAGACACTTGCCCCATTTGCTGTTGCTGCAATAAAAAAAAAAAAATCACATACTCACCTCTCCGTCGCTCAGGCCCCCGGCACTTTCAATATTCACCTGCTCCTTGTTCCGGCGCCACTCCATCTTCAGCTTCACCTGCACTGCCACTGACGTTCAGGCAGAGGGTGTGCGCACTAACCACGACACCGCGCCCTCTGACCTGAGCGTCACTGCTGAAGACAGAACAGCGCCCGGAACGGGGAGCAGGTTAATATCGCTCAGCGCAGCGCTCTCCCTCCCTGTTATACTCACCTGCTCCTGGCGCTGTGCAGTCCCTGCTTCCCCGATGCCGCAGCTTCATCCTGTACGGAGCGGTCACCTATGGGGGGTGCAGCCGCATATTCATTACTGTAATGAGCGGTACCATGTAACCGCTCAGTACAGGAAGAAGCTGCCGGCACTCGGGAAGCCAGGGACCTGCAGGGACCGCGCCAGGAGTAGGTGAGTATAATTAGACAGCCCCCGCTCCCCCTCCCCTGCCGACCCCTGGGTATGACTCGAGTATAAGCCGAGAGGGGGACTTTCAGCCCAAAAAAGTGGGCTGAAAATCTCGGCTTATACTCGAGTATATACGGTAAATATTTATTTTACAACACACACAAAGATTCCCAGGAACCTTGGGGCTTGTCACATTGATTTAATCCCCCATCCCCTAATCCCCAGGAACCTTAGAGGTGACAACATATAGTGAACACAGCCAGTGAGTCTCAGAAAACAGGGTTGTTGTAACATTAATTTTAGTAGCAACCTCCTGACTCCCAGAAACTATAGTTGTGGTAATGTTAATTTTACCTCCCCTTCATCCTCTGATCCTCATAAACCATAGAGGTTGTCACATATATTTACCAATCTTGCCTTGATCTCCAGGAACCGATAGTCACATTCATTTTACTACCCACCCCTTGATTCCCAGGAACTGTAGTGATGAATTTTGATAAACATTTATTTTACAATACAGTCACTGATTTACAGAAATCATACAATATGGGTCACATTACATTATCCACCCACCCCTGACCCCCATAGACCACAATGGTGATTGTATTCACTTTATTTACCACCCCCTGATCCTCAGGAACCAGAGAGGTGATCACATTCATTTTACCATCCACACTGTGATCTTCAGAAAATCTAGAGGTGGTCACATTTAATTATCACTCAACATCTAATTCCCCAGCGACCATGGTGGCGATCACATTCATCATTATACAGTACATCCCTAGACAGACTCCACAGAACAGTAGATGGTAGTAGCTGGGTCCCTTTGGTTGCTGCCAATTCTGAGCTGAGGGCACTGCTGGCAAGTGTCTTTCATGTACTGCACTAAGTTTCCTTAGCCAACAAGAGCCTCTATTGTTCTCAATGTTGCCCATTTCTTGGTGCTTTAAACCCCAGTCTGCTTTGTGCAAGAGTAGCTAGTAGAATTGCTGATATTTTAAAGGCAAAGGGTGGTTACCCCACATATTGATTTGATTTATATTTTTATTTTGTTCTTTCACTTTCCATTTTCTTCATCGATAAAAATAAAGTCTTAACACTTCAATTTTTTAAAGCATCCTCCATACTTTGCATCATTTTTTCCATACCTACCTAAAACTTTTGCACAATACTACATTTCTGAATGTGGTAGATCTACGGAAAGTGTCAAGCTGCTACATCACCAATGTGATGTAAATCAACTTTCAAAATCTGAATGGAACATGTGTAAAGTGACTGAAGGCAGTAGCCGTCGTCGAGCTGTTACTCCATAATGCCCTGGCACTTTACAGGAAAATCGTGTCCCATTTGTGGTCAGGTGTGGGGTGTATCACACTCACTTGTAGACTGCAGGCCTCCATCTTCAGGAGCTACTGGACATAACTTAGGGGACATCCGGTTCATTTCAACAAACAAAAGTTTACTGGACTATTCAAGTTCATCTGGTTGTAACTCACAGTATTGGGCACAACACTTCCTTAATACAGTATATTTTCAGCATTACTATTCATTCCTTCTGGACGATCCCTACATTTACTGATTCCTCCAGCCCCAGTGATCTCCAGTCCAGTTCCGCAGTGAACCCGGCATCCTCTACCTTCCCTTCACATGGTTCCACGACCATCTTCCTCTGTACGCCCGAGTAATCCGGTTCAAAGGAACTACAAAACTCTTCTTTATTGGTGTGAATAGAAAAGTTTAGTCAGTAAGTTTAAAATGTCATAGTAATCGATAAAACAAAGCGTTTCAGGTAGTAAAAACCTTATTCATCAGCTTATAGTACCTGTATCGAGCCTTGAGCTCCAGACGTTGTAGGAACGTCTGCAAGGGATTCCAGTGAGGCCTCCCACTGCCCTGAACAATAGATTCATGCTGACACCACCAGCCCACTTGAACTTGACCTTGTTTACTGTACTTCCCTATCCCACTCCTTTGAAGACGCAGTTCTTTTTACTGGGGATTGCCCCTCCCACTATGGGCTAGTCCAAAACTTTAACTATGTCTGTCCCTTCGCTACATGCGCTACATTTACTTCCTGTTAAACCACATTATATTATCTTATGTCCTAAATCCGAACCTATGTTCATCCTACACTGTACACTAAACATTTATCTATCTTACCCTATTTTCACTAACTTATGTCCTAATCTATACTTATTTTACACTATAGAGGATCTGTACTGCACACTTCTCACATTATGCATAACATTTACATTACCTAGACATCATATATCACCATACAGGTATCGAAACGCATGACACTATTCGCGAGACGTGATAGTTGTTTTCAGGGGCCAGAACGCGACAGTATAATCCACCACTCTTACACATGCATTCCTTCCATTTCATTCTTTGAATCGCAGACGGTCATGTTTTGCAGTGGAATCTTTTCACACTTCAGGTCCGGAGATCATTCAGATGAACATACGCATTGGTCCCTGGGAGGAAGGACACTTTATCTTTGTGATCACGCACATGGCGTTTGGTCCCTCACTTAGCAAAGTTTCCAAGATTCTAATGATTATTACATGAAATAAGATGTTCCCATATTAATAAGCAGATGAATCTCAGCCTCAGCAGTTGCTCAGAATTTTGATGAGCGTTGCGTCTTCCCAAAGACCGTCGCTTATTCTGGCAACATTTTGCTCTCTGTCCCCCCACTCTCTCCAGCACATCTGGCTGGGACACTTCTGCCTCTCACGCTCTGCTTCTGGAAGGCAGAAATGTAATTAGCTCTCAGTCTCGTTTATTAGAGAATACACAGAGGAGCGGATCTGACGTTCGCCAGGGATTCGCCAGTTGGAAATATTAGATTTCGTTGCATTTGACAATTAACGTTTCATAATCTACACAAATTCCTTTAACCCATTTTGTGGAAAACATATTGCGGTAGCTTACCGAAGGAATGTGCTGAAATGAGATGCAAACCACTGAAGAGCCTGCAGCTAGATTACTTTCCTATGTACCAAGAGCGCTTCTTAAAGGGGTTGTCCGCTCTTGGACAAAGCCTTCTCAATAGCAGCCTGCAGAGCAAAATGAAAAAAGTGTATACTTGTCTCCCGGTGCAGTGCCCCTCTTGTGGTCCAGTAACCAACACGGTCTCACTTACTCAGGAGCTATGTAGGTGATCCTTCAAGTGTCTACTGGTGATTTTCTCAACTGGCTTCTGAGAATTCAAAGGTGACAACGCATAAGGCTGCACTTCATGGTGCCACACTAAAAATGGATGCGGTAGCAAAAGCATGCAAGTGCCATCACAAGTCATGATTTGAAATGCAATTTGTTTGTTTTTTTAAATCTTACAATGTGATTTTCTGTTGTTTTTTTTTAATTTTTATATTCTGTCTCTCACAGTTGAAGTGCACCTACGATAGAGATTACAGACCTCTCCATTCTTTGTGAGTGGGAAAACTTGCAATATCGTCAGTGTATACTGACTTATTTTTCCCACTTTATATATATATATATATATATATATATATATATATATATATATATATATATATATATATATATATATATATAACCAGAACCAAACCAAAGATTGGTAGCCGTGCGGCACTAGAACCACAACTTTTCACAGGTGTGTGGATGAGCGGCGGCAGCGGCGGCTGCAACACTATCCAGAGAAAACAGCTCAGGGTGGTGCTCACAGAACAATCCACAGAGGACCAAAGGCTTCACTGACGGTATATCAGAAGAAAAAATATGGCACTCACCCCTAGAAATGCTGTGATGAAGTCCTTTATTTGCTACAAACAGCAATCAGGTACACATGGAGAGGCGGCAGGACGTGAACAGGAGAGGGTGCGGGGAACCGGTATGTCTGTCTATCTGTCTTTCTGTCTATCTGTTACGGATATTCATTGGTTGCGGCCTCTGTTTGTCATGGAAATCCAAGTCACTGATTGGTTGCGGCAAAACAACCACGACCAATCAGCGACGGGCACAGTCCGGAAGAAAATGGCCGCTCCTTCCTCCCCGCAGTCAGTGTCCGACGCCCGCATACTCCCCTCCGGTCAGCGCTCACACAGGGTTAATGGCAGCGATGACCGCGGTGTAACGCACTCGGTTAACACTGCTATTAACCCTGTGTGAGCAACTTTTTACTATTCATGCTGTCTATGCAGCATGAATAGTAAAAAGATCTAATGTTAAAAATAATAAAAAAAATAAAAAATAGTTATGTACTCACCCTCCGATGGCCCCCCGGATCAGGAACTGGCCTTTCCCGCTCCTCGCGATGCCCCGGTGACCGCTGTATGCATTGCGGTCTCGCGAGATGATGATGTGCGGTCTCATGAGACCGCGCTATGTCATCATCTCGTGAGACCGCAATGCACTCTTCAGACTGGAGCGAGCGAGAAGCGTCGGTAACCGCTTCGATCCGGGGGCCAACGGAGGGTGAGTATATAACTTTTTTATTTTAATTCTTTTTTTTAACAGAGATATGGTGCCCACATTGCTGTAGACTGTGTGGGCTGTGCAATATGGACTGCACAATATACAATGTGGGCTGTGCAATATACAATGTGGGCTGCGCAATATACAACGTGGGCTGCACAATATACTACGTGGGCTGGGCAATATACTACGTGGGCTGGGCAATATACAACGTGGGCTGCGCAATATACAATGTGGGCTGCACAATATACTACGTGGGCTTGGCAATACACAATGTGGGCTGCGTAGTATACAACGTGGGCTGCGCAATATACAACGTGGGCTGCGCAATATACTACGTGGGCTGCGCAATATACAACGTGCGCTGGCAATATATTACATGGGCTGCGCAATATACTACATGGGCTGCACAATATACAACATGGGATGCGCAATATACTACGTGGGCTGTGCAATATACTACGTGGGCTGCGCAATATACTACGTAGGCTGCGCAATATACTACATGGGCTGCGCAATGTACTACGTGGGCTGTGCAATGTGCTACGTGGACTGGGCAATGTACTATGTGGGCTGCACAACGTACTACGTGGGCTGTGCAATGTACTACATTGGCTGTGCAATGTACTACGTGGGCTGCGCAATGTACTACTTGGGCTGCGCAATGTACTGCATGGGCTGCACAATGTACTGCGTGGGCTGCGCAATATACTACGTGGGCTGTGTTATACACTACGCATAGATCTCTGCAGTTCATCCAGAGTGATCATGGGCCTCTTGGCTGCATCTCTGATCAGTCTTCTCCTTGTTTGAGATGAAAGTTTAAAGGGACGGCTGGGTCTTGGTAGATTTGCAGTGGTATGATACTCCTTCCATTTCAATATGATCGCTTGCACAGTGATCCTTAGGATGTTTAAAGTTTTGGAAATCATTTTGTATCGAAATCCGGCTTTAATCTTCTCCACAACAGTATCACGGACCTGCCTGTTGTGTTCTTTGGTCTTCATGATGCTCTCTGTGCTTCAAACAGAACCCTGAGACTATCACAGAGCAGGTGCATTTATACGGAGACTCGATTACACACAGGCGGATTATATTTATCATCATTAACATTCAGGACAACATGGGATCATTCAGAGATCCACAATGAACTTCTGGAGTGAGTTTGCTGCACTGAAAGTAAAGGGGCCAAATAATATTGCACGCCCCACTTTTCAGTTTTTGAATTTCCACAAAAATTTAAAATAACCAATAAATTTCGTTCAACTTCACAATTGTGTTCCACTTGTTGATTCTTCACCAAAAATTTACATTTGGTATCTTTATGTTTGAGGCATGATACGTGGGAAAAGGTTGAAAAGTTCCAGGGGGCCGAATACTTTCACAAGGCACTGTAGATAATATTGCGTAACCCATCAGTGTAGTCAACCCCAATAACTTCACTACAGGGAATGGCTGCTGATTTCATGCCTGTCAGTTCTAAAATCAGCCCAGTGGACTTTCCACCCATTTTATTCACATCCCATCCATTTTCATTGTCGATTGATTAATTCTTAAACTATAGACGGGTGCTGAACCATAAATGAATCCCAGGAATTTTCTTTGTTCCAATATACACGATCAGTGGTGAAATATGCGTGGTCCGATATATATGAATAACCCCACATCTGTTTTCATAGCTGTTATGTCAGGGCCCCGGGGCTTACTTAACTTTGAGATAATATCTCAGCGTCTGACATAATCTTATCTGTGATGATAAATCAGTTTTCAAGATACTCTTTCATTAAGTTTGTTTTCCATAGTATTGGGCCAACATATTTGACAGTCTTCAATGCTAATAATCCAATAGGGCCCTGGCTGCAAAGGATTTTGGGATATCGCTAGTACAAATTACTTTAATGGAGCAAAATCGCATCTTCACTACTACTTCACAGAATTGCTAAGTGACCTTCAGTTAGTGCTGAGATGGGACATTGATTTTCTTCTGGAGGGATTGTTTGATCTGCTTTGGTGCAAGGGGGAGATGGAAGAGGGAGATAGACTGCTAAATGACAAGGTCAGGCTGAAGCAAAATCATAAAAAATACAGTTATAGCAGATGATTTGCAGCAGATTATGACATGAAGCCAGATGATGTCCTTAGGAACGCATTCCTGAAAGTTTTCCCAAAACTTTTTTTAGATTAATTACATGTAACATGTTAGGTTAGTTTATTCTGGAGGCAAAAAAGGGAATGTTCAGCCATTGATGGCTTTCCTGCTGATGGGAAAATGTTTCACCAATAATCAGTGAGACCTCGGTGCCATAAGAAAGGAATCGAGTTACAGCACAAATATTTCCCTCATGTCAGGATTCTGTTAAGGTGAAATTTTGCCCATCTCTACATTGACCACAAATATATAGCCTCTCCTGAAAACCTCTAAGTTCTTTGTCTCTCCTGTAAACCTCTAAGTGCATTGCCTCTCCTGCTAATTTTCAAGTAACTCTCCTGAAAATCTCCAAGAGCATTGATTCTCCTGCTAACCTCCAAGTGCATTGCCTATCCTGAAAACACTTAAATACATTGCCTCTCCTGCTAACCTCCAAGTGCATTGCCTCTCTTGCTAACCACCAAGTACCTTGCCTCCCTTGCATGCCTCCAAGAGCATCGATTCTTCTGCAAACCTCCAAGTGCATTGCTGAAAACCCTTAAGCACATTGCTTCTCCTGCTAACCTCCAAGTACATACTCTCTCCTGCTAACCTCCAAGTTTATTGCCTCTCCTGCTAACCTCCAAGTGTATTGCCGATCCTGCAAACCTCCAAGTGTATTGCCTCTCTTGCTAACCTCCAAGTCCATTGCCTCTATTGCTAACCTCCAAGTGTATTGCCTCTCCTGCTAAACTCCAAGTGCATTGCCTTTTCTGCAAACCTCCAAGTGCATTGCCTCTCTTGCTAAGCTGCAAGTGCTTTGCCTCCCTTGCATGACTCCAAGAGCAAACCTGCAAGTGCATTGCTAAAAACCCTTAAGTACATTGCCTCTCCTAACCTCCAAGTTTATTGCCTCTCCTGCTAACCTCCAAGTGCATTGCCTCTCCTGCTAACCTCCAAGTGTATTGCCTCTCCTGCTAAACTCCAAGTGTATTGCTGGTCCTGCAAACCTCCGAGTGCATTGCCTCTCCTGCAACCCTCCAAGTGTATTGCCTCTCCTGCTAACCTCCAAGTCCATTGCCTCTTCTGCTAACCTCCAAGTCCATTGCCTCTATTGCTAACCTCCGAGTGCATTGCCTCTCCTGCAACCCTCCAAGTGTATTGCCTCTCCTGCAATCCTCCAAGTGTATTGCCTCTCCTGCTAACCTCCAAGTCCATTGCCTCTATTGCTAACCTCCAAGTGTATTGCCTCTCCTGCTAACCTCCAAGTGCATTGCCTCTCCTGCAACCCTCCAAGTGTATTGCCTCTCCTGCTAACCTCCAAGTCCATTGCCTCTCCTGCTAACCTCCAAGTGTATTGCCTCTCATGCTAACCTCCAAGTGTACTGCTGGTCCTGCAAGCCTCCAAGTGCATTGCCTCTCCTGCAAACCTCCAAGTGCACTGCCTCCACTGAAAACTTCCAAGTGCATTGCTTCCCCTCAAACCTCCAAATACATTGCCTCTTCTGCGAATTTCCAAGTGCATTGCCTCTTCTGCAAATCTCCAAGTGCATTGCCTCGCCTGAAAATCTCGGAGTACATTGCCTCTTGTGACAATCTCCAAGTGCAATGCATCACTTGCAAACCTTCAACTGCATTGCATTTCCTGAAAATCTCCAAATATATTGCCTTTCCTACGAACCTCCTATTGTATTGTCTCTCCTGAAAACTTCCAAGTGCATTGCCTTTCCAGCAAACCTCCAGGTGCATTGCCTCTTCTGAAAATCTCCAAGTGCATTGCCTGTCCTGAAAATGTATTGCTCTCCTCTTGTATGCATTGATTTTTTTTAAAACACCTTGTATAGTGCAACTGCAGCCCTAGTAACTTTCTGTCATCTCCCCCTTGGAAATCCCAAGTATGGGCACTTCTGCTCCATACATTTTTAATACGACCACCAGAAATAGCCAAGCGCTGTGCTGAACAGGTCTTAAAATATATAAGAATAAATGGAGTGGCAGTGTGCAATATTCGCCACCGCTCCCCATCTGGACCGGTATTGATCCAAGCGTCAGACCCCAGTGAAGTTATTCACTATCCTATGAGTTAACTGGGAGTCTATCAGGGAAATAATTCATATTGAATTATGTCAGAGTTTGAGTCTCTTTTATTTGTGTTTTACTGAGCTCATCTCAGCTCATTTATGACCACAGACCACATCAAAGTAGAAAGTTCAGCAAAACAAAGAAGCTGTAGAAGCCAACTGGTGCAACATTTTCAATGAAACCCAATTGCAAAACTTATTTTTATCTCTGAATACATGCATTTAAGTATATAGAAAATTATAGAGTCAACTTCTAACAATGGTGAAACCCCACTGTAATGTTCAGGTGTTAGGGATGGTAGGTACATAATACTGCCTCACTAGGTGAGTGGAGGATGATTTACATGCCTATTTAGCTAAAAAAAAAAGGGCTTATGTCACCCATTCCATTCAGTGCTAGAAAGAAGACTTCCTTTTTCATTTTGGCAAAACTTCCGAAGGGCCAAATATTTGCACTTTTTCTGTGAATGTAAATATATACAGCTTAATTTTGGCATAACTTGTACTTTTGGCTCATTAAATGCTTGTTCTGGCACTCTCGTAATCAGATTAGTCATTCCATTTCTGTTATTTTTTGGCCATCTTACCCAGTTAGCTCTCCAAAAATCGACTAGTTTTTATGAATGAGAGCTTCCAAGCTTCCTTGCTTTCTCTGATGTACTGAAATGTCTGCTACATCTCACTCCTTCTCGGTGTTTACTGTGCCCTTAGGTCATTCCGTCTCCCTCCAAACTCTTGTTCTGTGCCTACCGCAATAATTCAGATGAAATGTGCTCTTGCCAAAATGGATATTATCGTAATGCTCACTCTTGGCAGAGGTCCCACCATTGGTGACCTCCAGAAAGTCATAGACGGCTTTCCTCCTCTGTGGGAACATTAAGAATTACTCTCAGGCAGCAGGTGGATCAGAACTTGCAGGATGGTTGCGGTTTGTTATACTTGGAAGACAGTATGTTTTCATTAGATCTACATTGTTTTAATTGTTCGGCATCAGACCCTGTGGACCTTTAGCTTACGACGTCCACATTGGTACCGATTTTCTCTTGAGGTTTTCAAGGTAAATTCATAGTGGAATATACAGTATTTGCTACATACTATCTCTTTAAAAGGGTTTTCCACATTTGAGGAACATTTTTTTAGTTTTTTTTAATTAATTAATCAGTACAGTGCCAGCCCATTTCCCCCCACCACCAACACCATTCTCGAAAAGTGAAATTTTTTGGGTCTACATAAACATATTCATATAACTTTTGTCTTTTTTCCCGAGATACATGGGGCTTAGTTTTTACATAATTTTTGCAGATATTGGGGGAAAATGTCCCCAATGGACAGCTAAAAAGCATTTTAAATTGCAATCCCTTTTTTCCTAAAAATTATTTTTATATATTAGGCATATTTTTTGGGGGGACAGTGTAGGGCTAAAAACAGCCATTTGGACTGGCAGTGTTTCACATTTTTTTAGTTTTAGTTTGTTAATTTTTTTTTTCTTTTTTATAATTTATATTTACATTTATTTCACACACTGTGCCAAAATACCTTTGAGAGGCATATAAACATATTAATACATTCTTTTTATTGCCGATTTCCCCTGTAACTAGGGATAGAATATTAGCCACAGTTACAGGTGAAATTCAGCCTCCTTGCTGCATAGAAGAGCTGACTGGGTCTTCTAGATCCTTGCAGCTCGTTTCTCCCTTCATCCGGCGATCTTATAATTACTGGGCATGGAGGAGGAAGCACTGTCTACTTCTTACAATTTATACACAAGCGCTGGTTCAGCAGTTTGTAGAGAGTCGGCCATATCTGAGAGGTGGATCCCCACTCCCACATCTGCATAATTTCATGCAAGCCACGTTCTGTACATTGACGTTTTAGAACATTGGCGTAGAGTAAAGTGCAAACCTTCGGGATGTTTAAGTCTATGGGCTGTCTGAAACTGCTAAAATGTATGTATTTTTGGCTAAAATTTATGTTTGTAATTGGATTTCATTGAAAAATTTGCAGCGTTTTGCCTCCTATATCCTCTGGGTTGCACTGTCTATTGCTGGCTGCTGAATTGATTAACTGAGAATCTGTCAATGAGCTTGTTGTGATGGGCAAATGAGAGAGTTTGAAATTCCTGTCTCTCTTGTTCTGAGCTCCTCCCAGCTGACTCATGACCACATCAAAGTTGAATTTGCAGGGAACAAAAAGCCTGTAAAACCAAAATCTTGCAAAATTTTTAATGAAACCCAATTGTAAAAATGATTTTTAGCCCCAAATACATTCATCGAAGTAAAAGAAAAAAAATTAAGGGAACCTGTCATCTCAAAAAAACATTTTTTAACCTGCAGATATGGGGTTATTCAGCAGCTAACAGCATTCTGAAGCCATGCGGCCGCCATAATGGGAGCATGGCTACTGGGAAGAAACAAACTTTATTCCTCTCTGCAGTCTCAGGCTTTTAGTTATAACAGTGTGGTTGGCGCAACTTTAGTCACCACTTAAAACATAGTGAGCGGCGGCTGTAACCACACTCCGCCACTGACTGACAACCGTCTCATTACTGATCCACCCAGCACCAGCCTCTTTAGCTTGATTGATAGCTAATATGTAATGATTCAGTCTATATAATAGCAGGCGCCAGGCAAGGAAATCAGACTGTGACCTATCAATGAAAGGGAATCTGCCAGTAAGCTAAATACATCAACACCTTTATAGCTTCTATCTGTTACTGCATTCCTGAAAAAGCAGCATTTTAATTCATAGCCAAATTAGGTTTTAAGTGCTCTGGGTGTGACAGAACACTTCCTGAGCCTCTGCCTCCCCAGTTTGTTTCCACTCCCAGACTCAGCCTATTTAGCTTGATGGTAATCTATAAGTAAGATCAACCAGTCTAAACCTCACATATCAGCATGTAGGTTTTTGAAATGTAAACCTATCTTCGACCTGTTGCAGAATTCCTAAAAAAAAGTGTTTTAATTTATATGCAAATGAGACATTTATTGCTCTGGCCATGATGGAGCGCATCTCAAACCTCTACCTCCTGAGGTTGTTTCCCTGCCTAGCACCAACCCCTTAGCTTGAAAGGAATCTGTCAGTAGGATCAACTCCCCCAAACCGCATATATGGTCAGCTAATTTTTAAAAGCTACTGTATATCTATATTTTCTATCTGTTCCAGCATTCCAGGAAAATCTGTGCTTTCACTCATATGCAGATGAGACATTAAGTGCTTTGGGAGTAACAGAGCACTTCCCGATCCTCTGCTTCTTCACGCTGCATCGGAATCTTTGAGCTTGATTGGTAGCTCACTCTCTGTTTGACATCAGGTGCCTTGGACAAGAAAATCAGACACTGAGTTATGAATAAAACCAAAGAGGCTGATGCTGTTCAAGAAAATAAGCTGGAAGAGCAGAGGCTTGGGAAGTGCTCCGTCACACCCAGAGCACTTAACTCCTCATCTGCATATTCATTAAATTACTGTTTTCTTAGGAATGCAGCAGCACATGGAAGATATAAAGGTGTTGATGGATTTAACGTTCTAAGACCTGCATGCCCATATGTGAAGTTTGTGGGGTTGATCTTATTGACAGATTCCCTTTATTAAGAGAGCCTGCATTTTGAGTGATTGGATTATAGTGCCATATTTGTTTTTTTTCCTATACTTGTCATACACATATTTTTTTCTGATATGCCTATAGTATCGCGTCCCCAACTCTTCTTTTTCTTTTAAAGATTCTTATTAACTTCCTCACTGCCTAAGGGTTCGCCATCACCCTGAGTGGCTCATCTTGCAGGTAGTTAACATACTCACTCCCTCCGCTCCCATCATATTGAAGCTGTCAGAGACAAGTCTCTAATTACCGTCTAATTTTACAAACTCGATACTTAGCGGTGACATAGAAATCCGGAGTAGCAATTGAGCTTGTCATTAGGGAGCAAAGAAGTAGGAGGGAGAAGTGGGACCTGAGGGATTGAGGGAAGGAGGTGGGTTTACAGGTTGCCCAAGAATATATGGTAAAGGTGTAAAAAAAAGTAATTCGGAAGGACCCATGAGTGAATAATCAGTTAACGCTCTAAATGTATTATGTGATTATCTTTGTGAGTATTGATTTATTTATATCATCTCGGAATTATTTCCTGGTTTCCGTAAATCTGATCCTTCCTTGCATTCCTGGCTCACAGTAGCTTATTGCTTATATTTCCAGCAATAAGATTCCACATTCATCTTGAAAGATACACATTAGAGGAGAGTCTGCCAATCCCTCAGATTTTATCAGGTCACGCCAACTCTCCTCCAGTGGCCATTTTCAGAGATAAAGGATGAGGCATGTTGGATTCCAGTATGCCCAATCCTTTGTATTAGACCTTAGAGATAATCAGATGCCAGAAGAGTCTGTCAGCTGATGAATCTGCCCAATGTAATCACGATTATAGACTGGGGAAGTCGAATGTTCTGCCCATAGCTGTCTAAGGGAGCTCATACTAATTGATGGTTGATTTTGACCTTAACCCCTTCATGACCTTGGGATTTTCCGTTTTTCCGTGTTCGTTTTTCGCTCCCCTCCTTCCCAGAGCCATAACTTTTTATATTTTTCCATCAATATGGTCATGTGAGGGCTTATTTTTTGCGAAACAAGTTGTACTTTTGAACAACATCATTGGTTTTAGCATGTCGTGTACTGGAAAACAGGAAAAAAATTCTGAGTGCGGTGAAATTGCAAGAAAAGTGCAGTCCCACACTTGTTTTTTGTTTGGCTTTTTTGCTAGGTTAAATAAATGCTAAAACTGACCTGCCGTTATGATTTTCCAGGAGTTCATAGACACCTAATATGACTAAGTTATTTTTTATCTAAGTGGTGAAAAAAATTGCAAACTTTGCTAAAAAAAAATAAAAATAAAAAAATAAATAAAATTGCGCCATTTTCCGATACCCGTGGCATCTCCACTTTTCATGATCTGGGGTCGGGTGAGGGCTTATTGTTTGCGTGCCGAGCTGCCGTTTTTAATGATACCATTTCGGTGTAGATACGTTCTTTTGATCGCCCGTTATTGCATTTTAATGCAATGTCGCGGCAACCAAAAAAACGTAATTCTGGCGTTTCGAATTTTTTTCTCGCTACGCTGTTTAGCGATCAGGTTAATGCTTTTTTTTTATTGAGAGACCGGGCGATCCTGAACGCGGCGATACCAAATCTGTGTAGGTTTTTTTTTATTGGTTTATTTTGAATGGGGCGAAAGGGGGGTGATTTAAACTTTTATATTTTTATTTTTTCACTTTTTTTTTACTTTTTTTTTTTTTTTTTTACTTTTGCCATGCTTCAATAGCCTCCATAGGAGGTTAGAAGCTGGCACAACTCGATCGCCTCTGCTACATAGCAGCGATCATTAGATCGCTGCTATGCAGCAGAAATGCATGACAGGGTGGCACTCACAGCTAGCTGGGATCAGTAACCATAGAGGTCTCAAGGACCTTTATGGTTACTATACAGAAGCATCGCTGACCCCCGATCATGTGACGGGGTCAGCGATGCGCTCATTTCCGTCCGGAAGCGCCGTTTAAATGCTGCTGTCAGCGTTTGACAGCGGCATTTAACTAGTTAATAGCGGCAGGTGAATCGCGATTTCACCCGCCGTTATTGCGGGCACATGTCAGCTGTTCAAAACAGCTGACCTGTCCCGGCTTTGTTGCGGGCTCACTGCCGGAGTCCACATCAAAGAGGGGGATCTGACCTCGGACGTACTATCCCGTCCGAAGTCAGAAAGGGGTTAATGAACGATCACCGGTGTTTCTGATGAAACAAATGATTATTTATTTCCTCCTCACCGATGAACGTTCAAAATGGTTCAAAACACCAGTCAGGTGGCGAAAACATTTAAAAAACCAAAGTAATGAGCCTTGGTATACGTGCGATGCGTACGAGCAAGTTCACACTGTGGCCACTTCACAGACAGAATCCAAGAGAATGAGCAAATACCCTATAGTAAGTAAATAAGTAAATACTAATAATACATGAAATAACAGGGTGCTTAGTTAATACTATTTTGATCAAAAAAGAGTAAAAGCCATCACACCACGACAAGGTGTACCCATCGGGGCGGTTCTATTCTATGTCTAGTACTATATGTCAGTTGACCTCAATGTGAATAAGGGCAAAGCGGGACAGGGGCTGACTGTTCAGCCATCTGTCCATCAGAAGCTTGGGTTCTTGGGTTTTGTTGTATTTGGCCAGTTTTCAGTTCCATCTACATTGGAAAAAATCAAGTATTGACTGTTAAAGTCTGCAATATATTTTGGGCCATCGATAAGTAATTGTTTATCACCCCATCTTCATCTAATGTGTATGGGGGCTGGGCACCTTCATTAAGCAAATCCAAAATGTGTAGCCACTTGCCCCATTGATAAAAAGAATGGTAATACCAAGTTATTAATTTATTCATTAATTAAAAAACATATCCAGAATTTCCCATTCAAGGGTCATTCAATTAATTACTGAAACAGTAAATGATTCTTCTTTACAAATGGGGTTACAAGCCACGTTATGCTTCCAAATGGAGTTTTGTTTCTTTCATGAAAGAGGAACCCAGACGTTTTGACCAGCCCAAGAAGGAGGATCTCATATTGATTTAAGCTGTCATGCTGCTGTAGTGCAGTGTAACGCAACCTTCACCAGAGAGGGCTTGAGAGGGAAGCGAGACTGCGTACACAGAGTAGCTCCACAGAGCAGCAGCACAGGCACCACCAAGTGGCGAGAGAGTGGTCAGGCAAGCCGAGTTAATAAACGTTCAGAGGCAAAGTACAAAAAGGAGTAAGCAACATGTGGTCAGGAGCAAGCCAGGCGGGTCAGCAACGGTCAGAAGCGGATAAGACAAAGACAGAAAGCAGAAGCGAGTCCGAATACAGGGCGAGTCAGAAACCAGATAATCAAACCGAGAAACAGAGAAAATGCTGGAAAAAGGGCAGATAGAGGAAGACAACAGACACGGGCAAGTCATGGATCACAGCAGGACAAATCAAGGGTTACCAGAGTCAGGTTCACACGCCGAAGGCAGAACTATAGCTGACACCGCAAGCAGGATGCCAGGGAGCTAAATAGCAAACCTGAACCCAGAATGAGGCAGAGCAAAGTTAACCCTTGACATGATCCGCTCAGAAAAAGAGCAGACAGGGCTAAACCCTGGAAGGGATCATAACATCAGCATTGCTTTCCATAAGTGTAGGTTTTCCATTAAAAGGGTTGTACTCATCTTCTATCTTCAGGAGCGCAGTGTTCCCCTGCCTCCCAGCTTCCTGCTTGCAGGAGGCTCTTACACTTCTGAAGAGTGACAGTATGGATTGCACCGCTGGTCCGAGCTATGAGCTCTCTTTTGTTGCCAGCAGAGGCAGCTTTGTATTGAAGGAGCACAAAGGTCTTGAAGTTGGCCATATCCAGCAATCCCTTAACTTGTAAGCACAAACTCCTTGCCTTGGAAACAGACTGCAGAGGTGTCCGGTAACATAGGCAATAAGCAGTAAATGATAGGATTAAAATTTCCTCCATTCTTCAGAACTAAGAAAATTTCTAAAAAGAGGTCATTTGAAAAGTTACGATTTTTACAAGCACTTTGCAATTTTACCTATTTATCAAGACGAGACAACCCCTTTTAAGCGAGGAGAGAGCAATCGAGGTAACAAGAGAAGAGAAGGTTTACCTTGTAAAAGAGGGAGAAGACAACGCCATACATTATTTACCGAGGAGAGCAATGCAACAAGATTGTCATTTTTCTGCTGCCTTCCCTTATCCTTGACAGCTTGATGCAAGTGAAATGTCTTATTTAGTGCCAAGAAAGATGTTTTTAAATACCAGTTGCAGTGCTCAAGGACTGTCAGGGAGATGGCTGTATTTCTCATCGGCAGAGCTTTACTACACTTAAT
Source organism: Ranitomeya imitator (assembly GCF_032444005.1). Taxonomy (NCBI): domain Eukaryota; kingdom Metazoa; phylum Chordata; class Amphibia; order Anura; family Dendrobatidae; genus Ranitomeya; species Ranitomeya imitator. The sequence goes on along the minus strand of NC_091283.1, from coordinate 413,421,958 downwards.
GCTAACCCGACTGTCCGGAAGCAGCGCCGCAGAAAGGTTTGTTCACTCCTTCCCAAGGCCGGGAACTGTTTCTTCTTCTTCACAGTGAATCCTTCTTCTCTTCCCTCCATCGATTTCTTCCAAAGCATTGATTAGTCTAAAGATAACTGCAAAAAACCACGCTGTGTAGACCCCGCAGGTGACTTGTCACAGGCTATAAAAGGCTTGCCGACAACTGGGAGGAAAGTGCAGTTTGAATATCTTTTTTTTCATCCACTTTTTGACCCTGTTGAATGATTTCTCAAAATGTCTGCCTCCTCTTGTCTTTTTATGCCAATCCTGGCAGCCTGGCACATGCTAATCTTAAAGAGAAATGGTCATCAAAAAGTGATCTGTGAATTTCACATGTTATATCCCACCCTGAATGTTACAACTTGGCTGTTGTCGGCTGGACTGTTATCGTGATGCTCCTGTTTGGCAGTGAAATACCCTGTGCCACTGTATTACCAGCTACGTCATGGCGGGCAGGATGTAGTCGAATATCAGTATGATGACCAAAGGAGCAGCATCATCCTACAGCCCTACCCTATAACACTAAGACTAGAGTCACACGAGCGTATATTCACTCACTCGAGAGAATCAGGTCAATTATGCCAATCACACTGATTAGAGTGTGATCCGATTCTCTCAGATGAGAAGATGGAGAACAAAAATTTCTCATTCTTCTCTACTGAGTCACTTGTTATCCGAGTGTAGTCCGATGATTTCCATGGACTCATTGACAAGCTTGGCCGAGTACAATCCAAATAGCAGATCAAATTCGAGCATGCTGCAATTTTTCCGCTCGGCTCTTCGGCCGCTCCCCTCCTCACAGTCACTCATCTGATCCTTGCCATATCTTTAGATCGCTGCTTGCCCGGAAATCCTCAGGCCCCTCACACTGAGACGGGACTTCCGGCTTTGATGGTGCCTAGGAGGATTCCGGGCATGCGCCCATAAGGTCACAGCACACACGAAGATATCATGACACGGAGAACATTCGAATGCTTGCGCAGAACCCTCCCGAGTGGAGGTGATCTGAGAATACGGAGAGGACTGGACAGAGACCTGAGAGGTGAATATAAGGCTTTTTTTACATTTTGATGGTTCATAAAAATAGTGCCCAACAGCCGCCATTTTGCTGAATCTGCGTTAGAAGCAAATTGCGAAACATATGCATTTTGGCGAATGTGGGTTTTTGTAAAATTCAAGTAGAATTCAATTCATCTCGAATTTATTCACTCATTTCTACTTTTCTACTGACAACCAAAAGTCAATAAGAACATCATCTTGTTGACAGACTAGAAAGATAAATGGTAGAGAATTATAGGGGTAGAACAAATCTGCTGCACTGGATCTGGAGGGAATGTCTTAGAGAATTCTTCTTCCAAAGAAGAGAGAAGAACCTCCTGTCAGATGTTCCACATGTTAATGTAGAAAACAGCATCCCATGTCCTGTCAGTAGTGGGAAAAACATGGGGAAAGGACCAGTTTGTTGTCTCTTCAATTCGTAGTGGTCTGTTCTATAGATATGCTATATATGTTTCTCACGGTACATCCCAATCTAAGGTGATTTTTAATATAGTTTAAAGGGATATTCCAAGAAAAAGAAATTATATCTTAAAATACTCACGCTGCTTTCCAGCACTTACATGGTGCCCTTTGGTCTCATCCTCAACATACTGGAAATTACCAAAATTACTCCCTCAGACAATCAAAGATGACAGCGATCACATGGGATGAGATGATTTGTGCTTATCCCTTAAGTACAGCACGTTCAAGTGGATCACCCCATGAACTAGACCACGGCCTTAGGAAGGCCACATACACTTTTCACTAGTTTTCTAACGACAGACGCCCTTTAATTATCGCCTCATTGTGCACTTTAATATTCCACCGACTTGTCTCGTAGAGCAGGAAAATAGTTTTAACAGAGAGCGAATAGGGAAATGGTTGGAAATAACACTGGTTTGTAATGGGCTGTAATAAATGATTATATCCGAGACAGTGGGATAGCGATCAAATCTTCCTGGCTTCTAGGGACTGTGCCAGCTTCAAAGATTTGCTCCTGGAGAAAACAATGGTCCCTGCCATGTGTTGTTTTTTTATCCCCGCAATCCTTTATTTATAGGCATTTTTTTTAATTAAAACATGACATAATGAGATTCACTCCTAATATTACTAATACAAATACCCATGATGAGATTGTACTGAGATGTTAGCGGCATTGCCAGCCAACAGGATGCCTGGCAGGAACAAATCCAAACTTTTAATTTCACATTTTCCTATCAGTGTCGCTCAATGGTTCAGCCCCGATGGGGCTCACAATCTAGAATCCCTATCAGTATGTCTTTGGAATGTGGGAGGAAACCGGAGTACCCGGAGGAACCCCACGCAAACACGGAGAGAACATACAAACTCTTTGCAGATGTTGTCCTGGGTGGGATTAGAACCCAGGACTCCAGCGCTGCAAGGCTGCTGTGCTAATCACTGCGCCACCGTGCTGCCCATAGGCTGTAGGCTGTAGGCTGTAGGCTGTATAGGCTGTAGGACAGTACTACGTCTCGTCTCTTATAACTACCGTACATTACTCTACACTAATCCTTTTCTTCATATATAAACTGTAGCACAGTATCAGCTCTCATAACTGTTATCTACAGCACTGCAAAGACCATCGTTCTTCTGTTTTATACCTAGACGTGAGCACAGTACCTCTAATTATATCTTATAATAATATTATTCTGCACTAATTTTCCTCTTTCTATATTTCAACCATAGCACAGTACCGCTTCTCATATCCTATAGTCTCATTGTTGCACACACATTTTCCGCAAAATATATACATCATAGCACAGTACCACTTCTTATAGCCTATATTATATTATTGTCTACTAATCTTCACTCTGACAATATCACAGTGCCACTTCACATATCCTATAATTACATTATTGTGCACTAATGTTCCTCTTTATATATACACCATAGCACAGTACCACTTCTCATATCCTATAGTCATAAAATTGTATACTCATTTTCTCTCTCTTTCTGTGCTTATATATTATATATTTATTGTGCTTGCTTATATAGTGTCATATTCACTTTCATATTCATATTATACAGACAACATTATCACTGCCCCCATCGGGCTCACAATCTGAATTCCCTATCCAGTGCCTGGGGAGTATATATATATATATATATATATATATATATATACAGCTCTGGCAAAAATTAAGAGACCACTGCAAACTTTTCAGTTTGTATGATTTTTCTCTTTATAGGTATATTTTTATTCTATAAACTACTGACAACATGTCTCCGAAGTTCCAAACAATACATTTTGTATTTATTTTATAAAAAGGAGAAATGGTCAAAATAACAAACTAACGCATTGCTTGCAGACCTCAAATAATGCAAAAAAAAACACAAAAAAAACAAGTTCATAATCAACAATACTAATGTTTTAACTCGGGAAGAGTTCAGAAATCAATATTTTGTGGAATAACCATGATTTTTAATCACAGCTTTCATGCGTCTTGGCATTTTTTCCACCAGTCTTTCACACTGCTTTGGGTGACCTTATGCCTTATGCCACTCCTGGTACAAAAATGTAAGCAGTTCTTCTTTGTTTGATGACTTGTGACTATCTAATTCCAGCCTTGCTGAAGCATCCCCAGATCATCACCGATCCTCCACAAAATTTCACAGTGGATGCAAGACATTGTGGCTTGGATGCCTCTCCAGGTCTCCGTCTAACAATTAGACAACCAGGTGCTGGGCAAAGCTGAAAATTATACTCATCAGAGAAGATTACCTTACTCCAGTTCTCTAAGGTCCAATCCTTATGGTCTTTGGCAAACTTCAGCCTGGCTCTCCTTTGCTTCTCATTGATGAAAGGCTTTTTTCTAGCTTTGCATGACTTGAGTCCTGCATCTAGGAGCCTGTTACTAACTGTTCTTGCCGTGCACTTCACCCCAGCTGCCATTTGCCATTCCCTTTGTAGGTCACTTGATGTCTGCTGCTTGGCCTTATTATAATGGACTGCCGTCTTAGAAATTTTAAGGATGGAGGCAACATGACGCTCACTTCTTTTCCTCAGTCAAGACTTTTCTTTTCAACTACTTAGGTATGGTTAAAAGTTATTTTGAGCTTGTCCTATTGCAAGAGGATTGTGATCACCACAGCAGTGTTTTATATACTTTCCTTCGTTAATTAAAGGGCCACTGTCACCCCCCTGCAGCCGTTATAAACTAAAAGAGCCACCTTGTGCAGCAGTAATGCCGCATTCTAACTAGGTGGCTCTTTTAGTTTTGTGTTCAGGTATTACTAAAATAAAGCGTTTTCAAACTTTGCAAAAATACCTATCTTTGTCCACGGAGGCGGGTCCTCACTCCCCAGATTGAACGGTACTCTGCCGTCACTCCAATCTTCAGGGGCTTTCGGCGCCGCCCCCTCCGCGCTGTTTTCTTTTCAAATCCGGCGCCGGCGCTGTGTAAATGTTTGTGGGGCAGGCGCAGTAAGCTCTGGCGGTCTGACGTCCCAGCCAGGCTTGCAGACTGCGCCTGTGCTGGCAGTGCGGCCACCCACCTCGGTAATCCCTGCCCCGCACTGTGTTATGCATTGTGCACAGTGCGGGGCTAGGATTCCTGGGCATGCGCACTGCGCTTCTCAGCCTGTCACCCAGGTCCCCCGCCCCCCGCCTTACAGCGTCTTTATACTGTAATCAGCTGATCGTGCCTCCTCCTTCTCTCACTAGCAGTCGCCGGGAAAGAACCAACATTGGAAACTTGCCTGCTAGCTGGTGTGTGTTTTTTCTAGGTGTATTCTTTAGGTGTATGGAATCTGTTACTAAATTGGTGGCGAAATTTACCCAGCGAGAATGAAAGTTATATACTGATGTGGACATAACTTATATCGCACTGTGGATGCATATTGGTTGTTGGGGGGCATTAGACCACACTGCAGCTGAATATACGGAGATATTGGGGAGCATTATGCCGCACATATGCCGTATATTCAGCTGCAGTGTGGTCTAATGCCCACCAACAACCAATATGCATCCACAGTACGGTATAAGTTATGTCCACATCAGTATATAACTTTCATTCTCGCTGGGTAAATTCCGCCACCAATTTAGTAACAGATTCCATACACCTAAAGAATACACCTAGAAAAAACACACACCAGCTAGCAGGCAAGTTTCCAATGTTGGTTCTTTCCCGGCGACTGCTAGTGAGAGAAGGAGGAGGCACGATCAGCTGATTACAGTATAAAGACGCTGTAAGGCGGGGGGCGGGGGACCTGGGTGACAGGCTGAGAAGCGCAGTGCACATGCCCAGGAATCCTAGCCCCTCACTGTGCACAATGCATAACACAGTGCGGGGCAGGGATTACCGAGGTGGGTGGCCGCACTGCCAGCACAGGCGCAGTCTGCAAGCCTGGCTGGGACGTCAGACCACCAGAGCTTACTGCGCCTGCCCCACAAACATTTACACAGCGCCGGCGCCGGATTTGAAAAGAAAACAGCGCAGAGGGGGCGGCGCCGAAAGCCCCTGAAGATGTGAGTGACGGCAGAGTACCATTCAATCTGGGGAGTGAGGACCCGCCTCCGTGGACAAAGACAGGTATTTTTGCAAAGTTTCAAAACGCTTTATTTTAGTAATACCTGAACACAAAACTAAAAGAGCCACCTTGTTAGAATGCGGCATTACTGCTGCACAAGGTGGCTCTTTTAGTTTATAACGGCTGCAGGGGGGTGACAGTGGCCCTTTAAGATTTGGTTCAGGCCATCACCTAATAAAACGCACATTAATTAGAATGAGGTGTACTCTGGTTGGAATTCATCCGACACTGAAATGGAATGGCTGTCAGACATGCTGAGAAGCTGATTTTTATAAAACTGTGCAGTGGTCTCTTAATTTTTGCCAGAGCTGTATATATGTATATATATATATATATATATATATATATATATATATATATATATATATATATAATGAACAAAAAGAAGCACAAAGACGCTTATGGGGTGCAGTGCTTCCCAGGTATGTACCAAACCTTGTAAATATGACCAGAAAAATAAAAGCGGTTTAATTGCCTATATGGCGACGTTTCTGTCCAAAAATGAGAAAGGTCCCCATTTTGGACCGAAACATTGCCATATGGGCAATTAAACCTCACGTGATTTGATCCAACAGTGTGCTGCTTCCATTTTTCTGGATATATACAGTGGGTAAGGAAAATATTAAGACCTCTTTACATTTTTCACTCTTTGTTTCATTGCAGCCATTTAGTAAATTCAAAAAAGTTAATTTTTTTACATTAATGTACACTCTGCACCCCATCTTAACTGAAAAAAAACAAATGTAGAAATTTTTGCAAAATTATTAAAAAAGAAAAACTGAAATATCACATGGTCATAAGTATTCAGACCCTTTGCTCAGACACTCATATTTAAGTCACATTCTGTCCATTTCCTTGTGATCCTCCTTGAGATGGTTCTACTCCTTCATTGGAGTCCAGCTGTGTTTAATTAAACTGATATGACTTGATTTGGAGCGGCGCACACCTGTCTATATAAGACCTCACAGCTCACAGTGCATGTCAGACCAAATGAGAATCAGGAATAAGGAACTGGCCAAGGAGCTCAGAGACAGAATTATGGCAAGGCACAGATCTGTCCAAGGTTACAACAGAATGTCTGCAGTACTCAAGGTTCCTAAGAGCACAGTGGCCTCCATGATTCTTAAATGGAAGGAGTTTGGGACCACCAGAAGTCTTCCTAGACCTGGCCGTCCAGCCAAACTGAGCAATCGTGGGAGAAGAGCCTTAGTGAGAGAGGTAAAGAAGAACCTCATGATCACTGTGGCTGAGCTCCAGAGATGCAGTAGGGAGATGGGAAAAAGTTCCACAAAGTCAACTATCACTGCAGTCCTCCACCAGTTGGGCCTTTATGGCAGAATGGTCCGACGGAAGCCTCTCCTCAGTGCAAGACATATGAAAGCCCGCGTAGAGTTTGCTAAAAAATATATGAAGGACTTCCAGACTATGAGAAAAAAAGATTCTCGGGTCTGAGGAGACGAAGGTAGAACTTTTTGGTGTTAATTCTAAGCGGTATGTGTGTAGAAAACTAGGCCATGCTCATCACCTGCCCAATACAATCCCAACAGTGAAACATGGTGGTGGCAGCGTCATGCTATGGCTGTGTTTTTTCAGCTGCAGGGACAGGACTACTTCACATAACTTATAATCGTATTATCGTACACTCATTTTCCTCTATATATACTCACGGTAGCACAGTACCACTTCACGTATTATATAATCATATTATTGTATACTCATTTTCCTCTATATTTACTCACAGCAGCACAGTATCACTTCACATATCCCAGAATCATATTATCGTACACTCATTTTCCTCTATATATACTCATGGTAGCACAGTACCACTTCATGTATTATATAATCATATTATTGCACACTAATTTTTCTCTATATATACTCACAGTAGCACAGAACCACATCACATATCCTATAATCACGTTATTGTGCACTAATGTTCCTTTTTATATGTACACGGTTGCACATTACCACCTTTGATATCCTGTAATTGCATTATTGTCCCCTTATTTTCCTCTTTATACAGTTAGGGCCAGAAATATTTGGACAGTGACACAATTTTCGCGAGTTGGGCTCTGCATGCCACCACATTGGATTTGAAATGAAACCTCTACAACAGAATTCAAGTGCAGATTGTAACGTTTAATTTGAAGGGTTGAACAAAAATATCTGATAGAAAATGTAGGAATTGTACACATTTCTTTACAAACACTCCACATTTTAGGAGGTCAAAAGTAATTGGACAAATAAACATAACCCAAACAAAATATTTTTATTTTCAATATTTTGTTGCAAATCCTTTGGGGGCAATCACTGCCTTAAGTCTGGAACCCATGGACATCACCAAACGCTGGGTTTCCTCCTTCTTAATGCTTTGCCAGGCCTTTACAGCCACAGCCTTCAGGTCTTGCTTGTTTGTGGGTCTTTCCGTCTTAAGTCTGGATTTGAGCAAGTGAAATGCATGCTCAATTGGGTTTAGATCTGGAGATTGACTTGGCCATTGCAGAATGTTCCACTTTTTGGCACTCATGAACTCCTGGGCAGCTTTGGCTGTATGCTTGGGGTCATTGTCCATCTGTACTATGAAGCGCCGTCCAATCAACTTTGCAGCATTTGGCTGAATCTGGGCTGAAAGTATCTCCCGGTACACTTCAGAATTCATCCGGCTACTCTTGTCTGCTCTTATGTCATCAATAAACACAAGTGACCCAGTGCCATTGAAAGCCATGCATGCCCATGCCATCACGTTGCCTCCACCATGTTTTACAGAGGATGTGGTGTGCCTTGGATCATGTGCCGTTCCCTTTCTTCTCCAAACTTTTTTCTTCCCATCATTCTGGTACAGGTTGATCTTTGTCTCATCTGTCCATAGAATACTTTTCCAGAACTGAGCTGGCTTCTTGAGGTGTTTTTCTGCAAATTTAACTCTGGCCTGTCTATTTTTGTTATTGATGAATGGTTTGCATCTAGATGTGAACCCTTTGTATTTACTGTCATGGAGTCTTCTCTTTACTGTTGACTTAGAGACAGATACACCTACTTCACTGAGAGTGTTCTGGACTTCAGTTGATGTTGTGAACGGGTTCTTCTTCACCAAATTAAGTATGCGGCGATCATCCACCACTGTTGTCATCCGTGGACGCCCAGGCCTTTTTGAGTTCCCAAGCTCACCAGTCAATTCCTTTTTTCTCAGAATGTACCCAACTGTTGATTTTGCTACTCCAAGCATGTCTGCTATCTCTCTGATGGATTTTTTCTTTTTTTTTAGCCTCAGGATGTTCTGCTTCACCTCAATTGAGAGTTCCTTTGACCGCATGTTGTCTGCTCACAGCAACAGCTTCCAAATGCAAAACCACACACCTGGAATCCACCCCTGACCTTTTAACTACTTCATTGATTACAGGTTAACGAGGGAGACGCCTTCAGAGTTAATTGCAGCCCTTAGAGTCCATTGTCCAATTACTTTTGGTCCCTTGAAAAAGAGGACGCTATGCATTACAGAGCTATGATTCCTAAACCCTTTCTCCGATTTGGATGTGGAAACTATCATATTGCAGCTGGGAGTGTGCACTTTCAGCCCATATTATATATATAATTGTATTTCTGAACATGTTTTTGTAAACAGCTAAAATAACAAAACTTGTGTCACTGTCCAAATATTTCTGGCCCTAACTGTATCTACACCATAGCACAGTACCGCTTCTCATAGCTTATATAGCAAAGTTGCACACTCATTTTCCTCAAAATAAATACATTGTTGCACAGTATAACTTTGGGTAGCCTATACATTCTATTACTGTGCACTAATTATCCTCTTCATGTAGTATATCACAGAAGCACGGTGCCACTTTTCACATTCCACATTTTATTCCTCTTTATACACAGACAGTGGCACAGTACCACTTTTTTGTATTGCTGTTACTTTTAGTGTTTTGCATTAAACTTTTTCATGCATTCCCACTTCAAATTTACATAGTAACACAATATCACTTCTCACATCCTATAACTAGGGTCCATTATTGGACACCATTTTTCCTATGCATAGACAGCAGCACAGTACCACTTTTTTATTATTATTTTTACTTTTAGTGTTTTGCATCATACCTCTACTTCATGCATTCACAGTTCATATTTACACTTTAGCAAAGTACCGCTCCTCACAAATATCTAACTAGGATCAATTATTGGAAACTATTTTTCCTATGCAAAGACAGTAGTACACTTTTATGTATTCTTCCTATAAGAATGCCACTTTTATGTATTCTTCCTATAAGAATGCCACTTTTATGTATTCTTCCTATAAGAATGCCACTTTTATGTATTCTTCCTATAAGAATGCCACTTTTATGTATTCTTCCTATAAGAATGCCACTTTTATGTATTCTTCCTATAAGGCCATGTTCACACAGTGCGTTTTTTACCGCGGAAACGCAGCGGTTTTGCCGCTGCGGTTCCGCGGCTGTTTTCCATGCAGGGTACAGTACACTGTACCCTATGGAAAACAGGACCCACTGTGCACATGGTCCTGAATTGAAAAAAAAAAACCGCACTGATTAGCTGCGGTAAAAAAGAAGTACCATGTCACTTCTTTTTGTAAAACAGCAGCGGTTCTGCACCCATAGACCTCCATTGTGAGGTCAAACCCGCAGTAAAACCCGCAGATCAAAAATAGATCTGCGGGTTTTATTGCGGTTCGTGGTGCAGAACCGCTGCAGCAGGAAGTGCGGGGAAGCGGGCGGAAGTGCGTGGGTGGAGTGTGGCTGCCCCGATCCCACCCCCCCATGCTCCGATGCCCCTCCCCCGTGCTCCGATGTCACCCCCCCGTGCTCCGATGCCCCCCCCCGTGCTCCGATGCCCCCCCCGTGCCCTAATCTCCCCCCCTTATACTTACCCGGCCTCCCGGTGTCCGTCCGGCCGTCTTCTCCCTGGGCGCCGCCATCTTGCAAAATGGCGGGCGCATGCGCAGTGCGCCCGCCGAATCTGCCGGCCGGCAGATTCGTTACAAAGTGCATTTTGATCACTGAGATATAACCTATCTCAGTGATCAAAATAAAAAAAATAGTAAATGACCCCCCCCCCTTTGTCACCCCCATAGGTAGGGACAATAATAAAAATAAAGAATTTTTTTTTTTTTCACTAAGGTTAGAATAGGGTTAGGGTTAGGGGTAGGGTTAGGGGTAGGGTTAGGGTTAGGGTTAGGGGTAGGGTTAGGGTTAGGGGTAGGGGTAGGGTTAGGGGTAGGGTTAGGGGTAGGGGTAGGGTTAGGGTATTTTCAGCCATTTTAACCCTAAAAAAATTCCTAGAAAACACACAGACTCTGGCTAGAAAACTGCATCAAAAAACGCATCAAAAAACGCATCAAAAAACGCATCAAAAAAGGACCAAAAAAGGACCAAAAAAAGGACCTGCGTTTTCTGCCAAGAGCTGTAGTTTTTTAAAAAACAGTCCTGAAAAAAAAAGGATGGAAATCAGGAACGTGTGAACATACCCTTAGAATGCCACTTTTATGTATTCTTCCTTGGACGTAGTTACAGCCTGCCATTCTTCAACTCAGGCTGCAGAATTAATCAATTTTTTCTAAAAAATATATTTAGGTGAAGAATCTCTTTAAAGGAAATCTTTAGTCACCTGCATGGTAAATTGAATTGCCGCTGATCAGAGATAATCAAGGAAACCATTATATTGCACCATGTGGCTTTTCTGAAGCTCAAAAAATTGACTGAGAATATGGAGCACAGATCTGGTCTTATCAGGCATGACGTAATGTTATATTTTTTTTTCTCCCACTAAATGAGTCAGTATCATGGAGCTAAGCCCCTACCGTGTGGTTCTTCCCCCATAACAGTGGATGTTGGAGGTCACACTCCTCTTCCAGCACAGTTCACTGCTTAGTATGGCACTCTGCAGCCTCGGGATCATCCAGACTTGATGCTAAATTTATTACTGTCTCCAATACGAGCAGTGACCAAATATCCCTTGATTTGCTTAGTGTTGGCTCCCATTACAAACATGTAGCTGTGATTTTATGGATACATGTGTCTGCCCAGAAGTATTTCTGAAAAATCCTGGACATGCTGTAATTGTTACAAATCCGAGAGATCATTGACATTACAGAGTAAAAAGCTTTTCTTATCATTTCTAAACCAGAATTATACTACGTTTGGGTCAGAAACATACATTTTTGTGCGTCTGTAGTTGCTCTGTGTTGTAATGAAAATCTCTGGGGTTTGAGAACAATTAATTTTTTCTAATTAATGACTGTCCGAATAATGGTACACCAACACTTGGGTCATCTCAGTATTATATTAACAAAGTTATCAGAAAAATGGGGAGACAATACTTGGGTCATCAGAATAATGGTCATCAAAATAATGGTGGTCCATTAACTTAGTATAAAAATAATGGTTTGTAACACTTGGGTCATCAGAGTAGTGGTGTGCCAGAACCCAATTCATAAGAATAATGGTGTGCTAAAACTTCAGTCATCAGGATAATGGTGCAGCAGTAACTATGTTATAAGAATAATGGGGCACCAACACTGGGGTAATCATAATAGTGGAGTGCCAGTGCCAAAACTATAAGAATAATGGGGGATCTACATTTGGGTAATCAGAATAATGGTGTGCAACTGTCTAAGTTATAATCTGGTCCTTCTGTTCTGGGTGGCAGAACACAGCACCATGATGGGGCTCAATCTCTTCTATATGGTCAGTATTTTACACAGATTCCATTTTTTGGTGGAATATTTAATGGAAAACACTTCGGGCCCAATTTCAAGTCACTTTTCTTTTTTAGTCATGTGTTTTTGTTGGGTTTTATTGCTGCCAAGTTCTTCAAAATGGCTCACAGTTTTCTTGTATTTTGCACTTTACAAACATGCACCTTATTTTTGCCTTTGACCTGTTTTGGGACTTTTTAGCTCAAAAAGTCACATGTCTTACTAACTCAGCTCAAAAAATAACAACCATATATAAATGTTCTCAAGGGAGAGGAATTAGAGAACAATTGTGCCAAATTTTGCAAGTTTTTGAAAAAGTTGGTATTGATGAATCAACCAAAAACATCTGGAAACCCCAAACTCTTGCCCACAATGGTGAACACACAAAAAAAGAAAAACACATAAAATAGGCTTTAAAAAAATGGCAAAAATTGAAAGAAGGGTAAGACAAAAATGAAAAATAGGTGAAAAACACCTAAAACTAGACAAAAAAAAGGCAAAAACGCAAGAATGAATTGAGCTGTTGGTCACTGGATGTGGATTGATGCTGCCTCCTATATATTATTGTATATTCTCCACCTATATATACTTGTAATTTTTGTAATTCCTCTTCAAAGTATAGCTAAGCTCTTATCTTGAGGTTACATTTCTAATGCAATCCATACTACAGAAAATATGCCAACATCCATGGCTAATTTATATCTTTGTGTCCATGAATCCACGTCTCCAGTACCTCTCAGCCGAAAAGGAAAAATTCCTATGTGTGAATATGTAACTATTCACTTTACTCTTATCAACAATTTATACAGTCTATTACCATAGATCCACTCGGCGCGCGGTGTTTACCAGCTGTCGGGTGAAATTTCTGCTTTTCCCTAATGGAATATGGAATCTGGTATTTCATTACAGGGAAAGATAGAAACACGTTCGTTCCCTGTCAAGTAAAGACGTCGTGTGTAACAAATTAGTCGGAGTATTTTATCCATATGGAGTATGTGGAAGTGACCCGTGTTATCAATTTGCTTTCATTTTTTTGTCAGCAACACAGGCTCTTTAAACTGGTGGAATATATCAATGTCTATAGGACGAAAGATTTCCACCATGACTTAAAGAGGACCTGTCACCACGGTGTAGAAGGTCAGTATTATATTTCACTGGTGTTAAAAGGAAAGATGGATGATGCCTCTGTGCCACTGTGGGACGACGCAGGTCATGGCGGCTTATCATTCCTTTGTTATTACAAGAGCTACCCATAGTATCTACCCAACGGTACATGAGGAAATCAGAAATTAGAGAGATAGTAAAGCTTGTGGAAAAAAAATCACTTTTTATCAATTTTAGTATCATTTAATTACAAAAAAAGAAATATTTTTTTGTTTTTGTTTTATGAAGCCTCAAGGGGGTCTTCTAACTTGTACCTTAGTGACAGGATGGGCAATTAGTTTGGAAGGAGTGGATGTCTGACCTCTGGGACCCCCACAATTCTGAGAAGGAAGAGGCCACATTAGTGATTTAGCGTTGTGTCTCCTAATCCATAGAAATGGCCCACCGAAAAAAGTTTGCCTCATCAATGAACATAATGTTCTGTGTAAACTGAGGGTCCTGTTCAAATTTTTGTTTTGCCCATTCTACAAATTCAGTGTGCCGATCTAACATCAGTGGAACATCCCTTCGGCGGATATTAGCTACTCACAAATTGCACCCTTACAAAATCCAGCAGCTGCAGCATCTGAACGAGGATGACCCAGATCGGCGCGCTGAATTTTCAGAATGGGCAAAAGAAAAATTTGAACAGGACCCTTAGTTTAAGCAGAACATTATGTTCAGCGATGAGGCAAACTTTTTTGGGTGGGCCATTTATATGGATAAGGAGACACAACTCTAAATCCTCTATACAAACTGAACACATTACATGTGGAGCCCACGACTTTTCCTGATCACCTAGTTTTACACCAAAGTACGCATAATACACTTTTCTAATGAAGTCCGTAATGTTCTTTCATTGTTTCTTCACTAAAAAACAACCGCAAATGTAAAAGTTTTCAGGTGAATTATGATACCCCCTTGTAGCCATTTTGATTATGTTGTTACAAACAGAAGCTTAATCCACCAGAACCACTAAATATTAAAATGAATTATGGTAAGCACACTCTTATGAACTGTGAAAGAAAATCTGCTTTTGCTCTACATGGCAACCAATCACAGTACATCTTTCAGTTCTTATACTGCCGAGGTAAAATGAAAGCTGTGCTCTGATTGGCTGCTATGGACACCACCACACTCTTATGAACTGTGACTAAAACAATCTGTCTTTACGGCTCATAGCAACCAATCACAGCACAACTTTCATTTTTTATACTGCTGAGGTGAAATGAAAGATATGCTATAATTGGATGCTATGGACACAACTGCCCTCTTTGGAAGCTGGGTTAAGAAAATCTTCTCTGCCCACAACAGCCAATCACAGCACAGCATCCTCATGTTGTTTGTTTTATTTTTTTTTTTTTACTATATGTTATTATATTATATTTATTAAATTACTTGATGGTGGCCCGATTCTAACGCATCGGGTATTCTAGAATATGTATGTAGTTTATTTATGAAGATTTAAGAATAATGCAATGAATGCACAGGATTTTCTGGGTAAAATAAATACATTATCATTAAATTTTATTGCTCATAGAACTTATAACAACTGGACGAAATTATTAAACAGGTCATCAAAATATACAAGCCATTACATGAATATCTAACTGTATTTAAATAAATCATCGGATGAAAGAAGTACATCGACACTATAATATATTTGGCACTGTGACTGACAGAACTTTTTCAGTAAACATGACTGAACTACGTGGCACTGTGACTAACAGAACTTATTCAGTAAACGTGACTGAACTACGTGGCACTGTAACTGACAGAACTTATTCAGTAAACGTGAGTGAACTATGGCACTGTGACTGACAGCACTTGTTCAGTAAACGGGACTGAATTACGTGGCAGTGTGACTGACAGAACTTATTTGGTAAACATGACTGAACTACGAGGCACTGTGACTGACAGAACTTGTTCAGTAAACATGAGTGAACTACATGGCACTGTGACTGACAGAAGTTGTTCATTAAACGTAAGTGAACTATGTGGCACTGTGACTGACAGAACTTGTTCAGTAAACATGAGTGAACTATGTGGCACTGTGACTGACAGAACTTATTCAGCAAGCGTGACTGAACTACGTGGCACTGTGACTGACAGTACTTGTTCAGTAAACGTGACTCAACTACGTGGCACTGTGACTGACAGAACTTGTTCACTAAACATGAGTGAACTACGTGGCACTGTGACTGACAGAACTTATTCAGTAAACGTGACTGAACTACATGGCACTGTGACTGACAGAGCTTGTTCAGTAAACGTAAGTAAACTATGTGGCACTGTGACTGACAGAACTTGTCCAGTAAATGTGACTGAACTACCTCACACTGTGATTGACAGAACTTGTTCAGTAAACATGAGTGAACTATGTGGCACTGTGACTGACAGAACTTGTTAAAGGGAACCTGTCACCCCGAAAATCGCGGGTGAGGTAAGCCCACCGGCATCAGGGGCTTATCTACAGCATTCTGTAATGCTGTAGATAAGCCCCCGATGTTACCTGAAAAAGGAGAAAAAGACGTTAGATTATACTCACCCAGGGGCGGTCCCGCTGCTGGTCCGGTCAGATGGGCGTCTCTCGTCCGCTGCGGCGCCTCCCATCTTCTTTCCATGACGTCCTCTTCTGATCTTCAGCCACGGCTCCGGCGCAGGCGTACTTTGCTCTGCCCTCTTGAGGGCAGAGGATAGTACTGCAGTGCGCAGGCGCCGGAAACTTCAGAGGCCCGGCGCCTGCGCACTGCAGTACTATCCTCTGCCCTCAACAGGGCAGAGCAAAGTACGCCTGCGCCGGAGCCGTGGCTGAAGATCAGAAGAGGACGTCTTGTAATGAAGATAGGAGGCGCCGCAGCGGACGAGAGACGCCCATCCGACCTGACCAGCAGCGGCACCGCCCCTGGGTGAGTATAATATAACGTCTTTTTCTCCTTTTTCAGGTAACATCGGGGGCTTATCTACAGCATTACAGAATGCTGCAGATAAGCCCCTGATGCCGGTGGGATTACCTCACCCGCGATTTTCGGGGTGACAGGTTCCCTTTAAGTAAACGTGACTGAACTACATGGCACTGTGGCTGACAGAACCTGTTCAGTAAGGCTGGTTTCACACTTGCGTTTCAAAACGCATGCGTTTAAAAAAAAAATGCATGGTGAAAAAACGCATATAAACGCGTGTAAGGCTGGTTTCACACTTGCGTTTCAAAACGCATGCGTTTTTAAAAAACGCATGGTGAAAAAACGCGTGCAAATGCTGTGTTTTTTTGACGCATGCGTTTTTTCATGTGGTGAAAAAAACGCGGCGTTTTGACGCGTTTACATGCGTTTTTTCATGCGTTTGCGTTTTTTAAACGCATGCAGATAAATGTGTGACAGCTGCCAATCATCAAAATAAAGTAAAAAACCCACTATAAACAGAAAGAGCTAGGGTTAGGGGTAGGGTTAGGGGTAGGGATCCTAACCCTAACCCTAAAGGGATCCTAACCCTAACCCTAAAGGGATCCTAACCCTAACCCTAACCCTAAAGGGATCCTAACCCTAACCCTACCCTTAAAGGGATTAGGGGTAGGGATAGGGGTAGGGTTAGGGGCAGGGTTAGGGGTAGGGTCCCTTTATCAATTTTATGGTGTGGGGTGGTTTATCAGTGTGTTTTTTTAAAAACGCATGCGTTTTAACGCATGCAAACGCATGCACAAAAAAACGCATGCGTTCCCATTGACTCCAATGTGTTTTTGACCCCAAAAAAACGCATGAAAACGCATGTGTTTTTTTGTGTCCAAAAAACGCCTCTCAAAAATACTACAAGTTGCATTTTTGAAAATGAACGCATGCAGTAAAAAAACGCATGCGATTGAAAACGCGACCAAACGCGTACACAAAAAACGCATGCGTTTTCAATGTTAAATATAGGGAAAAAACGCATGCTTTTTTTGTGCAAAAAACGCTGCAGACAAAAATGCAAGTGTGAAACCACCCTAAACGCTGCGTTTTTTTTGACGCATGTGTTTTTGCATGTGGTGAAAAAAACGCGGTGTTTTGACGCGTTTACATGCGTTTTTTCATGCGTTTGCGTTTTTTAAACGCATGCTGAGAAATGTGTGACAGCTGCCAATCATCAAAATAAAGTAAAAAACCCACTATAAACAGAAATAGTTAGGGTTAGGGGTAGGGATCATAACCCTAACCCTAAAGGGATCCTAACCCTAAGCCTAAAGGGATCCTAACCCTAACCCTAAAGGGATTAGGGTTAGGGGTAGGGTTAGGGTTAGGGATAGGGTTAGGATCCCTTTAGGGGTAGGGTTAGGGTTAGGGTTAGGATCCCTTTAGGGTTAAGGTTAGGGTTAGGGATAGGGTTAGGATCCCGTTAGGGTTAGGGTTAGGGTCCCTTTAGGGTTAGGATCCCTTTATCACCTTTATGGTGGGGGGTGGCATATCAGTGTGTTTTCTGTGTTTTTTTTTATAAAAACGCATGCGTTTTTAATGCAAACAAACGCATGTGCTTAAAAACGCATGTGTTTACATAGACATCAATAGGTTTTTTTGCCGCGAAAAAACGCATGCTTTTTTTGTGGCAAAAAAAACGCCGCAAAAATTACTACATGTTGCATTTCTGCAACACAACGCATGCAGAGAAAAAACGCATTCGTTGCAAAAACGCGTCAAAGCGCATGCAAAAAAACGCATGCGTTTTTAATGTTAAATATAGGGGGGAAAAAAGCATGCGTTTTTTTGCGTTTAACGCAAAAACGCAAAAAAAAAACGCAAATGTGAAACCAGCCTAAACGTGACTGAACTACGTGGCACTGTGACTGACAGAACTTGTTCAGTAAACGTGACTGAACTACGTGGCACTGTGGCTGACAGAACTTGTTCAGTAAACGTGACTGAACTACGTGGCACTGTGACTGACAGAACTTATTCAGTAAGCGTGACTGAACTACGTGGCACTGTGACTGACAGAACTGCGCCTGTAGCTGATTTGTCGCGGGCGGCTGGCGCGACCAATCAGCGACGTGGGATTTCCGTTACAGCCAAACAGACAGAATTAGACAATTATATAGTAAATTATTTTTATTACATTTATTTATATATATATATATATATATATGTATGTGTGTATTTACATTATGATATTATGTTATTTTATTATTTTATATATTTACTTTTGATATGTTATTATATCATTTTTTTCACTTGCTCTCAGGCAGTTCTATGTATAAATCTTTCAGTATACATGTTTTTATATTGTTATATTATTATTTTATATATTTTATTATATCATTTTTATAATATGGTATTATATTTTTTATTATATGTTGTTATATTCTTATATTATTTTTTATATATTATTTGATTTATTTTTTTATTATATGTTATATTATATTTATTAAATTAGTTTTTATTGTATGTTGTTATATTATTATATTATTTTTATTATTTGAATTTTTTTTTTAAATTATATTATTATATCTCATTTTTCCTTCGGCTCCCAGGCAGGTCTATATATAACATCTCTCAGTTTACATTTGTTGACTCCTCACGTTTAATTACAGCATCGCTAGTCTTTAATTACCAGTGAAGAAAAATGTAAATTGTTCCATTTAATTCTATGATTTAACCCATCCACATTTTTTTTTATCCTTCTAGTTATAATAAATGCAGAGTAGCTGTCCTGTAATTATTGGATGCCATCCTGCACATACACAGTAAATTAACCCTAGTGTGTAATATGGAAGCCTTGTCTTTAAATTAAGATGTATTAAATTTTCCTCCTTTCCCAGGATGTGGCCCTTAAATAAATATATTAAAAGATTCTGCTAGAGTTAAGGGTGGAATGAATAATGATTAGTGAAAGCCCCTGAGTATGGGGGCTCGGGATCGCTGCAGGATCTAAACACTGGCTCGCTTCTTCTTGCAAGGAATTATCGTGGGACACAAGTCATAAATTAATAACAGAGGGGATAAATATAAAATGAGAGCGAGAGCAGCCAGGCTCAGCTCAAGGAACTTTTCCCGAGACCTTGCTCTCTATGTGTCAGGAGTCTATTCTGCTCTAATAGGCGTCCTTTAACCTTTTCACAACAGGCCAGAATTAACACCCTTATTAAGCTACTTGATGGTTGCTGTTGGTTCGGAAGTTATGACAGCCATTTTTTTATAGGATTGGATCAACTAACTCAATCTTATTTTAAGCCTTCATAATTATTCAATAGGAAGGAGTTTTAAATCGATGAATTTTGAAAATATTGCTCCTGCCAGAAGAACATGTTTGTTCAACTTTCTAGCAATGGGTTTCACCGAGCACCACTAAACCGGAAAGACAGGTGATACATACTGATTTTTTTTCACTGCCAAAACATAGATGCTGGTCTTATTCCTTGGTTTGGTAAAGGAATGAAAAATGTTGGCCCCTATTTACTAAGAATGGCAGTTTTTATACCAGTTCATGGAAAAAAAGACATCAGGAATGATTTGTGCCAAATTTCTTAAGAGGCACATGCAACATTCGTGGTGCACATGAGCAGACATTATGTAGCACGGACAGATGACATTGGTGCAGCGGGAAGAACCGGAATCTGCGATGGCAGAATGGTAGCAGGAGAAGCAAATTGGAATCTCAGGATCTGATGAAGAAGAGCAGACACTGGTAGAGCTGCACAATACTGTGGCAGAGTTGTCTTGCTGATTTTGCAAGGCTCAGTTTGTTACAGAGTCCAGTGGTACGGAGTCGACTCAGGAATATAGGAGAGCTGACATGTAGAATAGCAGAGTCCCAGCAATGTGATAGAGCTGGGTAAGGCACAATGTCCCAGATGGGGCTGACCAGTGGAATAGCAGAGTCTCAGTGATGTTGCAGAGCCAGGTTTGTCACAAGGTCCTAAGCAGTGAAATGAGGCATCAACTACTTGAACACTCAAGCAGCATTTGCCACTTGAGCGTGCCTCTAAGGTCATGATCATGAAACATGATGTCAACTAAGCATTCAGTGGTACCATGGCATCTCAACACACCCAAAATCGTAGAGAGCAGGAGGAGGGAGCCTGATGCTGGATCCAGGAGAGCTGGGTAATGTATAAATCTTCAGTTGCTAATACAACTAGGCCCTCCATAATCATCTTAATAAATTAGTCAGTGGCACCTTCTTTCTACTGATTACTATTACTTTTTATTTGTACTATTTTCTCTTAAAACTTAAGTTTATAGAGTGTTTTCACTGTTAAAAGAAAAAGATTGAGGAGAAACTATATGGACTGGAGTCTATGTGACCGGGGCCGCTGGTAACTCGCACCATGTTGCTAGGGAGACTGGAGCGAAAGTGGCAGGGGAGCACCAAGTTTGGTTTTGTTGTCAAATTACTTGCATCTGTTTTGCAACTGGAACAAATAGGACATGGATTAGTGTAAATTATTCACCAGACGCCCAGAGGATATTAAGGTTTATGGCTGCTGAGATGATCAGTGGAAAGCAAAGGAGACAGAAACTTCTGGTTTCTAATTTTACTCTCCCCTCACTGTAAATCATTTGTATGCAAAGGGGTTATATCACTCATCATTGCGTGTTTCTGTGTCCGAGGCTATAGCATGGTGGGATGTAGTGCTGTGATATATCACATCCGTCTAATCACTGTACACAAATGCCAAGGAATAGAGACACGTTGTCTCTTTTTTTCTAGTACCCTGATCATTTGCCTTGATAGATAGCAATCTATGTCCCTGATTGTGGACCAATTCAAAACCCTGTTGATATAACCAAAGACATGTTTTTCCAATGGTATCACATTTTATTTTGTGTAGTTGTAAGTTCCCCTTAGACAGGACCTGCCAACAGGTCAAGCATAGCCAATTTATGCAATTAATTTATACTAACTGCTTCCCAGAGTATCTACCATCGACTTACTGCTTTCCCTTACTTCCCTCCTTCCTTTTTCACTTGCTTTCCTCATCATTCTTCCTTTCCTCCTGCCTTTTCTTCCTTTACCTTTTTCTTTTAACCCTCCCTTCCTTACCATCCTTCCCTTCCTTCGTTTCTTTGTTCCTTTCTCCCTTCCTTTCTTACTTCTATTCCTTTACTTTCTTCCCCCTCCCTCCTTCTCCCCTTTTTTCCTTCCTTCCTTCCTTCCTTCCTTCCTTCCTTCCTTTATTCCTTCCTTCCTACCTTGCCATCCTTCTCTTCCATTATCCCTTCCTAACTTCCCTTCTTTTCCTTCCCAACATCCTTCCCTTCTTTTCCTTCCCTTCTTTACATCCTACCGTTCCTTCCTTTCTACTTTCCGAACTTCCTACCTTCCTTCCCTTCTTTTTCATCCTTCCATTTCTTTCCTTTCCTTTCATCCTTTCCTTCCTTCCTTTATATCCCTTCCTGCCTCTTTTTTTACATAGCGCACCCAATATATTGTTTTAATTTCTACCTAGGGGGCGTTTCTCACAGGGTTCTGTGGAGGCATGTCTTTAAGCTCCTTTGCATAATTAAACTAAGAGCAATGCCCCTTTGGAGACTGCTATAAAGATTAGCTTAATAAGCACATATCCCCCAACCTCCCCGCCAAAAAAAAAACAAACTCAAGGGAGCTGCAAGGATAAAATAAAAGCAATAGCTGGCCACTTTTAGTGATGGCATATCCTCTTTTTTATTCCAGATTTTAAATGTACAAATGTGCTCTCTTACAGAAGTGCCACCTATTGGAGGTAGCTACCTTATAAGTCAATGTCTAACTCTTTGATGAGCTATGTAATGTGACTTCAGATGTTAGGCTACGTACGCATAGCATTTTTGGCAACTGTCCAGATGGATGTGGTGGATTCCATCCAACCTAGTGGCCCATTTACGGAAAGAAATGTATACCGCATGGAATATCTTTTTAGTGGCACCCCTCTGCTGTGAAGTCTGCTGTGTTTTAGGTAACTAAATAAGATGTAGTCATATACCATCCAGGCGGAGGCAAAAGGGACACTCTTTTTGGACCTCTTCTGATAAATTAGAGACTATGTAATGGTTAAAGTCAACACTGGGAGCTCTCTTGGTGCATACAGTATGTAAAATGCCAAGACGTAGCATTGTATTTTGCCTTAGCAAAACCAGAAACTTAGCCTTTTACCTGAGGCTCAAGACCACCACAAATCCTAATATTAATTTATAAAACAATGACATATATCTGGTGTAGTGAAATATGTATAGGTATATATGTGTGTAGTGAAATATGTATAGGTTTATATGTGTAACCAACAGTAGTTTAACATCCGTCCTGAGATTGCAGGTCTCACAAAGGTCACAACATATGTATCTTGAGAAGGCAGTCTACTGTCTTCAATCTTGACAGGGGGTCTTGTGGGAACCAGGAAGAAGGGGAAACATTTCACACCGTCTAGCTCTTTGGAAAAGAGATGTCAATTACAGCCTGACATTATCTATCTGTGAGAACCTTTAGGCAAAGAGTGTTCAGAGGAAAATAATATATTCATAGGGGGAGCGGCCGTGGTCCAATCAAAAACAAGCAATTATAATATTAACCTAAGAGACTGGTCTAGAAATTTGACCTTCAGAGTATCTCTATAAATTAAGCTTGTACGCATACAAAGTTGTTCACAGATTGAGAGCAGCCAAGCTGATGTGATCCAGTCCATATCCACTCCCCCTCAGGGAGCAGAAAGCAGACTACAAAGTT
Organism: Ranitomeya imitator; assembly: GCF_032444005.1. NCBI lineage: Eukaryota > Metazoa > Chordata > Amphibia > Anura > Dendrobatidae > Ranitomeya > Ranitomeya imitator. The sequence continues at coordinate 413,398,794 of NC_091283.1, read as the reverse complement.
AGCTATTTCTGGAAGTTTTCTCCTGTTTATATTTATAACTGTTTTGCATATTTGTGTGTCTTTTTATTACCATATTTTTATACCTTTTTCTTTATTGTAAGCACTGTACCTTTTTGTATTAAAGCATAAAACTTTAACAAGTTGAACCTTATATATTCTAAAGAATCCATAGCCTTAAACTGTGTGAGCCTTATGATTGGCAGACAGTGGTAGTAATATTTCCGGGACTCATCATCTGTGTGTTTGGTGAGTGGTGGTGGCGTGTATGAGCGGGTGTGTGGCCTGGGTCGATGTGTGATTTATGCTCCCATTACAGCGTAGGACAGAGGTTGAATGCTGGACTGAGGGAGGGGAGATAGATTAACCCTTGCAGGCGTAACCCCAAGTTGTGTGCTGAGAAGCGGGTACGTGACAATTGGTGGCAGCACGGTGTGATCCGTGACATCTGGAGTTGCCATAAAATTACTGTATGCTTGTATTATTATGCACCGTATGTCCACCAGCAGATAGCACCATTCACATGGCAGGATGTTGACCAAAACGTGATTTGTGTATTTTGCACACTTTTTACAACAATTTACACTTGTGGTTATAACTATAGTGAACAGACCTGAGAGGCGAGATAGGAGAGCCTTTCGGGACTTTCAGCACAATGAACACAAAGCGAATACGTCCTTGGTGCAGATAGATATAAATTTTATCCCAACGCTCAAGGTTCCAGGTTTTTTTCTGCATCCACCTTCATAAAAACAAAGAAACAAGAACAAATTGTAGCAGAGCTTCTAATAAATGTTTTGAAAGAAGGGAAACAAACACCATTGTGCATCAATGTCTGAAGACAATGGATTAGTCTAGGGCTAGCGGAGACATTTTATTGTGCTACTGGTTGATTTTAACTAGCCAGTGATGGCTGATGCCCAGAAATTGTTAGTGTACACTGTGTCATTTTTAATTGATTAAATACATTTTTAAGATTTAATCTAAGGAGCTGGAACAAAGACTTTTTTTTTCTCTTAGTGTACACTAAGCGCTTGCCGGAAATTAAGATAAAACCACAAAATAAGTCACAACCCACCAAAAAACAAGTCTCACCCAAGTATTGTCATCAGCACGTTTCTCTGTTTCTGCAGAAGTTTTTCAAAATTTTTAGCTTTTAGTTTAATGAACACCCCATGTCCATCATATTTCTTTTTAACCATCCCAGTTAATCTAAAAAAGACAAAAAAAGCAAAAACAACTAGAGATAGTCTAGTGATGTTAGATGTAAAAGTAGATATATTTCGTATTGACAACCTATTACAAGTTGGATGGACCCCTTAGATTGACACATGCAGGGACCTTTAGTGCTCCTTAAGGATCATAAGGTCAGTCAACCTCATAGGGTAATTTTCTGGCAAGGCTGCTTTTTTACTTATGGCTTAATTAAGGGTTATTTCCAAAATAACAAATATTCCCTATCCATTGTATGGGGGATAATATACTGATTGCCAAAGGTCCGAATTTTTTCCAAGAGTCTCGTTCCTTGAGAACTATGCTCTGCAGAGCCCTGTCTTGAAAGGTGTGGAATTGCTTCTGCTTTGTTCATTGTCTATGGGACTACTTTAGCTATTTCTGACACTCACAGAGACAATGAATGGTTGGGCAGAGGTCGAACCTGGACACCTCTGCTCTTTTCAAGAGAGGTCTCTCCAAGCTCAATACTCATGATAGCAGGAAGTTCAGCAGTAGGAGTCCTGTTGATCAGTATGGATAGAGGATATCTTGCTACATTAGGAATAATTATTTAAAGGGATTTCCAGGATTAGATATATATAGTTGCTTTGTTGTAAAAACAGCCACACACCGATCCACAAGTTGTGTGCAATTTTGTAGCTTAACACCATTTACTTCAATACCAGGCACAACCCATGGATAAATGTGGCACTGTTCATGAAAGACAACCCCACTGAACCCACAAGTCGATAGGATACAGTGGTGTTAAAGTGTCAGAAAGGAAGACCATGATCCAAAACATCCATCTTTATGGAAGAGTAGGTACAAGCGATGACAGAAAAATGAGCCATCAGATTCAGATGCACTTCTGTTCCAATATGAGTGGCCTGGAGTCATTTGGCTTTGGTTTCCAAATATATATATATATATATATATACAGTGGGGCAAAAAAGTATTTAGTCAGTCAGCAATAGTGCAAGTTCCACCACTTAAAAAGATGAGAGGCGTCTGTAATTTACATCATAGGTAGACCTCAACTATGGGAGACAAACTGAGAAAAAAAAATCCAGAAAATCACATTGTCTGTTTTTTTATCATTTTTTTTGCATATTATGGTGGAAAATAAGTATTTGGTCAGAAACAAACAATCAAGATTTCTGGCTCTCACCGACCTGTAACTTCTTCTTTAAGAGTCTCCTCTTTCCTCCACTCATTACCTGTAGTAATGGTACCTGTTTAAACTTGTTATCAGTATAAAAAGACACCTGTGCACACCCTCAAACAGTCTGACTCCAAAATCCACTATGGTGAAGACCAAAGAGCTGTCAAAGGACACCAGAAACAAAATTGTAGCCCTGCACCAGGCTGGGAAGACTGAATCTGCAATAGCCAACCAGCTTGGAGTGAAGAAATCAACAGTGGGAGCAATAATTAGAAAATTGAAGACATACAAGACCACTGATAATCTCCCTCGATCTGGGGCTCCACGCAAAATCCCACCCCGTGGGGTCAGAATGATCACAAGAACGGTGAGCAAAAATCCTAGAACCACGCAGGGGGACCTAGTGAATGAACTGCAGAGAGCTGGGACCAATGTAACAAGGCCTACCATAAGTAACACACTACGCCACCATGGACTCAGATCCTGCAGTGCCAGACGTGTCCCACTGCTTAAGCCAGTACATGTCCGGGCCCGTCTGAAGTTTGCTAGAGAGCATTTGGATGATCCAGAGGAGTTTTTGGAGAATGTCCTATGGTCTGATGAAACCAAACTGGAACTGTTTGGTAGAAACACAACTTGTCGTGTTTGGAGGAAAAAGAATACTGAGTTGCATCCATCAAACACCATACCTACTGTAAAGCATGGTGGTGGAAACATCATGCTTTGGGGCTGTTTCTCTGCTAAGGAGACAGGACGACTGATCCGGGTACATGAAGGAATCAATGGGCCATGTATGGTGAGATTTTGAGTGCAAACCTCCTTCCATCAGCAAGGGCATTGAAGATGAAACGAGGCTGGGTCTTTCAACATGACAATGATCCAAAGCACACCGCCAGGGCAACGAAGGAGTGGCTTCGTAAGAAGCATTTCAAGGTCCTGGAGTGGCCTAGCCAGTCTCCAGATCTCAACCCTATAGAAAACCTTTGGAGGGAGTTGAAAGTCCGTGTTGCCAAGCGAAAAGCCAAAAACATCACTGCTCTAGAGGAGATCTGCATGGAGGAATGGGCCAACATACCAACAACAGTGTGTGGCAACCTTGTGAAGACTTACAGAAAACGTTTGACCTGTCATTGCCAACAAAGGATATATTACAAAGTATTAAGATGAAATTTTGTTTCTGACCAAATACTTATTTTCCACCATAATATGCAAATAAAATGTTAAAAAAACAGACAATGTGATTTTCTGGATTTTTTTTTCTCAGTTTGTCTCCCATAGTTGAGGTCTACCTATGATGTAAATTACAGACGCCTCTCATCTTTTTAAGTGGTGGAACTTGCACTATTGCTGACTGACTAAATACTTTTTTGCCCCACTGTATACCCTGCTCAAAAAAATAAAGGGAACATTAAAATCCCACATCCTAGATATCACTGAATGAAATATTCCAGTTGTAAATCTTTATTCATTACATAGTAGAATGTGTTGAGAACAATAAGACCTAAAAAGTATCAACGTAAATCACAACTAATATCCCATGGAGGTCTGGAGTTGGAATGATGCTCAAAATCAAAGTGGAAAATGAAGTTACAGGCTGATCCAACTTTAGTGGAAATGCCTCAAGACAAGGAAATGATGCTCAGTAATGTGTGTGGACTCCACGTGCCTGCATGACCTCCCTACAATGCCTGGGAATGCTCCTGATGAGGCGGCAGATGGTCTCCTGAGGGATCTCCTCCCAGACCTGGACTAAAACATCCGCCAACTCCTGGACAGTCTGTGGTGCAACGTGACGTTGGTAGATGGTGCAAGACATGATGTCCCAGATGTGTTTAATCGGATTCAGGTCTGGGGAATGGGCGGGCCAGTCCATAGCTTCAATGCCTTCATCTTGCAGGAACTGCTGACATACTCCAGCCACAATAAGCTCTGGCATTGTCCTGCGTTATGAGGAACCCAGGGCCAACAGAACCAGCATATGGACTCACAAGTGGTCTGAGGATCTCATCTCGATACCAAATGGCAGTCAGGCTACCTTTGGCAAGCACATGGAGGGCTGTGTGGCCCTTTTAAGAAATTTCACCCCACACCATTACTGACCCACTGCCAAACCGGTCATTCTGAAGGAGTTGTAGGCAGGAGATCGCTCTTCATGGCGTCTCCAGACTCTGTCATGTCTGTCACATGTGCTCAGTGAAACTGTGCTCAGAAACTGCTTTCATCTGTGAAGAGCACAGGGTGCCAGTGGCGAATTTGCAAATCCTGGTGTTCTGTGGCAAATGTCAAGCATCCTGCACGGTGTTGGTCTGTGAGCACAACCTCCTTCTGTGGATATCGGGATATCAGACCATCCTCATGGAGTCAGTTTCTAACCGTTTGTGCAGAGACATGCACATTGGGTCCTGCTGGAGGTCATTTTGCAGGGCTCTGGCAGTGCTCCTCCTGTTCCTCCTTGCACGAAGGCTGAGGTAACGGTCTTGCTGCTGGTTTGTTGCTCTTCTACGGCCCCCTCCACATCTCCTGGTGTACTGGCCTGTCTCCTGTTAGCGCTTCCAGTCTCTGGACACTACACTGACAAACACAGCAAACCTTCTTGCCACAGCTTGCTTTGATGTGCCATCCTGGATGAGCTGCACTACCTGAGCCACTTGTGTAGGTTGTAGAGTCCGTCTCATGCTGCCACGAGTGTGAAAGCACAACCAACATTCAAAAATGACCAAAATATCAGCCAGAAAGCATTGGTACTGATATGTGGTCTGTTGTCCCCACCTGCAGCACCACTCCTTTATTGAGTGCGTCTTGATAATTGCCAATAATTTCCATCTGTTGTCTATTCCATTTGCACAGCAGCATGTCAAATTGATTGTCAAACAGTGTTGCTTCCTAAGTGGGCAGTTTGATTTCACAGAAGTTTGATTTACTTGGAGTTATATTCTGTTGTTTAAGTGTTCCCTTCATTTTTTTGAGCAGTGCATATACTGTATATATATTTTATACCGTGGACGCCTTGGTTGGGAACACTTGTCCTGGTTGTCTTCTGAGATGTTTCGGACCTCTGAGTAAGGCTCCCTCTAGATGTCGTGTTCTAGATGGAGGCTTGACAAGACATCAGCAGTGTTCTCATAATGCATTTGTCCTGTTCTTTCTCTCGCCTCCCTCATCCTCCTGTCTCCCTCCCTTGCCCCAGTAATGAAGAAAATTCGTCCTCCATGAGAGAAAAGCCAGAGAAAGATGAGTTTCTTGGCAGCAAACTTCCATTTGAGCGGAGGAGCCGGTACCTGCTGCTTCCAAAACAGCTTCTGAAAAGGAGCCAAAATGAAGTCACTTGAGGAAGAAACAAAAAAATAAAATGTAGACAGACCTGGAGAACATTGCCTAGACTTCGACTTGTTAAATGAAGAGTGAGGAAATAAAGACTCTTCATTAGTATCTGTTCATTTATTTAAGAGGCATTAAAACTTGTTTTTAAGAACGGGAGCGAAAGAAAAAGGCGGAGTCGAAGGCTGAGACCGTTTCATCACATGGCTCCAATTTTACTTCTTTTCACATTTGGCACCATTTAGAGGTCAAACCTGACGAGGGCAGACAAATTACATGGTGCAAGGAGACCAAAATAGAAATAATTTAGGTTTTCTATGAAGTCTTAAAAAAGAACATTTAGAAAAGCAATAGTGGAGTCAACAAGGCATATAAAGTGTAAGAAAAGCTGAAAGAAAACATAACATTAGTATCAGTTCTGAGCTGCAAGACCGTATTAAGAGTCAAAAAGTTTGAGTTCTTGGAGTGGACTCTATTCAATGACTTTTGGTGAAGCAAAACGGCTACAGAAATCATTAGACGTCCATACTAGGATTATATGGAGTTAGGAAACCATGGCTGGGTATTGGCTATCAGAATAGGTGGTCATATAAAGTTTCTTACCAAATGTCATCTAAAAATGGGCAATTTTTTTGTTAGGATGGCTTCAGTATGCTGTGATATTTTGGGGTGATGTTGCACCCATAATGTATATGTTAGTACCTATATTATATCATAGGGAGCGTGCCAACATGACTCTTAGGACTTAAGGTGGTCATACAAATAAGGAAACTGTTCCAAAAATGATCGCCAGTTGTCTCTCTCCAATAGGCATCAGTGCTCGGCCCAGCATATCTGTTTTCTGTAGAGGGAGAGCGGCGTCACTGGCAGAATCATATGGCAGCAGTTTACGTGACTGTCCGCCTAATCTTTCTTTCCCCAGCATAGTCTGTAAGGAAACCCAACCATATACAGACAGCAGGTACAGACAGCTTTTGTCTAATGTATATGGGGGTCTTTAGAGAAAACTCACAACTCTGAAGGCATGTGCTGCTGGTATTTTTCCTGTAGTAGTTTCGCTGATATTTTCCCGTAGTTTATTGCAGCAGCTCCTCCACTGATGTCTATTTTTCTATAATTTATACTATAACTACAGAGTGATTTTTTTAGTGGGAGCAACCCAAGACTGAACATGCAATTTCTTTTACCTTTTTTTACAGATTCACGGAATCCGAACCATGAAGCAGTTAAAATACATTAAAAAAGACTGACCATATGCACAGCAATGTCATTTTTACATTGCTGTGCGTTATGTTCACTTTTTGCAGCAGTTTCGCTGCGCTTTTTCAGGCGATTTCCATGTGGAAACTGCCTGAAAAAAACTTTGTGTGTACATATCTTAAAGGTATGTTCTGACTGAGTTTTCGGAGCTGAAACTCCCTAATTAAAACTGATGTTTTTTCTTTTTAAACTCCTTATGATTTTTTGAACCCACCATTCAGGACGTTGAAAAGCCAACAAGTTCCTGGTTCAGTCCTTGCCAGACTAATGACATTTTTATAGTAAAGATACCATCCAATTAATTTCATAACCGTTTGTTGTAATTGTCATGGGACATTATTCCCTATGACGTATGTTTTCCTATTGAACAGTGCAGTGATGACATCACAATTAGAAATGACATAATCACTCTCCGTAATTTGTAGAACTAGAGCTATTGATAAGGGAAGTAGTATTTTGATATCATATTGGATCACACCTACAGTATTTATTGACCACATAGGTACAATCAGGTTGTGATGTCACCATATAGCGATGTTAGATCCTAGCTCATACCAAAGTCAATGTGTGTCGCCTCTTTTGTGCCCTGCACACCGCTCGGGTAAAACTGAATTTGAATCAAGGAAAAAGTGAAAAATGAGTGAAGCGTAGGAGACGAGAAGATGACAGTGTGGGTGGAAGAAAAACGTTTGTGACAGCGATGCTGGGTAGAGAATTGACACCCAGCCGACAGATGCTATGTCTTGTTTGTCACCTCTGTGCGATGAATTCGGGCAGGGGCGCAGTAGTGTCAGGGGGCATCGGCCACGTGTCACCAACTATCATGTCACTTGCCTTGATTAGTAGCTGGCTTTACCTTAAAGAGAAGCAAAGAGGTGACCAAATTAAGGACCGTAGCACATTAACCTCTAAATGAATTGTTAACACTGAATTACTATTTTTAATTTATTTTTCAGCAGATTTCGCAGTGTTGACTCCGCAGCTGTTTGCTGCTTTTATTATTTCGACCTATCTGTTACCTTTGTTTGCTGGAAGCAGAGGATTTATTTCACGCTGCGTGCAAAAATAACATGTACCCTTGAACCCTCGGGGAGTGCAATTAGACAACGGCGAGGAAACTCGACGCGTTTTACATACAGTCCTTAAATGCAGCTTTATTTATTTAAGTGGTGTAAGTGGCACAACCACTACACAGGTGAAGCAGAGCCCTGTTTGCCGTACTTTGTGCAAGTCATTGAGTTAAGATAAAGCGGTAGGTTAAACTCCTGTGGGAAAACTACAGGTAACACGTTGTGATTCCTCCAGGAATTATGCATAATGTAAAACGCAGCTTTTCTGCATTTATACATAGTACAAATCTTGATACGGAGACTCTCTGATGTGTATGAATTGGCAAACTGTTAAAACCAACAGCTTTTGTTGTCTGTCATCATGATATTGTCTAAGAATTCGCGCAAAACCCTTAATACAGCTCAAATCGGTGACCATATTGATATTTCGTGAAGAGCCTGCAATAGATTAGACTGTCATTTATTTTATGGCACATTCAAGAGCACTTAGGGTCAAAGAAACATTCTCTAAGGAAAATTATTTTCATCCTATCTCAAACAGGGAAAAGAAATAGGGGTTATCCATTTTGGACAACCCCTTAAATGAGGATTTGTCACCAGACGAAAAGTGACCATTTTTGCCATTATTTTATTCTTCACTAATCAAAGTTATGTTTGTGTGTGTGTAGCCCATTCACTATCTCCATCTATTCCCCAACCCCTGAAGATGGCTGGACCATGATTGTAAATACATAATTGTAAATACACACTTGTACTTTGCATCTCCCCCTCCTCATTGTAGATTGTAAGCTCTCACGAGCAGGGTCGTCTTACTTTGCTTTAATTATTGTATTGTTAACGTTGTTACTTATGACTTTTGTGTTTGAAACTGTTTAAACTGTAAAGCGCTGCGGAATATGTTGGCGCTATATAAATAAAGATTATTATTATTATTATTCTTGCTACTCACCTGAGTAATTAATTTTTTGTTACTTTAAAATCCGTACAGTCATAGAGATATGGGCATTTTTATTTATTGCTAATTTTTCTGGTCTTTACCCGGGGAGGTGCTGTTCACAGGATCCTCTGGGGTGTGTCTTCAGGCTGCTCAGCATAATTACCCTGTGAGCCACGCCCCCTTGTAAAGGCCATAAAAATGATATGAAGATAACAAGGCCCATAACTCTGGAACCGTATGGCAGGATTTTTTAAAACAAAAACTGACGTGCTCAGGAGAACAGTGAGAATAAAATAAGAGCAAAAATTAGACACCTTTGACCTGGTGACGGTTTCTCTTTAAATGACCAGTTAGGGCACATGATATCATGGGTGGGTTCTCTGTATAGTGGCGAGAGAGAAGAACCACTGTAATAAGTGACTGCCTGTGTAATTCACATTGTTTTATTATAACATTATTATTAGTATATATTTGTAAAAGCACCATGTTATACTTCAAATGTCCAGCCGCACACACAGCTTCCCCAGTGAAAACCACTAATTTCGAGTGATTTGATGAGGCAGAGCCATAATATTTAGCTGATCTTGCTTTAGATAAGGAGTTGTCATGTTTCCTTAAGTTATTATTATTTATTGTTATAGCGCCATTTATTCCATGGCGCTTTACATGTGAGGAGGGGTACACATAATAAAAACAAGAACAATAATCTTAAACAATACAAGTCATAACTGGTACAGGAGGAGAGAGGACCCTGCCCGCGAGGGCTCACAATCTACAAGGGATGGGTGAGGATACAGTAGGTGAGGGTAGAGCTGGTCGTGCAGCAGTTTGGTCGATCAGTGGTTATTGCCGGTTGTAGGCTTGTCGGAAGAGGTAGGTCTTCAGGCTCTTTTTGAAGGTTTCGATGATAGGCGAGAGTCTAATGTGTTGTGGTAGAGGGTTCCAGAGTAGGGGTGATACGCGAGAGAAATCTTGTATGCGATTGTGGGAAGAGGAGATAAAAGGGGAGTAGAGAAGGAGGTCTTGTGAGGATCGGAGGTTGTGTGCAGGAAAGTACCGGAAGATGAGGTCACAGATGTATGGAGAAGAAAGGTTGTGGATGGCTTTCTATGTCATGGTTAGGGTTTTGTACTGGAGTCTCTGTGTAATGGGGAGCCAGTGAAGAGATTGACAGAGGAGACAGGCCAGGAAATAGCGGAGGGACAGGTGGATTAGTTAGGCAGCAGAGTTTAGAATAGATTGGAGGGGTGCGAGAGTGTTAGAGGGGAGGCCACAGAGCAGGAGGTTACAGTAGTCAAGGCGGGAGATGATGAGGGCATGGACTAGGGTTTTTGCAGATTCTTGGTTTAGGAACGTACGGATACGTGAAATATTTTTGAGTTGGCCAAAAGCATAAGATAAATTAAATAATTCTGGTGTTTTTCTGGTGTCTATTAACACCCCATATACCAACTGCGTGAGTTTTCAGAAAGTTGTGTGCCTACCTGGGGAATAACATTACCTCTGTTCAATGTATGCCTTGTATACTGCATCTTTAACCAGTTATCTCTTCCGCGAGCTCTATTTTTAATTTTCAATTGTCTCTAAGCTTGTGGGTGGAGTCTACCTACCATGATGTCCTCATACACTGCACACACAGATTAAAGGATTACGACTCTTTTGTTTCTCTGAAACACATGTTCAGAATCACCAGCAGCAAGGGCACTATAAGGCAGTATTGAGCAGTGTAGCTGTGACAACATCTCTGGGATGAGTTAAAAACTTACTAGAGATAAACAGCAGTTCACTCAAAAGAAAAAAGTTGCATGGAAGACATTGCACAGCAGTAATAAGTAGTTGAACTGTGAATCCAGCTCTGGGATGAGATAAACATTTACTAGTAAGCAGCATGTGTGTGTGTGTGTGTGTGTGTGTGTGTGTGTGTGTGGAAACTTTCCCCCTCCATATTGTTAGGCTTGCCTAGTGAGGTGGATTTTCTAAGCCTCAGGTCCAGGTGGTGATATGGAACCCGGACATTGATGTACGAAGGCACATGGGCAGTGAGGACTTGGCAAACACAAGAATCTCAGGAGGAGCAGGATGGATAAAGTGGAACCCAGGAATGGATGCAAGCAAGCCCTAACATAAATATTAAAGCAGGTGTAGCACCCCAAACAGAGAGTCTCAATCTCAAGACACAGGTATGTGTCTTAATGGGCCTTAAATAGGTCAAGGCAGATGATGTCATTAATCCACAATAGACAACTTGCAAAACCCAACGTGGAACAAGACAGAAGGCAGCGTACACAGGGGAAGGAAGTGGAGCCCGGGATCACTAGGAAAGGTGTCTAACATTTATGGATCCCTCATTTAACTGGAAGTCTATCTTTCCTTGAGACTATGTATTTTAGCAGTTTTTCAGAGTGAATGATGAGTTCAGAAGAGAGGAGAGGAGGTGAAGAAGTACACTGTGTGCAGAATTATTAGACAAGTTGTATTTTAGAGGATTATTTTTAACCCCTTTCTGACCTCGGACGGGATAGTACGTCCGAGGTCAGAACCCCCGCTTTGATGCGGGCTCCGGCGGTGAGCCCGCATCAAAGCCGCATCAAAGCCGGGACATGTCAGCTGTTTTGAACAGCTGACATGTGCCCGCAATAGCGGCGGGTGAAATTGCAATTCACCCGCTGCTATTAACTAGTTAAATGCCGCTGTCAAACGCTAACAGCGGCATTTAACCGGTGCTTCCGGCCATTCGGCCAGAAATGAGCGCATAGCTGACCTCCGACACATGATCGGGGGTCAGCGATGCTTATGCATAGTAACCATAGAGGTCCTTCAGACCTCTATGGTTACTGATCCTGGCTAGCTGTGAGCGCCCCCCTGTGGTCAGCGCTCATAGCACACCTGCATTTCTGCTGCATAGCAGCGATCTGATGATCGCTGCTATGTAGCAAAGGTGATCGAGTTGTGCCAGCATCTAGCCTCCTATGGAGGCTATTGAAGCATGGCAAAAGTAAAAAAAAAAAGTTAAAAAAATGTGAAAAAAAAAAAAATAAATAAAAGTTTAAATCACCCCCCTTTCGCCCCATTCAAAATAAATCAATAAAAAAAAAATCAAACCAACACATATTTGGTATCACCGCATTCAGAATCGCCCAATCTATCAATAAAAGAAAAGCATTAACTTGATCGCTAAACAGCGTAGCGAGAAAAAAATTTGAAAAGCCAGAATTACATTTTTTTTGGTCATCGCAACATTGCATTAAAATGCAATAGCGGGCAATCAAAAGAACAAATCTGCACCAAAATGATATAATTAAAAACGCCAGCTCAGCACGCAAAAAATACGCCCTCAACCGACCCCAGACCATGAAAAATGGAGACGCTACGGGTATGGGAAAATGGCACAATTTTTTAGCAAAGTTTGGAATTTTTTTTACCACTTAGATAAAAAATAACCTAGACATTTTTGGTGTCTATGAACTCATAATGACCTGGAGAATCACAATGGCAACTCAGTTTTAGCATTTAGTGAACCTAGCAAAAAAGCCAAACAAAAAAACAGTGTTGGATTGCACTTTTTTGCAATTTTACCGCACTTGGAATTTTTTTTCCCATTTTCTAGTACACGACATGCTAAAACCAATGATGTTGTTCAAAAGTACAACTTTCTTCACAAAAAATAAGCCCTCACATGGCCATATTGACGGAAAAATAAAAAAGTTATGGCTCTGTGAATGAGGGAAGCGAAAAATGAACACGGAAAAACGGATAATCCCAAGGTCATGAAGGGGTTAATATTGATCAACAACTATGTTCTCAATCAACCCAAAAGACTCATAAATATCAAAGCTTAATATTTTTGGAAGTTGGAGTGGGCTTTTTTAGATTTGGCTACCTTAGGAGGATGTCTGTTTGTGCAGGTAACTATTACTGTGCAGAATTATTAGGCAACTTAATAAAAACTAAATATATTCCCATCTCACTTGTTTATTTTCACCAGGTAAACCAATATAAGTGCACAAAATTTAGAAATAAACATTTCTGACATGCAAAAACAGAACCCCAAAAAATGAGTGACCAATATAGCCACCTTTCTTTATAAGAGCCTTCCATCCATAGATTCTGTCAGTTGCTTGATCTGTTTACGATCAACATTGCGTGCAGTAGCCACCACAGCCTCCCAGACACTGTTCCGAGAGGTGGACTGTTTTCCCTCCCTTTAGATCTCACATTTTATGAGGGACCAGAGGTTCTTTATGGGGTTCAGATCAGGTGAACCTGGGGGCCATGTCATTATTTTTTCTTCTTTGAGACCTTTACTGGCCAGCCATGCTGTGGAGTAGTTGGAGGCATGTGGTGGAGCATTGTCCTGCATGAAAATCATGTTTTTCTTGAGCGATACCGACTTTTTCCTGTACCACTGCTTGAAGAAGTTGTCTTACAGAAACTGGCAGTAGGTCTGGGAGTTGAGATTCACTCCATCCTCAACCCGAAAAGTTCCCGCAAGTTCATCTTTATGATACCAGCCCATACCAGTACCCCACCTCCACCTTGCTGGCGTCTGAGTTGGAGTGGAGCTCTCTGCCTTTTACTGATCCAGCCTCTGGCCCATCCATCTGGCCCATCAAGAGTCACTCTCATTTCATCAGTCCATAAAACCTTTGAAAAGTCAGTCTTACGATATTTCTTGGCCCAGTCTTGACGTTTTATCTTATGTTTCTTGTTCAAAGATGGTCGTTTTTCAGCCTTCCTTACCTTGGCCATGTTCCTGAGTATCTTACACTTTGTGCTTTTTTTTACTCCAGTAACGTTGCAGCTCTGAAATATGGCAAAACTGGTGGCAAATGGCATCTTGGCAGCTTCACGCTTGATTTTCCTCAATTCATGGGCAGTTATTTTGCACCTTTTTTGCCCAACACGCTTATTTGCCATGAAATGCTTGATTGTTCGCTGATCACGCTTCAAAAGTTTGGCAATTTCAAGACTGCTGCATCCCTCTGGAAGACATCTCACAATTTTGGACTTTTCAGAGCCCGTCAAATCTCCCTTCTGACTCATTTTGCCACAGTAAAGGAAGTTGCCTAATAATTCTGCACAGTAATTGTTACCTGCACAAACAGATATCCTCCTAAGATAGCCAAATCTAAAAAAAAAACACTCTAACTTCCAAAAATATTAAGCTTTGATGTTTATGAGTATTTTGGATTGATTAAGAACATAGTTGTTGATCAATAATAAAAATAATCCTCTAAAATACAACTTGCCTAATAATTCTGCACACGATGTATGTTGTCATATGTGGAAAAAGAAGCATTTATCTCTGATAGATATATTTCACAATTTCTTATATTTGCCTTAACTATTGATTCTAATGCAAAGTTTTTTAAAACGACAGCGACTAATTAAGGAGGTTTGAAAATGAGACAAATACAGGATGATTGTCAGGGGATTGACCTAATTTACCACCTAAGAGGATCAGACGTCAATGGTCTTGGGGTTGTGCCTGCAAGGGTTAATCTATCTCCCTCCCTGTAATGGGAGCATAAATCACACACCGACCCAGGCCACACACCCGCTCATACACGCTGCCACCACTCACCGAATACACGGGCGATGAGTCACGGAACTAATAATACTAATAATGTCTATCACTCATAAGGCTCACACACCTTAGGCTATGGATTCTTTTAGAACATTCAAGGTTCAACTTGTTAAAGTTTTATACTTTAATAACAATAGGTTCAATGCTTACAATAAGAAAAAGGTATAAAAATATGATAATAAAAAGACATACAACTTATGCAAAACAGTATAAAATAAAGAGGAGAACTTACAGAAATTATCTAACTGGTAGTTGCTTCTGCTCCCTGAGTGTAGGACGAATGTAGATTGGATCACACCAGCTTCTCAGGTTGCCCCCATCATGTGAACACAATTCTCTGTCTGCAGCCTAAATTTATAACTTTGGTCTGGAGGTCAGGTTTCTAGAACGGCCCCTCAGGTTAATGTAATAATTGCTGGCTTTCTGATTGGCCACGGCCACGCTACTAATGAATATATTATTTTTCTCTTGAGACACTTGTGAAAAGGTTCTCAGGAATAGATACCCTCAGGCCACAATTAACACCTCCCCTCCAAGACCTAGGAGGTGCCAAATGTTAGCTTTTTTCTTGGCCCTAGCTAGACCTCCTGATGATATATGGAGACACAATTCTACTAGTCCCAAGGAAGTACCTATTAACACCTAAGTGCGACTTGCCTTCAGGACAGATGTTACATTATCACTAGTCACACATAACCCTAGACATATGTCACTACACACATATAGATATATAAACACATATTTCACCACAGGAATCCAATGTATTTGGGAGGGAGCGTGGAGGGTCTTTATTAGGAATTAATTGATTTCACATACAGTAGATAAACTGCAGCATCTTCCGTAGCACTCAAGGTCGCTCCACGCTAATGTCTGGCCGGCATAAACTAAGAGTAAATTAGGTTTAATTGCTTTCTCAAACCACTTTGTGTGTTCGGCAATATTTCCGTTTGATATGCAATCTCCTGGTGCTTATTAGCAAAAATCCCGAAAATTAGGCTCCAGGGAATTGTTGTTTTTGCTGTAGTTAATCGGGTTTATGATAATATTATTGAAATGTGTGGAGGAAACATAAACTTCAATTATATTCAATATTGGCCTGTTTATACAGAGCTGCAGCTTCAAAGGGCTGCGTTCATGGATGGAGTAATCTGTAGCTGCACACGGTTGGGTTTTGCGGCAGATCGCTGACACTTCCAATGAGACGAGCTGGCGGATGTCAAATATTTTATATCCGTCTATTAATTTGTATCCAGCTGGGGAATAATCAGTATGGCAGCCATAGGAGTTGGCCACTTTCTAAGACTCCTGAATGGCAAAATTGCATCATTATCTAGAGGCGTGGGAGGTCCATGAACAAGATGAATTAACCATTAAGTTAGATGACAGTTCTCGTGCGAAATATCCAGATACTATACAGTAAAATGGACCCAAAGCTCTGAGCTCCTTCCCTCTGGCAATATTTCATATTTTGCCCTATTAATGATGCCTCCCTCATTAAAAAAAATTGCAGAAACATCTTTATAGAACTGTGCTTTGTGATGTTCCTCTGTTATATCTCCTGGAATAGTATGAAAAATGTGAAAAATTTGTGTTACCTCTCAATGTCAATGGGGTCTTTCTTGTATTGTCAGCACAGATTGGACACTGTGCAGGAAAACGCTGAGGTAGTAAGAGGGATAGTAATGCCCAGGTGTCAACTTTAAAGAGGTATTCCTATTTTAGTCTTTGGAAATAGATGAGTTTTTTTTCTTCATAAAAGAGGGAGTTACGGAAACCGTGTTTCTGAAAGTTTGACCTCAGATGCCTGTGTCAGCCATGAGCAGTAGAGATAGGAATAAGCCTTTAATCATATATTTCCCGGAAAAATAGCAGAGGACGGGAAAAAACAAATAATCTAAAATTGATCTATTGAAAAAAATACAAGTACTGTGGCATGTAAAAGTTTGAGCAGCCCTGGTCAAAATTACTGTTATTGTGAAAAGTTAAGCAAGTTGAAGATGATAAATGATCTTTAAAAGGCCTAAAGTTACAGTAAATATGACACATTTCCTTTGTATTTTAGGCAAAATATATATATATTTTTTAATTTACTTTTTAAAAATTACAAAAAGGAAAATAGGCTGATGCTAAATTTTGGGCATCCTGCATGGTTAGTACCTAGTAGCACCCTCTTTCCAAAGTATCACAACTTGTAAACGCTTTTTGTAGCCAAACAGAAGTCTTTCAATTCTTGTTTGAGGGATTTTCATCCATTCTCCCTTGGAAAATTCTTCCAGTTCTGTGAAATTACTGGGTCGTCTTGCATGAACTTCTATTTTGAGGTCTAGCCACAGATTTTCAATGATGTTCAGATCAGGGGACTGTGAGGGCCATTGTAAAACCTCAAGCTTGTGCCTTTTGAAGTAGTCTATTGCGGATTTTCACATGTTTTTAGAATCATTACCTATTTGTAGAAGCCATCCTCTTTTCAACTTCAGCTTTTGTTACAGATGGTGTTATGTGTTGTGAATTCTGTTGTCGGGCTCCCTCCTGTGGTCATGAATGGTACTTCGGCTGGTTCTGTCCATGGACTTTCTCTGGTGCCTGTGGGTGTTTCTGAGTTTCCTTCCACAGGTGACGAGGCTAATTCATTAGTGGGCTGCTCTATTTAACTCCACTTGGATCTTTGCCCCATGCCAGCTGTCAATGTTGTAGCATTGGTCTAGTTCGCTCCTGGATCTTTCTGGTTACCTGTTTCCTCCAGCATAAGCTAAGTTTCGCTTTGCTTTTTTCTTGTTTGCTATTTTTTTCTGTCCAGCATGCTTATGTGAATTTTGCCTTGCTTGCTGGAAGCTCTGGGACGCAGAGGGGCGCCTCCGCTCCGTTAGTCGGTGCGGAAGGTATTTTTCCCTGCACTCTCTGTGTGGCTTTTGTAGGGTTTTGTGCTGACTGCAAAGTGACCTTTCCTATCTTCTGTCTGTTTAGCAAGTCGGGCCTCTCTTTGCTAAATCTATTTCATCTCTGTGTTTGTGATTTCATCTTAACTCACAGTCAATATATGTGGGGGGCTGCCTTTTCCTTTGGGGAATTTTCTCTGAGGCAAGATAGGCTTATTTTTCCTATCTCTAGGGCTAGCTAGTTCTGAGGCTGTGACGAGGCGCCTAGGTCATGATAGGAGCGCTCCACAGCTATTTCTAGTGTGCGTGATAGGATTAGGGATTGCGGTCAGCAGAAGTTCCACTTCCCAGAGCTTGTCCTATGTTAATGTTCTATCAGGTCTTTCCTGGTGCTCTAGCTACCAGGTCCACTATTTGTCCTAACCACCAGATCATAACAGTTATGTTTGCATCAAGAATTTGTTGAAATTTCATTGAATCCATTCTTCCCTCTACCCATGAAATGTTCCCTGTGCCATTGGCTGCAACACAACTCCAAATAATGATTGATCCACCCCTATGCTTAATGGTTGGCAAGAAGTTTTTTTCCTTAAATTCGGCGGCCCTTTTTCTCCACACATTCCTTTGTTAATTGTTGCCAAAGGGTTCTATTTTAACCTCATTGGTCCACAGGACTTCTTTCCAAAATGCATCAATCTTGTTTAGATGTTTTTTTGCATACTTCTGAGTTTGAATTTTACGGTAAGGATGCAGGAGAGGTTTTCTTCTGTTGACTTTTCCATGAAGGCTATATTTGTGCAGGTGTTGCTGAACAGTAGAACAATGTACCACAACACAGCAATTTAGTCTGCTAAAACTTTCTGAAGGTCTTTTGCAGTCAAGCTGGGGTTCTGATTTGCCTATATCCCAAGCCTATGAGCAGCTCTCACTGAAATTTTGCTTGGTCTTTCAGACCTTATCTTGACCTCCACTGTTCCTTTTAACTGCTATTTCTTAATTACGTGTTGAACTGAGGATAGGGCAACTTGAAAACACTTAGCTATCGTCTTATTGCCTTTTCTTCCACCATTTTCATTTTCAGAGTGCTAGGCAGCTGCTTAGAAGAACCCATGGCTGCTGTTTTTTGGTACAAGGTAACAGGAGGCTGGGTTTTTATAAAGCTGGGAAATTTGCTTCAGCTGGCATTTCCTAATGATGATGGTGAACCAAAATAACCCCAACAGGCATATTAAGGCCTGAAACCTTGGTCAAAGTTATCAGAGCACACACATCTCCAAGGGTGCCCAAACTTTTGCATCTGCCCATTTTCCTTTTTACAATTTTTCAAATGTTCAAAGGCAGTCTAGAACTTTAGCCCTTTTAGAGATCATTTAATCTTCCACTTGCCACAATAACAGTAATTTTGACCAGGGGTGTCCAAACCTTTACATGTCACTGTATTTACTAAAATACTTGTCGGAATTGATATTTGATAAGCTTCTGATCAGTGGTGTAACTAGAGTCTGATGGGCACGGGCCTTCACATCTTGATACATACAGTATGTCCCACATCCTGGTATATAATACATATGCCCTCTATCCTGGTATGCATGTCCCTCATCGTGGTATATATGTCCCTCATACTAGGCCCATCCTGGTATATTTATCCCCATCCTGGTATATATGTCTCTTATCTTATGCCCATCCTGATATATGTCCTTCATCCTGGTAAATATGTTCCTCATCCTTGCTCCATCTTCGTATATACTGTATATCTTCCATCCTGGTTTATATGTCCTTTATCTTGGGCCCGTTCCTGGTACATATGTCCCCATCCTGATATACTGTATTTCCCTTATCCTGGACCCCATCCTGGTGTATATGTTCCCTGTTCTGCTGCTATTCTTTAATGTATAGAACAAATAAACCATTCTACTTACCTTCCTGCGCTCACCCTTGCCACGCGTTGTCCTCTTCTGACACAGGCAGCTGACTTAAGCATGCAAACGAAGGGAGCACATGACGTCACTGTCATACGCCTCCAGTCATGTGCACGCCAATGTCAACTGCTGCTCTCTGATTGGCTGGCAGTGTGTACTGCTGTGCATGGAGCCACCAGGTCTGTTCGCCGCAATACATTTCAGCTGAATGTGCATCCGAAGATGCACATCCAGCTGAAGTATTTGCTGGCATCAGCTAGCCCTGAACCCCCCAGGCCAGGTCATGGTGGGACCTCTGCAACTGCGGTAGTTCAGCCCCTGCTTCTGATAAAGATTGCTCAGAGGTGGGACATCATAATTATTCAGGATTAAGAACATGTTATCCACCTTTTTAAGGACACAGAATTTTTAATCTGTGAGTTCCTTTAGGGAGGGGGGGAAGTAAAAGTGAATTAAATTATTTTATAAACTAGGCCCATAGTATACATCTGATGAAGGGAGTGTGACCTGGTGTCAGTAGTCACTGTGTGCAAATTGTAGCCTATTAAGTGGTTAGAAGAGTTTTCCAGAATGAACATACTGATGACCTTTCCTCCTGCTTAACTGAATAGGAACTGAGCTGCTGTGCCTGAGAACGTCCACTAGTAGCGTACATAGAAATTACAGGGCCACAAAGCCCTTAGTGTTCTCACCAGCGATAAACCTTTTTTGGCTCTTGATGCCTATGGAGTATGATGCTCCCAAAAATACTCCCACTCACCCACACACACTGCATATAGTATTCCCACAGTGAATTCCTCCCACACACAGTTTCACCCCCCGCATACAGTATTGAATGTGATGACTCCAAAGTGCCACCAACACAGTATTATACCCCCACAACATTAGTCACCTAAACTGCCCCCTGTAGAGTGATATCCCCATAGTCCCACACAGACAGTATCATGGCTCCTACATAGAATGATGGTCTGTGGTGAGGTGCAGTATGAGGGCACCTACAACCTCCTACTCAGTATAAGAACCCCTACAGTCCTGCAAACAATATGAGGGCTCCAACAGCCGTCACACAGAATTAGGGCTCCCAAAGTCCCCAACTCCTTGTGGGGTTTTTACAGTCCCTCACATAGTATTATGTCTCCCATCAGCCCCTCAGTATAATGCTCCCACTAGCCCCCAACTGAGTATTGTTGTCTCCACAAGCCCCCACTCAGTATCATTGCCTCCATCAGCACCCCACTCAGTACCATTGCTCCTACCAATCCCCCATTCAGTATGATTGGCCCACATAAGCACCTCATTTAGCCTCCACAATTACTGACATAAAAAAACACTACTCACCTCGCCCTATTCCACCGTTGTTTAGCTCCGGTCTGTAAAATGTGAGAACTGAGGCTTTAACAAAGCAGGCACGATGTAGTGACATAAATGCGCTTGCAGTGCTCGGAGTCTCAGACTCACAGGTGCAGGCTTAAGGGTGGTTCTTGGAGACTTTGGTTCCCTGATCCACCATTCTTTTCATCCTGGGGATGTGGATACCACTGAAATTGTGTTGACGGAGAGGAAAGGGGACTCAGTGGCTCCCCCTGACTCATGGGCCCCATAGCAGCCACATGGGTAGCCTCTATGGACGGTACACCCCTTTCGGTCACTTCACCATGTACAGAGCTGTGCTGTTCTAGCTCCCCACACTGTGCACATCCGGACAAGTGAGAGCTGCAAACTGCCAATCACTGGGGATCTTGGATCTGATATTGATGACATATCTTAAGGACACCGATCTCTGGACACCCAAGGAAAGTTGTGGTGGGGGAATGTCTCAAAGTGTATTTATAGGTTTAAAGATGTTGACATGTCAGAAGAGTTTCTTGTTGCTCATCCATAAATGCCATGTGCGTTTTCTGGAGCTTATTAACCTTATCAATTGCTTTTAGATCCGGTTATATCCAGCTGGTTCAGCACATGTTATAGTGCCCCCCATTGGCTTGTTGTGCACTCTCCCTCTAACTAGCAACAGCTTCTTTCCATCTCCTGTATATTCTAATTACATATCCCGCAGTGCATGACCCTTAATCCCAGAGACCACGCTCCCCACCTTCACATTTAATTTATTCTAGGAGTGACTCACCTTTCTGCTCTATGTGTAGAAGGATCTGAACGTCTCTGGAAGAAAATATACATTTCATAGCATGGATATATTTACTTTGTGATTAATAAGACACATTCATGAACTGCAGGCATTAAATCCCTGATGAGAGATCGCCAGGATCAGTCATAGGATTAAATCATCGCCTGCTGGACAAAAGTGGTATTGCAATTATGACACTTTCAGAATTTTTACATTTAGGCTGCGTCCACACATACCAGTTGTGTTCGGCCATTTGTTTTATGCCCGAACTGGACACAACTGGCGACAGAAATTGTGCCAGTCCGGGGTTCATTTTTTTGGAAAAAAAGAACACATGACCAATAGCCAGCAAGCAGAATACACACCACAGTGAGGGCTCATTCAGACTTCCAATTTTCACATATGAATGCTATCCATGGTTTTCACAGACAGCACTCGTACCCGTGATAGTCTATGGGGACATTCACGTGTCCTCTTGATCCTCGGAAAACCATGAAGACATTTCAGGTTTTGATCTGAGGATCGGATCTAAATCGCAACGGGTTCATGCAACTAACGGACCGCACTCGAATGACATCTCAGTGCAGTCCAATTTTCACGGGCTGTCGGAATGGGGCCGGTGGAGAAACTTTTTTTTTTATTTCTCCATGTACGAGAAGCATATGGCACTTGGACCACACTTGGACCATACTCTGATCAGAATAATCGTTCGGTTTTTCTCATGCGTGTTGGTGAGTCCTGACCACATTTATTAAGCACTTTGGCACAAACTGTGGGCTCATTCACACATTTGATTTTTCCATGTATGACAAAAATGTTTTTGTTATGACCTAGGAGATTTGCTGACACCTCCACAAGTCTGGGGGGCCTTCCAGACATTATTTGGACATTGGCTAGTATATATCCTTGGTCCGTCATTATTTACATTAATATACCACGACACAGTACCAGATCCATCATCGGTATGCATCTCTATTTTACCCATCGAAAGAACACCGATGCTTTGGTGGAACACAATGGGCCTCATTACAAATTCATCAATTTGTGGATGCGGCACTGGATTCCTCCAAAATTAGAGTGGCACTGTAGAAAGTACCAGATGGCATTGAGGCCATGGCTTTGAGTATCTGAATAAGGCTGGGGTCACACTTGCGAGTGCAATGCGAGAAACTTGCGCGAGCCTCTCACATCAATGCCCAGCAAAGCCACCGGAACTCGGGAGCGTTCAGCTGCATAGAAATACATGCACCTGCACGCTCC
Source organism: Ranitomeya imitator (assembly GCF_032444005.1). Taxonomy (NCBI): domain Eukaryota; kingdom Metazoa; phylum Chordata; class Amphibia; order Anura; family Dendrobatidae; genus Ranitomeya; species Ranitomeya imitator. Next base: position 413,376,068 of record NC_091283.1, on the reverse strand, counting down.
GGTCCCGAGTGCCGGTGGCAGTGCTGGCTATTGATGCGAGAGACTCGCGCAACTTTCTTGCATTGCACTCGCAAGTGTGACCCCAGCCTAAGCTTGGTAATTTCCTACTAACACAATAAATTTGCAGGTAGTGATGAGCGTTACTCGAGTTTGCCTAGGGTGCTCGGGTATGTACCCAGTATCGCTGGTGCTCGGGTGACATGCTCGAGTCCCTGTGCTCGTCTTTGCCAGGCAATCACCGCATATTCTGTGGCCGTGGAACATACGGCTGCGGGGACTTGAACATGTCACCTGAACCCCCTAGACAAACTCGAGTAACGAGCACTTGCGCTCATCACTATTTGCAGGGGAAAAAATAATGTAATCCAAAATGCTGTCCCCCCCCCAGTAGTCAAGAAGATATGTAATGCTCACCCCCTGAAAACACTATTTGTCACTCTTGTGGTGTACAATTCCCCTTCTCTGCATTTACGCCTCTCTTCAATTGTACAAAGTTTCATTGTAATGCGGACAAGACGAAAAATCCTATTATCCAGACGCTATTCAGCGGAATAAGAACCATTATTATAGGCGTTTGCCGCCACCAAAGGAATGTTTCCCTGTGTATATGTCTATAGAGAGCCACTCGTACAGTGCAGAAATGTGTCACCTCCGCTCCCTTACGACCCCCCCACCCTTTCTTTTTTTTTAACTGCCGTTCTTCGCATTGTTTTGTGACTCTCCTTTCAATTCCTTCTTACTCAATGTTCTCGCCATCTAATTTCATCTCGCTTTGTTTCCCCTGTTTACCGCTTTGTATCCCTCCACGATGGCGCTTTTATGTAGCGTAATTTATAATTCCTTCGCTGCGTTCCTTAGAATCGCAAATTGTCGCTGTTTTATTTAAATCAGTTTAACGCCGTTTCTCTTTCTTCCCCGTGACATATTTCGCCTTTAAATACAAATGTCAATTGTACTGTCTGTGTTGGATTCACTCAGCCGGCACCCTCCACCCTCTCTCCCATAAACTGACTCAGCATGTGCGGCTTTACAGTCTGCCGCTGACACTTCTCCGAAGCGACAGATTACCAGACAATAAGCAGATACACGTCCCAGGACAAATATATTATATGATTGCAAATAGTATTTCTGGGCAGCGAGTCTCTAAATGTAAAAAAAAGAAAAATATTTGTCCTTCCATATATATTTTTATTGTGTTAATTCTGTTTATTCTCCGTGTCGACGTACACCGAAAGTTTTATTTAAAGCACTCTTTCCTTTTCTGTGCAATTTATCAAGTCATTTGTCAATGTAAACGTAGTCAGGGGCCTCTTTCTGTGGCAGTAACTACGTTTTAAATTGTCGCTGTCGTTTCAATAAACTTTGCAGAAATCAATAGTACAAGTGAATACAAGAAACTTTGTAATATATCTTATTGGAGAAATCTGCTGCTTTCTCTTCTGATAAGGCTTTTCTTCTCTTCTTCCGGCCTCCTGAACTCATCATTCACTATGCAAAACAATATTAAAATCCATCTTGATCAAAATAAGATAGGCTGCCAGTTCATTGAGGGTTCAAATTACAGCTGCGTTTGTCTAGAGGGGGTTGGGAGGAAGAAAGAGAAGAGAGACACAAACGGATAGTGCTGCGGATTTCTACTAAGTGTTTTCAGTTCACACCAGAGCTGGTTTTACAGCTACACTGCTCAATAGCATTGTATAGTGTCCTCCATGTAACTGCTGCTTCTGAACATGTGCTACATAGACAAGACAGGACAGGACAAGCGGTGGACACTGCGTCCGTGACACACGCACAGCGTCCTCACTTGTGGCCGCCTCCACCTATAATACAGAAGCCACTTACTCACAGGGACTCTGGTTCCCCTAATGACCCCGATATCTCATCAATTATATGAGGTACATTGATGAAGGTCTTGTGTATAGACAGAAACGTCACTGTATGTACTATACCTAATTAAAACTTTCATTCACAGCATCTACGTATTTGTGTGTGCCAAGTTTATCGTTACTAGTATCATGGCTTGAGCACCTACTTGAGCACCACTTCCTAGTAGTGCCTATGTTATCTATATCACAACTGAGAATTAGAGCCTGCAAAGATGATAAATGTAGGCTATTTAGTAAATAATGGCCAGAAATAGTGTTATTCCTCATGTACATGCACAACAGCTTATTAAAAGTTTCCTGAAATGACCTCCATAGAGATAAGAGAGCAGGATTCCCTCATATCTGTGTGTGCTGTGTATGGGAGACATCATAGCTGCTGGTCTCCACCCACTAGCTCAGAGACGGCTGAAAATTAGAGCCTTCTGATGGGAAAAATGGCCAGGAATAATGTTATTTCTCATGTACACACACAGCAGCTTATTAAAAGTTGCCTGAAACAACCTACATAGAAGCAGGAGAGAAGGAATCTTTCATATCTGTGTCTCCAGTGTATATGAGACATCATAGCAGCAGGTCTCCAACCACCAGCTCAGACATCCGAAAATTAGAGCTCGTGCAGAGGAAAAGCGGTTAAATAAATGGCCAAGAATATTGTTATTTCTCGTGTATACACACAACAGTTTATTAAAAGTTGACTGAAAAGGCCTACATACAGACAGGAAAGCAGGAATCCCTCATTTCTGTATGTTTGGTGTATAGGAAACATCATGGCAGCTGGTCTCCACCCACTAGCTTAGAGAGAGCTAAAAATTAGAGCCTGCAGAGGTGGAAAGTGGTGGAAAAAAATGGCCAGAAATAGTGTTACTACTCATGTACACAAACCACAACTTATTAAGAGTTGCCTGAAATGACAAACACGTTTTACATGAATGGGGTTGAATTGTAATACCTGACATTGTCTATGGAAAAGAGTAGTGCTTGAAAAATAATGAAATAATGAAGATGATGAATAATAAAACTTTTTTTCTTAATGGATGACTACTTTTAGTTTTCAGTTGGTCTATATTCACACTAATATAAGTAATCTCTCAAAAAAGCAAATCTGCAGTATAAATCATAGAGAAAAAACAGAACTTGCTGTGATGAGATGAGAAGATGTATGCTATTATCATTAGACAGTGCCATGAACCTGGAGCCATTGAATGCAACTGTGTCCTACAGGAGTGAAAAAATATGTCGCAATGTCATCTCTGACCATCGGTGTTATTTTTTTTTTTTAAAAGGCTAAGCCCAGCTAAAGAAAAAAAAAAGTGATATTCACCTGACCTGATCTCTGCAGCTACTGTTCCAAAAATTAACCAGCCCTTTGTGGTCTCTCCTTCTGGTCCTCCAAAATTGGTTGGAAATGCCCACATAGCCAATTACTTGTTTAGGCGGGTCTAGGATGCTACCATTGCTCCACTGGGCATTTAAAGCCATTTCTGGTGTGACAAGACGAGACCCAGAACAAACCCACCAGGACTAAGTGCTGATATGGGAGTTTTGTGGGATCGGTGAAGGTCAGTATTAAGAACGCTATTATTTTGGCCTTTCCATTATTGGCTTACCTATTTTGTTTCTAGGCCTTCTCGAAAAAGAGCCAGATGAGGATTGGGTTTGTGATCGCTGTAAGGCTGCCGTCACACTAGCAGTATTTGGTCAGTATTTTACATCAGTATTTGTAAGCCAAAAGCAGGAGTGGGTGATAAATGCAGAAGTGGTGCATATATTTCTATTATACTTTTACTCTATTTGTTCCACTCCTGGTTTTGGCTTACAAATACTGATGTAAAATACTGACCAAATACTGATAGTATGACGGCAGCCTAGTAAGGCAGCAGTTTTTCTGAAGATGAGTATCTGAGCACAGGATCTGTCACTTAGTTTTCATCCCGTTACAAGGCTCACACAACCGTCTGCCCTCGGGGCGCCCTGCTTCACTGCTCTCAAATCTTTCAGTTTCAATAAAGAGCTTTATAGATTTTTACACATTGCTCCCATAGCGGAGTCTCGTGCAGATCCTCCGCTGCTCGGTGCTGTGCACCTGTTGTGTATTAACCTCTTCAGTGGACTCCAAATTATCGTTTTTATTACCAAATTCCTTTAATCTGGCATGCAGACATTCTTATAATCGGACACTAATTTCTAGTATAGAAATGCAAAATATTGGTCGTGAGAGAACTGGAAGCTCAAATACCAGAATCGGAAGATGGAACAACGCTAGCTAGTAGTTGTTATCTTATTAAGGCTACGTTCTCACGATAAGTTTTTGGTAAATTTTTTATTCTGCATATTTAAAAAAAATGCAAATAATGGATTTTACTTAATGGGGCAGAAAATCTGCAACATTAAAAACTCAGGAAAAGCTCAGTGGAAATGTAGCCTTAGAACATCCCAGTAACCAATGTCTAGATGCTCAAGATCTTGGTTGTGCAAAATACCTACTCTAGGTTCACTTGCTGACCACCTCTGGGTTCATATTGGGCATCCTGCTGTAGACCTCCATTAGAGTCCAGTGTATCCCAAGAACAGGAGCTGCAGCCGCGCTACCTGATGGCCTCTTGCTGAGCAGTCGGAGTACGTGATGGCCTCTTGCTGAGCAGTCCGAGTACGCGATGGCCTCTTGCTGAGCAGCCGCACTACCTGATGGCCTCTTGCTGTGCAGCCAGGCTACATGATGGCCTCTTGCTGTGCAGCCGGACTACTTGTTGGCATCCTGCTGTGAAGCCAGGCTACCTGATGGCCTCTTGCTGTGCAGTTGGGCTACCTGATGGCCTCTTGCTGTGCAGCCAGGCTACATGATGGCCTCTTGCTGTGCAGCCGGACTACTTGTTGGCATCCTGCTGTGCAGCCAGGCTACATGATGGCTTCTTGCTGTGCAGTTGGGCTACCTGATGGCCTCTTGCTGTGCAGCCGGACTACTTGTTCGCATCCTGCTGTGAAGCCAGGCTACCTGATGGCCTCTTGCTGTGCAGTTGGGCTACCTGATGGCCTCTTGCTGTGCAGCCGGACTCCTTTTGGCATCCTGCTGTGCAGCCGGGCTACATGACGGCTTCTTGCTGTGCAGTTGGGCTACCTGATGGCCTCTTGCTGTGCAGCCGGACTACTTGTTGGCATCCTGCTGTGAAGCCAGGCTACGTGATGGCCTCTTGCTGTGCAGTTGGGCTACCTGATGGCCTCTTGCTGTGTAGCCGGACTACTTTTTGGCATCCTGCTGTGCAGCCGGGCTACCTGATGGCCTCTTGCTGAGCAGCCGCACTACCTGATGGCCTCTTGCTGAGCAGCCGGGCTACATGATGGCCTCTTGCTGTGCAGCCAGGCTACCTGATGGCCTCTTGCTGTGCAGCCGTGCTACCTCATGGTCACCTGCTGTGCAGCAGCGCTACCTGATGACCTCCTGTTGTGCAGCCGGACTACTTTGTTTGCATCCTGCTGTGCAGCCAGGCTACCTGATGGCCTCTTGCTGTGCAGTTGGGCTACCTGATGGCCTCTTGTTGTGCAGCCGGTCTACTTGTTGGCATCCTGCTGTGCAGCCGGGCTACGTGATGGCTTCTTGCTGTGCAGTTGGGCTACCTGATGGCCTCTTGCTGTGCAGCCAGACTACCTGATGGCCTCTTGCTGTGTAGCTGGGCTACCTGTTGGCCTCTTACTCTGTAGCTGCGCTACCTGATGGCCTCCTTCTGTGCATTAGCACTACCTGATGGCCACCTGCTGTGCGGCAGCGATACGTTGTGGCCTCCTGTGCAGCAGCGCTACCTGATGGCTTCTTGTTGTGCAGCCGGGCTACCGGATGGCTTCTTGCTGTGCAGCCGGGCTACCTGATGACCTCTTGCTATGCAGCCGGGCTACCTGACGGTCTCTTCCTGTGCAGCCGTGCTACCTGATGGTCTCTTCCTGTGCAGTCAGGACCACCTTTTGCTGCAATTACAACTGAAAGTCTTTTGGGGTCTGTCACTACAAGCTCTGCGCATCTAGAGGTGACATTTTTGCCCATTCTTCTTTGAACTGCAATTTGTGTGAACTTTGTGAACAGCAATTTTCACGTCCTGACACAGATTTTAAATGTGATTTAGGTTTTGGACTGTGACTGGGCCATTCATACACAAGATTATGCCTTATTCTAAACCCTCCATTGTAGCTCTGGCAGTATATTTTGGGTCTTTGTTCCAGTCTCAAGTCATTTGTTGCCTCTAACAGGTATTCATCTAGGATTGCCTTGTATTTGGCCCCATGCATCTTCCCATCATCTCTGACCAGCTTCCCTGTCCCTGCTGTAGAAAAGCATCCTCACAGAATCTCCCATCCATGGCATGTGGAAGAAGGTGCTCTGGTCAGATGAGACAAAAGTAGAACTTTTGGGGCTAAATGCACAACGCTATGTGTTGCAGAACACTTACACATCTTGAAAACACCATCCCCACTGTCACACATGGTGGTGGCCACATTATTCTGTGAGGAGGCTTTTCTTCAGCAGGGACAGGGTCAGAATTAATAGGAAGATGGATGGAGCTAAATACAAGACAATCCTGGAGGAAAACCTGTTAGAGGCTGCAAAGGACTTGAGACTGAGGCGTAGGTTCACCTACCAGAAGGACAAAGACCCTAAATATACTGCCAGAGCTACAATGGAGGATTTAGATCAAAGCATATTCATGTGTGCGAATGGCCCAGTCACAGTTCAGACCTAAATTCTATTGAGTTAGGAGGGCTGAATACAAATTCACATCACCATTTTCGGATTTATATTTTTTAAATAATTAGAAAGCCCATGTATTGTTTCCTTTTTGCTTCACAAATACTTGCTACCTTGTGTTGGTAGATCGCATAAAATCCCAATAAAATGCAATTAAGTTTGTGGGTGTAACATAAAAAAGTTGCAAAGTTCGCAGGGTATGAATACTTTTTCAAGGCACTGTACATGAGTCATGACAAGTACAGACAGGATATTGTCCTTTTTTAAACTAATTCTATTTTTAGTACATTTTATTTTTCCAGAATTTTTTTTTTTTCGTAAGGGGATTTTGATCAGACAAAGCAAAGCTCCCACAATGTCTGGGAGATGTTTTTGCGAAAGTTATTACCTGAATGGGCCCCTAGGGGCATCGTTCTATTCGATATCCGCTAATGATATTGCACCATAGAGAACAACAAATATGGGACTTGTGCGGAAATCGAAAATTACAATAACAGCAGAGAATTGCGTATTAATAATTCCCGTTCAACATAAAAATACAAGGCGGCGGACGGGGAGTTTGGAGAGAAATGCAATTAGTGAAAGCTGCATTATGGCCGTCGGGAATGTACATATTCAGGACTCTCAGATAATCAATTTAGGACTTGCAATGCTGATTTTTTTTTTTTTTGGATGTCACCCAACTTTCCCAGAAACAGAATTAACACAATTAGGCCAATTCCTATGTTCACTCCGATTTAATTCCTTACATCTAGGGTGCAATAATGACAATGGGACGTGCCTGATGGTGCTGGCTTTTCTGCCATTCTCCATTAGGTCTCCTTTCATATCAGACTTGTCTGCACAGCGCCGGAGTCATGATCTTATTTGGCTTTCTTGCTGTTTCTCTTATAAAAGGTGGGAGTCAAAGCCTTGTCAGGGGAACAATGCAAAGTTCTCCTGCCTGATGTAAGGCTGGAGGAAAGCCGGATCTGTGGTGGGCAGCACTGCCATCTACAGGCCACAGGGGTAATGACACATCCTTGTCTTGCGTTTGTTGAGCGTAGTATTTCGGAGGCTACCGTACACAATAGATGAGACGGTAGAGTACAATATGTCATTTATTCTTCCTTGTTGAGATCCTCTGGACCAGCTTGTTTTCACATCTGGATTTGAGACATATGGGAGCCGGTATGGCATTTAAAATTTTTATGGCGCATCTGGTTAACCACCATCCATGTGTCAAGCAATGCCTTTGGTGCTTTCTTTCTGGCAAATTAAAAGCAGATCTGTCACCGGATATCACAATACTAACAGCATAAATAAATAAATAGACCTCTTGGACCTGATTCACTGGTGTACTTACCTTGAAAAGCTCTGTCTACTCTATACAGTCAAACGTTCAGGAAAGTTTCCCTACGTCATTTTGAAATGCTCGTTTACATTTGAGGATTTTAAAACAATTTTGAGATGGATTTTCATAGTAAGTACACCGGCCTTAAGGAAGGACCAGGAGATTTTTCATGTTTCCGTTTTTTCACTCCCCTTTTTTTGGGGTGGGGGGCATATAGTAACTGAAAAACAGCAATTCAGATGTTTTGATGCCTTATTTTGTTTTGGTGTCCACTTTACATAATAAATAATCTTATATATATTTTACTTTGGGCAATGCATTGTGGGCACATACCCATCGGTCATCAGTTTATGTGCCTGTGACATCTGATGGCAGAGCCGCTGGAGTTTGCTATCGTAAAGCTGCTTTATGAAAAATCTGGTGGCTTTTTTCCAGAAGGGGTTCCAGCAGCGGTTTTGTGGGGTTTTTTTCACCAGGTCTCTGGCCCCCCACTTTTTTATTATTATAATTGCCTCTATTATAGAGCAAAGAATGAACATAATACTTCTTTTAGCCACTCCGTGGTTAAAATAAGGGCTTATCCAGGACTACATAATATTTTTTACTACTGGCTTAAGAACTAACAGGCAGGTAGTTGCTAATTACCTGCCTGTTGTGCCAATCTCTGTCATCTCACAGAGCAGTTTGTGCTTACGTCACGTCGACAGAGCAGTGGCTTCTTTTCTGCTCTGTTGGCGGAGTGTGACTACCGATGTCATGCTGATTGACATCCTGCTCCCTGCTGCTTAGCTGCGGGGAGCCACTTGTCAATCAGCATGACATCAGCAGTCACACCAAGTCGAAGAGCAGCTGAATTGTCAACAGGAGTGGTCAGAGACAACTCTGTGCCGGCATCAGATAGAACTGGCAGGTAGTTGCCTCTGTTAGCAACTACCCGCTTGTTAGTTTTTAGACCCATAGTAAAAAATATAATAATCCTTGATTACTCCTTTAAAACCTAGTGACATTAGCCAGAACATGACAACATTTCTGAGCTTTATGTTCATTCTTTGCAGCAGTTTTGCCTTTTTCAGGCAGAATCTATTTGAAAAACACGTTGTGTGCACATAGCCATAGACAGTTTTTTTCCTTAAGCCTTTTTTTTTCCCACCTGTTGATTGGTTGGCGCCTAGCTTGGAGCGTTTTCCATCAGGAGCCACTTCCAAAATGTGGCCTGCATTTTATTTTCTCCCACCAGTCGTTTTTCAAAACCGGAAGCAGAAAAATCCTTGAAAGGCAGAACATATGACCAGCAAAACAAATGAATAGGAAGAGTCTTTCAAGTGTTTTTTGAGCAATTTTTCAGGTGTCTTTTGGATCGGACCCAGTGCAAAAGCCTCCTAAAAAACCCATACACATATACCCTAAGCTTTATATTTCAAGGGATTTAAGAAGATCAGTAACTTTTACCTGCCATAGTATTAAAAGACTGATGTGACCCTCAGGTTGCAGTGGAATGTGTGGGAGAGCCTCATCGGAGACTAGAAGTCTACATACTGGAGAATGGAGGTCATCAAAGTAACTTCTGACTAAGGCCTAAACTGATGGAAAGATCCTGGTTGTCTTACTGCCAGATGTGGTATATATAAAGCTCCTGAATAATGTTATCAGGAAGACCATTTTGTATCTGCAGATGATATTCTCCAGATCACTTTCCCTGACAAACATACCGTAAGTCATGGATCCAGGGTGAGAAACAGTGGTGTCATTATGCACCATGCGGCAGGACGTGAGGTCTTTAGAACCCATGCCCTTCAAGATGAAACCTGAAACCTTTTTCCCTCTACATCAGGTGTATTCTCTCCTATGATATTTCACAATTCAAACTAGATATATAATTAAATACGGTAGATCTATTGGACCTGATGAGACTGTTGTACTCGCTTCAAAAGTCCATGTCACAATGGCTATACAATCCTTTTTAAAAATTCTGTCCCTTGATATTAAAATTAATACTTAATATAAGTCTGGACTCATACAAAAAACCCTAATTTGTATCATGAAGATTATACAGCCTTACTGAAGTGGGTTTTCAAAGTAAGTACACCAGCCTCATCAGACCCTTTTTTAAAAACTAAATTATGCAGTTTGTATTGTGAAATCAGCAGTTTATTATATCTCTCAAAGGGAATTTGATGACCCTGGTGCAACTAAACCTGCTGCTCTATAGGGTCTATATGCCTTTTTGCATTGTTTAGGTGACTACACCAGACTGCAATGATAACCTTTGGCGCCTACTTAGAGCTTGTTTCATCAGCCATCCCTTTACATATGGAATTCTTGCAACCTACGCCGCAATTATCAGATGAGAACATGATGTGTGATGAACGCCCTGACTAAGTGTACTAGACATTAATGGTCAAGAAAACATTTGGTTCTGAATAGGAGTAGAATGAGCTTTCCCTCCCGTTGTCTTCGCCATTGTTTCCTATGGCTTCACCACCATGTGAAGCGGTTCTATTTCGTCTAGTTTTATTCACAAGCTGCCAAGATGTCAATGGGCAAGGACAATAGAGAAAAGTATTATTTCAACATTTGCTTCAATAGTCAGTCCTTAATTTACCCATGGAGCCGTGAAAAGCTGTACCTGACATATAATTCCTACAATGTGGATGCAGATAACACAGGTCCCACCTGGGGTTACACCACTGCAAGGCCCATATGTCCTCTTTTGGAAGCAGTACTATTTATTTCTATATTTCTTATCTCCTAAAACGTTACATCTATGTATTATTAGTTTCTATAGGGTGCACTTAAGGGCCAAGATATATTTCTAGAATTTAAAGGGTTTGTCCAGGTTGGAACAAAAATTTCTCTACTGGCAGTTAATGTTCTAAGATAGTAAATTATGCTATTCTTAATAGCACATGAGGCTCCATCTCAGGCTGCCAGGATCAAAACTGATGACGTCCTGTTCTTTAGACCCCTGACTACTGAGGTTTGTGATTGGCTGCAGCAGTCAGGTGACTGGAATAAGATGTCATCATTTCTTTATCTGATGATGTCCCACTGCTGAATATGGCTTCAGTTATTATTCTAGACCATTAACAGCCCATCAGGGATATTTAAAGGGGACTTTCACTGGATTATTTTCATTTAAATTAAGTATTTCCTCCAATTGCCGCTGTTTCACTGATTCTGGAACAGTTTTTCATTTTTTTTATGTGCCTCTTTGTTCCAAAGTTATGCCCAATGATAAAAATGATGCAAATCAACTGGAAGTATAGTACAGAACTTCTCTGTGGGCGTTGGCTTTTTCCTCCTCTGACACTGGCCAATTAAAACACGGCCACACCCACAGAGAAATTATGTGATACACACCCATTTAGTTGAAGGGAAAATGTACACCATTATTCCCAGGGGCATAACTTTGGCAAGGAAGGACGCAGAAAAAAAAAGAAAAACTGTTCCAGAATCAGTGGATCACCAGTATTCGGAGGAAGTAGTCAGTTTAAATAGAAAGAAAAAACCTTTAATTTTATTAAATGTTCCGTTATACTTTGTGTTTAAACTCTTCACTATTCACTTACTACTGGCTGCAAACATGAATTTTTCTATTCACTGACAGCAATAAGCTTAAAATTCATGGCCGATAAGAATATCCATGAAAGTTTGATTGCAATTAACTTACAGGAATTTTTTTTTTATAATGAACTAGCTGAAGAGCCCGGCGTTGCCTGGGCATAGTAAATATCTGTGGTTAGTTATAGCACCTCACTTCTCTTATTTTCCCATCACGCCTCTCATTTTCCCCCTCACATCTTTCATTTTCCCCCTCACATCTCTCATTTTCTCCCTCACACCTCTCATTTTCCACCTCACTCCTCTTATTTTCCCCCTCACTCCTCTCATTCCCCCTTCACTCCTCTCATTCCCCCCTAACACTTGTCATTTCGACCTCACATCTGTCATTTTCCGATCACTCCACTATTTTCCCTCACTCCTCTCATTTTGCACTCCACCTTTTCATTTTCACCTCACACCTCTCATTTTCATCTCACACCTTTCATTTTCCCCTCAGTATATACATGTTTGTCATCTCCCTTATATATAGTATACACCTGTATGTCATCTCCTGTATATAGTATATACCTGTATGTCATCTCCCTGTATATAATATATACCTGTATGTCATCTCCCCTGTAAATACTATATACCTGCTGTATGTCATATATAGTATATACCTGTATGTCATCTCCTCCTATATATAGTACAGTTGTGGCCAAAAGTATTGACACCCCTGCAATTCTGTCAGATAATACTCAGTTTCTTCCTAAAAATGGTTGCAATCACAAATTATTTGGTATTATTATCTTCATTTAATTTGTCTTAAATGAAAAAACACAAATGAGAATGAAGCAAAAAGCAAAACATTGATCATTTCACACAAAACTCCAAAAATGGGCCAGACAAAAGTATTGGCACCCTCAGCCTAATACTTGGTTGCACAACCTTTAGCCAAAATAACTGCGACCAACCGCTTCCGGTAATCATTAATGAGTTTCTTACAATGCTCTGCTGGAATTTTAGACCATTCTTCTTTGGCAAACTGCTCCAGGTCCCTGATATTTGAAGGGTGCCTTCTCCAAACTGCCATTTGTAGATCTCTCCACAGGTGTTCTATGGGATTCAGGTCTGAACTCATTGCTGGCCACCTTAGAAGTCTCCAGTGCTTTCTCTCAAACCATTTTCTAGTGCTTTTTGAAGTGTATTTTGGGTCATTGTCCTGCTGGAAGACCCATGACCTCTGAGGGAGACCCAGCTTTCTCACACTGGGCCCTACATTATGCTGCAAAATTTGTTGGTAGTCTTCAGACTTCATAATGCCAAGCACACGGTCAAGCAGTCCAGTGCCAGAGGCAGCAAAGCAACCCCAAAACATCAGGAAACCTCCGCCATGTTTGACTGTAGGGACCGTGTTCTTTTCTTTGAATGCCTCTTTTTTTCTCCTGTAAACTCTATGTTGATGACTTTGCCCAAAAAAGCTCTACTTTTGTCTCATCTGACCAGAGAACATTCTTCCAAAACGTTTTAGGCCATGTTCACACCATCCTTTTTTTCATGCGGAATCGCCACGATTTTCCCGCTGCGTGTCCGCAGCTGTTTTCCATGCAGGGTACAGTACAATGCACCCTATGGAAAACAGGAACTGCTGTGCCCACATTGCGGAAAATCGTGAAAAAAGCCGTGCTGAATAGCCGCGGTAAAAAAGAAGTACCATGTCACTTCTTTTTGCGGAACTGCAGCGGTTCTGCACCCATTGACCTCCATTGTGAGGTCAAACCCGCAGTAAAACCCGCAGATGAAAAAAATATCTGCGGGTTTTCTGCGGTTTGTGGTGCAGAACCGCTGCAGTGTGGCTGCCCCCCCGTGCCCCAATCCCACCCCCCCATGCTCCGATGCCACCCCCCCGTGCTCCGACGCCCCCCCCGTGCCCTCATCTCCCCATCCTTATACTTACCCGGCCTCCCGGTGTCCGTCCGGCCGTCTTCTCCCTGGGCGCCGCCATCTTGCAAAATGGCGGGCGCATGCGCAGTGCGCCCGCCGAATCTGCCGGCCGGCAGATTCGTTCCAAAGTGCATTTTGATCACTGAGATATAACCTATCTCAGTGATCAAAATAAAAAAAATAGTAAATGACCCCCCCCCCCCCCTTTGTCACCCCCATAGGTAGGGACAATAAAAAAAATTAAGAATTTTTTTTTTTCCACTAAGGTTAGAATAGGGTTAGGGTTAGGGGTAGGGTTAGGGGTAGGGGTAAGGTTAGGGGTAGGGTTAGGGGTAGGGTTAGGGGTAGGGTTAGGGTATTTTCAGCCATTTTAACTCTAAAAAACTTCCTAGAAAACACACAGACTCTGCATAGAAAACTGCATCAAAAAACGCATCAAAAAAGCACCAAAAAAGCACCAAAACAAGGACCTCCGTTTTCTGCCAAGAGCTGCGGTTTTTAGTCCTGAAAAAAAAGGAGGGAAATCAGGAACGTGTGAACATAGCCTTAGGCTTTTTCAGGTAAGTTTTGGCAGACTCCAGCCTGGCTTTTTTATGTCTCGGGGTAAGAACTGGGGTCGTCCTGGGTCTCCTACCATACAGTCCCTTTTCATTCAGACGCCGACGGATAGTACGGGTTGACACTGTTGTACCCTTGGACTGCAGGGCAGCTTGAACTTGTTTGGATGTTAGTCGAGGTTCTTTATCCAACATCCGCACAATCTTGCGTTGAAATCTCTTGTCAATTTTTCTTTTCCATCCACATCTAGGGAGGTTAGCCATAGTGCCATGGGCTTTAAACTTCTTGATGACACTGTGCACGGTAGACACAGGAACATTCAGGTCTTTGGAGATGGACTTGTAGCCTTGAGATTGCTCATGCTTCCTCACAATTTGTTTTTTCAAGTCCTCAGACAGTTCTTTGGTCTTCTTTCTTTTCTCCATGCTCAATGTAGTACACACAAGGACACAGGACAGAGGTTGAGTCAACTTTAATCCATGTCAACTGGCTGCAAGTGTGATTTAGTTATTGCCAACACCTGTTAGGTGTCACAGGTAAGTTGCAGGTGCTGTTAATTTCACAAATTAGAGAAGCATCACATGATTTTTCAAACAGTGCCAATACTTTTGTCCACCCCCTTTTTTATGTTTCGTGTGGAATTATACTCAATTTGGCTTTAGGACAATTCTTTTTGTGTTTTTTCATTTAAGACAAATTAAATGAAGATAATAATACCAAATAATTTGTGTTTGCAATCATTTTCAGGAAGAAACTGAGTATTATCTGACAGAATTGCAGGGGTGTCAATACTTTTGGCCACAACTGTATATACCTGTATGTCATCTCCTCTATATAGTATATACCTGTATGTCATCTCCCCTGTATATAGTATATACCTGTATGTCATCTCCTCTTTTATATAGTATATACCTGTATGTCATCTCCTCCTGTATATAGCGAATTTTGTATGTGGCGAATTTTGCGCGTGGCGAGTTTTGAGTGGTGACTTTTGTTTTTCGACTTTTATGTGGCGAGGTTGGTGTGTGGTGAAATGTGTGCTGAGGGTGGTATATACGTGTGTCATCTCCTCCTGTATATAGTATATACCCGTATGTCATCTCCTATAAATAGTATATACCTGTATGTCATCTCCTCCTGTATATAGTATATACCTGTAAGTCATCTCCTCCTGTATATCTATATATATAATTGTCTAAGGGTTTTTCCGTCTGTCTGTCTGTCTGTCTGTCTTGGAAATCCCACGTCTCTGATTGGTCGAGGCCGCCAGGCCTCGACCAATCAGCAACGGGCACAGCGACGATGATGTCATAATGGTTGCCATGGCGACGATGATGTCATGAAGGTTGCCTCGACCAATCAGCGACGGGCACAGTCAGCCGCAAATTCTGGAATCATCATTGTCCATATACTACGGGGACATGCATATTCTAGAATACCCGATGCGTTAGAATCGGGCCACAATCTAGTAGTATATACCTGTGTGTCATCTCCCCTGTTTATAGTATGTACCTGTATGTCATGTCCTCCTGTATTAGACCTCGTTCACACGTTATTTGGTCAGCATTTTTACCTCAGTATTTGTAAGCTAAATTGGCAACCTGATAAATCCCCAGCCAACAGGAAGCCCTCCCCCCTGGCAGTATATATTAGCTCACACATACACATAATAGACAGGTCATGTGACTGACAGCTGCCGTATTTCCTATATGGTACATTTGTTGCTCTTGTAGTTTGTCTGCTTATTAATCAGATTTTTATTTTTGAAGGATAATACCAGACTTGTGTGTGTTTTAGAGCGAGTTTCATGTGTCAAGTTGTGTGTGTTGAGTTGAGTGTGGCGACATGCAAGTAGCGACTTTTGTGAGATGAGTTTTGTGTGGCGAGTCGATATGCGTGTAGCAACTTTTTATGTGTCGAGTTGCATGTGACAGGTTAGTGTAGCAAGTTGTGTGCAGCAAGTTTTGCGCATGGCAAGTTTTGCGCGTGGCGAGTTTTATGTGTGGTGCGTTTTGAGTATGAGCAAGTTTTGTGTGAGGCAACTTTTGCATGTGTTGCAACTTTTGTGCATGTGGCAATTTTTCTGCGTGTGCAAGTTTTGTGTGTGGCAAGTTTTCCTTGAGGTGAGTTTTGCATGTGTGGCTAGTTTTGCGCGAGCCTAGTTTTGCGTGTGGCAAATTTTGCGCGCTTCGAGTTTTGAGCGGTGACTTTTGTGTTTCGACTTTTATGTGGCGAGGTTCGTGTATGTGTGGTAAAATGTGTGCAGAGGGTGGTATATGTGTTCAAGCACATGGTAGTGTGTGGCGCATTTTGTGTGTGTGTTTATATCCCCGTGTGTGGTGAGTATCCCATGTTGGGGCCCCACCTTAGCAACTGTATGGTATATACTCTTTGGCACCATCGCTCTCATTCTTTAAGTCCCCCTTGTTCACATCTGGCAGCTGTCAATTTGCCTCCAACACTTTTCTTTTCACTTTTTCCCCATTATGTAGATAGGGGCAAAATTGTTTGGTGAATTGGAAAGCGCGGGGTTAAAATTCTGCCTCACAACATAGCCTATAACGCTTTCGGGGTCCACACGTGTGACTGTGCTAAATTTTGTGGCTGTGGCTGCGACGGTGCAGATGCCAATCCCGGACATATACACATATATACACACACACATACTGTACACACACATTAAGTTTTATATATTAGACTAGATGGTGGCCCGATTCTAACGCATCGGGTATTCTAGAATATGCATGTCCACGTAGTATATTGCCCAGCCATGTAGTATATTGCCCAGCGACGTAGTATACAGCACAGAGCCACGTAGTATATTGCCCAGTCACGTACTATATTGCCCAGCTACGTAGTATATTGCTCAGTCACGTAGTGTATTGCCCAGCCACGTAGTATATTGCCCAGTCACGTAGTATATTGCACAGCCCACGTAGTATATTGCCCAGTCACGTAGTATATTGCCCAGCCACGTAGTATGTTGCACAGCCCACGTAGTATATTGCCCAGTCACGTAGTATATTGCACAGCCCACGTAGTATATTGCCCAGTCACGTAGTATATTGCCCAGCCATGTAGTATATTGCCCAGTGACGTAGTATACAGCACAGAGCATATTGCCCAGCCACATAGTATATTGCCCAGGTACGTAGTATATTGCCCAGTGACGTAAAGCACAGAGCCACGTAGTATACAGCACAGGGCCACGTAGTATATTGCCCAGCCACGTAGTATATTGCCCAGCCACGTAGTATATTGCCCAGCCACGTAGTATACAGCACAGAGCATATTGCCCAGTCACGTAGTATATTGCCCAGTTACATAGTATATTGCCCAGCGATGTAGTATATTGCCCAGTGATGTAGTATACAGCACAGAGCCACGTAGTATATTGCACAGCGACGTAGTATACAGCACAGAGCCACGTAGTATATTACCCAGCTACGTATGTCACAGGTTAAAAAATAAACATACTCACCTTCCGATCTGAGGGCCCCTTGTAGTTCTGTCGCCTGTTCGTCAGTTTCCGGTCCCAGGGTGTGATGACGTCGCGGTCACATGACCGTGACGTCATGGCAGGTCCTTCTCGCGCAGGCGCGCAGGACCTGTGATGACTTCGCGGTCACATGACCGTGACGTCATGGAAGGTCCTTCTCACGCAGGCGCGCAGGACTTGTGATGACGTCGCGGACACATGACCATGACGTCATGGAAGGTCCTTGTCGCATACCATCTTTAGCTCCGGAGGAGCAAGGAGCGGGAAAGACGCCGGAGGGTGAGTATATGATGACTTTTTTTTTTTTTTATTATTTTTAAGATTAGATCTTTTTACTATTGACGCTGCATAGACAGCATCAATAGTAAAAACTTGGTCACATAGGGTTAATAGCGGTGGTAATGGAGTGAGTTACCTGCGGCATAAACGCGGTCCGTTACCGCTGGCATTAACCCTGTGTGAGTGGTGACTGCAGGGAGTATGGAGCGGGCGCTAAGTGCAGGGGAGTAGGGAGGGACTAATCGGACTGTGGCCGTCGCTGATTGGTCGCGGCAGCCATGACAGGCAGCTGGCGAGACCAATCAGCGACTTGGATTCTATGACAGAGGCCGCGACCAATGAATATCCCTGACAGACAGAAGGACAGACAGACAGAAAGACGGAAGTGACCCTTAGACAATTATATAGTAGATTGGCTCTGCTACATCTATAATTGTATTTGATCGGCTTGTTATGACAGCTATGGGTATACATCAAGCATGCGTAAAGTGTGTCTCCAGCGTCCATCTTTGACCTTCAATGTGTTGAAGGTCAATCAATAGTGAAACACATGCCCAAATGTTGTGGCCCCAATGGAAAGGCGGTCGTCATTTTGTAAATGGTAAATGCAGCCACATACAGAAAAATCAACCTAAAGGAGCCGTGTAAGAAAATCGTGCCGTAAAGGTAGAGAAGGAATCGGATTTGTCTGTCATTTTGTCAAAGAAATGAATCTCTGTAAAGTCTTAAACCATAGAAAGCCACTTACAAAGGAGAATTATAGAGGTCACTGTGTGTTTGCGAGCCTCTAATTTCACACATATTATGTATGTGCTCGGGGCCCTTTATGCTTCAGGTTGATTGAATTTCATCCTCCGCTTCCATATCAATTTTTTTCATTTTTTTTGAAGATGGTGGCTCCATGCAATTGGTTCAGGCTCCCTCTGGCTCTTCATCAAAGGCCGGGATACTGAGGTGTGAGTGTTAATAAGAGATTCACTGAAATAGACCGTCAAGAGGAGGAAAAAAATCACTTATACTTTGTATATCCAGGAGAATGAAGGATGAATGGAGACGCACAGAAAGAAACCAAGCAAGTAGAGCTTGCATCTGGAGGAGGCCTGGCATTCATGGAAGGTGGCGACAAGTAAAATGGCTGTGACTGTTATACAACTGGTCTGCAATGGAAAGTGCGGGCACTCAAAAGAAGGCCGTGAAATGGGTCAGATAGGGCAGTATTATGCGGCATATGTGTAAGGTGCTCAGGGCGGTAGCTGTGGGCGGTCTGCTGCTTCTCCACTCCCTGGCACCCCACAGATAAACAGTGCCCCAGGCGATATGTGTTAGGTTGTGAAGTTTGCCTTGCACTCAGTTGTAGGCCGGAGGCCTCCACCGCATTAGACGTCCTCAGCTCAAAGAACAGCCACACACATCAGTGGCCACGCAATTCGCTTTAACAAATTCAAATGTCAGACCCAGGGATTCCCCGTTCGGCCACACCGCATTTTTGAGTTCTTTTACATGTCCCTCTCATGGTTCCCTATCCCGCTTTCTCTGTATTGAAGGGATTAAGGCACACTCTTCAGGCCTTGAACATTACAGGAAGGTCCGCAGGAAATTTGGTACTAACTCATGCTGCCAGAACGTTTTGTACTCCACGTTCTTCCAGTCTACTGCACCTTGAACTTGATCTTTACACGAACCACACACTTACTGTGACCAACAAAACCAGGAAGTAGTTCCCATTTACTTACTGTGACCAACAAAACCAGGAAGTAGTCCCCATTTACTTACTGTAACCAACAAAACCAGGAAGTAGTTCCCATTTAATTACTGTAACCAACAGAACCAGGAAGTAGTTCCCATTTACTTACTGTGACCAACAAAACCAGGAAGTAGTTCCCATTTACTTACTGTAACCAACAGAACCAGGAAGTAGTTCCCATTTACTTACTGTAACCAACAGAACCAGGAAG
This sequence comes from Ranitomeya imitator, assembly GCF_032444005.1. Lineage (NCBI taxonomy): Eukaryota > Metazoa > Chordata > Amphibia > Anura > Dendrobatidae > Ranitomeya > Ranitomeya imitator. The sequence continues at coordinate 413,356,339 of NC_091283.1, read as the reverse complement.
TAGTTCCCATTTAATTACTGTAACCAACGGAACCAGGAAGTAGTTCCCATTTAATTACTGTAACCAACGGAACCAGGAAGTAGTTCCCATTTACTTACTCTTACCAACAGAACCAGGAAGTAGTTCCCATTTACTTACTCTTACCAACAGAACCAGGAAGTAGTTCCCATTTTTACTTGTCCTAATCCCCTTCCATGCTGAGCTGGTACCAAACATTTACGGTAAATGTTTCCTACCACTTATATACTAATAGACCCCCCCACTGCCTATCTGCCTTTACTCTGGGTCCGAAATCCTAACTAATATTTACAGTCATTATTTATCTCAATCTTCAGCACTAAGCTATATCCTATACTTGCCGTAAACCTGAGCTGAGTGCACCAGAGTTACCTTAGGCGTTACCTTGTAGTAAGCAGCATCAGCACTGTAACACAACACATTAGTCACTTTACACATTTCACTTTACACAATAAAACACAATAAATCTGTGTGTCAGTATTCACACTACGCAAATTGTTGTCTCCTAGGCAGGTACACGGTTGTCTCTGACATACCCTTACATATGATTGGCATAATTTCAGCCCATGGCGTATCCAAATAAAAGGCCCCCCATACATAATGCATCAGTATCAATTCAATAGTACACATCAAAATAAGCAACTTTGTAATTTAGCTTTACAGAGAAATCTGTGTTTTTACGCTTCCCGACTGATAATTTACTTTCAAATCATGGGTAACATATGTATTCAGTGAAAACAGATTTTCTCATTACTGAGATAGGAGATGGCAGTTGGTGCTCATAAAGTTCTATGGAAGGGAAGGAGCTAGAGGCTGACACAGACAGTTACAGTCTCCATAGAACTTTATGAGCACTAACTGTCGTCTCCCAACTCTGTAATAGGAAAGTCTGTATTCAATGAAGACATATTTTACCCATAGATTCAGAATTTTGAGAATAAAAGATGAATCCAGAATGGAAAAGAAGTAGATTTCCCTGATAAGATATATTACAAGGTTTCTTATTTTCATGTGTATAATTGATTTATGGCAAAAAAAATATTAAAACAATGACTACTGTGTAAGTGGCCAACCAGTGCGTATGAGGGCCATCCAACTGTCACCAACACACAATGTCAGGGGAAAGAAGGATGGGGAATGTTGAATTGTGGGACAAGCCGCCAGATGTATCTGACAGCAGCCTCCTTCCCTATCCCCATTAAAAACTCATGCCTAGCTAAGACAGTGGGGCAATTAATCAAGACTGACAATTCTCTCGCTTTTTATGAGGGGGCATGTTGGAGTGGGCACTCCTGAATCATTAAGAGGCACACACGTAGTAGCATGCACCGCTATGTGCACCTCGCCACAAATCTTACTTCAGCTTTTGCATTGTTATAAATTTAATTAGCAGGGGTCGTCATGCCCCATCTCCCGCCACATTTTATTGCGCAAAAGAAGGTCACAACTTTTCCAAACTTCTGTTCGCCAGAAATCTGATGACTAACCCCCAATATGTTTGGGGGGTCATGAAGGCAATCTAAGGCTAGGTTCACATTTATTCTGTGCTCTATGCTGAGGTTTCCATCTAAATCTCCCAAAAATGGGATTTAGATGTAATCACTGATGGAGGCATTCAGTATAATGCAACAGTCACTTGGTCATCGGTCTGGCAATTATTTCAATACAATGGTCTTTTTTACAATGACATACCCCATCGGTATAACTCATTAAGACTTATGAGTAACATAGATGGGGACCATGATGCTGTAGCTGAAAGTGGTTAACAAATGGTGTCACACCCGATAGTCCATAATAATTAATGTGAATAGCTACAATTTTATATCACATATCCCCTGCAGTAGAAATGTACAGCCAACAGCAACCTTCCTCATTGAAATACAGTGCTTGTTGTTTTCGAGAGTCGGCCCTTTTACATGGCCTTCTCCTGGTCCTGACATTTGGAACCATAACCTAATTTAGCCTCCAGTCTCAGCCATCTCTCCTTTCTTGGCAGGTCTTTCGTCTGAGCCCCCTTTTCTTGTTCGCTTGTAAATAAAAGGTACGCGGCAAAAAAGCTTTCCTTTTAAGTAGAACTGACAGCTTTCTATATGTTTGCCAATAACAACATTTCCAGGCAGGTCACAATATCCCAACAATCATCAATCTGACTTTGATGTGACATCAAGGAGTTGCCAAAGCATCAAGGCATCTCTGTGACTGTACACATCTTTGAGAAGCTTACATAGGTTGCAAGTAGAGTTATTTCACTGTTTTCATCCCCTTCTGACTCTGTATTGACTGAAATGACTGACACATTTGAGAAAACTCCACATACCAGTCAAGAAAGATGTAGATGTTAAGCGACTCCTCTTCCCATGCTTTTATTGGTTTGTCCTCCAGCTGGGAGCCTCCATCACTGAACTGATAGTGGCTTCAGGCTTGAGTTGCTATGTTGGTTTTACTATCTATGGACATCTTTGAGGACACATCTTTAGGCTTTGGCTACTGGGGTTGTGTACTTGAAAGGGTTTGAGATGCAGTTCTTTATTCCAAATAACTTTTAGTCTATTTGTATGGAAGCATAAAGTCAGAGGGTCTAACATTGTCTGAAACTAACAAAATCAACCGTTTTGGCTGACAATCCTATGTGCATGAGGGTGCTTGACAAATGATCATTGCGGGAGATACAGCGTGTTCGATTTTGAACCATCTATTCATTTGTTCTCCAAGAGATAAGCTGACACCAGAGGAGGCTGGCAGCGGCTACTTCATAAACAGGCGAGAGTGTAATTGGACGAACCATCATTTAGCCAACAGCCATTGAAAGTGTATTGGGGCTTTAGACTTGGATCATTATCTATATAATGTATAATCAAAGTGCTGACCTCAAATGATGCACATTAAAAATGTTTAGGATAATTTGAGACGGATTGGATCATGCATTGTGGTAGTACTTGTGCCCCTTCCCTTTGTCCTTTCCATCCCTAGTTTGAACATTATTAACTTATATCAATCATAGTAATTGTGTGTTGGAAACCTCAAAAGTGTGAGACTGTGATCAATGCGCACATGATACAAGGTAACCTGGCCTTTCTTTATGAAGCCCACCAGAGGAGATGTTTCCTCCACCATTGGTGTTCAGTAGATGTCATCATCATAAGACTAAAGTACACCAAGCCATGGCTACCATTGTAGTAGTTTATTGGACCAAGTATGAAGACTTACTGATTTCATAGATGGGATTGTGGTTCCAGAGCAGAGAGGAGCTAACAAACTGTGTCACACCAGATCGTCCATAATATACATTCATGTGAACAGCTAGAATTTAATACTGGACCACCATATGAGCAGATATTTCCTCACAAATTGGTCTTCAGTGAATGTCACCACATTCAAGAAAAGCCTGATAGATTTCTAGCTGAACTGTCACACAGTGAGTCAGGAGACCCTCCATGATTAATTTTCTCCTCTTAATCTCTTCTCCACAAGACTTCCATTGTTGGGCAAAAAGGTTGCTAGAAAATGACGAGATTTCACCCTTTGTTGTCTTAGAAGCATAAGACAAGTTGTCTCATGCACCATATATGTCATGTTGCCCTGAGATATGAAAACATATTTAACTGATGGACAGTAACCTCTAAAAAATAATTTTTTACATTTTTCCCTTCTTCTACAGTATCCTTTCTTTCTGAGGGAGAGAAGACTTTTCTCATCTTCGAAGATGCGGCACCAATGTCAGACATTTTCGTCGTCTTTCTTTTTTCGATGGCGCTCATTACCTCTAGAGACATGTCGGAGTGCCAACTCTTGTCCCTCAAGTTCATAGCCTTTGCAGTTAAAAGGCTTGTATGGCGAGAAAAAATGTTATAGAAAGCAAACAATACTTTAAAGGGGTATTCAGCTTTCAGAAAACAGAACGTTTTCATAGTCTGCTTGCATCGTTACCACCTCGTGTGCCCTTAAAGAGCATTGATGCTTAATCCCTTCCATGTTCTTAATTTTTTTTTTCAAACTTTTTCCTCGTTATAGCTGGTTATGAGAAAAACTGCAAAATGAGTGACAACCACAATAAATTATTGGCAATAATTTTCGAAAAAATAAATAAATAAAAAGGACAAATAAATATAACAAATTAATAGAATTAAATTATGTCTCATGTCTGGGACCAATATGGTTCTGTTCTGTATGGTTGTGTCCCCCAGTCTGGTGCAAACAGCTTACAGTATGGACCCATCTTCTGTGTTACGGAACCATTTCACATGTTGGGAGTCACTTTCTAAGCAACATTCTGACATATTTTTTATGGTAGCAGTAAACTAAGCTGGGCTAAAAAAAAGAGGATAATTGGACTGGTAAATTAACTATTTAAAACCCCTGGAAATGTTCCATGCAAACGTTTGCAGCCAAGTTACCAGAAAACTTTTTATCCATAACTAAAGAATTGAGCAAAATAGGTCAGTGTGCGGATTCTGCAAGTTCAGCAAGTAATCTGAGTTTATCCTCCGTGCTGCTCTCTTTTTTGGGTTTCAGCCTCGCCTGTTTATTAGTGAGGTTTAATAAGCTTATAGTTTCTGCCTGTAATCCCGGTTATCTCCCCAGGCCAATAACACAGGCGCACTGTGGGCCCCATATCCCTGACAGGCAGATAAGGAAGACTGCGCGGGTTTGGCGAGATCAAGCCTTTTGCTAATAACCGGGAAATCTTTGCCACATCGATACGCAGGAGGTGGGACCTAACCATGCACAGTGCCTGTAGTATGATCATTACCGTTAGTGGAAACCTGCTGGACATCACATTTCATCCTTTCCGTTACAATTTCCACCTGAAAACAAAAACTAGTAAAAAGGGGAAAAAAACTACATCCATACCCATCATTTAATTTTTTTTATTAGTGAGCCCTTAGATATTATGTAGCGCTCCATTGAGTAACAGCTGGTGCTTAGAAATAGACCCAGTCCCTCAGAAGTGAACATACTGTTGTGAGAACTCAGCATTTTCACCTTTCTCCAAAAGTGCAGGAAAAAAGAGAATCAGGCTGGCGAAAAGTCATTGAAAAATTATTATACTTTATAATATAAGAATTAAGGCTAAATGAAGTGGCACATTTGTATAGGTATTTTTTCAGGATTATACACAAACAATACCTACCAATATTGGTGTTGGAAAGTGAGTTTAATTCTCACTCTCAACTAAATAGGAAAGGATTCTTTACGGTCACAGTGAGATTGTACCACAAGAGGTAGTAATGGCAGGTGTTATATCAGCATTTAAAGGGACTCTGTCACCCCCCCCCCCAGCCGTTAGAAACTAAAAGAGCCACCTTGTGCAGCAGTAATGCTGCATTCTGACAAGGTGGCTCTTTTAGTTATTGGTGCAGTTAAAGCCAAAATAAAGCGTTTTATAATTTCGCCAAAATACCTGTCTTTAGACAGGGAGGCAGGTCTTAACGCCCCTGCTGCAAACGCCACACTTCAGTCACTCAAGTCTTCTTCGGTGCCGGGCGCCGCCCCCTCCGCACTGTTTTCCAATCAAATCCAGCGCCTGCGCTGTTTAGTACTGGCTGGGGCAGGCGCAGTGCGCTCTGGCCGTCTGGCCTCAGATGCAGTCTTGCAGACTGCGCCTGTGCGGCCGCCCTGCCTGTGAATCCCAGCCCCGCAGTGTGTTATGCATTATGCACAGTGCGGGGCTGAGATTCACAGGCAGGGCGGCCGCACAGTCGCAGTCTGCAAGACTGCATCTGAGGTCAGACGGCCAGGGCGCACTGCGCCTGCCCCAACCAGTACTAAACAGCGCAGGCACCGGATTTGATTGGAAAACAGCGCAGAGGGGGCGGCGCCCGGCTCCGAAGAAGATTTGAGTGACTGAAGTATAGCGTTTGCAGCCGGGGGGTTAAGACCTGCCTCCCTGTCTAAAGACAGGTATTTTGGCGAAATTATAAAACGCTTTATTTTGGCTTTAACTGCACCAATAACTAAAAGAGCCACCTTGTCAGAATGCAGCATTACTGCTGCACATGGTGGCTCTTTTAGTTTCTAACGGCTGGAGGGGGTGACAGAGTCGCTTTAAGAAAGGTCTGGGAGTTGTTAGCAATAGAACTGGTGGAGAAAGGTTGAACTTGGTGGGCCAAAGTTTTTTTTTTTCACTCCATGTAACATTGCTTGTCAACGCCCTACTTTCTGGCATGACCTTCCTCCTTTTGGACAAGGACTGCCCCAAAATCTGCAAATTTACAACTGTTGGCAGCTATGCTCTACATCAGAATTGGCCATTAATATTTATTCGTTGAGTGTCTGACACCCGACAACTTTATTGTTATCATTATTATGTATTTTATTATTATATTATATTGTTATATTATCACAACCTCTCACTTCCCCCTATCTGACCACCATCTACTCACCTTCTCATCCTTGTCCTCCTCACCTGCCCCCCAGGTCCAGCCATTACCACATTCTCGCAGAAACCTCGCAAACCTAGATATTCACAGACTCTCAGACTCTCTCCTACCCCTCTCCTCCATATCTTTACTCCATGACACGGACAGCGCCACCGCTTTCTATAACACCACCCTCACATCTGCCATAGACTCAGTCGCCCCTCTCATGCATAGCGAAGTGCGACAAACCAATAGGCAACCCTGGCATAACAATCTCACAAAAAAACTTTGACAAGCATCCAGGGTCACAGAGCGGCGTTGGAAGAAAACTCGCCTGCCAGACAACTTCACTGCTTTCAAACAAGCTACACTTGACTTCAAATCAGCCCTCACCTCTGCTAAACAGACCTATTTCACTAACCTTGTATCTTCACTATCCTACAACCCAAAACAACTGTTCAGCACATTTAACTCTCTCCTCCGCCCACCACTGCCACCTCCAACTCCCTTCATCTCTCCCGAGGACTTTGCCACCTAATTCAAAAACAAGATCGACCAAACAAAGCAAACCTTTACTTGTCCACCACCCCAACCACTCCATATACCAGACCTCTGCCCTTCCCTAATAACCTCCCTCTCCAACATCACTGAAGGAGAGCTTACTCGCCTCTTTTCCAAATCACACCTCACCACCTGTGCACTTGACCCCATCCCTTCCCACCTGCTCCCCTACCTCACTAACACGCTCATTCCAGCCCTAACCCATCTCTTCAACCTATCGCTCTCTTCTGGTACCTTCCCCTCTGCCATTAAACATGCCACCATCACACCCATCCTCAAAAAAACTAACCTTGACCCAACTGCTATGCCCAGCTATCGCCCCATATCACTGCTCCTGTTTGCTTCAAATATCCATCCATGTCCATGCTCAACTTTCCTCCCACCTCTCATCTAACTCTCTCCTTGACAACCTCCAATCTGGCTTCCGCCCCTACCACTCCACCGAAACTGCCCTGACAAAAATTACTAATGACTTAGTCACAGCCAAAGCTAACAGACAGTTCTCCATCCTCCTCCTTATTGACCTGTCCTCTGCTTTCGACACAGTCGATCACTGCCTACTGCTACAGATTCTTTCTTCCCTTAGCATCAAAGACCTTGCCCTGTCCTGGATTGCCTCATACCTATCCAAACGCACATCTAGCGTTTCCCACTCCCACACTACCTCCTTATCCCGCCCTCTCTCTGTTGGAGTCCCTCAAGGCTCTGTCCTAGGGCCCCTACTTCCATCTATACCCTTGGCCTAGGACAACTCATAAAGTCCCATGGCTTCCAGTACCACCTGTATGCAGACGACACTCAGATCTACCTCTCTGGCCCAGATGTCACCTCCCTGCTGTCCAGAATCCCGAATTGTCTGTCAGCCATATCCTCCTTCTTCACCTCTCGCTTCCTAAAACTCAATGAAGACAAAACCGAATTCATCATCTTTCCCCCACCTCATGTATCCCCCCTACCCGATCTATCTATTATGGTAAACGGCATCACGCTCTCTCCCGCACCTGAAATCCGCTGCCTCGGGGTAACTTTCGACTCTGCCCTGTCCTTCAAGCCTCACGTCCAAGCTCTTGCCACCTCCTGTCGTCTCCAACTCAAAAATATTGCCAGAATCCGTTCCTTCCTCAGCCCACAATCTACCAAAACTCTTGTGCATGCCCTCATCATCTCCTACCTCGATTACTGCAACACCCTCCTCTGTGGCTTCCCAGCTAACTCTCTTGCACCACTCCAGTCTGTCCTCAACTCTGCTACCCGGCTAATCCACCTCTCTCCTCGCTACTCCCCTGCTTCTCCCCTCTGCAAATCCCTCCACTGGCTCCCAATTCCCCAACGAATCCAGTTCAAACTACGAACACTGATCTACAAAGCCATCCACAACCTGTCCCCTCCCTATATCTCTGAACTAATCTCCCAATATCTTCCCTCACGTAATCTTCGATCCTCCCAAGACCTCCTACTCTCCTCCACACTTATTCGTTCCTCACACAACCGCCTCCAAGATTTCTCCTGAATATCCCCCATCCTCTGGAATTCCATGACTCAACACGTCCGATTATCCATCACCCTCGGATCCTTCAGATGGAACCTGAAAACCCATCTCTTCAGGAAAGCCTACAGCCTACAATAACCATGCCGCCGCCTCACCACCGCCAGAGCCGCCGCCTCACCACGGCCGCTGCCTCACCACCGCCAGAGCCACCGCCTCACCCCTACCTTCTGTCTCTTCCCCACTATCCCATAGAATGTAAGTCCGCAAGGACAGGGTCCTCTCCCCTCTGTACCAGTGTAACAACCCTGCCGGCATCACTGCATGGCCTTCCAGTCCCCACCTGCCTATTACATCTACTCACTCACCCTGTGCCATGCTGTGAGATCTGTCTGCCGCTGGCTCCATGCTATGTGCTCCATGGCCGCTTGCTCTGTGTACACTTTCTGCCTGTGTGGATAAGGGGGTGGCGCCAGCAACTCCAGATTCTTATTGAGACTGTGTGCACCTCCCTAAGGTGCTCCTGGCCAATAGCCTTGAGGCCTCTGATACTTAAGGCATCCTCACCCATTGGAGGATGCCTGAGCAAACTATTTCCCTCAGTTAGCATTTGCTACTGAGCTGCCAGGTCGTGTCTGTTTCCTGTCTCTGAGGGCTACAATTGCAGGCCTTAATCTGTGTTCTGTTTGTGTGTCCGTTCTTGTCTGAACTCTGGTCTATGTCCGTTCCTATCTGTACTCTGGTCTATGTCTGTCCCTGCTCCTCCTTTGTCATTAATCATTTCCCACTCTGCTGTGTGTACCTCCGCCTTATCTTTCTGCTCTGTTCGCCACTGTGTGTGGCTCTGCTTCTCTCTGCTCAGTTCTACCACAACCTGTGGTTCTGTGTCTCTCAGCTTTTCCCTCAGCTCTGCACTCTGTAACTTTGCTCTGCACTCTAACCTTGCTCTACACTCTGTGGCTTTGCTCTCACCTCTGCTCTCTGTAACTTTGCTCTGCACTCTGACCTTGCTCTACACTCTGTGGCTTTGCTCTCATCTCTGCTCTCTGTAACTTTGCTCTGCACTCTGACTTTGCTCTGCTCAGTTCTCGCTCTGCGGCTCCGATTCTTGCGGTTCTACATGACTCTTGCTCTTGGCTCTGTCTCCTGCGTTTCTGCACGTGGCTCCGCCTCCTGCGTTTCTGCATGTGGCTCCGTCTCCAGCTCTTAGCTCCGCCTTCTCCGCTCTTAGCTCTGCCTTCTCCTTCTCTGCTCTTAGATCCGCCTTCTCCTTCCTGCTCTTACTCCGCCTCCTGTGGTTCTGCTTTGCATCCGTTCTTGCTTTACCTCTGTCCAGCAACTTGCCGTACAGGTTCCTACCTGTTTCCATATACTCTCTAGTCTGAACAGGTTCTTACCTGTTTCCATACA